>NW_021163082.1:0-1222883 GCF_004324835.1 Dendronephthya gigantea
TAAAAGTGGTGGATTCGAATATGTACGCTATACGCCATATTGTTTGACGTCTTATAAGGCGAAATCTAGTATATTTATTTAGCAGGATTACTACACAACTTCGCAAAGTATCCTGACATCACAAATTAAAGTGACTGTTGACAATCCTTAAACATGCTTTCTTGCTCAATTTTGATTTCTATGAATATACCTTATGTACATGTCTACCCTATTCTGACGACACTTTAGATGTAAATTTCAAAATGGTGTGAAAGAAATAAGAGCTAAGATGCTAGTGAAAATTGATACTATTTTGTTACAATTAGCAGTGAAGTTCTGATTCAATACGATATCTGTACCAAAGTTTGGGGGCTTTTTAGCAACTAAGTTAATAAATGAATCAAAATTCGCTTTTAATTGCCATAATTAATTAAACCATTGTTTAAATCTCTAGGTACGGGTCAGATCATTGTCACAACGCCAGACCGTTCTTGGCTCACTGATAATCCGTGCTCGGTTCCAGTGGTTCTTGATAGGCTGACCGCATCTGAGTCAATGCAATTGTTATCACAACTAAGTGGCGATATCCCGCAGGATCTTGCTCAATTTGTATCAGAAAAATTGAAACTACAACCGCCTCTTCTTGTATCGGCAGCAAAACGCGTAGACCTTTTGTCGAAAAGAAAGAGGAAACCAGTTGGCGAAACATGGACGGAAGTACTGGAGAATATAAAAAGTCGTTACAAGGAAGAAGAATGGCCGTATTATATTTCAGCGTTGGATGAAAAAACTCGCACTTCACTGGAGTCTGTTGCTCTGACGGTTATCGGTCGAAGCCTTGTCATCGAAGAGTGTTTCCATTTACTAGTGTTGGCAAAAGGATCTTATTTGCCTCTTCAGTTTGTCACTCGATTTCTTGCAAGTAGCTTGAACCTTACAGATAAAGAAGTTGAACAGACACTCCGAAATTCACCACTTCTTCACGTACATCCTAACGATAACATTGCCATCAGTGGTGTTATTTACAAAATACTATGTGATATGTTAGCTTCAGCTGTAAGAACAGAACGCATGATCCGCCGTTTGAGAGGTCTATGCAAATTTTGTGTTTCAAACACACATGATTCCGCTATTGGGAAAGTATTCAAACTTTTGTCTTCAAAGATCATGCAGTATTTAGCATTGCTGGATCTCTGCTTTCCAGAATGCGAGGAACAGAGAAGCCTTCACTATGATTTAGGAAAGGTTTTCCTCTGTGTTCTGGTTGACTATAGCTCGGCTGTTCGTTGTTTCACAAAAGCAATTTCGATATTTGAAGGATCAAACGATATTTCTCATCCGGAATATGCGCAGCTGTTGGCCAGTTTGGGAAATGTTCTACGATTAACTGGAAGCATGGAAGATGCTTGTAAGTACCTGAGCAAATCATTGAAGATCTTGAAAGTAGTTTTGCAAGGAAACGTCACAGAGGATGTCGCAAGTTGTTTGAGCAGTTTAGGCCTAGTGTGTCTCTCGCAAGGTAAGAGAACCTACATCTGTTGTTTATTAATCTTAATGCCCGTTTATACTTGCAATTTTAGGTGCGATGTTATGTGTGATTTTCCTCTTTTGGTGGATGTGAACGAATGACTAATTACGAATGCTCTGATGTGTAAGAGCCCTTATTTGAACTTCCTTAACTAATTCACTCGTTCACATCTATCGAAAGAAGAAAATCGCACATAAAAACGCAGCAATTTCAGTTAGTAATACCATTTGATAAAAACGGTGGAGTGATGTATGAAAAAAATGTGTTGACTTAATTTATTGAAAATGTGTATTAGGCGATTCTCCATTACGTCTGCTCCGCCCGCGCGGGCGAAGTCCGCTTTGTTTTTCAGGCCGGTCACGATCGCATGGACAGATTTTCATCGCAGGCCGCTTCGTCCGCTCGGGTGAAGCGGACGGTAATGGAGAATCCAAATAAAGATTTGGGCGAATTAATATTGTGATGGTGCTAACTGGGCAAGCTTATAACTGAAAATGCTTGCTTGTCCAGCTAGTTTTAAGTTGGCGAGTTGGTTATTCAGAGTAGCACCAATACAATACGTTCAGGTCCAGTGGCGTAACTAGAACGATAATTGGGGGGGGGGGGGGGGTGAATATTCATACATCCAGTTCTACGGATTTGTTTTGTAAGTGCAAAAGCTTACAATAGAAATCCGTTGCCATTTAGGTCTCTTTCTCGTTATGTTTTGTATGCTGTGAGGCAACGATGTTATTTTCTCTGCTGATTTCTGGGCTTAACATTTATAATTGGAAGTTCAATGGATAGCCACCATACCTAGTATTAGCTACCATTTTGACTAAACCGTCTTTCCTTTCATTCAGGTAACACGGATCGAGCCAAAGAGTTGCACTATCGCGCTTTGGACATTCGTGAACAAATCCATGGCAACGACCATATTACGACAGCAACCAGTCTTAACAACATCGGCGGAGTGTACCATGAGTGTGGCGATTTGGCAACAGCGAAAGATTTCTACTGGAAAGCACTTGAGATAAAAGGTCGAAACTACGGTTGGGATTTTCCTCACGTTGCCAACAGCTTTAACAATATTGCCGAGATTTCACACGAGCAGGGTGACCTGTGTGGTGCGATATCCATCCACAAACGCGCATTGAAGATTCGTCAGCGTCTCTATGGTGACGAACACCCGGATGTTGCTAATAGTCTGAATAACATTGGGATTATACATCATCAGTTGGGGGAGCTGTCCGCAGCAAGGAATTATCATAACAAAGCATTGAATATTCGAAAGCGTGTCTATGGCAAGGAGCATCCAGAGGTAGCATGCTCTTTGAACCGTTTGGGCGAAGTTTACTACGATGAAGGTAATCATTCTTTGTACTGACTTAAGTGTACTTCAGTATTTTGCGTTGTAAAATCATATATATTAGAACTTGTAAAACTTATAGTTACTAAAACAGTTAGTATGTGACAGTTTTATGTACAAGGGTGGAAATTTTCTTCCAACCAATAATTTATTCTCCTTTTAGGTGACTTGGCAGCCGCAGAGGATTGTCATACCCAGTCCCTTCGCATTCGACAGCACCATTCAGTGACGTCATGTCATCGTGAAGTTATTTCAACCTTGCATAATCTGATGATGGTATACATCGCGGATCAAAAGATTTCCAAAGCAACGGAATATGCTTACGACGTGTTCAAAGTTTGTGAAAAGATACACGGTATGCGAGATCCTAGGACGGTGAAAGCTTTTAGGAAATTGACGGAGCTTTCCAAACGACAGTCTCATGGACAGGGATTTGATTTATCTGCAGCTGTGCACGAGCAGGTTGAAAGATTGTCGTCTCTGTAACAGTACAACGACTTTTCACGAAATTTCCTGTTCCGACGGCTGTAATTCAACACTATTTTGTGGGGATTGCTTTGCAGTCAGTTGAACAATGCTACAGTCAATATGAATTAGAAAATAAGAGAAACGAAAATGGATGATTTTAGATAGTTGAGGGAAAATGGTAATGTGGTTCAGAGATGCATTTGCAAAACGAAATACTGAAAATTGGGGATAACGTATCCTAAATGCGAATTCAATTCACTTCTGACGTATGGAATGTAGTATGTTATTGATAAAGCAGTACTGCATTGGCTTCAGTGTATTTGCTTCTCATAAACATCATAAGGCGACAGACTATAAAACATCCATTAGAAGTGAATTGGATCCAATATAATTGGATGGTGTGAATAGACCTTAATATTACTAAAAACTAATTAGATTTGTGACGACAGTTTATCACGAAATATTTTTGGACTTTTTTACCTTCTGACCATGATTATCAACTCTAAGCTTACGTTTAAGCCCGTTTTCCACAAGGTAAGCGAGAAGAGGCGGAAAGACTAATAAAATTCGGCTAGGCGTTAACGAAAAGTATAATAGACCTTTTTCATAATGACGTCAAACGCGGAAAGTGTGATGCTACACCAATCTTGATTTGTTCGATAGTTTTGTGGAGCCAATCAAATTTCGTGTAACATCAGACTTTCCGCGTTTGACGTCATTATAAGAAAGGTCTATTGCTGGAATCATTTTTTGCTAGTGAGTCACTTTGCTGAATATACTTTCGCAAGTCGACCTATAACTCGACCTGGTGAAAAGCGCGGACTTTGAGGTTGTGATTGCAAATAGTTTTAATGATGTGATGATGCTTCTAAATTGCAGTTTAGATCTGTTTATGGAGATAACCTTGTTCTTTTTATTAGTTTGTGTTAATAACGAATGTTGAAGTTAGTGATGTCATGTATAAAGGCGGCGAGTGCTGCACTATGCAACTTTTTTTGCAATCTTGCAACTGAAAATGCATTTCTACTCCTGAGGCATAACAACTAAACGAACATTCTTACGAACTTCTAACGTTTTCATAGCACTTCGTAGACACTTTACAAATTATCATCCCTCAAAATTATTGCATTATTGCATTGCAATTTGCAGGAAAATTTGCTTATTGTTTGATCAAGACTTAAAGCTATTAATAATGTGTTAATTTTAATGATAATTGACGTTTTGCAAGTTAAGCCTAACTAGGTAAATATTTAATAAACGTATACTCTTTATATTCACAGACTTCATTCCTGGGTCCACATGTTACAAAAGGAATATAGTATGCAGGGGGGGGTTCTCGCATTGTAATTACAAGCAATATTTTACAGTGCGATAAACGGTGGTTAAGTTAAAAAAAAAGCAAGTCAATCGTTTTATTCAAGAAGCAAACTAAATGTTTTTAACTTTAATACAAAGATACTGTTCATAACTACATATTCAGTGCACAATGTTCAAGTTGAGAGAGATGTAAGAATGTTATTTAATTTTGACTTATCCGCCGTTTAAGCTAAACGGGCTTGATACAACCGGCCCCTGATAAACAAGGCAGAGTTCAAACGCACAGCTAAGTTTCATTTCAGCGAATGCGAAGGGAAAATTGTTTTCTTTAATCGGCGAAACCTGGCTATTTGTATGGTACTTTCATACTTTCAACTCGAAAAGTATTTCTCGTTCTCTTTGTAAATGACACGATAGTTATGAAATTTTCCAGCTTCATTCACACTTCACGCGTTTATGTCAAAACAGAAAATCGCCACCGTACCATAGTGCAACATGGAACAACGATTTATCTCAACATTTAGTCGTAAAAATCTAAAATTAATTCGCATGCGTTTTTTGTAGCATTTTGGGTACTGGCGAATTGCTTCTAGACGATACTATCTACAGCTAGCCGCCCACAAAATACAAAAATTTGCAAGAAATAAGACGACCTCCCGCTATTAACCTTTTATACGCACAATAAAATATGCCAACGATCCGTGTAATGAGTTGCAAATATTTTTTGAAGCAAATTCTTCATCACAAAACATATACGGACAGTGAAATTCATTCAAGTCACCTCTTGGTAAAAGTTTACATCTCTTTTCTTTTAAACAAGTAAGTAGATCAATCCAATATATTTCTAATATGGTCCAATATGTGCTTCAAGGAAAGCAAAAAGTAAACTAAAAAAGATGATTTTACCCGAGGGAATATCAGAGGCAAATTAAACAAACATTGCACGCAATAATTTTGTTCTCCAGCGAAAAAAATCATTTGAATTATTGTATTCTTCGCTATTAACTAAACTTACTGATGTTATAACTAATAGCCAGGAAACTCCTCATTTTAGCAAAACATTATAAGGCCAATATAAGTTAAGCGATTAATGTTTATATAATTTTATTGGCCTCGCCAAGTGTCATTATTCTGACGTCTGAGTTATTTCATGACACAGATAATGGCATCGAATCTAGCATCTGAGCTGGTCATAAGTACTGCTCTACAGTATGAAATACTATTACACACCAGTACTGTTAATACTGTTAGTATTGCAAATCCACTAGCACTCCAGTTACACTCAACAAGTGATTAATGTCTGGTATAATAACCACTGCATGTATTTCATATTGGTTTTCTTAGGAGTGAGAGCTTTCCAATGACTCTTTATTGAGAAAACTTACTTAAAATCCTATAATACGAAATATACAAAATGTAAATCGTATATCCGTTGTGTTTAAGAAATAATTGAGTTGATAAATATGGGCTTCATTAAAAAGTTCTCATTGGTTTCTTAAGAAATTATATACATGGAGTCTAGTCAATATTTTATTGAAGCCAGACATATAATGCTATTAATTAAATAGGGCATTGTTCATTAAGTGTATTGCAAACATGGCATCATGTCCTGTTGATCATAAAATGAACATGCATTTCAATATCTTCGAGCAAAATCGCTTCTAGAAAAAGGTATTTAAAGTATTTATAATTTTGGCAGGAGCAGGGGGGTCATGACAATTTTGTTGGTCTGTTGGCCGAGATTTATATTTGTACGTCAGCAAGTAATAGCTTATTAACAGACACTTTTTGACCTGTACACTGTAAAAACAGCTATCTCAGGTATATAATTAACCAACATTCATCCGTTAAAACAATCACGAGTTTTGTTTTATTTAACCAAAGTTCTGAAAGAAATGACAATAATTTATATATAATTATATCGTATTCATGCAGACCCGTTTACACGTGCAATTTCAGCTGCGATTTCATGTTCGACTCCTTTTCTTCATTATATATGGGAAAGAGTGAATTACTTACGGTTGTTCGGCAATAGGAGCTCTTAAACATCAAAGCATTCGCAACTAATAAGTCCTAAAATCGGGCAAGACCAAGACTAACTATAAAGGAAACATGATTACCAGTCTTTACTCGATCATAGCAATTTTTTCGTTGCTAATTTCTGTGGCAATCTGCGTTTCTCCCTGCATCATGCATGTTAGCACTATCCACCCTTGGCTTTGCATGCTCGTCTCAAATCACAAATGTTTAACTCTTCACTATTGACTTGTCATAAAGACGCCTATCCATTGCAAGTCGATTACATATTAAAGCCAAACATTTAACCTTGGGGGTGAAAAAAGGTAGCCTGCTCGGAGGCTGAATTAGGGGGCCGGGCTAGAAAAAAGGAAGCAATCGTCCCGCATGTAATAATGGACTGATAGTGTATATTCTATATATTATATAGCTGTGACCATGTTACGCCAATTTGCATACCTATTATTCCTGGTTTTTCTCTTTGCCACGAACAGTGTAAAAGGTAGGTCAAAAATTCCATTCTTGCTTCGAGCCCTATCCATATACACATTGGATGAACTCATAAAATCCTATGTTACTATGTCACCCCCTTCCGACTCACCAATTGCATTTTTCATTCGTTCTAATTAAGTCAGTTGATAATGAGAATTCCCTAGATGACTAAATGTTTTAACTGTTATTGACTAAATGGTTTTCCGATGATATAAATCAACAGCCTCTCTGCATAGGCTTGTAATCACCCAGCCGGAGGCGACTAATTGTTTAGTATAAATTTCGAGGTGTTTCACCGGCCAGTGACTATCACTTCAGAGACAGTTAACTGATCTTGATCAATGATCAATCAGAAAGCAGGAAAATCAATAGTCTTCCACCTCGAAATTTGTACAAAAAACAATTAAATTGAGATTTGTATGGTTTAGATATTTTTACTTAAATATACATGAAAACTGCCCAGCCCTCACAGATACATTATGTAGTGAGTCACTCGTGTATCTTTGACATTATTTTAATTCTTGTTTCATCCACACTTTGATAGCTGATGACTACAATGATAAAGTTATAATTATAATATCAGTGGCTGCCGTCTTGCTTGGATTATCCGTCATTTTACTCATTCTCGCAGGTTGCGGGATTTATGCTTTGTAAGTATATGAGGAGTTGACTGACTATAGTATGCATCATTTTTTATAGCACATCCGAAAACCAGTTATTCATTGAAATGCAGCAGCTATAGCTTCAAGACTGCATTTTATTTTTATATAACCAAATTTTAACGTTGACGCTCTATTTTGTCGTTAATTTAAGTCAGGCAACCGATTATTGGGAAAATGACTAATTTCAGACATAGATTACACCATACTAATCAGGGGATGAGGGAAAAAAATTGCTAGATCATTAGTCAATAACTATATAAGATAAGTAAAACAATACCGTCTTTGACTGTGGAAAAATGAAAGTGAAATTAAGTTAGGTAATTAATCAACAGTTGCATATTCGCTATGTAACATACATCATTACTTTTATTTATTTTCAGGAGATACAAGGAAAGAAAATAAAAGCATAATTTAGAACGAAAGAAAGACAGTCGAAGACAATCGTTAATTAATAAATTTGCGTAGAATAACAAGCATTCTATGGCGGAACTAAATTTATCCACTTCAAAAAACATAATCTTGTTAAACTTTCATACGACATTATACTGTTAGGAACCGTTAGTTTAGTTTCATACTGCAATTGTCAGTATGTAGTATATTTGTGTTCAATAATCATTATTCATCAGTTTCATTGATCTACGAAGTCATCCGTGATTTTCAACGGCGGAAAATGAAGCATCTGTTATATTTTGGGTAAGCAGTAAAATGCAACACCATAAATAGGCGCAAAGTGCAGGTAGTAAATGGGGAGTTGGGCTATCATTTAGAGACACTGAGTCATTCACACAGAGCCCCGGACATTTGTACCGTTTACGGTATGCTTGATGTTGTCAGTTGTATTGTTCCAAGTATATAGAAACCCAAGTGGAGAATTTCGGGTGCGAAGTTCATAAACATAGAGTCTGATAAAAAGAGAATAAGGAAACTGCAAAAAAAATTTTCCAATTTATTCCAACTTTTTTTGCTCTGATATTGGGGCCATTCAGGCGTTCAAAAATTCACGACAAGACGCTCCGGGGCAGGGACTGCTTTAGACACGGTTGGTGCTTTTCTACCCAAATCGGCCATAGCCCATAGTTGAAGTTAACTGGGAGTCTGGTTTTTGCAGTGAACTGGTGTTTGTGCCGCATATATATTGTGCTGCATTGCAACAACCACATGAAGTATTAGTAATAGTTTTTAAAAAACTGCGGGCTCGCAGCACGTTGAATTTACCATTTGATATGGCGGGTTTATACTGTGCAGAAGGTCTACGTCTTTGGTCGTAATTTTTTACTTTTCTGCTCGTTTAACGTACTATAATATTGTTAATATGTCTCGCAGAAGTGCCAGGCTTGCCGTGAAATCGGTGAGGAACGAGCGAAAAGAAAATATTGCAACTGAATTGGAATCAGGCGAGCCACTTACGGCTACCCCAAGTAAAAAAAGACGTCCAAATCTTGGCAAGAAAACAAAACATGCAGCTGTAAAAGTCAACGAAATTGAAGAACATTCAAAAAATCTTGAGGACAAATTACCAATAAGACAAGAAGTTGGACATAAACCAAGTCATATCAAAACTGAAGATCAAAAATCTCTTAACAAAATTACCAAAGAAGAGAAATATGTTGGTGCTCATGTATCTATTAGTGGAGGCATACATTTATCAGTTGAGCGAGCATTGGCCATTGGAGCAAAATCATTTGCTATGTTCCTACGGTCACAGAGACAGTGGAATGCAAAGCCTTTAAGCCAGAGTGATGCTGATCAGTTTCGAACTACATGTGAAAAACATGGATTCTCCCCAGATGTGATTTTGCCACATGGCATATACCTTATGAACTGTGGTTCTCCTGACTCGGAGACCTTGAGTAAAAGTCGTCAAGTGTTGGTTGAGGAATTACAGAGGTGTGAAATGCTAGGATTAACATTGTATAATTTTCATCCTGGTTCAACTTGTGGTAAAATATCAGTTGACAAGTGTTTAACCCTTATTGCTGAAAGTATTAACCTGGCACATCAGCAGACAAAGTATGTCATTGCAGTGTTGGAGAATATGAGTTGTCAAGGAAACACGGTAACCAATTATTTGTTGTACGTATTTTATTGCCTGACACATTTAGAGTGTTGGATTTTTGTTTGACTTCACCTTCTGTGGTATATTTTTGTTTACTGTAATAACCTGGCATTTGGTTCCTATTAATAAATAGGGCCTGACAAGAAACCTGTCTAAATTATAGGACACCTACATTTGTTTTTAGAATAAGCGTGAACGTAATTGGCAATTCACAAGAACACTCATGTAACTACTAAATAGCACAAAACATAGAGGATTTTCATTTCATATATACTGCAATAACTTTTTATGATGTTTCATTAGATAATATGTTGGGTGTACATTTTTAAATGTCAAAATTCAAGGCCCTTTTACATGTAGAGGAATTTTTTTTCTCAGTCTGAATAGCAAAGAACAATTTAGCTAGTTAGGAATCATGTACGTTTCAATATAACCAGGGAGCAGTACGTGTGGCAGCGTCTTCAAACAACTTAGCATCAAATGTGGTATAACAACTGCCTAAAATAGACAAAACACTTCTCGACGTTTCAACCTGAGGGCCTTCATCAGGAGAGTTAGTGTGAAAGTAAATATCGGAGAATACATGTTTTGTATGGGAACAAACCATTTTCATCACATGTTTTGCCCCCATAAAAAGCATGTATTCTCCCCTATTTACTTTCATACTAACTCTCCTGACGAAGGCCCTGAGGTTGAAATTTCGAGAAGTGTTCTGTCTAATTTTACATTTGATGCTAAGTAGTTAGAAATTAATTTTAACCAAATAAAATTATTATCTGTGTGGATCCACCCATTAGTTTCCCATCTATCAGATGAATTGGAACCCTATGATTTGGTCAGGTATTTACTTCAAGGGCTTCATTCTAATGTTACCTACTGCATGTGCTGAATCTAGCCTGGTTTTTAGGGATCTCCTGGGTGTGAACCATGTGTCAGGAACCTGGCAAATCTAGAACAGTGCGGGAACTGTAGTAGAAATACCTTGATACAATGACACATTTTCAATGCATGTGCCCCCGCCAATGATTAGTTTTAACCTTGTTAATAGTATGACCTTGTTAATCACTAGGACCATACATAGGCTCACACAAATTGGAAGGAGTGGATGAGCTAGAATTTCCAAATGGCAAATTTCAATATTTCAAATTTCAAATATTTCAATATTTCTTGACATGCATCAAGATTACTTAAGGACACAATCCTAATAAAATTGAATTTTCTGAATATTACGTAATGGAATAAACTTAGGGCGTGCTGCACAATTGCCCCATCCAATACCTCTTTCAGCATGGTCCTGTTAATCATCAATAAAGTGAATGCCCAGTATAATCAAATGGCCAGCCTTTGGCCAAATTAAGGGACAGAATAGAGAGCTGGAACTACTCTAATAATGTTATGTTTTATTGTTACTAATATTGATTATATTTCAAGTATACACTGCCTAATACACTGAATAGATCATCAAATAATATACAACCAATATTCCACTTAATTTTTACTATGATATTATACATACTTCAAGGCTACTCTTATGTTTTTGGCATCCTGTATGTATGTATTGTACTTATTACAACTATTTCAACTTTAACTGAGCATTTTATACAATAATGGAGGTGTTAAAAATGTTCCATGTTTTCTTCATTTCAACAGAAATTCCACCTGAATAGAATTTCCACGTTCACAGTGCAATATTTATCAATTATTGGACGAGGTCGAGCAAAATATCGTGATTTGTCGGTGGCGAGCAGATCAATTATTTGCCGATGCCGAAGGCAGAGGCAAATAATTGATCTGCGAGCCACCGACAAATCACGATATTTTGCGAGAACCGACTGTAGCCTTTTAATTAAACAGACCTTTTTGTCATGTATAGATATAACTTGCAGCAGGCTAGAAAACGATGTCGATGTTTGAAAAGAGTGGAAAACGAGGATACATGAGGATTAAGGGTGTTTGACATTTTCGCAGTGGAACAAGATCATTCTAAAATAAGTCCACAGAAAGTCAATAACCTGCGCGTAACCACGGCATAGTCCTCTGATTATTTATACCCAATTATACAAGAATTCCTAAGACGGGGGGTTGCTCCTCTCACAAAAATCAGTAGGAAGTTTACGATTCACGACGCGGCCAGCTCAGTGGCATTTGGTTCCTATTAATAAATAGGGCCTGACAAGAAACCTGTCTAAATTATAGGACACCTACATTTATTTTTAGAATAAGCGTGAACGTAATTGGCAATTCACAAGAACACTCATGAAACTACTAAATACCCTGGTAGCACAAAAATTAAAACATAGAGGATTTTCATTTCATATATACTGCATTAACTTTTTATGATGTTTTATTAGATGATATGCTGGGTGTACATTTTTAAATCTCAAAATTCAAGGCCCTTTTACATGTAGAGGAAGTTTTTTTCTCAGTCTGAATAGCAAAGAACAATTTAGCTAGTTAGGAATCATGTACGTTTCAATATAACCAGGGAGCAGTACGTGTGGCAGCGTCTTCAAACAACTTAGCATCAAATGTGGTATAACAACTGCCTAAAATAGACAAAATACTTCTCGACGTTTCAACCTGAGGGCCTTCATCAAGAGAGTTAGTATGAAAATAAATAGGAGAGAATACATGTTTTGTATGGCGGCAAACCATTTTCTTCATGTGTTTTGCTCCCATACAAAGCATGTATTCTCCCCTATTTACTTTCATACTAACTCTCCTGACGAAGGCCCTCAGGTTGAAACATTGAGAAGTGTTTTGTCTACTTGACATTTGATGCTAAGTAGTTAGAAATCAATTTGAACCAACTAAAATTATTATCCATGTGGATCCACCCATTAGATTCTCATCTATCAGATGAATTGGAACCCTATGATTTGGTCAGGTATTTACTTCAAGGGCTTCACTTTAATGTTACCTTACTGCAAGTGCTGAATCCAGCTTGGTTTTTAGGGATCTCCTGGGTGTGAACCATGTGTCAGGAACCTGGCAAATCTAAGAACAGTTCAGTAACTGTAGTAGGAATACCTTGGTACAATGACACATTTTCAATGCATGTGCCCCTACCAATGATTAGTTTTAACCTTGTTAATGGTATGACCTTGTGATGTTAATCACTAGGACCATACATAGGCTCACACAAATTGGTCAATTGGAAGGGGGGGGGACGAGCTAAGATTTCCAAATGGCAAATTTCAATATTTCAATATTTCTTGACATGTATCAAGATTACTTAAGAACACAATCCTAATAAAATTGAATTTTCTGATTATTACATAATGGAATAAACGTAAGTCGTGCTGCACAATTGCCCCATCCAATACCTTTTTCAGCAATGCCCTGTTAATCATGAATAAAGTGAATGCCCAGTAGATCAAATGGCCAGCCTTTGGCCAAATTAAGGGACAGAGAATAGAGAGCTGGAACTACTCTATGTTTTATTGTTACTAATATTGATTACATTTCAAGGATACACTGCCTAATACACTGAATAGATCATCAAATAATATACAACCAACATTCCACTTAATTTTTACTATGATATCATACATACTTAATACACTATCTACATAAATGAAAAAATATATACTGAATTTATTATATACCACTTTGAACTTTGAAATATGATTTTACATGTACATATAAATCACAATTTAGGGGGTTTATTTCTGTATGCATTGCATTTTATAGCCAGATATTCCCTTGCAGCATTGCAGTTTTATTGACAGAGTATAAAATGTTTCAGCGATTCCACAATGTAGTATACAGAAAAGTGTAATAAGTTTATTACAGATATTCAAGGCTATTTTTAATTCTTATGTTCTTGGGATCCATATGTTTTATATATGTATTGTACTTATTACAACTATTCCAATTTAACAGAGCATTTTACTGTATCTGTATAATAATGGAGGTGTTAAAATTTTCCATGTTTTCTTCATTTCAACAGAAATATCACCTGAATAGAATTTCCACTTTCGCAGTGCAATATTATACACTTAATGTATGCCTCAATCAGATGGATTTAGTGAGTTTTCCCGAAGGTTTTCATCCTATTTCCAGAGGGAAATATAATGTGTTGTAATCATTGTTTTTTATATAGCAATAAGAAATGAAACCTGGTTGCATTCTGAAATATTGTTGGAACTACTATATGATTTTCATGAGGAACTACTGTAGCCTTTTCATTAAACAGACCTTTTTGTCATGTATATAGATATAAGTTGCAGCGGGCTAGAAAACGATGTCGATAGCTACGATTTTTACTTAATAACTCGCAATCTTGCAAATCGTCACGCAAAACACAAAATACTGAGTAGCAATATTTAACTGCACCTTACTGTAGTAGCATTTATTGTTCTTTTTTAAAAACGATTTCTTAAATAACAGAACGGGAGGCCGTTGGCCAAACACACCACATACACAAAATACAGATTTTTCAGCCGCATCTACATGCACGAACGTCTATTTCATATGGTGACTAATTTATATCACTCTTGCATTTATTCTCGATATTTGTGCTAGCATCGTGTGAGAAACATTCAAATGTTAAAACTTGATGGATGGATCTTTTTCTTTCGTTTCAGGTTGGTGGAAAATTTGAAGAACTAAGAGGTATTATCGAAAAGGTACACGATAAATCTCGTGTTGGTGTTTGTCTCGATACTTGCCATGCTTTTGCCGCTGGGTATGATTTCAGAACAAAAGATGGCTATGAACGTATGATGAATGACTTTGAAAACGTCGTAGGTTTACAATATTTAAAAGGTGTTCACTTGAATGACTCTAAAGGGGAGTTGGGCTGCCATCTTGATAGGCATGAAAATATCGGGAAGGGAAAAATTGGATCGAGAGGGTTCGAGCATCTGATGAATGATCCGAGGTTAAATGGAGTGCCTATGGTGTTAGAAACTCCTTGTCAAAGCGATGCTGTTTATGAAACAGAAATTAATTTGCTGTATTCCATGCAAAGATGTGCTGCAAGATGAAACTGTAAATACTGAAACGCTTTTCAGCGTTGTTTAGACCGTATTTTGTTGGTTTCTTGTTGGAATTTTAACCAAAGTGATCTCGTGATCGCCTCTGTAGTTTACCACACTGTATTTTAACGGTTATTCCTTTATGTTTTTCTAGGAAATTGTAATTTTTTAATAAATTTCTATTCTATCAATTTTCCAGCGAGATTTATTAAAAGACAAAGACTGCGCCCAGACTGAGTGCTCGGCACTGGTGTCCGGGCTTTTTCTGGCGCCTAATTTGAAAATGACACTTCAAATTGAAATCGGGCATGGTGCCCAAGAACGGCCACTACCTCCAGAGGAAGTACTCAACAAGGGCGCTGTGCTCAGCATGTTTTATGAACCAGTTTTGACTTTGGGCACCGGTGCCGGGCACTCAGTCTGAACACAGCCAAAGACTATCCTTTGTCATACAATTTATCCTATCAAGCGTTCCGGGAGGGAAAAGAGTGGAAAACGAGGATACATGAGGATTAGGGGTGTTTGACATTTTCGCAGTGGAACAAAATCATTCTAAAATAAGTTCACAGAAAGTTAATAACCTGCGCGTAACCTCTGCATAGTCCTCTGATTATTTATACCCAATTATACAAGAATTCCTAAGACGGGGGGGAGGTTGCTCCTCTCACAAAATCAGTAGGAAGTTTCCGATTCACGACGCGGCCAGCTCAATGAAGCACTTGCAAAACCAAGAAACATCACACGCGAGACAATAGCTGTGCATTATTCCTGGTCCTATGATAGCGTTGTCATTCTTACGACGCCTTCAAATAAGGCATTTTCACGGCTTCTCGGTGACATGAAAGTAGCGACAACGTGATTGCTGTTTGATAGCTTATATGAAACTGCAATGTCAGCCAGACATTGGAGGTTCTTATCACAATTGATTGAAACATTTCTATGATTATTTCAATGTCCTGGCAGCGTAATTAATTTCCCGTAGCTTATTTCTAGCAAACCGCGTGGTAAACGGTACAATTTTTCTTGCAACTTGCAATGCAATTCTACTTTTGAGAGATGTATATTTGGGAACAACGAAACAATCATGATGTTATGTGGCAGGAAAATATTTGTGTTTGGTACTGTGGTACATCACTTAATTTATAGGGTCAACTTGCTGATGTTTTTGTATTCATTATTTTGAGTACTTTTTAAAAATTTAATATTCAATTTTTACGCAGAAATCACTTTAAACGCACTATACTGTATGTGACTAATGTTAAAAGCGACTTCTTTCATAGACTTCGATTTTATTAGTATTTATCAAAGACTATATGAAAGAAGTCGCTTTAACATTCGCGTATTTAACGCCAGCAAGAGAAATAGTCTGCGACTTAGAATTTTTTCGTGTCATGGCTCACCCCTATTGACTGAACGCAAAGCATGGTTAGGTTACCTCTACTGAGCAGTCGGCTCAGTGTGATAAGGTGCCGACTTCGGTTGGTCAGATCCGGTCTACGCATGCTCACGTAATGCGGACCTGAATCCAAGTAACTGAGAGTAGTGAACTTAAGCAAGTGACGTTTTTGACAACACGTACGTTGACCGGAAATAAATCACAACCACCAATCACAACCCTTGAACCAGTCTTTTGACGTAACACATGCCGTTCGTGTTGTCAAAAACGTCACTTAATTGCTTAAGCTCACTATTCCATGATTTTTACCGTGCGCTTGAACATGACCATATATCGCATGGAATTCTGGGGTTTTTATTTGGTCATCATACTTTAAGGGATCATCATAAAAAATTAGAGTCATTTTTTAAATGCATAAAAACGATCGATAATCTATTTAACATAATATTTTTTACCCTGGACACGTTGAAAAGGATATTGTTTTGGTAATGCAGGAGAATTGTAACCCAAAAAGGCCCGCGCAATAAATCATTAGTCCCATATAATTTATTAATCAACGAACAACTAATTCCATGTATTTTGATCAAACTTAAACTAAAAAGCGCAACTATTAACCGTTTTTTATGCAACTGTAAATATTATAGCAATCAGCAAAATAAGTAAAGCAAGTTAACATGAATTGTCTCAGAGTTTGAGTATTTCAACAAGTATTAACAAAGAGCCAATCAAAAGAAAGCTGGCAATAGGAGGCATGCCGAAAGAATTACCAGGTTTGAATTTTGCGATACAATTTTTTGTATCGCAACATCCCGTTTTACACTCTTTAATCGTTTGGTTATTCTTCTTTACTAAACCACAAATCTCTGAAGAATTTGAACAACGCGAAGACTGGTAACAACGCTCGTCAGTCATCAGATCTTCACCGACCTTGTAGTTGATCCTCAGACACTGATCTTTATATCCACAGCTGATACTATTTGTTTTACACGTCGTTCCTGAAAAATTGATAACATGAGCAGATGCATGAGGCCTGAGACGACTCGTAAGTCAATTATAGTGTACGGTATAAACAATAGCGGGAAGAGGGGAGGAAGCACACGGGAGCCTTAATTATTTTCTTATGGTAGAAAAAATAGCTAGAATAATATTATCACACTATGCATAATGTTATCGTTACTGTTTTGTGAAAATTATTTAAACAGTTAATAGCAAATTCATTGGAAACCTAATTAACGTCAACGACGAAAACAGCTAGTAATATATAATGAATGAAAAGATATAAAGAAAAAGTCCCGTTCCAGAGTCGTTTACAACGCGGAAAATCGCGGATATTTTGGGTAATGACTGACAGACATAACCTGCTGTCACTTTCCTCCGCCGAGGCCTTTGTGTGAGTAACTGAAATATCTACCCGCTTCTAATTTTAATACTTCTAGCTTACACAAAAGCATCTGCTGAGGATGTATCGACGTGCTTGCATCATTGTAGAAACGCAAGAAGGGCGCTAGGTGACATAGCGGACAAAATCTGACTATGCACTTCATCTTGAGTTAGATGAAGTAGAATCAAATATTAAATAATGATATACTGTTTTGAAAATAATCTATTGTTTGTTTATCCGGATCAACTAACTACACACTGTGTCCGAGTCCGAGCGTCACATATCCCATAGATTGGTACGTTAAAAAGTAATCAATTTGCAATTGACGCTTTGTAGTTATCACTATGATTTTTTTACGTACGTAAGCAACTTGTTATACGTGAAAAGGAGGTTGCCCTTCATACTTTTTTCGCTCAACGTTTAATTAAGGAAATTTTAAGAAAACATTGAGCAATCAATAGTTCCAACGGAAATAAATTTCATCTTCAACAGGTATACAGTGTATTTAGCTCTAGAATTGAGATAAATCTCAGAAGTAATACATATCTTACCTTTTCCTTGACATTGGTAGCATTTCAGAGGAGCTGGCGGGTCACAATTGTCTGCATCACAGCATGATGTAATACAATTAGTCGCACCTTCAAAAAGATTTCCAAAGTCGGTTCCTAGCTTCGAACAGTTAAGAGTTCCAGCGCAATGATTCAACGAAGCGCATGCTTCAAAAACTTTCTCGACGCCGTTTTGCATGAACAATACTCTACCACAAAAATCTTCACCAAGTGGACATTTTCTGCTCTCATCGTGATGAGTACATTTTGTGCCATTACCATAACACGCGGTGCAGTTCAGTGCAGACGAAGCTATGGTAAATAAACAGAAACAAAAAGTCCGGTAAAAAGTACGGAATGTTTGGGTTATTATAGTTATAAGGAATTTTCTAATTTTTTAAAGAATGAGTGATGTTAAAAAACTGAACATTTTTCGTGAACATCAAACGTGAAAAATATTACCATGCGTAAGTAAAAAAAAATCGCAGTATGTAAAAAATAATGCGTAAAGTTAGCAAAGAATGCATGAAATGTTTACGGATAGTAGCGGCGAGAATCGTAACTCTATACAACGACCGGAAAATAAATCATTTGAGCATATATGTATATAATTTACAAAGATGATTTAAACTATGAATATAGTCTAAATTGTCCTTCGTGATCTGCTTATAGCCTGGATAGAGTCATGTCGACTTTTTCTCTTTACCCAAATAGGCGACGTATATAGATCGGGATAATTATACATCATGCACTGCCAAGACATTTACACATCTCAAAATCATTTCATGCGCGCTTTGTTAATAATCTCGGGAAACGGAATCATGTGATCAACCTCAATCTTCATCTGAATCTAATCAATCAATGTTCATCTTCAACCTCAATCTGAACCTAATTATTGTCCAGTACTTGGTTTTTGTTCTGTTTCATGTCCTAGCGTGCCGGTGCATGGATGCGACAATGCATGGAACAAGGTAAGAGAAGATTGCTCAACATGCACAATACCTGCAAGAATCGTTGATAGGAAAAATATGTTGATTAAAACCATCTTCATTAATTCTTCTCTCTACTCCTATATTAAAATGTGAAAGATTGAGATTACTGACATATCCCGGGGAAGGGGGTGCGTGATGGTAATGTATTATGTAGGAAGTGTTTTACGTTTTTGGCGAGTGGCCTTATCCTAGTATAAATAGCACTAAAGTGATGAATACACGACAAAAAGCAGGTTCGTTATTAATTTAAGGGGTTTTTTTTAAATTGTGGCGCACGTTATATACAAAACATTGTACAAACACAATTCGTTAAACTCAATCGATTCGGCAAAAAAAACGGGTTGTGAGCGTTTGAAGCAGCTGCCTCTATAGAAAAAGTTCTAAATGACCTTTATAAAACTTATACAAAATTTACAGTAAAACTTGTAATGTTTGCACGTTTGCGGAATATATCGCGCCCACTGAGCTATATTAAAATTCTTGGAGGACTTGCATGCTCTCGCCCAAATCGTGTCGCCAAAAAGATGGCGGATTTTGAGCTTTGCTGATGCCACACGCCACATGGTTCCTTTTTCTTATGGTAGTTACTATTGACATACGCGATACAAGGTGAAAAACTGTGAGAAACTGGTGAAAAACTGTGTCCATCTCCGGCCTCCTGATTTTTTATATATTTTTGTTGTTCTTGAGCAGAAATATTGATTTTTTACTACTTTTCTTGCTTTTTGCAACTTGAACAAAGAAGTGGCTTCTTCCTTAGCAATGGTTGCTGCAACCAATGAACTAACCTAAGTTTTTTGTCTTTACACCCAGGTGAAGACTTTTGGACGTATTTCTCACGTCAGGGTCGACTAATATAAACCTACTGTAGCCATGTAGTGTAATAACTGTTTTCAAAAAGCATTTGAAAGCAACTATCTCAAAAACAGCAGGTATGTCTACCGATAACATACCTTTATTACACCTCTCTGATTAATCTATTTCTAACATTTTTTATGGCTATTTGATTCCCAAATTAATATGGCCAGTCCAGTCTTTGATTTTGGCTTGCCAAAGAATGAGGCATTATATTTTACATCATTAATTTTTATTTTATACCCAGTTCAAATAACAATTTTTTTTCATAAATGAAAAAGTTCACATAGTGTGAAATAAGTTTGTGTGTTTTGTGAAGGCTTTGTGTGTTTTGTGAAGGCTTTGTGTGTTTTGTGAAGGCAGCCAGTGCTTGAACTTCTGAAATTATGCTCACCTTTCCTGTTTGTATTTTACAGATGTCTTTTACAGTTGACAGGGATATTTTAACAGGATCTCAGAACAAGATGTGACTATTAACTGGACCTCTGGCAATTGTTTTATAGTCCTAATATTTCATTCATGTAAATTCCAAAATTGATTTATCATGTTCCTGCGCCAAAATTTAGCACGTATGTAACTTGTCATATAATAAAATGTCACCACCTTCAAATGAAGAATTTTGCGATCGACTCATGTTACTGCATACAAGCACGGTATAGTGTAACCACATATTTCAGACTTATTCGTCATCGTCTCATAGTATTTATCCGAGCATCTAAAAAATGGGTAATTTCTGATAGAAATGAGAAAGGACCGATCTTAATCTACAGTATGACACTATGACTTAATCTATATAACTTAATCTATACTTAATCGATTCTAAGACTTCAAAGGAAAAAAAACCTCTCAAATTAAAACTAATTAATTTAAGACAGTGCGTGGTAGCATTTCGAAATTCCTTTTAGTTAGATCATTGCACAGAAGCATGGTGTTACGTGATATGATTGAAGAACACTAAAGTCTGCTTCACACTTGTCGCAAGAATCTGGGATTCCCTGTCTGTCGGAAGATAACAATAGATTCCCGATAAGCCCCGATTCTTCGGACAAGTATGAATGAGGCCTTTCGAATTCAGGGCCACGCAGACAGAACGGGATTTGGCATGCATCGCGTCCGGGCTGTGCCGTGCGTCATTGTGGGCCGATAGAACTCATAAGGAAATAAAGCCCCCCAAAAAAGTTTCTCAGTCTCACGATACGGATAAAGTTTGCACCAGGCCGTATTTAAAACAGATTAATTTACACAGGGCATCCTCAGGAGTATATTTCCAGGGTGTGACATTCACATTCAGATTTTAAAGTTCGTTTCAATTGTACGCGGTTTAGAATTAGGACGAAAGAGAGGACTCTGCTCGAAACGTATCAAATCGCATCACATTTTAAAAAACAATGCAAAAGCTCATACAAACTACAGATTCGTTTAGAATTTTAGGAAGTGCTGAGATGACAAACACGGATACGAGATGACAAACACGGATCTCTCACACCCCACCAGTTTTCCAATTTTTAGCTTAAATTTAGTGAAATTTGCTTACCTGTATAACCACAAGACACATGCAAGTCACAGGTGTTCAGAGATGTAGACTGGAAGGTATGAAATTATACAAATGCACTCTATTAGACTGCACACGCGGTTGTCGTCACGGTTTCGAAATACTTTAAGGTTCGGTTTAGAAGTGTCATGTTGCAAATATACAAAAAAAATTGAAACATTCGACAAGAGCCTTGACACGTGTAATTTATGTCGCAGTTCAAACGTATCACGCGTAATCTATGTCGCAGTTAAACTGATGCAGTTCTGCTCATGCGCAAATTTGTTTTTAAAAATATATCTTCAAACTTTTTATATAATTCTATTGCCTCAGTCTGTGTCTCATGGTCTGGAGCCTACCAAGCGAAATGTTGCTACTATTGCACTGGTGAATCTATCGCGTCTGCCAATGTTACAGTACTATAATTATTTCTACACAGAAAAAAACGAGTTGTGAGCGTTTGAGACACCTTCCTCTACAGTAATAATTCTTACGATATTTAGAAGTGGTATGTACCATCCATGTTGATAAAACTATGATCTCCGAAACGTTTCACGTTGTCGTTGCTGCACTGTTCGACCCAAGGAGCATAGCTGCCCCATAACTAAAAAATTCTGCGGACAGGGCTAAAATTTTAGCACGTATATAACTTATATAACATATACGTCACCACTATAAAATGAAGGATTTTTCGGGACTTTTTTACTAGCCAATCATGTAATTATTGGACACCGTCACACCGATCGATTTATGTTACTGCATATAAGCACGGTACAACGTAACCACACATTTCAGACCCCGTTCACGCATAACCGGAAGAATCTGAAAACGCTCTCCTTCAACTTTATATTGCTATATTAGCCTCATAAAAGTCTTATTTAGGTTATTTTTAAGGTGAGTAAAATCTTCGGCGATTCTTGTAGCTTTTGCTGAAGTATTTTACGAGAGAAACATGGTTATACACAATTTCTTATACGCGACATGCATTTAATATAGATACTCAACAACAATATAATTGAATTTGGGCTTGTCCTCTGTCCAAAGAAGGTCCTCATTCTTGTTTTTTACTTTGGATTTTGTAGATTCTTGCTTTGAATTCGACATTCAACCTGTGACACGCGGGTGGAAAACGGTGAAAGTGTATTGTGGGATCAAATAACTTTAGCGTTTTCGGATCATTTTTGTGTTTACGTGTGGACGCGGATAAATATTCTAACGGATAAATATTTTTGCCTTTTCAAATTCTTCCAGCATCGTGTAGACAGGGCCTAATATTCGTCATCACATCTAAAAAAATTGGTAATTTCTGACAAAAATGAGAAAGGACCGATCTTAATCCATAATAATTATAATATACTCCATAACTTCATAAGCCACCAGACTGGGTAGTGTCGCAGCTCCTCGCAAGAATGATTTTCATTAGCTTAACTTTACAATACATTTCTGTTTCAACCAATAGCATAGCTTCGTTTCTTCGAAAGCATACAAATTATCCAATTGGGCGAAAGCTTCCGAGAGCTGCGACATGTCCCGCCAGACTTGAAACAAGCCTGTGGGAACGACTTTTTTTTCAAGTGTTGATGAAACTCGTGCTTTAGTTATTTTTGCCTGGTTTTATGTTAGATATGATTATTTTGGTCTAATTGGTCACAAGTGGCAATGAAAGTTGTAAATTACGCAATAGTTATACTTTGTATTACTACGTAGTTATTTATGTCTAAGGAATTCTTCGGAAATCTGGGGAAATTTTGAGAAATTTTTGAAGAATTCTTCAATTTTGTTGTGAGAGGCCTGGTCATACTTGCAACATGACACCTCTAAAAGCATTTGAAACCGTGACAATAACCGCGCGTGTGCAGTCCAGGAGAGTGCATTTGTATAATCTCACCTTCCAGTCTACATCTCTGAACACCGGTGACTTGTGCGTGGTTATACAGGTAAGCAAATTTCACTAAATTTAAGCTATAAATTGGGAAACCGGCGGGATGTGAAGGAGCATTTGGGGAATTCTATATAGACAAACGGAGTCAGTGTTTGTCATCTTAGCATGTGAAATGATACATGAATTTTATGTACACCTTCCTAAATTCTAAAGGATTCTGTAGTTTCTATGATAGGATGTGTCTCGCTTTTTAGATATGATGCGATTTGATACGTTTCGAGCAAAGTAATATAAATATAAACTGCGTACAAACGAGACGAACTAGCCTCGTCCGCAGGCATCTCTTATGCATTAAATTATAGTTCGGGTTATTAGGCATGGGTTAGCTGTGTTAAGGCTTTGTTTCCCAAATGGAGACTGCAGTTTTTACCCGTGTCGTGAGGCATCCGTGCGGAAAAACGTCAATATTTCTTTATGAGCTAGTTTAAAGGCCCACACAGACTGAATGCGTCGTGGTAACGCAACACGATGCATGCCAAATTGTGTCATGTTTGTGTGGACCTGAAAGACCTCATTCATCCTTGTCCGAAGAGTCGGGCATCCATTGTGTTATCTTCCAACAGACAGGGAATCCCAGATTCTTGCGACAAGTGTAAAGCAGACTTTAGTGTTCTTCAATCATATCACGTAACACCATGCTTCTGTGAGCTAATTCAGGGGTGTTTCGAAATGCTACTAGCATAAGTTAGAGAGTAAATTATATTATAGATTAAGATCGGTCTTTTCTCATTTCTGTCAGATATTACGCATTTTTTTAGATGTGAGTCTATGACAAATATTAGGCCCTGTCTACACGATGCCGGAAGAATTTGAAAAGGCAAAAATATTTATCCCCGTCCACACGTAAGCACAAAAACGATCCGAAAACGCTAATAAAGTTTTTTGATCCCCCAATACACCTTTATGTTTTCCACCCGCGTGTCACAGGCTGGATGTCGAATTCAAAGGAAAAAATCTACCAAATTCAAAGTGAAAAAAACAACAATGAGGACTTTGTTTGGACAGATGACAAGCCCGAACTCATAAATATTGTTGTTGAGTATCTATTAGATGCATGTCGTGTATAAGAAATTGTGTATAACCATACTCCGACATTTTGGACAAGTTTCTCTTGTAAAATACTTCCGCAAATGCTACAAGAATTGCCGAAGATTTTAGTCACCATAAAAATAACCTAAATAAGACTTTTTGGAGGCAAGACTTTTTGAATATAAGCCACCAGACTTGAAACAAACCTCATTAATATGGAAACGACTTGATACGTGACGTCATCGTTTTCAAATTTATCCGGCAAAGCTGTCCACACGTATCCGCTCAGCCGTCGTTTTCAAATTCTTCCACTTTGGAGAGCGTTTTTAGATTTTTCCGGCATCGTGTGAACGGGGCCTATAAGTCTGAAATGTGTGGTTAATGCGTTGTATCGTGCTTATATGCAGTAACCTAAGTCAATCAGTTTGACGGTGTCCGACAAGTACATCATTCGCTATTAAAAAAGAGCGGAAAAATAATTTTACAGTGGTCACATATATGACAACTGACAAGTTATATACGTGTTAAAATTCTAGCCCTGTCCGCAGAACGTTTGAGCTATGGGGGCAGCTATGCTCTTTGGGTCGAACAGTGCAGCGACGACAACGCGAAACGTTACGAGTTACGGGAATCATAGTTTTATAAACATGGACGGTAGCTACATACCACTTCTAAATATCGTGAGAATTTTTTCTAAAGAGGCAGCTGTTTTAAACGCTAGCAACTCTTTTTTTGGTCTAATCGATTGAATTTATCGAATTGTGTTTTCTGCTTATTGTTGTTTATTCATTGGTTTAGTGCTATTTATAATATTACGATATGGCCTGCACTGGCCATGCAGAAACGTTAAACACTTCCTAAATAGTACAATTACCATCACGCACATGCTCTGGGATATGTCAGTAAACTCAATCTTTCACATTTTAATATAGGAGTAGAGAGAAAAATTAATGAAGATGGTTTTGATCAACATATTTTTCCTATCAACGATTCTTGCAGGTATTGTGCATGTTGAGCAATCTTCTCTTACCTTGTCCCATGCATTGTCGCATCCATGCATCGGCACGCTAGGACATGAAACAGAACAAAAACCAAGTACTGGACAATAATTAGGTTCAAAGTGCCAGGTGATGATTGAGGTTGATCACATGATTCCGTTTCCCGAGATTATTAACAAAGCGCGCATGAAATGAATTTGAGACGTGGAAATGTCTTGGCAGTGCAAGATGTATAATTCATATATTTTTTCTTTCTTACGCATGGTGATAGAAATTCCTTATAACTATATGAACGCAAACATTCTGTTTATTTATCATAGCTTCGTCTGCACTGGACTGCATCGAGTGTTTTGGTAATGGCACAAAATGTAATGAACAAGGTAAGAGCAGAAAATGTGGACCTGGTATAGATCTTTGTGGTAGAGTATTGTTTATGCAAAATGGCGTCCAGAAAGTTGCGGAAATATGCGCTTCGAAGAGTTATTGCGTTGGAACTATTGACTGTTCGAAGCTAACAACCGACTTTGGAAAGCGTTATAAAGGTGCGACTAATTGTGTTACATCATGCTGTGATGAAGACAACTGTGACCCGCCAGCTCCTCTGAAATGCTACCAATGTCAAGGAAAAGGTAAGAAATGTATTACTTCTGATATTTATCTTCTAGAACAAAAGATGAAATTCATTTGCGTTGGAACTATTGACTGTTCAGTATTTTCTCAAAATTCCTTTAATTGAACGTTGATCGAAAAAAGTGTGAAGGGCAACTGCTTTTTAACACACAGCATGTTACTTACGAAGTTACGTACGTAAAAGAAATCAATAGTGATAATGAACTGCAAGGCGTCAAATTGCTTTATTTTTTCACGTACCAATATTGCTATGAGATATATGACGCACGGACACGGCGTGTAATTGATCCGCAAAAACAAGCAATGGATTATTTTCAAAACATTATCACTATTGCAAAACGTGTCTACAACACGAAATACTTCATCTAACTCAAGATGAAGTGCATAGACAGGTCTTGTACGCTTTTTCACCTAGCGCCGTTCTTGCGTTTCTGCACTGATGCAAGCACGTCGATATCCTCAGCAGATACTTTTGCGTAAGAAGTATTAAAATTAGAAGCGGCGAGATATTTTAGTTACTCACACAAAAGCCTCGGCGGAGAAAAGTGACAGCAGGTTGTATCTGTCAGTCATATTCAAATCCCAAATATTCGGGATTTTGATAATATTAGTCTAGCTATTTTTTTCTACCATATCACGACACCGCGGAAATTGGTATAGGCTTAGCCGCAATTCTCGATACTTAGACTTCAAACTTGGTGAGGAAAAAGATTTATAAATATTCAAGAAAATATGTCTTGCACAAAAGATTTGAAGCTTGCTCACGGTAAAAACGAATCGTCTGAATTAATAACCTTGTGTATACTTTAAGCCTCAAAATGGCCATTTCACAGCGGTCAGATGTGTATGATGAGCTGTCAAAAGATTGCAGAATGCGTATTCAGAAGAAAAATTGAACTTTTTTAAGATATTCAAAAGGTTTCTCTTTGATAGGGCGATACAGAAATGCACAATTGTGAACCAGCAATTAGATTTTCGGGTTGAAACGTCTTAAACACCAATTTCTGCGGTGTCCCATATCACCTTGATGAAGAAGTAAAGCTCCCCAGCGCTTCCTTCCCTCTATCATTTGTACCGTACTATAATTGAGTTAAGAGTCGTCTCAGGCCTCATCTGCTCATGTTATTAATTTTTCAGGAAAGACGTGTAAAACAAATGGTATCAGCTGTGGATATAAAGAAGATCGGTGTCTGAGGATCAACTACAAGGTCGGTGAAGATCTGATGACTGACGAACGTTGTTACCAGTCTTCGCGTTGTTCAAATTCTTCAGAGATTTGTGATTTAGTAAAGAAGAATAACCAAACGGTTAAAGAGTGTAAAACGTCATGTTGCAATACAGAAAATTGTAACGCAATTATCAAACCTTGTAATTCTTTTGGCGTGCCTCCTATTGCCAGCTTTCTTTTGACTGCCTCTTTGTTAATACTTGTTGAAATACTCAAACTCTGAGACAATTCATGTTAACTTGCTTTACTTATTTTGCTCATTGCTATAATATTTACAGTTGCATAAAGAACTGTTAATAGTTGCGCTTTTTTAGTTTAAGTTTGATAAAAATACATGGAATTAGTTTTTCGTTAAATTAATAAATTATATGGGACTAATGATTTATTGTGCGGCCTTTCTGTGTTACAATTCTCCTGCGTTACCTAAACAATTTCCTTGCCAACGTTTCTCAGGGTGAAAATATTATGTTAAATAGAGCGTCGTTTTTACACACTTCTTTAAAGTGATGATGAACAAATAAAAACCCCAGAATTCCATGCTATATGGTGATGTTCAAACGTACGGTAAAAGTCATAAAATAGTGAGCTTAAGCAAGTGACGTGTTGTCAAAAACGTCACTTGCCTTAAGTTCACTAGTTGTCTTGTGGCGCCATTTCGTCACTCAATTATTCGACGGCGCTGTCGAAATAGTATCATATATATCCCAATTAACCTCGTACCCACGGTAATTTCAAATTAGATCAAATCATATTTATAAATATCACTGGTATCAACGAGGGCCCTTCGCTCTCTTATAGGGGGGAAGAAATACCGCCCGCTCCGAAATCAATATGGAACTTAAGCAAGTGATGTTTTAATTTTCGAGCCAACGGCAACCTGACTGTCGCAAAAAGCCTGGAAACTGCTATGCCGTTCCCCTCAAATTTCAAAGCATTTGAGCAAACTGCAGCGACGGGAGATGTCTTAGTTTCGAGAAATTAGATAGTTTTGTTTAGTACTGTAAAACGACCCTTTTTGTGTGGCTTCGTTTAGGCTCTTCTAACGTCCGGGATCGTCGGGTCGTTTGGGGAGACAGCTCTTTACAAATACTCACAGAACACACACATATCGTGCTTCGGTGCTTGAGATGTGCTCTTCTCGTGCTCCTGTGTCAACTAACTGTTTTGTGCTTAATCATACTGTGCTATATCGCTACATGATATCCCTTTTCAATAACCCATTGTGCATTGTTCATTGTGCATATTACGTGTATCATGTTTCCTATATTACAGTACTGTTTGAAGAAGGTGTTCTGACTGAAGAAGAGTTTATTCTATTGCACTTAGCGTACGATTCAAGGAATCTAGAGTTTCCAAACAACAATTATTTGCCTTTTTGTCTGGATGAAATGAACGAAGCCGAATGTTTAGCAGAATTTAGAGTACAACCTATTTCTTTAGAAAACTCTACAAATTTCCGATGTAATTAAGTGCCCACAAAGAACAACCCGGCTGTTCCGGATTCGAAGGACTGTGTACGCTTGAACCACCTCGCATATCCATGTCGATATTGCGATATGATGACGCTTTGGCGATCGGTTCCGGAGATGTGCATGATATCAAATTTGGTTACTGATTTTATACACAATAATCACTGACATGCATAGAGTAATTCTATGGAACCAACACGTTCTAAGTCCTGAAAATCTTCAGATTTATGGAGAAGCCATTCACGAAATAGGGGCCCGCTAGAAAATTGTTTCGGCTTCATAGACGGAACTGTGAGACCAATTTGTCGACCTGACAAACATCAGCGAGACGTTTACAATTAATGGTTACGGAAGAGTTCATTCCTTCACGTTTCAGTGCATTGCATGACCAAACGGAATTGTTGGTCATAGTATATATATTTGGTCCTGTTGCAGTAAGTTAATTTCTTTAAACATTTTTGCACACCAAATACGTTTTTTTAAGAATTTTACAGATTTTACAGATCTGAAAACTTTGATTTTTTCAGAAGGCAAGAAACATGAAGCAGGGATGTTCGCCCAATCAAATTTCTTACAACAAATAGAAGAGAATGCCTTTTCCCCAAATGGAACTCCGATGTGTGTTTATGGAGGCCCCGCTTACGCTCTTGGAGTTCACTGAAAGAGAGTCAATAACCTGCCTGTGACCTCGGCATAGTCCTCTGATTAATTATACCCAATTATACAAAAATCGCTAAGACGGGGGGGGGGGTGCTCCTCTCACAAAACCTGTAGGAAGTTTACGATTCACGACGCGGCCAGCTCAACAACACGCTTGCAAAACAAAGAAACTTCACGCGTGAGACAATAGGTATGCATAATTTGTGGTCCCATGACAGCGTTCATTCTTACGACGCCTTTGAATGAGGCAATTTAATGGCGTCTCGATGACATGAAAGTAGCGACAACCTGATAGCGGTACATGTTTGGTAGCTTATATGAAACTGCAATGCCAGCCAGACTTCGGAGAGTCTTAGCACGATTGATTGAAACGTTTCTATGGTTATTTCAATGTCCTGGCAGCGTAATTAATTTCCGTAGCTTATTTCTAGCTAACCGCGTTGTAAACTCCTTAGTGTTCAATCATGATGTTATGTGGGAAGGAAATATTTGCTTTACGCGTGGGTAAGAAAGCCTTCACGAGCTGCAAGATATGGACTAGCCTCCTCAGCATGCATCTCTAATCTATGTTAAGTATTGCTCATATTTGGTTTGGGCTAGCTGTTTCGAGGAGGAGAGAGAAAAAATGAAGAGATCTCTCGCTGTACCGACAGAGCTAGCATCGCCCAGCCAAATACGAGTATTACTTACAAAAATTATTAGAGGTGCCTGTGGAGGAGGCTGGGTAGGGACGGTTTTCTTTCAATCAGATAATATTCAAGTCATTGTCTCGTACCAGCGGCATCCCGACCGACAGCAGCAGGTCTACAAATTTGGAATTAACACAAATCCTCGCGCCGATATGCCAAGTGTTTGTTAGAATCGGTAACTCACGGCAAAAACATTCGCTGTTTGTGTCAGATGAAATAAAGTTTATATTTTATGATATGGCATTATGTAATTTCATTTTCCATGATTAAAATGGAAATTTCACAAAAGTCTCCAGCAGAGTGTATATGACTGCTTTAATCCATATTTGCTTTACAGCAAGCAATTTCTTGAGAAATCCAAACAAAATTGTATTATACACTTAATGTGCAAGAATACGACGAACAACTGGTCGTTGACCTAGACTATCCGGCTTCTATTTAATGCGCTGTCTCCTTTGTTCTCATCCAGTCCCCTGTCACACCGGCGTCAAGCGATATTAATGACGTTTGCTTTAGCCTCGATGCCTTTGCAAAATTTATAACGAGTGATTGGTCATAAATTCGCGTGTCAGCCGCAAAATATAAAACGCTTGGAAAATATCTGACTGGACAAAACCTTATATGCAGCTATATATTTTTCATTTTAGTTGTATATTTTGGCAATTTGTATTTTGTGTTGTATCCGCTCGTGAATAGCCAATAGCAACTGCTGCAAATTTTAATCATATTAGGATTAAATGTGTGTAAACACGACAGTGTACTATGTACTATGCTAACAGCTGTCTACACAGCACTTAATTTATAGGGTCAACTTGTTGATATTTTTGTATTCATTATTTTGAGTTCCTTTTAAAAATTTAGCATTCGATTTTTATGCAGATGAAATCCTTCCTTCACAGCACCCCCCTGTCGGCGGCCCTGACGGTATATAACTAATGTTAAAAGCGACTTCTTTCAATCATGGTCTTTGATTATATGTTTTTATGAAAAACTATGAAAGAGGCCGCTTTTAACATTAGTCATGCGTATAGTTTTTTTATATAGCATTGTAATGCTCGTAGAAGTTTTAAACTTTTCATAGCTTGCCTAGAGATAGAACCAGTACTAGAAATTCATGTTAGGATTTCTAATTTCTATCTCCGCGGTAAAAGTAAAACTATGGAATGGTTTAGGATTCATAGTAGTTATTATAGTGGCAATTTGCATCTTGGATTTTTTGCAACTGCATGCGACAGTTATATTTCGCAGTCACAAATTACCCGTGACACCTGTCAAAGCTCTTGAAAAATGTTTGAGTCATATTTGCAATCTGACACCTCTAAACCAAACATGACACCTCTAAACCAAACCTAAAAGCATTTCGAAACCGCGTCGATAACCGCGCGTGTGCAATCTGAGAGAGTGCATTTGTATAATCTCATACCTTCCAGTCTACATCTCTGAACACCGGTGACTTGTGGTTATACAGGTAAGCAAATTTCACTAAATTTAGGCTCTAAATTGAGAAACCGGCGGGATGTGAGAGAGAGTTTGAGGAATACTATATAGACCAACAGACTCTGTGTCTTAGCATGTGAAATCATGCATGCATGTTATGTACACCTTGCTAAATTCTAAACAATTCTGTAGTTTGTATGATAAGATGTGTCTCGCTTTTTAAAATATGATGCGATTCGATACGTTTCGAGCAAAGTACGTCCTAATTATGAATATAAACCGCGTACAAACGAGACGAACTAGCCTCCTCCGCAGGCATCTCTTATGTATTAAATTATATTAGGCTATTAGGCATGGGTTAGCTGTGTTAAGGCTTTGATCCCAAATGGAGTCTGCAATTTTTATCCGTGTCGTGAGGCATCCGTGCGGAAAAACGGCTATGTTCCTTATGAGTTCTAAAGGCCCACACAGACCAAACGCGATGTGGTAATGCAACGCGATGCATGCCAAATCGCGTCCTGTCTGTGTGGACCTGAAAGGCTTACCTCATCCTTGTCCGAAGACTCATGCATCCATTGTGACTGTGTTATCTTCCGACAGACAGGGAATCCCAGATTCTTGCGACAAGTGTGAAGGAGGCTTTAGTGTTCTTCAATCATACCACACAACACCATGCTTCTGTGCAATGAGCTAATTCAGGGGTGTTTCGAAAATGCTACTAGCATAAGTTATAGAGTAAGTTATATTATAGATTAAGATCGGTCTTTTCTCATTTCTGTCAGATATTACGCATTTTTTTAGATGTGAGTCTATGACAAATATTAGGCCCTGTCTACACGATGCCGGAAGAATTTGAAAAGGCAAAAATATTTATCCGTTAAAATATTTATCCGCATCCACACGTAAACATAAAAACGATCCGAAAACGCTAAAGTTATTTGATCCCGCAATACACCAACACCGTTTTCCACCCCGCGTGTCACAGGTTGAATGTCGAATTCGAAGCAAAAAATGTACCAAATTCAAAGTAAAAGACAACAATGAGGACTTTGTTTGGACAGATGACAAGCCCAAACTCATAAATATTGTTGTTGAAAATCTATTAGATGCATGTCGTGTATAAGAAATTGTGTATAACCATACTACGACATTTTGGACATGTTTCTCTTGTAAAATACTTCCGCAAATGCTACAAGAATTGCCGAAGATTTTACTCACCATAAAAATAACCTAAATAAGACTTTTTTGAGGCTAATATAGCAATAAATTTGAGCATAACCCACCAGACTTGAAACAAGCCTCATTAATATGAAAACGACTTCATATACGTGACGTCATCGTTTTCAAATTTATCCGGCTAAGCTGTCCACACGTATCCGCTCAGCCGTCGTTTTCAAATTCTACCACTCTGGAGAGCGTTTTGAGATTCTTCCGACATCGTGTGAACGGAGTCTGAAATGTGTGGTTACGCTGTTCCGTGCTTATATGCAGTAACATAAATCGATCGGTGTGACCAATAATTACATCATTCCCTATTAAAAAAGACCGGAAAAATCCTTCATTTTACAGTGGTGATGTATATGACAAGTTATATACGTGTTAAAATTTTAGTCCTGTCCGCAGAATTTTTGAGCTATGGCCTATGGGGCAGCTATGCTCTTTGGGTCGAACAGTGCAGCGCCGACAACGCGAAACGTTTCTGGGATCATAGTTTTATAAACATGGACGGTACATACCACTTTTAAATATCGTAAGAATTTTTTTATAAAAGCAGTTGTCTAAAAAGCTCAGAACTTGTTTTTTTTGAATTTATCGAATTATGTTTTCTGCTTATTGTCGTGTATTCATTGGTTTAGTGCTATTTATACTAGGATAAGGCCACTGGCCAGAATCGTTAAACACTTCCTATGTAATACAATAGCATCGCGCACCCCCCCCCCTTCCCCGGGATATGTCAGTAATCTCAATCTTTCACATTTTAATATAGGAGTAAAAAGAAAAATTAATGAAGATGGTTTTAATCAACATATTTTTCCTATCAACGATTCTTGCAGGTATTGTGCATGTTGAGCAATCTTCTCTTACCCTGCTCAATGCATTGTCGCATCTATATGCACCGGCACGCTAGGACACTTGAGACAGAACAAAAAAACCAAGTGAAGCGTAACTAGATTCAAGGTGCCAGATGAAAGCTGAGGTTGATCACATGATTGCGATCCGTTTCCCGAAATTATTAACAAAGCACCCACGAAATGAGATGTGGAAATGTCTTCGTATGCAGTGCATGATGTATAATCTTCCCAAGATACAGTACTGTGCAAAAGTTTTAGTCACAAATTGTCACTTGTTCGTAAAATTCATGGTATTGCAAGATATGCTAGGTAGAAAGACTTGTAGTGGTCTTGCACTTGGTACAGCACCATGAGAGACCATTATTGCGGCACAATGCCCATGCAGTCATTGACCTAACAAGCTTGTTTGTTAATCTAGATCAACAGCCTCACGTGATGCGAAAATGGTCTCTTTAATTCTTCCAGATGTCCAGATGGTCTTCTATCTGACCTCTTCCTCGCTTATTCCCAGAGATATTCAAACAGATTTAGGTCAGAATTCTTTCGTTTCCCTGTACTGATTGATATTTCTTTCTCTGGGGCTTTTTTCTCTGTCACATGGTGCCCTATCTTGTTCAAAGATAAAGTCTCAACCTCAAAGCTCTCTCCACCTTTTAGAAAGTCCAAGATCGTAAATTTTCGACTAGATACGGAAAATGGTATGTTTGGCTTGTATCTAGAACTTTCCTAATATGAAATGGTTTTGTGGTGGAGATTATATCTTCTAGTAAGATGGGGCACCGTGTCATACAGAAAAGAGCCTGAAAGAAAGTGATATTGACCAGCCCAGGGCTATAAGAGATTGCTGACGTAAACCTCATTGAACATTTTTGGGAATAAGTGAGGAAGAGGTCAGATAGATGACCATCTCGACATCTGGAAGAATCAAAGAGACCATTTTCGCATCACGTGAGGCTGTTGATCTAGATGTAACAAACAAGCTTGTTAGGTCAATGACTGGGCATTGTGCCGCAATAATGGTCTTTCATGGTGGCTGTACCAAGTGCAAGACCACTACAAGTCTTTCTACCTAGCATGTCTTGCAATACCATGAATTTTACTAACAAGTGACAATTTGACTTCATGGGGGCCTAAAACTTTTGCACAGTACGGTATATAAGTCGCCTATTTGGATAATGATATGATTTATTGTCCGATCTTTGTATATATAGTTACGATTCTCACCGCTACTATCCCTAACATTTCATGCATTCTTTTCCAACCTTAGGCATTATTTTTTCATACTAGCTGCGATTATTCTTTTTACTTGCGCATGGTGATGTTTTTTCACGCTTGATGTTCACGAAAAATGTTCGGTTTTTTAGCATGACTCGTTCCTTTAGTATTTAGAAAATTCCTTATAACTATATGAACGCAAACATTGCGTACTTTTTACGACTTTTTTCTGTTTATTTATTTACCATAGCTTCATCTGCACTGAACTGCACTATGTGTGTTGGTAATGGCACAAAATGTACTGATCAAGGTCAGAGCAGAAAATGTCAATCTGGTGAAGGTCTTTGTGGTAGAGTATGGTTTATGCAAAATGGCGTCCAAAAAGTTGCGGAAAGATGCGCTTTAATGGATCATTGCGTTGGAACTATTAACTGTTTGAAGCCAGGATTCGAGTTAGGAAAGTTTTTTAAAGGTGCGACTAATTGTGTTACATCATGCTGTGATGGAGACATCTGTGACCCGCCAGCTCCTCTGAAATGCTACCAATGTCAAGGAAAAGGTAAGATATGTATTACTTCTGAGATTTATCTTCTAGAACCAAATACACTGTATACCAATTGAAGATGAAATTTATATATTCGACCTATACTTTGCAAAAATTTTCTCAACATTCCCTTGAGCGAGAAAAGTATGACGGGAACCTTCTTTTCAAATAACAGCTTACAGGTACGTAAAAAAATCATAGTGATAATTAACTACAAGGCGTAGCGCCTTGTAGTTCATTATCATGACGCTCGGAAACGGCTTAGAATTGACCCACAAAAACAAACAATGGGTTATTTTCAAAACAGTATAATATCATTAGTTAATATTTGATAATCTAACCACAGTTAATAGAATATGCATGGTTTGGAGACCACATAAAACTGCAATACAGGGTGTCTCAAAAAAAACGCAACCACTTAATATTCTAAAATTCATATTGTTTATAAGCTCAATAGATTTTATGCCCCTGGGATTTTAAAATGGCTTCTAATCGTACAGTTTAACTGCTAATAGTCAAATCAGCTAAACTAATAATGGTGCAGCTAACAACCGAACAACGAGTTTTTATTGTCAACCTTATAAAATAAGTTGTAAGTAAAATTTTACTCGTTAAATACTTTCAATTCAGCTCGTTGGTTTACGCACCTGACTTTGTTTACCGACGATTGTGCCGCTAGAATATGATTACAAGCTTTCTCGCATTCCAGGGGCCAAACGTCTTTTGTGTTGTAGAACAAAGAGGACATTCATGAATATTAAGTGGTTGCGTTTTTTTTGATACACCCTGTACAACTCATTAATTATGTTGAGGCGGATTTATGCAAAAAATTGCTCCTTTCTCATCACATGTCTATTGTATTATAACTTACAATTAACATATATTTTTTTTACAAGTCAAGGTTGAGGAGTTTAACAAGACGAATGCCATTGGTAAATTTCTGCTAAAATACAATAGACACGTGACGAGAAAGGAACCATTTTTTGCATAAACCTGGACAATAACATAGTGTTAATGAGTTGTATTGTACCTTTAGTTAGTCTCCAAACCATGTTTACATGTATTCTATTAATTTTGATCTAACTCAGTATGAAGTGTTTCGGCGGAGGAAAGTGACAGCAGGTTATATCTGTCAGTCAGTTTAGTCCCGAATATCCATGATTTTCCCCGTTGTAAACGACTATAGAGCCCCATCTAAATCTCCCACACGACTTAAACTTTTCTTTATATCTCTTCACTCATTATATATTATACCAGCTGCTACATATATTACGATAACATTATGCTTACTGTGATAATATTCGTCTTATATAGTATTAGGCTATTTTGTTCTACCATATCACCTTGTTGAAGAAGTAAAGGCGGATTTCCATTCATTGCAAAATGTCGCGCAATCGATTTTTTTGCGATCGCTTTCTTTTGAAATGTGTTCATCAGTTCAAGCTCATCTAGTTGGATCAGTTCCGCTTGAATGTTTGTATTTCAAAAGAAAGCCACCGGAAAAAGTCGATCGCGCAACATTTTGCACCGAATGGAAATCCGCCATAAAGCTCCCATGCGCTTCCTCCCCTCTATCATTTGTACCGTACTATAATTGAGTTAAGAGTCGTCTCAGGCCTCATCTGCTCATGTTATCAATTTTTCAGGAAAGACGTGTAAAACAAATAGTATCAGCTGTGGATATAAAGAAGATCGGTGTCTGAGGATCAACTACAAGATCGGTGAAGATCTGATGACTGACGAGCGTTGTTACCAGTCTTCGCGTTGTTCAAATTCTTCAGAGATTTGTGATTTAGTAAAGAAGAATAACCAAACGGTTAAAGAGTGTCAAACGTCATGTTGCGATACAGAAAATTGTATCGCAAAGTTCAAACCTGGTAATTGCAAGCTTTGTTTTGATTGGCTCTTCGTTAATACTTGTTGAAATACTCAAATCTGAGACAATGCATGTTAACTTGCTTTACTGATTTTGCTCATTCCTACAATATCTACAGTTGCAAAAACTGTAAAAAGTTGCGTTTTTTAGTTTAATGGCGGTTTAATCAAAATACATGGAATTAGTTGTTCGTTAATTATATACATTAATTTTGCATTTTAATGAGGTTATGCAGTAACCGAGGTTAAAATCGTAGGAACCGCCCGTGGACTGGGCACAATGGCAGAAAGGGGGCTAGGAAGAGGCTCGTGAACTCTGGAAAGGAGCGGATACAGCGAGGGATGGGCACGCAAGGAAGTGATTAGTGCATTTAACGCCAGCAAGAGAAGTAATCCGCGAGTTAGAATTTCTATTTGTGATCTTTTTATTTCTGTTTATTTACCACAGCTTCGTCTGCACGGAACTGCACTATGTGTGTTGGTAATGGCACAAAATGTACTGGACAAGGTCAGAGCAGAAAATGTCAACCTGGTGAAGGTCTTTGTAGTAGAGTATGGTTTATGCAAAATGGCGTCCAGAAAGTTGCGGAAAGATGCGCTTTAATGGATCATTGCACTGGAACTATTGCCTGTTCGAAGCTAGGATCCGAGTTTGGAAAGTATTTTAAAGGTGCGACTAATTGTATTACTTCATGCTGTGAAGAAGACAACTGTGACCCGCCAGCTCCTCAGAAATGCTACCAATGTCAAGGGAAAGGTAAGATATGTATTACTTCTGAGATTTATCTCAATTCTAGAACCAAATATACCTGTTAAAGATGAAATTTATATATTCGACCTACACTATATGCAAAAATTTTCTCAAATTCTCTTGATTAAACGTTGAGCGAAAAAGAATGCTGTGCAACTTCCTTTTCAGATATAATACGTTACTTACATGTAAAAAAATCATGATGATAATGAACTACAAGACGTCAAATTGCTTTGTTTTTTAACGTACTAAAGTATGGGATACGTGACACTCGGACACGGCATGGAATTGATCCCCAAAACAAACAATGGATTATTTTCAAAACCGTATAACATCATTGCTGCCGAGCGTAGCGAGGCAGCACACTATTCTTGACACGGCAGAGATTTCTCCAGAGTTCATTCGACCCAGTCTTCCGCGCCGAACTATGTATAGTCGAAATCTCGATTCGTGTCCGTTTGTCCGGATGTCTGCATTTTCCGGGCCAAAGGTCGATCATCAAGTCACTTTTAAAATTGGGGGGAGTGGACAAAATATTAGAGCCGTCGGTACTGGACAAATGGGATATGCAGGGATATGTTTTTTTTCTGCTTTCATACAGATACATATACATGGATACATATACATGAAGGCGATGCATGAACGTTCATTGTTCAATCTTAGAGGAGTCCTTTCATGTGTTAATCGGCTACATGATTCTCAAAGCAATGTTCTCAACTTAATCTAGAGCAGTGCTTTCATTAGTTTATCGGCTGTAGCTTATATGGTTCTTATATGACAAATATTGAATATATTATAGCTCATATACCCAAGCGAATGGATATTGTTAACACGTAATTGTATACGCAGTAATGCAGGATCGGAACAAGAATATATTTCAGAACAAGGATATATTTCTTCCCGCACTTAGACAGATACATATACATCAAGGCGATGAATTTTTATTGTCAATCTAGCGCAGTGCTTTTATGAATTTATCGCTTATATCAGTATATTATGGTTCTTATGACGTACTTAATTCATAGTAAACAAATAAGTATATGGGGATGAATATATGCAAGCGAACGAATATTGTAGGTACTAGATAAATGGGATATGCAGCAGGGATATATTTTTTTCTGCTTTTATACAGATACATATACATGAAGGCGATGCATAAACGTTCATTGTTCAATCCTAGAGGAGTCCTTTATTCGTTTATCGGCTACATGGTTTTCATGGCAATGTTCTCATCTCAATCTAGAGCGGTGCTTTCATTAGTTTATCGGCTATAGCCTATATGGTTCTTATATGACAAATATTGAATATATTATAGCTTATATATACCCAAGCGAATGGATATTGTAATGTTCAGACACACCGGACGCGATTTGACAACGCGACGCGATTTTACGATTTTCACTGACCGATAACTTTGATCCTGGTTCAAATTCTGCATATATTTAGACGCGCTATAACATTTTAAATTATTTGCTTGACATATTTTTTAAAATCTTCTTTCATTGAGTGTTTTATCAGCTTTTGGAAGCTAAAAATTCGCGTCGTGTTGTCGATTCGCGTCCGGTGTGTCTCGGCCTTTACGTAATTGTATACGCATTACGCAGGATCGGAACAGAAGATAGACATTTTCAGAACAAGGATATATTTTTGCCGCTCTTATATAGATACGTATACATCAAGCAATGTTCTCATCTCAATCTAGAGCGGTGCTTTCATTAGTTTATCGGCTATAGCTTATATGGTTCTTATATGTCAAATATTGAATATATTATAGCTTATATACCCAAGCGAATGGATATTGTTAATCACGTAATTGTATACGCAGTAATGCAGGATCGGAACAGAAGATAGACATTTTCAGAACAAGGATATATTTCTTCCCGCACTTAGACAGATACATATACATCAAGGCGATGAATTTTTATTGTCAATCTAGCGCGGTGCTTTTATGAATTTATCGCCTATATCAGTATATGGTTCTTATGACTTAATTCATTGTAAACAAATAAGTATATGGGTATTCATGCAAGCGAACGAATTCTTATTATAAATATGAGAGCCCAACATATAACATTTAAGAAAGCCATCAAAACAATTTGAAGTTTAAAAGTAAATATATTTGTAACGTTTCGTCTTTAACCTAAGACATCTTCAGACAAGTGATATAAAATTACATGAGATTTGAGTATATATAATATATATATTGTAAATGTTATTGAATATTGGATACGCAAAATGTTGATCTCGTTAGTCCATTATTGTTTAGCTCATCTGACTTTTACGGTGAACAAATAAAGTATGGACTGTGGGTATTCAATACTACAGGTGAGGGTATCCCAAAAGACGCAAACAAAAGCCTTGACGATTGTTAGAATTTGAATACCCAAGACAAACTACGAGCAGTGGCATGTTGAATTTTCACAGGTTACTTGCAGTGCAATTACATTTCAGTTCAAGAAATATCATTGCACGTAATGAATTCATATTAGCAATAATCTAACACGTCCCCAATGGATGGAAAATAGCACAATATTCAATACGAATTTCTTAACTTATTTTTAATTGCATGTATCCTGTCAAAATTTTACTCGCTATTGCGTCGAGCTTTTTCTTGGGTATTCGAATTCTAAGCCTATTATTGTTTGCGTTTTTTTAAGACACCCTGTATATTCGGCGACAACGCGCAAAACGCCACCGCAACACTTGATCTTGGGGAACTGTCAACTAGCTCCATTTGCGACAAGCTTAATAAGCTAAAATCATTATCAGGAAATGAGATCACAACAGTTTAGTTAAAATACATTTCAAAATGTCGATCTCGTTAGTCGAAATGACTATTTTTTGTATTTTTGAGCGTATACAATATATGAAGTGTTAGAGCATTTCAATTTAACATCCAGTTCCACAAATTAAATAACGAACTTTTAAAAATGAATACTGTAAGAAAATACAAGACAAGCTTAAACTAAAATCATTATGATAGGAAAATGAGCCATAATAGTTTAGTCGAAACAGATTTCAAAATGTCGATCTCGCTAGTCGATTGTTGTGCTCGTATAAACATATAAACAACCAATTCAGAAAATTCCGCATGCTGCCTTTAATCCTTGGCCTTACCGGGGATGTTAAGGCAGCAATTTCCTTGCGATAGTAACTCCTAGTTAGGTAATATTTGATTCTACTTCCTCTAACTCAGTATGAAGTGGTCAGGTTTTGTCCGCTTTGTCACCTAGCACCCTTCTTGCGTTTCTACAATGATGCAAGCAAGTAGATCCATCTGATCTTGGTGTAAAAATCAACCAATCAGAAGGCAGATCTTCGACAAAACTGAATTATCATTTCTTTCAAGCGAAAGCACGCTTATTTTTTCCCAACTGTAAATTAGAATTTAAATTTTTCGCTGTTTATACTATTAGTTAGAAGAATAAGGACAAATAACTCCAGGCGTAGAATAGCTCAGTTTTGTCGAGACGCCTCATGACGTCATGATCTCAGATCAGCTGGATATCCTCAGCAGATGCTTATTTGTAGGAAGTATTAAAATTAGAAGCGAGGAGATATTTCAGTTACTTACACAAAAGCCTCGGTGGAGGAAAGTGACAGCAGGTTATGTCTGTCAATCGGTTTAGTCCTAAATATCCATGATTTTCCGCGGTGTAAATGACTAAAACTTTTCTTTTATATCTTTTCACTCGTTATATATTACTAGCTGCTACATATAATTTATTACGATAACATTATGCTTACTGTGATAATATTCGTCTTATATAGTATTAGGCTATTTTGTTCTACCATATCACCTTGTTGAAGAAGTAAAGGCGGATTTCCATTCATTGCAAAATGTCGCGCGATCGATTTTTTTGCGATCGCTTTCTTTTGAAATGTGTTCATCAGTTCAAGCTCATCTAGTTGGATCAGTTCCGCTTGAATGTTTGTATTTCAAAGCTTGAATGTTTGTATTTCAAAGCTCCCCAGCGCTTCCTCCCCTCTATCATTTGTACCGTACACTATAATTGGGTTAAGTGTCGTCTTGTGCCTCATCTGCTCATGTTATCAATTTTTCAGGAAAGGCGTGTAAAACAAATAGTATCAGCTGTGGATATAAAGAAGATCGGTGTCTGAGGATCAACTACAAGGTCGGTGAAGATCTGATGACTGACGAGCGTTGTTACCAGTCTTCGCGTTGTTCAAATTCTTCAGAGATTTGTGATTTAGTAAAGAAGAATACCGAAACGATTAAAGAGTGTCAAATGTCATGTTGCGATACAGAAAATTGTAACGCAATTATCAAACCTGGTAATTCTTTTGGCGTGCAAATTGCCAGCTTTCTTTTGATTGCCTCTTCTTTAATACTTGTTGAAATACTCAAACTCTGAGACAATGCATGTTAATTTGCTTTACTTATTTTGCTCATTTCTATAATATCTACAGTTGCATAAGGAACTGTTAACAGTCGCGCTTTTTTAGCTTAATCACGGTTTGATCAAAATACATGGAATTAGTTGTTTCTTAGTAAACCATATGGGACTGATTATTTATTGTGCGGGCCTTTTTGTGTAACAATTCCTCTGCATTACTTCGTCAAATTCTTGTATTCTTTCCGCCTTGAGGTAAAATTTTTATGTTAAAATGCAGCGTCGTTTTATTGCATTTAAAAATGACACTAATCTTTGAAATGTTTGTGGTAGACAAGCCAAATATTTTCCATGCCATGCGGTGATGATTTGACATATAAACTTACGTATGGTAAAAGGAGTAGGTATTTTCGCAGAAAGCAGGAATTGATTTAATTTTTGGCATCATTTCGTCAGGGCATCGAGGGCTCATTTGAAATAGTATGTCATGATTTGGCATTCCAAAAACTTTTATTGTGATTGGTTTGGGTCAAAGCAAAATGTGTAAAAAGTTTTTTTATTGACAATTCTTTTTAGCGTAATTTTTTTTTTGTTACGTCTAATTTTTTTCCATTTCGAATTTTTTATCATGTAATTTTTTTTTCTATATATTTTTCTTGTGCTGGGTCCAAATTTTTTTCTTGTGAATTTTTTTTTCGTGTGAAAATTGTTTTCATTGTGTCCAATTTTTTCCCTTAATTATCATTTCCTCTGCCTTTTTTTCGGTCAATTTTTTCCTTTTCTCTAAATATTTCTCCATGGAATTTTTTTTCTTTAATCCAAACATTTTTCCGGTCAAATTTTATTTGTATCAATTTTTTTGTCCATAATTTTTGTCCAAGCTAAACACAGTTATCCAAGAAAAATTCGTTTTCTTTACCAAAAAATAGTAAAATCTCCAAAATGTTCAATTATAACCTTAATAGTAAAAGGTATGCCTTGCCACTTTAGAAAAACACTTCTCGGAAATTTTCTAAAATGTGTTCACATGCTGCAATTAGCTTTAAATGTTTTAAAAAAGCAATCTCTTTCGTTTTTTGGCAATTTTTCCTGATTTAGGGTATTGACAAATTTGTGAATTTTTGCGAAAATAGTAAGGCTTATCCTATTGTCTCCCCCCTCCCTCTAAAAATATCCATCTTGGGCTAACTGTTTCAGGATACTTTAGCCGAAGCAAGACACAGTTGCCCCAGACAAATCATTTCTTTTTACATAAGATTAAAGTTGGTAAATTCTCCAAAATTGTCAATTTTAGCTATCAATATTATGCGGTACCCCTTGCCATTTGACAAAAAGTGACCAGGTTCGGAAATTTTCTAAAATGTGTTTACATGCTGGAAATTGCTTTAAATGTTTAAAAAGACCAATCTCTTTCGTTTTTGAACATATTTGCCTTCTTTTTCGAGCATTGAACAGGTTGTGAAAAAAATCAAAGGAAAACAAAATTGGAGAAATAAAAACACTTTCCAACGAAAAAAAAATTGACAAAATAAAAACAATTTCGACACACATGAAAAAAATTACACCAGAAGAAAATTAACAGGAAGAACATTTGGAGACAAGGAGAAAGATGTGTCAATTTTTTTTCTAGTGTCAATTTTTTTCTCGTATTTCTCTTGTGTCAATTTTTTTATTGTGTCCAATATTTTCAATGCAAATTGTTTTTCTTCTATCCAACTTTTTTCCCTCTGATTTGTTTTTGTCTTGTGAAATTTTTTTTTCGTGAGAAAATTGTTTTCCTTCTGTCCAAATTTTTCAAGCCAATATTGTTTTATTTGTCCAATTTTTTTTCAGCTACAACTTTTTTTCCTCCCGTCCAAATTTTTTTCCTGTGCAAATCATTTTCCTACACCTCAAATTTTCTTCTTGTGTGACAATTTCTTTTTAGTGTGAAAATGGTCTTTCTTATTTCCAATTTTTTTTTCGTGTCCACATTTTTTTCTTGTAAACTTATTTATAAAAAGTTTTTGTGTGAAAATTGTCTTCCTTCTGTCCAATTTTTTTTCTGTATATTTTCCTTGTGTCAGGTCTAATTTTTTTCCTTGTGTCCAATTTTTTTTAAGCACATTTTTACTCATTTCCCATTTTTTTCATTTGACATTTTTTTTTGTCAAACTTTTTTTTCTTATGTCCAAATTTTTTTCGCAAATCGTTTTTCCTGTTCCCTAATTATTTTCTTGTGTCAAAATTTCTTTTTAATGTGAAAATTGTTTTTCTTATATCTGATTTTCTTCTGCTAATTTCTTTTCTTATGTCCACATTTCAGTTTTTTCCTGTGAATTTATTTCAATTTTTAGTACTAAAATGCAAAAAATCGCTTCCTAACGCTATCTTTAATTTTAGAGCACATTTGGTTGGTTTTTGGAACATCGAAAAAGTCGTCAAAATTGACCAAAACCTTACTTTACCATTTTGCTCAATTTTGACGACTTTATCACTTATTTAAAAATTGACCTAAAATGCTAAAAATGGCTTCCTAAGACTAATATCTTTCATTTTAGAGCATATTTGGTTAGTTTTTGGAACATTGAAAAAGTCATCAAAATAGACCAAAATTGTAACGTTTACACTTTACCATTTCGGTCAATTTTGATGACTTTTTCAACTCTTCAAAAACTGTCTTAAAATGCTAAAAATGGCTTCTTAGAACTAATATCTTTCATTTTAGAGCATATTTGGTTGGTTTTTGGAACATTGGAAAAGTCTTCAAAATTGACCTAAAAAAGTATGGCTTACCCCGTTACCATTTCGGTCAAATTTTAACGACTTTTTTAATTGTTCAAAAACTGTCTTAAAATGCTAAAAATGGCTTCCTAAGACTAATATCTTTCAGTTTAGAGCATGATTAGTTGGTTTTTGGAACATTGAAAAAATCGTCAATTTGACCAAAATGGTAAGGCTTACCCCTTACCATTTCGGTCAATTTTGATGACTTTTTCAATTGTTCAAAAACTGTCTTAGAATGCTAAAAATGGCTTCTTAAGACTAATATCTTTCATTTTAGAGCATATTTGGTTTGTTTTTGGAATATTGGAAAAGTCGTCAAAACTGACCTAAAAAAGTATGGCCTACCCCGTTACCATTTCGGTCAATTTTGACGACTTTTTCAATTGTGAAAAAACTGTCTTAAAATGCTAAAAATGGCTTCTTAAGACTAATATCTTTCATTTTAGAGCATATTTGGTTTGTTTTTGGAATATTGGAAAAGTCGTCAAAATTGACCTAAAAAAGTATGGCCTACCCATTACCATTTCCGTCAATTTTGACGACTTTTTCAATTGTTCAAAAACTGTCTTAAAATGCTAAAAATGGCTTCCTAATACTAATATCTTTCATTTTAGAGCATAATTAGCTGGTTTTTGGAACATCGAAAAAGTCGTCAATTTTGACATAAAATGGTAAGCCTTGCTTCTTATCATTTTGGTCTATTTAGACAACTTTTTCAATTGTTCAAAAACTGTCTTAAAATGTTAAAAATAGATTCTTAAGACTAATATCTTTCATTTTAGAGCATTTGGTTGGTTTTTGGAACATCGAAAAAGTCGTCAATTTTTACCAAAATTGTAAGGTTTACCCCTTACCATTTTGGTCAATTTTGACGACTTTTTCAATTGTTCAAAAACTGTCTTAAAATGCTAAAAATGGCTTCTTAAGACTAATATCTTTCATTTTAGAGCATATTTGGTTGGTTTTTGGAACATCAAAAAAGTCGTCAATTTTGACCAAAATTGTAAGGCTTACCCCTTACCATTTTGGTCAATTTTGACGACTTTTTCATTTGTTCAAAAACTGTCTTAAAATGCTAAAAATGCTTTCTTAAAACTAACCTCTTTCATTTTAGAGCATAATAAGTTTGTTTTTGGAACATCGAAAAAGTCGTCAATTTTGACCAAAATGGTAAGGCTTACCCCTTACCATCGGTCACTTTGATGACTTTTTCAATTGTTCAAAAACTGTCTTAAAATGCTAAAAATGGCTCCTAAGACTAATATCTTTCAGTTTAGAGCATAATTAGTTGGTTTTTGGAACATTGAAAAAATCGTCAATTTTGACCAAAATGGTAAGGCTTACCCCTTACCATTTCGGTCAATTTTGATGACTTTTTCAATTGTTCAAAAACTGTCTTAGAATGCTAAAAATGGCTTAAGACTAATATCTTTTATTTTAGAGCATATTTGGTTCGTTTTTTGAAGATTGGAAAAGTCATCAAAATTGACCTAAAAAAGTATGGCCTACCCCGTTACCATTTCGGTCAATTTTGACAACTTTTTCAATTGTTCAAAAACTGTCTTAAATGCTAAAAATGGCTTCTAAGACTAATATCTTTCATTTTAGAGCATATTAGTTGGTTTTTGGAACATTGAAAAGTCGTCAATTGACCAAAAGTAGGCTTACCCCTTACCATTTCGGTCAATTTTGATGACTTTTTCAATTGTTCAAAAACTGTCTTAAATGCTAAAAATGGCTTCTTAAGACTAATATCTTTTATTTTAGAGCATATTTGGTTCGTTTTTTGAAGATTGGAAAAGTCATCAAAATTGACCTAAAAAAGTATGGCCTACCCCGTTACCATTTCGGTCAATTTTGACAACTTTTTCAATTGTTCAAAAACTGTCCTAAAATGCTAAAAATGGCTTCTTAAGAGTAATATCTTTCATTTTAGAGCATATTTGGTTGGTTTTTGGAACATTAGAAAAGCTGTCAAAATTGACCTAAAAAAGTATGGCCTACCCCATTATCATTTCCGTCAATTTTGACGACTTTTTCAATTGTTTAAAAACTGTCTTAAAATGCTAAAAATGGCTTCCTAATACTAATATCTTTCATTTTAGAGCATAATTGGCTGGTTTTTGGAACATCGAAAAAGTCGTCAATTTTGACATAAAATGGTAAGCCTTGCTTCTTATCATTTTGGTCAATTTAGACAACTTTTTCAATTGTTCAAAAACTGTCTTAAAATGTTAAAAATAGCTTCTTAAGACTAATATCTTTCATTTTAGAGCATAATTGGTTCATTTTTGGAACATCGAAAAAGTCGTCAATTTTGACATAAAATGGTAAGGCTTGCCTCTTATCATTTTGGTCATTTTTGACAACTTTTTCAATTGTTAAAAAAACTGTCTTAAAATGTTAAAAATAGCTTCTTAAGACTAATATCTTTCATTTTAGAGCATATTTAGTTGGTTTTTGGAACATCAAAAAGTCGTCAATTTTGACCAAAATTGTAAGGCTTACCCCTTACCATTTTGGTCAATTTTGACGTATTTTTCAGTTGTTCAAAAACTGTCTTAAAATGCTAAAAATGGCTTCATAAGACTAATATCTTTCCTTTTAGAGCATATTTGTTTGGTTTTTGGAACATCGAAAAAGTCGTCAATTTTGACATAAAATGGTAAGCCTTGCTTCTTATCATTTTGGTCAATTTAGACAACTTTTTCAACTGTTCAAAAACTGTCTTAAAATGTTAAAAATAGCTTCTTAAGACTAATATCTTTCCTTTTAGAGCATATTTGTTTGGTTTTTAAAACATCGAAAAAGTCGTCAATTTTGACCAAAATTGTAAGGTTTACCCCTTACCATTTTGGTCAATTTTGACGATTTTTTCAATTAATAAAAAACGGTCTTAAAATGCCAAGAATATTTTCTTAAGGCTAATATCTTTCATTTTAGAGCATAATTGGTTCATTTTTGGAACTTTGGTTTTTTTAACATTGAAAAAGTTGTCAAAATTGACAAAAATGGTAACGCTTACCCCATACCATTTTGGTCAATTTTGACGACTTTTTCAATGGTTCAAAAACTGTTTTAAAATGCTAAAAATGGCTTCTGAAGACTAATATCTTTCATTTTAGAGCATATTTGGTTGGTTTTTTTAACATTGAAAAAGTTGTCAAAATTGACCAAAATGTTAAGGCTTACCCCATACCATTTTGGTCAATTTTGACGACATTTTCAATTGTTCAAAAACTGTCTTAAAATGCTAAAAATGGCTTCATAAGACTAATATCTTTCATTTTAGTGCATAATTAGTTGGTTTTTGGAACATTGAAAAAGTCGCCAATTTTAAACAAAACGGTAAGGCTTACCCCTTACCATTTTGGTCAATTTTGACGACTTTTTCAATTGTTCAAAAACTGTCCTAAAATATTAAAAATGGCTTCCTAAGACTAATATCTTTCATTTTAGAGCATACTCGATTGGTTTTTTTAACATTGAAAAAGTTGTCAAAATAGACCAAAATGGTAAGGCTTACCCCATACCATTTTGGTCAATTTTGACGACATTTTCAATTGTTCAAAAACGGTCTTAAAATGCTAAAAATGGCTTTCTAAGACTAATATCTTTCATTTTAGATTATATTTTATTGGCTTTTGGAACATTGAAAAAGTCGTCAATTTTGACCAAAATGGTAAGGTTTACCCCTTACAATTTTGGTCAATTTTGACGTCTTTTTCAACAATTTAAAAACTGTCTGAAAATGCTGAAAAAAATTTCCTAAGACTAATATCTTTCATTTTAGAGCATATTTGGTTGGTTTTTGGAACATCGAAAAAGTCGGCAATTTTGACATAAAATGGTAAGGATTACCTCTTATCATTTTGTTCAATTTTAATAACTTTTTCAATTGTTCAAAAACTGTCTTAAAATGCTAAAAATGGCTTCATAAGACTAATATCTTTTATTTTAAAGCATATTTGGTTGGTTTTTGGAACATCGAAAAAGTCGTCAATTTTGACCAAAAAGGTAAGGCTTACTCCTTACCATTTTGGTCTGTTTTGAGGACTTTTTCAATTGTTGAAAAATTGTTTTAAAATGCTAAAACATGCTTAATAAGACTAACATCTTTCATTTTAGAGCATTTTGGGAACATTGAAAAAGTCCTCAATTTTGACCAAAATGGTAAGGCTCACTCCTTGCCATTTTGGTCAATTTTGACGACTTTTTCAATTGTTTAAAAACGGTATTAAAATGCTAAAAATTGCTTCCTAAGACTAATATCTTTCATTTTAGAGCATATTTGGATGATTTTTGGAACATTGAATTAGTGGTCAATTTTGACCAAAATGGTAATGCTTACCCTTACCACTTTTGTCAATTTTGATGACTTTTTCAATGGTTAAAAAACTGTCTTAAAATGTTAAAAATGGCTTCCTAAGACTAATATCTTTCATTTTAGAATATATTTGGTTCGTCGTCAATTTTGACCAAAACGGTAAGGCTTACCCCTTACCATTGCGGTCAATTTTGATGACTTTTTCAATTGTTCAAAAACTGTCTTAAAATGCTAAAAATGGCTTCCTAAAACTAATATCTTTCATTTTAGAGCATAATTGGGTGGTTCTTGGAACATTAAAAAAGTTGTCAAAATTGACCAAAATGGTAAGGCTTACCCCTTACATTTTGGTCAACTTTGATGATTTTTTCAAAGGTTCAAAAACTGTCCTAAATATTAAAAATGGCTTTCTAAGACTAATATCTTTCATTTTAGAGCATATTTGGTTGGTTTTTTTAACATTGAAAAAGTTGTCAAAATTGACCAAAATGGTAAGGCTTACCCCATACCATTTTGGTCAATTTTGACGACTTTTTTAATGGTTAAAAAACTTTCTTAAAATGGTAAAAATGGCTTCTTAAGACTAATATCTTTCTTTTTAGAGCATATCTGGTTGGTATTTTTCAACAATTTAAAAACTGTTTTAAAATGCAGAAAAAAACTTCCTAAGACTAATATCTTTCATTTTAGAGCATATTTAGTTGGTTTTTGGAACATCGAAAAAGTCGTCAATTTTGACATAAAATGGTAAGGCTTACCTCTTATCATTTTGGTCAGTCTTAACGACTTTTTCAACTATTCAGAAACTGTTTTAAAATGCAAAAAATTGCTTCCTAAGATTAATAACTTTTTATTTTAGAGGATATTTGATTGGTTTTTGAAACATTAAAAAAGTCCTCATTTTTGACCAAAATTGTAAGGTTTACACCTTACCATTTTGGTCAATTTTAACGACTTTTTCAAGTGTTCAAAAACTGTCTTAAAATGCTAAAAATGGCTTTCTAAGACTATTATCTTTCATTTTAGAACATTTTTGGAACATTGAAAAAGTCGTCAATTTTGACTAAAGTGGTAAGGCTCACCCCTTACCATTTTGGTCAATTTTGACGACTTTTTCAATTGTTTAAAAACTGTCTTAGAATGCTAAAAATGGCTTCCTAAGACTAATATCTTTCATTTTAGAGTATATTTGGTTGGTTTTTGGAACATCGAAAAAGTCGCCAATTTTGACCAAAATGGTAAGGCTTACCCATTACCATTTTGGTCAATTTTGACGACTTTTTCAATTGTTCAAAAACCGTCTTAAAATGCAGAAAACTGCTTCTTAACCAATATTGACAGTCAAAAAATCTCTCTGCTAGTCGTTTTGTAATCCTACATCCAGTCTTGATGGTCATCAAGGGTATGCCATAACATTAAACTATGTCTTTTGAATCTATAAAAAAAAATATCACATCAAAAATGTTTTTGTTTCTTCATGTAGAAAAGAACCAAAATCATAGAATATTTAGGGATTTTTGCCATTTTTTTCTTGTGTCTAAATGTGCCTGGGAAATTTTTTTATTTGGTTGCAAATTTTTTTCCAATATAACAATAATTATAAGCGCGAATTCCAAAGGCAAAGTGTAAGAAAAAGCGAATGTATCATGCGGTTTATTTAAATTTTTGAACAATTGAACTTCTATACTTTTTAAAGTACGATGTGCTTCTGAATTTCGCGATCGAACATTTATAATTATAGGTTCGCAAGGTATCTAAATGCGAATATGAACTGTATATTGCTTATGTTCAGAAGCTCTATATTAAAGACTGGCACGTGCGCCGGAGTTAACGCCAGAACAGCTTGTTTATTCTTAAAACTTTTTCTTATTCACAAATGTAATCCCAACAATACTTTTTAGTTGGTTTGTAGGTTAGAAAATTTTCTAAATTACCTCAGCTCATTTGGTATGTCAGTGGTGACGTAGATAAGCGGGCAACGCCGTTCTTAAATTTGTCACAATATGCCCTCGCCGCTGCCCAGATTATAAGTTAATTAACACGATTCAAAACGCCCTTCGTGCAGACGCTTCTTGTTTCAGTTTGTTCAAAATAGGAAGCTGTTGCATCCTATTCGCCGTAACTGTAATGCTCCTTTACGCTGTTAAAGTTCTATGATCACACCCTGGGTACAAGATTGCGATCACAGTTTGAATTTAAATTTAGACAGTGTTAGGTGTTAAATAATTTGTAACAAATTATACGATGAAACAACTCAGTGTTAGCCTAATCATAACCTTGATAAATAGTAACGTGGTTATAATAAAATTATAATAAGTAATATTGTTATATAGGTGCTGTATTTTAAATGTGATTGGTTCATTCGTAGTCACATGACTTTCAATAAATGCAATATTTCCCACCAGGGAAACAAGTGAAAAATTGTTGCGCGCTTCTTGTCATAACAAAGTAAAGTGGGTTTTTTTATAAATGAAATTGTTGTGTAAAATGTATGTTTTTGCTCCTATATAACAAAACACTTAATGTACACTACCTTCAGTGGCGTAGTATGCAAATTTTATGTTATTATCATTTTTCATTTGTTTAGAAATTCATTGTTTTAAGAGTCAATGAACACCAAAATATTAGCATAGCATGACTAAATTGTCGGGCTGGCTACGCCACTGACTACCTCGACTTCGTCTCGGGAAACTTTAAGACTCTTGAGAAAACAAAACTCACTATTTCCCTCGGGAGCATACATAAGTGTGTAATAGACGTGTTTTGATCGCTATTTTGTTTAGCATGCAACATATATATTATATATATATATATATTATATATATATATATATATATATATAATTATATACATATATATATATATATATATATATTATATATATATATTTATATTTATATATTATATATATTATATATATATATATATATATATATATATATATATATATATATATATATGTATATATATATATATATCGAACTCGAAAAAAAAATTATATAACTGGAATTGTTGTATATTGAATGTATCGAGTTCGATATATATATATATTATATATCGAGTTCAATCTGTTCTTCACACGACCAAATCATGGCGACACCTGAGGAGAGTTCGCCTCCTAATTTTCCTAATTTTCGATGGTGATGTCGTTGAACTTTTCCTTCAGCATGCATATTTAGTAGTTTAGGAATATTAAGAATAATTTTCCGCTTAATCATTTATGCAGATCATTTTTTGGTTTTTAAGAAAGTATTTCACTAGTTAACTCATGATCATTGTTGAATTTATTCGTCCCACATATTTGGCCCCTTTACAATTACTTAATTTTAAATAAAATTAATTAAAAAATGAATAATTAATAAGTCTAACTTCCAATCACTGCGCAGTATTTTGGTCACATGTATCCATCTGTAATTCTCCATAATTCTCTATATCAACTGGCTCGTAACTATTTCGTATTTTAAGAAGTACTTAGAAAACGTCGACATCGAGTAAGCGCATAACGGGTCTCATCCACATGTACTGATGGTTCTTACGCGTGCGAGTGTCTATCTGGGTATGAAGGGAATGGAACAAATTGCACAGGCAGGTTCTAGGGAGGTCATATTTTGAACATTATAGAGTTGCTTGAACTCATAACAGTTTGTTATGCACTCAGAGATATAGACGACGTTAAGTTTGCAATTCTAAGCCAGTTGTACACGCCGAAAAACTTATATTTACCATACGAATCATATGGGCGATTCAAGCTTGACGAATTGGGGGAAGACGAGTGTTGACTGTGTGTGAAGACTGAATTTGATTTTTCAAATCCCTTTACAGGTTACTATGCATTTATCCAGTCTGACCAGTCATACTAAACCATACATTCTTGTCGGTTCAGTATGACCCGTCTGTCAATGTTGTAAAGACACCAAGAGAAGCATGGGGGGACAGGCAATAAGTGGGAATTAGACACATGATTAGAAAAATAATTTATCTAAGTGTTAAATCTGTTTCTTTTTATTTGTAGAGGGAAAGAGACATGATGCTGGCATGCTTCGATACTCGGGGCTAATGGAAATGCTGGAAGAGCATGCCTATGGCACAAATGGGCAACCAATGTGCATTTATGGGGATCCTGCGTACCCACTCAGGATTCATCTACAAGCTCCATTCAGACTAGTACAACCTAATCCTGACATGGAGGCATTTAACAAAAGTATGAGTAGTGTTCGTGTCTCTGTAGAATGGCTTTTTGGTGACATTGTCAATAGTTTTAAATTTGTTGACTTTAAAAAGAACTTAAAAATTGCTTTAAGTGCTGTTGGAAAAATGTACATTGTATCGGGTATATTGAGAAGTTGCATTACATGTATGTATGGCAATATAACATCTGAATTCGTCGACCTTCCACCACTTAAAATCCAAGAGTATCTTGCTGAAGAATAATTCATGAAATACATTATGAAACATCAAGAAAAGTTTAATAACATTTTTAAAGCATAGCTCTTACAAATAGATATGATAGCCTAACAGGCTGACATTCATTTTATTATCATTACTCGTTATTTCTTGTTATTTGGGGCCATTTCACAAATAATGTTCAAGTCATGGATCAGAACAAATGCAGGCATAGGGGGTGTAGCAATCATTTTGCCTCCATTTAAAATTTTTAACTCTATTATATTAACTGATTTTTTCTTGAATGAGGAATTTAACAATGCTGCGAAATAATAGCTTTTTCCACTGAGATATAAGGTGCATGCATACCTTTTTGCAAAGATTACAGATGTTTGAGGGGAATGGGGTCACCAATTCAGAAAATGCTAGACAGGGGGGGGAATCCATCAGAAATCCTTTGTGAAAGGCCCTCATTTGTTTACCTTATGTAACAGTTATAATTTAACAAACAGTTGGGTAGAACACCGTAACATTTAAACATTAAAAAGATTCTTACCCATATTTCAATTGTTTATTTTGACAGTTTCTCAATGATTCCCATCAAAAGCTGCTGCTGTTGGGCTTGTGACTGGAAAAAGTTCACTTGCATTTGTTGCATTTGCTGTCGTTGCATTTGCATCATTTGCATTATATCTTGATGCTGCTTTTCTTCTCGCTCTATTTTTTTCTTTTCCAGTTCAACATCTTTCTTCCTCATGTCTAATTCCTTCTCTCGATACTCATTCTCATTATCCTTCCTTTCCCGTAAAAAACTCAAAGCCTCTGACCCATTGCTTCTTCTCTTTTCTCTTTTCTCATTCCTATCAGCTAATGCGTTTCTCTTCTGTATTTCTTTTAAAGTCTCCATGGCCTTCAACCTCATATCTTCTGCATTTTCTTTGTCTTCTTGGTCTTTTTTTGTTCTTCCTGCTGTGTATTGAATATACTCTTCACTATACTTTTCCTCAAGTTCAAGGATTTCTTGCAGTAAGACATCTAACTCTGACATTTCTGGAGAAATTCCAGACCCGTGCTCTTCAGCTGAAATTTTCTTTTTAAATTTTTCAGCCAAAAGTTTGAAACGATCACGAACAGATACAGAAAATTTTGGAACCTTCAAAGCGTTCAAAGAATCTGCTATCTTTGTCCATAACTGACCACGGAGATTTGTTCGGGGTTTAGCTTTAAATGGGTCGACTAAAAGTATCTCCTGGCCCAGCAAAACATCATTTTCATCTGACCATTCCATGAGATCAGTCGTGTCTGCGACTGCAAAAAATGAAAGAGCTGTCATTTAGCATTTTTTGTCTTTAGAAAAAAAAACTATGAAAAAAATCTATTTACTTGTATAGAAGTGACTAAAAACAAGTTTTAAATACTGATAAATGATACTTACAGCAACTAAAATGACCAAAAATTTTTAAAAGCGTTCACGTTGTAGCTGGGACGCCAAACTACTTGTTTTCACGTTCTCGACCTTTTTCGACGACGCCAGATCTAAGCCAACGCATGCGCATTTACTGCCAACGTTGCAAAACTACTTCCGCTTGCCGTCGTAGATTATTGACGTCGTAGATCTTAAATAAGTCTACACGAAAAGATGTCGCAAGTCCAGGTTATTCCTATCAAGCTCCGTGTGGATGTATCTTGGATAAAAGCAAAACACGGGCTCTCCTTGCTGGCAATTCAATTTTTACTCTAGCAGAGGTGAAGTGTTATATTTAAACTGAATGTTATTTGTGAGTGCGCACCGGCTTAACACGATTGCAAATCTTCGAGACAGGTGACGCATTATAAGAAGAAGCAGATATAAACCGTTTGATGAACATCATTATAAGGGTTTTTTTCGGTGTATTATATACAGTGTCGGTATAACAAGCTATAGAGGCCCGTTTTTTTGCTGCTATCTCATGTGGGATTTTCTTCCTTTTTTGATAGATGTGATGGAGTAAATTAGTTACCGACGTTCAAATAAGAGCGGGCCTTAAAATGGCTAGCGGTATAAGGAGCATATAAATTATAAAGCTGTGAACAGCAACACCTTTATCATAAAGCATTCTTCACGAACATATAAATAATTGTTTGATAACACCCATGTGATCTTGCTTAGCCACTCAGCGCTTAGAAATGATGTGCAAATGGCAATCCATTCAGTAGTATTTAATTTATTATATCTTTTATTGTTCTTTGGAACTTAGTTATAAGAACTATAGCTCTGAAATAAATTGGAAAATGAAAAACATTATACTTCGAGAGATTTTAAGCTGTTACAATTACGACTGTCCATAAACTGGCAAATAAAGCTATTTTAGTTATCAATAATAAAATAAAGTTAATGAGGTTCATATCGAGGCGTGTCTTCGGTTTTGGCAAAAAAACATATGTTGGCGAGCGGCATGTCAGACTTGCGTCAAACCGGCGCTCCAATGCATTAGTAGATCCAATATGGCCCGCACGCGAACATCATTTGACCTTCTCAATCCAACCAATTAGACTTCTTTTCTATTGAGGGTCACGCATAAGCACCATGCACAAGCTCAATTAATCTCCTCACTTGGCAAATCGCTCTGCTCAAAGACACCGCTCACACATAACAGGGGCATTTGCCAGATGACGTATGTATGGCGGTCACTATACCTGCCTATTGAGAGCCGTGTAGGGAATATATACAAGAAATATAATATAATACAATTGTGCATATAGATTAAAATAATTTGGAACAGCCCGCTTTAAAATTTGATAGGTTATTTGCTAGCCGTAGCCCAATAGGCTGTTCCATAGCATCGCACCACCATAACTAAAACTATTCTTGAGATAGTTTGTGCGAGGCTTAGAAACAGCCAGCTTGCTATTTGTGTTTCTCAACGAATAAGGATTGACACTGTCACGGTTTACAAACATGGAACCCATGTATTGTGGAGCAAGTCCATTAAGTGATTTATAAACCATGACAGCCTTTTGAAACTGGCGTTGGGAAGATAACTTTTTCCAGTGTTGATGTCTTAGAAGCTAGCTACCTCTTTCATGGTATGTAGCGTGTGTGCATACATGACATCATGCGCTTGGGCGCAGTTGCAGAGTCAACATGAGCTCCACTTCTAAATTTATTATATCAATAAATTCTTAAACACATCCGAAATTACTAAAACAATAATTTCGCGACGCGTGGCCGAGTGCGCCCATTGGCGATACAGCCTGGTGATTAAATTAATGTAGCGCGAGCAAGATGGCGGAAAGCGAGGAATGCGCGGGAAGTTCACTGTGCGTGGGTAAGTTATCGTTTATTTGCATATTTGAATATTTTAGCATTATCATTTTAATTCCGCTGTTTGTATTTTAACGAGTGACAAAGCGAGATTGTGATATTAACTCAGCTTTCTGATATAAAACGTTGTTATTTTTAAGACAATAATGCATGGATTGATCATTGATGGCTATCCTCGGCGAAGTGTCAGAAAAGCCCATTTATTAACAGCTGATGATTTTATATAATTTAATATCGTTATTAGCATTCGTTTTAGTAGATAGAAGTTCAGTCTTAACGCAGAATGTCAGCACTTATATACTGTGTTCCGTGGTGCCAAGTGCAATTTTCGTGTAGTAACGCCACAGATTATATTTTTTATACGTTTATACCAATACCTCTGTGAATGACTGCGATCAGAAATTTCAAATTTGTGGATGTTTAGCAAACATATGATCCTCTATTATGTATATACTGTTCCTTCCTAAGTTATCAATGACAATATAAATTATTTGACCATCAAATTTTTCTTAATTTACGGTTTCTGAATGTAATGGCAATTAATATATTAGATTAAGATTCCCTTGTTATTTGCAATTTAAGGGATAAGCAAAAGACAAATTACTGAAGAGCAATTAAGCTTAAAAATGTTACAGCTACTACCGAGCAATTAAGCTTAAAAATGTTACGGCTACTATGAACTTTTGTATATTTTGCATGCAAATGGAAAATAATTTCATAAATAACTTTATATATGATCCCTAAGACCCCAATAATCTTTTTTGAAGCAAAATGGTGAATCTACACTAATCGTTCATAACAAACTTATTTTCCACATTAAATATAAATGTTTTTTTAGATTCAATTACAGTCAACACCTGTCTTAAAAAAGGGATGAAAGTAAGTTTTTATTATGTTAATTTGCTACGACTGATGAAATCCAGCTAAGTGCCAAGCAAGTCTAGTATGCAACTGTACAGTGTGTGCAGTCTTTCTCAGATTTGCATTGGGTAAAATTGAGTATTACCCAATTTAAAATTACCCAAGTAAATTTAGTATAGCACAACATGTACCATTGCCCCCAAAACCTATGTATGCATTATCAAGTTTATTGGCTTTTAAAATACATGCAGCTACTTATTGACTCTGTCTAACACAAGAGTATTTTACAAGATATGAACAAGAGTGGGGTTTTTTTCAAAATCATGATCAGACAGACTTAGGTTTTGATGAATTTAGCTGTAACAACTAAAGTACAATTAGGCATATCATTGAGCAATGCAAATTAGTGTGTTAAGTCACCTGCAACTGCCATTGGCATTCTTACCTGAAATGAAGTAATTCTTTACCACTCATGTTTCATATACAAGGGCTGTGATTTTATCTAATGACTAACAGCAAATGTTGTGTAAAACCATTTAGTGGCACGTGATTATTGTGCTCAGTTTGCCAACATTACCTGAAAATGAACAGTGTATTTTTATCAAATAGTTCTTAGGTAACATGCAGTTCTTATTTGTAAGTTTTTAGCTAACCCAAAAATAAAATAAATAGATGTGGTATTTAAACCCCCTCTCTTACTACACTTGCCAACTAATTAAAATAAAAGAATCATAATTGAATTTATATATACCTAGAGATGCTCTGGGTGTGGACTGGAACAAGGGATTGCAAAAAAGGTTTGCAAGAACCAAGGTTGTTCTTTGAGGTTTCCAACAAAAGAGAAGAATTTGGATGCTTTAAAAAATATGAGCAATCCGAACATTACGCAACAAAGGAAGCACATGGAAAAACGAGTATGTTTACAGTACAGCGTCCAAGCTGGGATATCTCAAAGTATGATTTGAGTGCAATTTAGAATTTTTGCACAGTCATGTCCTGGAAGTGAAGCTGTGAAGAATGATTGTAGTGAGGATATTGCGTATGACGCACATGCAAAATAAGTTGAACAGCCAGTTTTATCGGTTTCACTTCCAAGAGTTTAGGAAGTTGTCACATGACTGTGCAGATCCTCTATTTTTTAGGGGCTGTTTACATGAGCCTGGTTACCCGAGATTCAACGAAGTGTGAGATTGTTATGAGGTATTGAAATAAGTCTTTATGAAACCAAACAAGCACATGATATTATGTTATATACTCATTTCAATGCCTCAATGTCGTCTCATGCTTCGTTAAATCCCGGCTAAGTGGGACCATGTAAACAGCCCCTTAGTGTCTCGAAGGCTATAAAAGGGTACGAATCCGAAGAACGAGTGATAATTGCAATTTCTCCTGTTGTTAAAAACTAATTCCACTGTAGTTATATCTAATCAAATTTGAACAATTTACATAGCTATACAGTATATAGTGTAGAGTATTATTGTGTTACTATATAAAGCAAAATCACATTTCGCTGTTTTTCATTTAGGCTGATATTCTGAACATCCACAACAACTGTGATATTGTCATTTTAATGCATCACAAGCATGGAAGTGGCGATACGTTAACTTTCTATGGAACGGAAGGAGCTGGAGTTTCTTTCATCGGAAACAAAAGTACCATAGAGACTTCCGAAGGTGGTCGAGTAGCACTCAATTTATTTAGAAAATTCATTGAAGGTAAATACGAAATGTTATGACGGACAAGCATATGTGCAATACAATATTATTCCTATTCTATTTGCTAGCACCTCACACCAAAGATAAAGTAAATTCAAAAATTCCTTGGCTTTGGAGCAAAAACTACATTGTCAGACAGCTTGTGGATGAACAATGGTCCTCTTAGGTTATTTTGTGCATTTTTTTTTTGCACCCCTTTCGAGTTTCCTGTGAAAGTCCTTAATACCGCCCGAGAGTGCCCGGGAGCAGCTGAGAGCCTGAGAGCGCCCGGGAGTACGCAAGGGTGAATAAATCTATGTGTGATTCCTTTTGAAGATTTTTGACTTCTTTTTTTCAACAAAAACAATGTTAAACATTTCTTCTAAATTTTCTTTCAACGTGGAAGAAAATGGATAGAAGGTCATTTCTATAAAATGGGTTGAAGGTAATTTCTGCGCCAAACTTAAGAGGCGAAAATGATGCTTTAAGAGACAAATTGCTGGTTAATTTAATGTGTTTTCCACCAAAATCACTGCATGGTTGTTAGAATATATAAACTGTTCATCATGCAAGTGATTTCACTACGTATGGTAGCCTTCCCAAATTGTGACAAATTTGTATTTGCATTTGTTTATTTGGTATTAATCAGGTCTTCGCTGTAGATAGTTATATATTTGTCAACATAAAGATTTAAGTGACGTTGTTGTATCTTGGGTATTTATGTTCGGTAACCACGAAGCTAAATTAAACTGGAAGTCAATCGCCAAGAAACAAAAAAACAATGTGTGTTACTCTAGTAGGTTACAGAAGTCAGAAGGGCAGATTTTCTATAGGCGACAACTTTTCAGAAGCTCACTCTGTCTACCAATTTCCGGCTTGTTTTTAGCCAACAAACTTTATATTTACAGAATTACTTTTTTGGGGACACCCTGTATACTATGTTATATTTAAAGTACAAACCAGTGCGTGACCATGCATTCAAATTGCAACAAAAGCTTCACTTCGATAGGGGGTACTTTTAGGGCGGACAGCGCCGGACACAACGTATAGTGCGCTGTTATAATCAACCAATCAACCATTCAAAATCTCCCTTTAGTTGCTAAGAGCCTAAGTATAATTAGTATATGTGCTTTTAACAGATGTTATTATTTTTACCTAAAATTTGGGGATATTTTCTATGTATTTTAGAGTATAAAGAAAAAGAAGGCTTGCAACAACTGCCTGAAAAACAGCAACAAGAACAACCACAGCAGCAGTCAGAAGAACAGCATCCACATGAACAACTTCCACATGAACAATTTCCACATGAACAACAAGAGCAACAACAACGACGACAAGAAGAAGAACAACAACAACAACAACCACCACCACAACATGACTGCCAACCAGAGGAAGAACAAACTACTCTCATGATGTCCAAAAAGCTGCAATGGAAAAGCCAGGTTCTCTCCAAGATTCTGGGTAAAAAAGAAGCAAATAATGTTCTCTATGGTGGAATGGTAGCTTCAGAGGAAAATGTTGAGGTTATCGATTTAACCTTAAATCAAAATGAAAGGTTAATTTTGTATCTTTCTTGTAAAAGTTATTTCGATCAAGATGCCTGGTGTGCTGTTGGTTCCAATATACAACATAGATTAGATGCCACAATTATTCTTCCTGTTTACAATGCAACGAAAGACCCGTATTGGCTCTTCTATTTTCCTGGAAAGTTGGATATTGTAATGACTTCAAAATCTACTACAAAAATAACTGGCTTTTGGTTGGATAGTTGTGGTGCACAAAAACATGTGTACCAATTGATGTCAAATGAGACCAAAATATTTGGGAAAAATATTGTTAAAACTGAACATGGACCATTGTACTATATTTGTGATTCAAAGCTTTCCTCTGGTTCCATTTGGAAGATACCCCCAATTTTCAACGATACCATTATCGAAGTTTTGCCTTCACAATAAATGATGTCTGCAATACACATTTTCATGAAAGACAGTGTTTGATCGTGGCAAACAGGGACAAATATAGTACAATATACGAACATAACATCTCTATTGTTATTAAGTTATTAGCTTAAAGTTTCACAAAACTTTCTTTTGCCGTACTTTTGTAGTATCTGTCACATACTTTACAAGAGAAAAAGTCAATGCATGCATGTGCGGAATTGTCCAATAATTTACATCCACAGTTCATAGAATTTGCACATGTTCTTTTGCAATAAAGCCTGAAGTCTTTAGGGAGAGGTTTGCATGAACTACCACCATTGCAAATGCATTTAAACTTAGGATAATTGAACAATGCACAAAAGCGAAAATAGGGACAAAGATATTGCAGGTAGTCAATTGCAAGCTTGCAGTCATCTATGTCTATATTATTCATGCATGTCTTATGCATATAAGAAGCAATAGTAGATTTACTTTTGTAACCATTCTTTCTTGCCACCAATCCCAATGCTATAACTTGGTAAGGGTACATTTTATGGACAAAGTATCTAACCATTTCTTTTAAAGAGTGCATTTCTTTTTTGCTATAGGATGTCTCATTTCTTTTTAGCTTTGACTTCAATTTAGGCAGAACTCCACCACCAGTACAACAATATTGCTCACTTGTGGTTTGTTTTCCCATTATGACATGTTTATCCCTTAGTGAAGGTCTCACCCTTCAAATGTTGCCATGCTTTACCCAGTCTTCTTTGCATTTTATTGGAATTTTCTGTATTCACATGAGGTAGTATTGCTGGAGTGAGGGGGTTTTCTTTGATTATTTTCTTTTTAGTTACCTTGCTATCTGATTTGCATTTTTAGCACATGGTAGTTTGTTGTAATCCTCCATTGAATATATTTTATGACACCTCTTCAGATGTGGTAACAATAACAGTGTTTTTTGACATAGTTTACAAGTCTCCTTCTTTCGGTATTTCATATGATTTGGTGTACCAGTCATTGTAGGTGGCAAAGGTAAATATCTGTGCATTTTTGCTGATAAAGTTGGGTGAATTCTTTTTAGATGTACATCTAGTCGTTTGAGATAACTCCCATATTTTTGGCAACTCTTTACTTTGCAAATTCCTCCTTTAGCCTGCAAAACACATTATAGAACAATTAAATGTAGATGAAAATTTATATCCATTTTGCATGCAATTATAGGCAAAAACTACAAATATAACACTAGATAATGGTGGTCATAAATATGAACTAAAAGGTTTGCAGAATGTATTATACGAAAGGCTATATCTAAAGCTCAATTTAAAAGATATATGAAAGCTCAATAATAAGCTAATTAAATGTTTCATTATCCATGCAATTACTCAGGGATTTCATTCAGTTTACTGAATAATGTGGGCAACAGGGCAAGACAACATTGCTCATTCCTGCTCACATCAATTGATTCAATACTGCAAGACCCTAGTCATTATTATAGATGTGTAACTAGATATTCAAATCTGTGTGTGAAGCTACTTCACACAACTTCTAATTGAAGGCAAAGAAGCCATAGTCCCCATAGATGTTGCTTCAATATAATATATAATTTATAGAACTCTCCTTTAGGGATATATCTTTTAATTCCCTGTGAATTCAATATTAAAGCAAAATTGACATTGTCCAATGAGGACAGAGCAATATTCAATATATATGCAAAGAACTGTGCATATTTTAATAAATAAGATATACGGCAATACAGAAACAACGACATCTTTATCTTATAGCTGTCTTTATAACAATCAATTTATAATTTGAAAAACTCACCATCTAAAAAATAAATAAAGTTTCACAGAGAAACAAATCAGGTATTACAAAACGACGAAGTTCACTTGGATTAATTTAGGCCGGCCAAGCAGTACCAAAATTAGAACTTCCAATTTCAGTGATAAAAATATTATATTTCCTTACATTTCCTTAAACTCAATATATAATAGAGCCTTTCGATAATTACGTCACAACATTACCGTTTTAAATGGATTTAAAGTTTTAGATGGATTTAAAGTTTTACTCTCACAAGCTACGTGGAAAGATGCAAAACATCCTTCTTCAAAACATGCATGAAAAATAATTTTTAATTTTGACCAATAAATGTGGAAATAAGTCGTAACATTAAAACGAGACTACCAGGCAACGACCAGCAGCCTCGTTCTTGTGTTACGGTTTATTTTCACACTTGTTTGCCAAAAAGAAGAATTGTTTTTCATGCATGTCTTGAAGAAGGATGTTTTGCATCTTTCGACATAGCTTGTGAGAGTAAAACTTGAAATACATCTCATTTAAGTTGGTTCTAAATTTAAAACGGTAATGTTGGGATTGGTAAAACGGTAATGTTGGGATGTAATTATCGAAAGGGTCTATTGGTTTCCCCCTTTTAACGTTAAGGCGGAAAAAATAAAGGCCTGACATTCAGGTTAGTTAACTAAGGGAAAAAACATTGGTTTTAATACACCCTAGTTTTACAACAGTTAAGCACCCTGTTACCGAAAGATAACACAAAAACGCACAAAACAGTAAATTAAGAACAAAAACGTGACAAATATGCGAATTTGTCAACATTGGTGTTACTGCATCATTGTTTTACAGCAGTTAGGGCACCCTGTTGCCACAATAAGACACAAAAACGCACAAAACAAACACATTAACAACAAAAACGTGTTAAATATGTGAATTTGTCGACATTGGTGTTACTACATCATAGTTTTACAGCACTTAGGCACCCTGTTACCAGAAGATGGTACAAATACGCACAAAACAGTAAATTGGGAACAAAAACGTCACAAATATGCGAATTTGTCAACATTGGTGTTACTACACCATAGTTTTACAGCACTTAGGCACCCTGTTACCAGATGATGGTACAAATACGCACAAAACAGTAAATTAGGAACAAAAACGTGACAAATATGCGAATTTGTCAACATTGGTGTTATTACACCATAGTTTTACAGCAGTTAAGCACCCTGTTACCAGAAGATGGTACAAATACGCACAAAACAGTAAATTGGGAACAAAAACGTCACAAATATGCGAATTTGTCAACATTGGTGTTACTACACCATAGTTTTACAGCACTTAGGCACCCTGTTACCACAAGATGACACAGAAACGCACAAAACAGTAAATTAAGAACAAAAACGTGACAAATATGCGAATTTGTCAACAGTGTGTTACTACACCATAGTTTTACAGCAGTTAAGCACCCTGTTACCACAAGATGACACAGAAACGCACAAAACAGTAAATTGGGAACAAAAACGTCACAAATATGCGAATTTGTCAACATTGGTGTTACTACACCATAGTTTTACAGCAGTTAAGCACCCTGTTACCAAAGATGGTACAAATACGCACAAAACAGTAAATTAGAACAAAAACGTGACAAATGCGATTTGTCGACATTGGTGTTACTACACCTAGTTTTACAGCAGTTAAGCACCCTGTTACCAAAGATGACACAAAACGCACAAAACAGTAAATTGGGAACAAAAACGTCACAAATATGCGAATTTGTCAACATTGGTGTTACTACACCATAGTTTTACAGCAGTTAAGCACCCTGTTACCACAAGATAAACAAATACGCACAAAACAGTAAATTAGGAACAAAAACGTGACAAATATGCGATTTGTCAACATTGGTGTTATTACACCATAGTTTTACAGCAGTTAAGCACCCTGTTACCACAAGATGACACAAACGCACAAAACAGTAAATTGGGAACAAAAACGTGTAAATATGCGAATTTGTCAACATTGGTGTTACTACACCATAGTTTTACAGCACTTAGGCACCCTGTTACCAGAAGATGGTACAAATACGCACAAAACAGTAAATTAGGAACAAAAACGTCACAAATATGCGAATTTGTCAACATTGGTGTTACTACACCATAGTTTTACAGCAGTTAAGCACCCTGTTACCACAGAAACACAAATACGCACAAAACAGAATTAAGAACAAAAACGTGACAAATATGCGAATTTGTCAACAGTGGTGTTACTACACCATAGTTTTACAGCAGTTAAGCACCCTGTTACCACAAGATGACACAAAACGCACAAAACAGTAAATTAAGAACAAAAACGTGACAAATATGCGAATTTGTCAACATTGGTGTTATACACCATAGTTTTACAGCAGTTACACCCTTTACACAGATGGAAAAAACGCACAAAACAAGTAAATTAACAAAAACGTGAATATGCGAATTTGTCAACATTGGTGTTACTGCATCAGTTTTACAGCAGTTAGCACCCTGTTGCCACAAAAGACACAAAAACGCACAAACAACAAACAAGTTAAAACAAAACGTGTTAAATATGAATTTGTCGACATTGGTGTTACTACATATAGTTTTACAGCACTTAGCACCCTGTTACAAGAAGATGGTACAAATACGCACAAAACAGTAAATTGGGAACAAAAACGTCACAAATATGCGAATTTGTCAACATTGGTGTTACTACACCATAGTTTTACAGCAGTTAAGCACCCTGTTACCACAAGATGGTACAAATACGCACAAAACAGTAAATTAGGAACAAAAACGTGACAAATATGCGATTTGTCGACATTAGTGTTAATACACCCAAGTTTTACAGCAGTTACACACACTTTAACAACAATGGCAAAAAACGCACAAAACAATCAATTAACAACAAACGTGTTAAATATGCGAATTTGTCAACATTGGTGTTACTGCATATTGTTTACAGCAGTTAGGGCACCCTGTTGCCACAATAAGACACAAAACGCACAAAACAAACATTAACAACAAAAACGTGAAATATGTGAATTTGTCGACATTGGTGTTACTACATCATAGTTTTACAGCACTTAGGCACCCTGTTACCAGAAGATGGTACAAAACGCACAAAACAGTAAATTAAGAACAAAAACGTGACAAATATGCGAATTTGTCAACAGTGGTGTTACTACACCATAGTTGTACAGCAGTTAAGCACCCTGTTACCACAAAAGGTACAAATACGCACAAAACAGTAAATTAGGAACAAAAACGTGACAAATGTGCGATTTTGTCGACATTGGTGTTACTACACCCTAGTTTTACAGCAGTTAAGCACCCTGTTACCACAAGATGACACAAAAACGCACAAAACAGCCAAATTAGTATACTTTCATATACCTTTAGTTAGCAATATAATAGAACTTGACATAAGTAAATCCTCATATCTGTTTATAATTTCCACGGCCAAAAAATTGTTGCCTTGACAAAGATATTATATTTTAATAAGTCAAAATAATATACGACTTCAAAAGGGTATTGTTCCAGGACGCCCTTAACTTTACGAAACAAAGTTGATTTTGTACAGAATTCAGAAGTTGTGTTTAAATAATATAACGACTTTTAGGATTTAAAGCGAAGAAAATAACTTTACGAATTATAACATTTTACAACAAGCACGAATAATTAGGGACGTATCGACCATCTTAGGTGTCAAACTCCCATTCGGAATAGATACTCTCATTGTCGTTATCAGTGTCACTGTCGGTTTCACTATCCATATCAAAATTTGTATCTCTTTCCAGCTCATCCTCCACATCTTCATAGGATTGCTTAGTATTGTCATTGTGCGACTCAATTATGTCCTGGAATCCAGACAATTGTAAACCGAGAACTGGCAAGAAAGATTGGATTCCAAGCCTTAATTGTTGCATGGCAAAGTTAATTCCTTCGTTAACCAAGGCAAGCTTTCCTCTGACAATGGTCCTTTTGACTGAGCTTGTAGAATAGGTTTTTGCCTAAAATAAAAAGATTTCAATATACGTTACATAAAAAGCAATCGCATAGCTTACAGATGTGGCTTACAGAAATGTCGAAAAGGAAATTGCGGACCTAAATAACTTTTAAATTATCGCATCTTCGCATTAGATACACACAATTAACACCCAATAGACCTTCCAAGAGCTTACATAATGGCCAAACAATAAAAAATGTGCGTCCATGAGAAGGTATGTACGGCGTAGGTTTTTAGCTTTTTGATACACCATGCATGTAATGCAGTATTCACCACACCTTCACCAAAGGAATAATTGCGACAGATCTTGGGCTGAAACTGTTTAGATTTTTCCTTATAAATCTTTTCAGCAACGTCAAACAAGGCCTTCTCTTTTGGCGTTAACACATCTAATGTGAGCAAATGACATATGTATTTCATTTCCTCCGGAGTTATGGAATATCTTTTATTTCTCGATTTTTCATCCACTGACATAAATTTGAAAGAGAAAAAAGAAACACGTCGTCATTGCACGAAAAAATTACACCAAGACATCGCATTCTGAGAAGAGCATACCTAACGTTTTTAGTTTTATTATTTATAATAATAGATTCGCCACAGTATCATGTACTGCATGTAAACTGAACAAAACTACACAAATTCTAACGTACGTTTAGCAGCGTCAATATATCTTCTTTCCATTTCTGTAATGTTGTTGGATCACACTCAAGTTTCTCTGACATGCTTTCTAATTCTTTCTGCATGATGGCGGTTTATCTTTAGCCTAGAACATGCATATAAAATACAGAACACATATTATTTTTCCAAGAGAAGATTATACATTTCAGTACTCCCCTTTCCGTGCATGGAAATTTGCATTGCATCTACATATTTTCAATCCTCCACGCTTTAATTCTACCCACACCTTTTTTTTAATAAATTTGTTTCTGTCTTATTTTTTGACGAAAACTACCGAAACGGATTTGGCAAAGTATTTGTAGCTATGTTATGTGACAAGGGGGATTTCGTTTAAACTATTCGGCATATTTGCTTACACTTTTTGGCTAAGCCAATCAGAATGCCTAAATTTTTAATACATCATGTAAAATGATGATTCTTCGATTGGGTTACTGAAAATGTAAAACAAACTTACTGATTGGTCTAAAACGAAATTTCCCTTGTTATGGTTCCCTTGTTATGGTATAGTTACTATACTATTAGGTAAAAAATAGAAAAATTAATAACTTTTGTATATCTTTTCGCAAGAATACTTGACAGTTTGGTTATTTTTCTTTTATTCCACTCCAGTGCATGTTCAGTCAGCAATTCCTCTCGTCCTATGTATGCATACATCAGAATTAAACGTTAACTGGTTTGATAATTTTATTGCACATGCTTACCTTCAGGTAACATATGCTTGGTAGTGCACCCTAACCGCGAGAAATGACTGTTAATCTGTTCTTCCTCTCCTGTTGTTGCAGAAGCGCCATCTTGCCATCGCCCTCCCCAAATAACCTGCAAAAAAGATTACACAATGGACACTGCACTTGACTGCACACTTGCCACGTACGAAATATAATAGCACAAGGAAATTTACCTGGCAATACCAAGCATGTGCTTTGGCATGCATTACGGAAAGAGCAGGTTTCATCTTTTGAGATGTGGTTACATCATTTTTACACAGCCAAGGCCAATACTTGCAGATGACATACCAGAAGAATTGTGTTGTACGACGAAGGTAATATTCCTTTTGCATATAATGTGCATAGCCATACACTTCTCCGTGCTTCATGCTAACTGCATGCTGGGCAACACTGTGACGACAGCCAGCAATTTCTAGCCCAGTTTCATCAACAATTTTCTTTTTCTTCAAAGTATTTCCAGCAGCATGCCAAATAGAATCGCCACACTTAGAATCATCTGTGACCTAGGGTAAAGTATAGCCGAATTGAAACAGCTCGATTTTAGATTATTTTTATACGTACAGTAGATCCACTTGGTATAAAAAATCTAATATTTTTACAAATCATAGCATACGGTCAGAAACTTCCCACACCAAATGTCACACATTGATATTTAATGGGACTATTGTTCTATAATTGTTTTGAGGTAACGAAAATTCGTATTGTTTGAGAAGACAAATTGTAACAATACCTTTTCCTTTCCTTTTTGTAAATTTTACAGAGATGATGTTGAACTTTTCATTTGAAGCAATAAAAGCATCTCCATAGTAGCAACTCTTTCCTGCTAAATATTTCAATTTCCTCTTTAAAACATACATATGATGAAATAACTTTGAACTCTTTCTAGGTGATAGTACAAGACGCATTTCAGTTTATATGAGCTGACGATTTCCCTCCAAGCTAGTGCATTCCTGCAATGCATCGTCTGTGATTCAGTGTACAAAATGTACTTACATCCCAGCAGATTTGTACCGAAAAGTTCATGTTACCATCCATGTGAACGGAGTGTTGCTGCTGTTCACATGCAGGGCACTCCATCCAGTTAATATGCCGTAGTTTGTTCAATTCATATTGGCAATATTTCCATTCACGAAAAGAGCTACCAAATGTTTTGCTGTTAATTGTTCCCATCTATATAAAAGATAGAGAAGATACATCAAACTAATATCTGTACAACTATTTAACTACTGAGGCAATTAGCAAACATAATCATAAAAGAACAGGATTCCATTTTTGCATGAAGCGATACATTGAAGTTGATACTTAGAAGTTGGTTTAAACGTACCCGCCCTTTTGTATCGAAAACATTTCTAGTGATTTACAAAACTATTTTGAGAAATTCCAGGAACAATCTTCTGTAAATTATCCCAGAAATGAAAGAGATCTTGGTGAAATACATATGTCATGTCACGAATAGTTCCAGGCCAAAACCCCAGCTGTATTAAAACATGGGGACTTGTTGATGAAATAACATTGTCACATTGTTTACATTCATATTTTGTGTGACTAAATGTCGAATCTACCTGAAGATATAATAATAAATATTTAACCAATTAGCACAAAAATATAAGTTTTGAGTTCCATGATAGAGATCAACATTTGGCCTATAAAGCCTATCTGAATAGCATCATCTGGTTTGAATCTTGCAGGAGCTAGGTTCAGCCTACATAATGTATCATTTATAGCTACAGTATAAAACTATAGAATCTATTTCAGAAAGACAATGTTTTTGTGAATAAAAAAGACAACTAAAATAGCATACCTTCAATGTTACAGCAATGCAACCCATACCCTTCTCATCATATAAAATTGCAAGGAAAATAGGCAGTGGGACAAATAACATCACCAAATGGAAGGGACCGTTCTAAAAATACATAGACAATTCATATATTTTCAGAAACTGTTTGAAGAACCCTCTAAAAATGGCAGAACTTCCTACCAAGGAAAACATTATCTCACACCTAGAGTTTCACAAAGATGCTGAGATAATACAAATAATACTGACTGGTCAATTTTTTTACAAATTTCATGTGACAAATATGTTTTCTGTGTTTCTTTATTTGAAAAGACCTAATAAAATTTTTTATGAGAAAATGCCAATGAATATTTACTCATGTAAAATGAACTTTAGGTTTGACATAAATGCTAAATAGATCATGCTAAATTTCATATTTAAAGAGCATCTTGAGAGTATCACGGTCACAATGCACCTTTTGACACAAGGTATAAGTTACATCTTTTTAGCCATGCTATAATATTTACCAACAGTAATCCATTCCAGTTTGCTGTTAATTGAGGCTGTTGGAGGAATAGGTTCATGAAAACCATTCAAATTGCATCTCGATCATGAAAGGATGGTCTTATGGTCTCCTCATCACAATCCCCACAGACATATCTATGTGAAATGCAGTCTTGACATCCAATAACTGCCATGGCATCTTTACAGCTTTGCATAACAATTCATCAAAAATGCCAATGGAAAATTTAGTTTGCAGCAAAACTTCGATTAAACTACTTCTGACTTCCTCCCAGCTTTCATAAGGAATTTTGTCTTCATGCCAGGTTCGTTTCTTTTGCTGACCACCACATTTCCAGTACATAATAATCCTTTTGCTTCTTCAAGATATCATTCAGTCACATCTAAACAAAATCGATGATACTGCTTTAAAAATGAGCTGCTAGTAGAATGCCACAAACATTGTACACCATATTACACCATTAAGTTTAATAACATTCGATAAACCAAGTTTTGTAAAGTAGCAGGGTCTTAAATTCCAATATAAAATGCATAAACAGTACCATATTGGAAAGTTGCAATATGTGTGAATGATGAGTCACAATCTTCCCTGCACACAGCCAATCTAGCAATGTGGCAGCATGTGTAAATGTCTAGTCAGTAGTCACAGAGGACACAAAGCTATACGAACGTTGTTTAGAAATAAATATTGACTTTTAGCACATCATATTTTACAATAGCGGTTCAAAATGTCAACAAAGCGGATTAAAAACTTCACAGCATTTTTAGCTGTTGTAATTGTACATATTTATATTAGATCCATACCCTCTACAGCGTTTGTCGTTACATCCATATCTGATTCACGATCCAATAAACTTACTTCTGGTGGTTCTTGTTCTACGTAAAAAGTGACAAAATAATAAATCATCCGAATGATGGGACCTATCTGGCGTAGGTTCTGTGTAAAATGTTACAAACAGAAGCATACCTTGGAAAATATTATCGCTGTGTTCCTCTAAGTTTTTTGATCTTGAACTAGAGGCGGTATCATCGCGATATAATACTTTGGATTGTAAGTATTTTTGCAACTCCGTTGGCCAGTTTTTGGATCCGTGCTACTCATAAGAATAGGCTTTCTTCTCTTTTTCGCTTTTCTAAATATATTACCTTGCCTAATAAGACAATCCATGGAAGGGAGTTTCTTCTGCGAGCATTGGCAGCCCTTTCAAAAATTCTCCCCATTGTGAAGAGAGTTGGTTTTGACCCAGTTTCTTTCCGTTTCATAATGCCGGCCACGCGTCGCGAAATTAGTTTTAGTAATTTCGGATGTGTTTAAGAATTTATTGATATAATAAATTTAGAAGTGGAGCTCATGTTGGCAGAGTCCGGATGGGGAGAATTTAAACCCCAGGAAGAAGATTTAAAGGCCATTTAAGAACGAGTCTTTGGGATGAAAGATTGACTACAAAGAGTTACGTCCTATATAGGAGTGCCTCCCTCAAACCCCTTCTCCACAAAAACGCGTGTGTATGCGTATGTTTTGCGAAGAAAACCCGTTTGCAATAATCATTAGAACGGCTTCCATCGTTACGAGACGTTAATATTTAATATGCAGCTGCACTTAAATAATTTAAATAATTTATTTGCTGTTGAGTGCTAATAACAAGCATATTAGTATTTTACTACTTTTCGTCCATGTAGTTCTACGCAAACCAAACTGTTCAAAAAAGTCTGAAATAATTTCCAATATATCTTATTCAAAGTTGTGGTAAGTCATTTTAACATTGAAATTTTACTTCTACTGAGATTGTCTCGTAAAAGGCAGCCAAAATTTTGTGTTAATTTGGAGCTTGTAAGTTATAGATGCATGGCATGCCCTCCAGAACTTAATAGATCTCCCTCAATTAACAAAGAACGTAGTTAAACTTAGAAAAGGATTATATGTATAGCGAATTTTAAAAAATGCAATTCTTACACACTGAAATGAAATTAGTCTGCCGTTGAGATTGTTGCAAGGATGCTTTGCAATTACGACCCAGACGAAACCGATCTTATTCAGATGAAGTATTGAAAGCATTAAAGTAGACGGGAAAATTTTGTTGGTGACTTTGTAGCGGTTGAAAGTACAGTTGCCTCCCTCATAAATGTGTTGTTTAAACAATAAATAATAAAAACTATCGTTCTGTTGATAAAAAAAACTGTTTCTTCTAACGAAAATAACCAAGGAAATGCGCTGATTCACTTTGCCGACGCTCGTGGAATTCAGGAGAGGTTTGCATGCATGTTTCTCTGTCAATATCAACGAATATTGCATTACATAAAAACAACAACTTCCGAAGAAATAAAGACATCTTGAAATTCAAGATAATTAATACAAACATTAAGACTGTCAAAAATATTTTTTACACGCATAGCTAAATACTTTTCAACTACAGTTCATTTGAACAAAAACCCTAAACCTCTACTCACATCTTTAAAAGTAAGTATTGAGCTAAATTGTAATTTGGTGAATACATAAAATGTAAATCAGTCAAACATGCAAACGAAGGCTATGTTAGCTACTATTTAACTTTCGTGACAATTGGGAAATAAAACGAGTATTATTTTCATCAATAATGTGTTATGGCGTACGTTTGTTAATGTTTATGGTAACATCTTAGCGGGGCAAAAAACATGTCAGAGCACGTAAAGTTTAAATATTTTTGGCGCTGATGCAGAATAGTTTTGAAAGAAGTGAACTGAATGAAAATTTGTGACCTTCGACGGGAAAACAACGTCAAAACGAACGGATAACAAACAATGAATGCATTAGCTGCAACTGCACATCAAAACATGCAGCGCATATTTATTTACAACAACGTTACAGGTTTTGTAAATTTCTCCACAGAAAAAAAATTAATATTGGTAGGAATGATTAAAGACGTAAACATGGACTGCATCCGTTTTATTAACACGGCTGTAAACCAGGCCTGGCTGTAAACGAAGATTGACATAAATGACCTGGCTTCGATAATAATATCATAAGCAATGTAATCGGTCACCGACTCAGTTTGGTTGAGTTTCAGCTACTGGATACACATTTTATGTTAAACTAAACACAACAGGTTGCATTGTACACTTTTGCTTATGCTCTTTGAGCCCAAACGAATAAATTAATTAGCGCGGATCAAGTTGTTTACAGAAGATAACATGCATGCATGCAGATATTAAATGATTAATACGCAGAGTTCGTTTGTATGCGAACCAGCGTAGAAACGTGCTTTCATGCCGTCAAAACTAATTTGATGTAAATACTACATGTTGGTTTTGATGTTCGTTTCATTTGGCAGGATTCGTTCAAGTGTTTATTAAAGCTTAAAGTGTTTTAAAATATTCACACCTGTAGCCTCCAGCCGCGACAAGCCTAAGGGCATACCTTACGAAATTTAAAATTGGTTAAGCTTTAAATGCCTATCGCCTGCACTGCGGTTAAATTAAAATGATGCTAAAGGCTGCTTTCCATTTACGTGTTTTTATACGCACGTACCGTACGGAAAATTTTAAATGCTCTTAATTCTTATTATTAACATCTAGGTCAACTAATGCATACTAAAATATGCAGAAAACTAAGTTCCTTCGATTTATTCACTTAGTTTTTTCAAAGGTAACATGTATAAAGATTTAACTTTTACGTGCGTGTACGTGCGTATGAAAAACGCGTAAGTGGAAAACAGCCTTACAAATCTAGGTCGCGGCCGTAAGCGCAAGAACAACGCTTATACTTAATAGACCTAATGAAACCTCCGTCCGCCAGTCGTGCTATGTAGTGTATTTATTTTAGTGGATGAAAATTTAAACCTCAACTGTATAATAACATCATTAGGATATTTACATAAAAGAGGAGTCGAGATACAAAGTTCCATTCCAAGGACTCAATTCTACAAACAGCGCGCGCAAGGCACCAAACTACAGATTCAAACAGCGTTGACATTGTTGATAGCCGCATTACATTATGTAATAACTCCTTTGTTTAGTGTTTTGCATTCACCAAATATACAGTCCAAAACTTAGTTCACAACATAATCTAAAGAATAAAGGTAAAATAAATTAATTTTGAGCGGTACGCCGAAAAGATTTTAGGTTTTGAGCGTTTTCCCGCCAAAATTCGCGACACAATAAAAAATCTCCTCCTCTAATTTGCTGAAATTTTCCATGCACCATTATAACTGAAATAAATACAAAAGAAGCTTCAATTCAAGTGTCATTTTCTTCTCGGCGTATCCCGAGAAATCTTCTCATTTTCACAATTTTTTCAGAGATAACAGTAAGATACTTTGTGGATGCTTTTCAGGTTTGCAAAATATTTTTAATGCTGAAAATTTTAGTGCTGTTGCGTGAAAATATAACTGAGGTTTTGAGCATATATTACGCCACATAGAAAAATGTCTCCTCTTAATTTTCTAAGTGGTTAATTGAAATCCGAAAGCATAGAAAAGCATAGGACATGAGTTCACCAATATTATTACAAGTTCCGCCATATTGTGTTGCGTAAAACTTATCCACAATGAAAATTTACCAGAATCCACAAATGCACCTACATATATCTATTTATCAAGGAAGCACGTTTGGACATTGAAGACGCGGGCATTTTAAAACTCCGCTGCTACGCTGGCGGGGTAAAAATACATGGAGAGTGAATTGCGCTGAAATGTTCATACATCAATACGAATGAAGTAAATTTTGTGAATTGAAAGTCAAATTGAAATTTGAAAAATGCATGAGTTTTATTCATGCCAGATCAAGTCTTTTTTTATAAAACTTATATGGTTTACAGTAACTTAAGATCAGTATCAGGCCTGATAGTTTTAACACGCAAAATTCCTCAATTCATTTTAATATCGGGTTTGTCTGTTTGCAAACATTTGGAGACTTCCGACAGTTACGCAATTTAATTAGCATCTTCCCAAGGCTTATATGGCTCGAAATGCTCAATATAATTAATTAAATAGCTTGCGACGTTGTTTGTGCGCGTGGTGAACTTTGGGTTTATGGAAGCTACAGAAGTATTAAAGTACAGATTGTAATCATTGCATTACCGGCATTCAAAAAGCGATAAATTTTTGAAAGAAAGCTTTTTGAGTTTATGCCGTGAGTTTGACGTTAATGAAATAATTGTATGCACAGAATTACTATTGATATAGCCCAGGGGCGTCGGAACGCCGCCAGAAGTGAGGGGGCCCACAAAGTGCCTACCAAGTGCCAAATGTGGGCAACTTTCTAAGAGGTTACACTGTTACAGGGGCATGCCTTCCCTCTGGGAAATTTTTAAAACCAGAGTCTGAACACTGAAACGCCATATCCTGCACTTTGGGAGAAGATTTACCAGAATTCTAACAATTTACCAAATAACAACTTACCTTTGTCAAAAAGTGGGGGGGCCCAATGATACTTAGGCCCCCCCAAATAAAAAAGTGAGGGGGCCTGAGCCCCCCCGGCCCCCCCGCTTCCGACGCCCCTGATATAGCCTGCTCGATGCTAAGACGAAATCATGAAGCGCACGAAATAATATTCGATTCGACTAAAATTATATAGCCCCATTAGCTACAAGCCTCATATTATAGGATTTTTGTCTGTGTAACACATTCTGTGCTTAATGTAACACATTCTGCGCTTCTTCTATAAAGTTGTAACATTGCAAATGTTTAATCTAATGTAAGTAACGTTGAACCAAATCGAATGCGATTATTCTTTTATTGCCGCATAGTGTAAGGAAGCATCAAAATAAAGTGTTGAAGATAACCCAACTTTGACAAAACTGTGAAAGGCTAAATTGCATCCCATGTAATGGCTGACAAGCAATTAATATTTTATTTATTTTGTGCGAGGAGATAGAAAAGATTAAAGATGACGTCCAAAACCCACTTTTTGTGGATTTGTTTGCTATGCATATTTGAGTGGGAGCTTACACCGTCAAAATGCGTGACCATATGAGACTACTAATTGCCATAACAACGTAAATATTGTGGACTACATAATTTGTTAAAAAAATAAAAGCATTTAAAATTTAATAATAAAATAGAATAATAAAACGCAATCTTTTTGCTACATTATCGGGGATATAATATTTAGTTTCAACAAAAGATTGAATCAGGAATTTTCATTTTTACCACATCGAAAAAAAGCTGTTTCGAGTTGATTTTGAAAATGACATGTTTTAAAGTTTAGATCCCTTGGACTGATTTTAGCGCCAACCCAAAAACGCACGCAGCACGTATATTGCTACATTAGAAGTCAAAGTTGAAAACAGTAAATAACTTAAGTAATAATGTTTTGGTTTTATTTCATTAAGTATTTTGCTACTATCAACTCAAAACCGTGAAGGATAACTCTTCCCAGACAAACAGTTTTTCAACTAAAAACTTCCGCCTCCCTACTTACATGAGTGTAAGTGGCTTACGTGGCCATAGCAACTTATAGCAATCTATTCGTCTTTTTTTCTGGTAATAACTGCGAAAAATATCTTCCAGAATTTCCGAGTCAGACAAGAGACGATTTAAACGATGATTCTAGCGGTCAGCTTAAGCTTGCTGTTGCTTGCTATTGGAAACATTTCAGCAAACCAATGTTCCTCGACGAATTACGACACAATCATAAGAGGTGAGTATAATCTTTGCGCGTTTGTTCAGGAAAACTGTTGTCGTGAAAACCTTTTAAATATTACCCTTTAATGATGAAAACAGTCGCTAACAAAATATATAAATTTAGTTGAAATTTGGACGTTAACTTGCAATTGATTTGTTAAAATTTTAGGAGGTCCATCATTGCCTGCGGATGAAATAATATCAAGACACAATGTTACATCTTCAGTTGTCATGTTAGGATGTCACACTCACTGCAAAAACGAAGATAAATGTGTTGGCTTCAACTACAGAACAACAAAAAATGTTGAAAATTGCCAACTGACCAACGTTACTAGAAAGAAAGAAGAAACGACAACAGGAGATTGGATATTGATGCAAGATGTTGAAGCAGTAAGATTTACAAATGACAATGTCTGTGATATTTAACGGTTTTTATACTGGAAACCACAATCATTTCAAACATGCTTGCTTATACCGCAATGCTAAACATGGCAAAATATAAACGATAAGAATAAGAAATCGTCATTGGACCTCCGTTGTAATGACACGAAGCAATTAGGGTTTGTTTTTCGCCAGTTTCAGCATTTAAGAAAAGGTTTTGTTCCAAATTTGTTTACGATTTTTAAAAAACATGTTCCGAAGTCCGAACTCAAAATTTGAACTTTTCATTATTTAACTAGAATTAAATAAACTGTGGTTTTGGCAGATTTTTTCCTCTGCGAACAAAATTAGTTTGCCTGCATCAAGCATCTCTAGTACATGTACAAGTCGTTGTACGAATTTCAGAAATCCACATATTACATTTGCAAGCAAGCTAGGTATCCCTTTGGTACGCCTAATAAAAACATTCCTCTACTCCCCCAAGTTTTCTGTGCTTTACGTCCAACAACTTCAAAGATAGCAGAAGTAATTTCTTGTTTAATTTCTTCACTTTACAGAGTATTTCATGTGCAATTTATGCATGGTTATTAATTAGTTAAACAGTTTTGTCGACCATATTTGATGTCAAGGTATCGTTGGGCGGTGGTCGCCAATTTTTTTAAGGCAAACGGATATCACTTCCTTGAAAAGAGACTGTAGATTGATCATATCTCAGATTATGTTCAGTCATAAATTATCGGGATCGAAAAAATTAAAGAAAATGATTATAAATAAAGTTTGGAATTTGTTTTGGCTTAAATTAATACTTTATAATATAGGTTGTGAGTGTTTTTGATCAGATATTTAGGTTTAACGCCAAATGACGATACTTAAGATAAATGATTTTATGGTTGTCATGCAATAAATACAAAAAACGCTTTAGAAAGAATCGAGTGTATAAATAATATAATATTTAGAAATAATCTAATATTTGTCTTGTTTCAAACTACTGAAATATGTTGTAATCAAATTTGTATAGACAAAGAACGAGGAACGAAAAAGAGAAAATATCAACAGAAATTCGGGTACGGTTCTGGGGACTATTATATAAACAACAATATTCGGGTAAATAAAATAAAAAAGGGCACTCCGAACCATCATCAATATTTAATTCGAGATTCCACAAAATTGTGCCAAATAATTACTCGTTTTCAATCAATATTTCAAGTACACGTTCATGGTTAAACTTTCTGCAGTTTCCGTTCAAGAAACGGTAAACGATATCATCAGGCACTTTAAACTCACAGGTTTTCCATCGGGATACATCCATGGCCTAGATCTCCCTTTACTGTGGAATTATCAATAACCTTAAAATAGATCATCACATTAATATTTTTTTATTACGAAAAAATTGAATTTGAGAAAAAAGAAGGATGTACTGTGATTCATATCAACCTAGATTTATCTCATTATTTTTAATTTCAACAGACATCGATGAATGTGCTGAGGGTGATCAATGTGGTTTCAATAAGAACTGTACAAACACTGATGGTTCTTACACGTGCGAGTGTTTATCTGGGTATGGAAGGAATGGAACAAATTGCACAGGCAGGTTCTAGGGTGGTCATATTTTGAACATTATAGAACACATCACAAAGATCGATGTTTACAGAAAACTTTATGAACGCCCACGACTGGCACTTTCAGCATCGTGCATGTTATACGATCTTGAAACGCTAAATCCATTAACTATAGCTATACACACATATCTGTTTAATTTTTTTTTCTCTTCAATAGAGAAATGGCCGCCAATTTAATGGGATTGATTTATTCACGGGGAACATTTCGTAAATTTGTACAATTTTATCGAACATAGATATCAACGAATGCGAAACGATTGCTCCGTGTCATTCAAATGCAACTTGCACAAACGTGGATGGATCATACTACTGTGCTTGCAAAGCAAACTACAGTGGAGATGGCTTCTTTTGTGAAGGTAATCGCAGGGGTTTAGCTGTTCATAAGGACCGGTGTTATGGTGACTGTTGTGAGACTGATCAGGACAAATCTATAATCCTTATTCACGTTTCATCTCGACCCGTTCTCCCCGTTCACCGGCTCCGCTTCGTATCCGGCTGCACGCCGTATCCGGCTCCGCCTTCCGCTTCCTGCGGCTCTGGTATCCGGCTCCGCTTCGTATCCGGCTGCACTTACTAGCTTTCTCCCCGTTCATCGGCTCCGCTTCGTATCCGGCTAGGCGTGTTACATTATCGTCTCCAACATTTTGTGACAACGAAGAATTTATTTTAAAAACTAAGCTAAGTATTAAACTCCTCGAATAAATTTTTTTACAAACATCCGGTTTCAGGCTAAATGCAGCAATTCACTCAACCGCATTCGTCTATGATTGGGTTGACTGTGCTGGGGAGTGCCTCAAAGAACCGTGTTTCAGATCAATCAATTTTAAGAAGGAATTCATCACAGAAAATTCAGGAAATTACAATTGCGAAATGTTGCATAATGTCACTCATTACCGAGCACTTATTGGAACCAAATTCATCCTACGACTAGGCGAAATGAGTGCAGAGAAAATACAAGATATTTTTCGAGAAAAAAGACCAGAAATTTTATAAACTACTGTCTTGGAATATTAATGAAACTAATGTAAATATTCCGCTGGGAAGAGCAAAACTCATCCGCAGTGGTGCACGAACGTGATGCATGTCCCACGTCCGCGACCGGCTCAGTTTCTAGTGTTTGTATTTGTTGAGAATAAAATATATTAGCCTATACGATTTTATAGCGTAAATTTTGCTAACTGGGCCTATAGGATCTTAGTAGAGGAACGAAAGTCCACTCGACGAGTTATTTGTAAAAGCTAGAGAATTTTAAATAGAACCTTAGGAAACTTCCAGTTTGGACTGCAATATCAGGAAAGCTTTAGCAGCGACTACGAGTACGACTATGAGTACGAAATTTGTCATTCTCGAGTGTTGTTTGCTATAACGCCATCAGCCTAAACTCGTAGTCGCAGGACCGGTAGTCTTTCCAAAAACTCGTAAGCGAAAGCTCGGCTACTACGAGTTTTGAATAATGGCGTATGCAAACAACGCGCGAGAATGACGAATCTCGTACTCGTAGTCGATGCTAAAACCCCCTACTAGGGTGTTTATATAGCAGCGACACAGAATAGAAGAGTACCAGAAGGTATAAAGGTATGAGCGCGAGGTAAAAAATTTAAAGTCACTAACGAATACAACGCGATTTATTAATTGACACAGCGTGCAAAATGGCTCTCGGGATGGAGAATGGCAATATTAATGATAGTCAAATCACGGCCTCAAGTGAACATAGTACAAATCTTCGAGCGGTTTTTGGAAGATTGAATTTTACACCAGGAGATGGAAAAACAGGGGAGGCATGGTCATCGCAGGACAAAGATCTTCATCAGTGGCTTCAGGTTGATTGATTACTCTGGTCACAGGAATCAGTACCCAAGGACGCGAAGATAGAAAACGTAATCAGTTTGTTAAGAATTACACCGTTTCTTTCAGCCAAAATGGGTATAATTTTCAGAATTACACACGAAAAGGAGCAGTCAAGGTATTTTCCAATACTTATCTTTTGGAAATAATTTATGTTGACTCATTGACATTAAAATAACGAGGAATTTTTGCAAAGAGTTGCGGCAAACAAGAAACAATGCTTTCTTCAGCAGAAGAAAGAAATTATAAGCAGCCTTGTTACATTTCCAGTTGTATAAAAAATTCAATAAAAAAACAATGTAATGATGAAGTGCACGTTGTCGGATACCAGCTACCTATAATTCTGTATTAATTTTCATGATTGCATAAAAATAACCTAAGCGAAAACCTTAAATACAAGCTCTATATAAGGCCTAAAGCCCCATTTAAACTACACTCAATTTATTGGCACGGCAAGGATAAAATTAGTACCCGTACCCAATTTTATTAGTGTTCAGGCCACTAATACAAAGGCCGAGCACGGATAAAGTTAATACGGATACCCATTTTAGGCGTGCCGTGCTAAGTAATTGAGTGCAGTTTAAACGGGCTTTGAAGCTTTTCAGGCCCTGTTTACATGCACTAGTCCATTTATTGCACGGCACGCGCAAATAATAATTACCCGTGCCAATTTCATCAGATACCGTCTTTGTATTGGTACCCGAAACTCTTAAACTGGGCACGGGCACCAATTTTAGCTGTGTCGTGCCAATAAATTGACTTGAGGTCTACTGTAAACGGGTCTATAAGTTAATAATCAATATTATATGAAAATGGATGTTTGGGGTTTGTACTTTTAAAATTATGTGAAAAAATCCTGTCAGAAATAATTTATTTTCATCAATTAGATGCGACTGCGCAGTCCACTAATATTATAAAAACATCCAGGGACTTTTTCCATCCCAAGATATAATTTCCTGAGAAATGCCATAACTATGTTATATTAACCCCTCCCCCCAAGAACATACGCCTAATACCCGCGCGAATTTTGGCCCGTGATGGTGTGAGCAACTACCAGCGCCGCAGCAAGTTCTCCTCCCACGGCCAAAGCTCTGGGACAATCAAAACCTTCCGCCCGAAACCCTGGTTTCCTTTTCGTATTTGGATTGTATTGTGTTACAACATCCTAGCGTCGACCAGTCAGAATCATTTTTTATTTTCATTATCCCAAGAGCCTTCGTTTTTCGCCAGAGGAAATCGCAGTTTCGGGGAATGAGACTGGGGAAATGCTCAATTATTCATATTTTCCATTTTGATAATATATTCATTATAAATTATTACGATAAAAAATAGATATTACAGCAGCCTTAAGTGTTTTTTTAATGTCTTCAGGTATTCAAAGGCAACAGTGACAGCAACTCCATCGTCCATCACCCCCTTATTCCTCATATTTCTGCTCGGTTCATACGCATTCATCCAACGTCTTGGAATAAACATATCTCAATGAGAGTAGAATTTTATGGTTGTTCCGCTACATAAATATTGCAAACCGCTTAGCACGGTAATCTGCTTGTTTGTCTTCTTATAATAATATTTAGACGACATTTTTTCAATTACACATGTCTGCAGTTGTTGATGCAATGTTCCACAAAGTTGTTTAGGCAATGTTCGTTTAAGGGCACAAGTGAGAAGGGCAAAACGTCATCCCTATTACGATACCTGCTAATAATCGAATTCTTCCAAAGGAATTTTCAGTTTAGTAAATTTAATATTATATCACATGGGCATTTTTCATTTCGTATAACAATGCATGCCGCATACTTTAGAATCAAATGTACGATAAGTAATATAAATAAGTGAGATAAATAAGTAAATTAAAGTAAGTAAGGTGAATAAGTATGATAAATAAGTAAGTTGATTAAGTAAGGTATATAAGTAAGATAAATATAAGTAAGACAAATAAGTAAGGTAAATAAGTAAGATAAATATAAGTAAGGTAAATAAGTAAGGTAAATAAGTAAGGTAAATAAGTAAGGTAAATAAGTAGTAAATAAGTAAGGTAAATAAGTAAGATAAATATAAGTAAGGTAAATAAGTAAGGTAAATAAGTAAGATAAATATAAGTAAGGTAAATAAGTAAGGTAAATAAGTAAGGTAAATAAGTAAGGTGATTAAGTAAGGTATATAAGTAAGATAAATATAAGTAAGGTAAATTAGTAAAAAGTGTATTGTAGATATATAAATCATAAATCAAGTGATTAAAAACCATTTATCGCTTCCCTTCATATCTAAAAGATACCTTGTCATGACGAGCTCTGTTTTCTGTGTTCTAGATCTCGTACAAAAACAACTCAGACACAGAGTTGGAATAATTTTGGCAATGTGCGTAATTGTCTAACGCACATGCCGATTTATTAATTTTTACTTAACAACAAATTAATTATTAATCAACAAACAATAAATTCAATTACTAAACAATTTGCACAGAAAAGGTGGGGCTAATTTAAACGCCCTACCGAATATACTAATATACCTTTACATTAAGCTCGCGTGAGAAAACGGGGAGGAGGGCGGGTTCAAATTTGATCTGTAATGACCTTGTCGAAGCGAGGAGCAGAATGAATTGGCAGCACATTCTGCTCTTTATCTATACTGACCCTCATCTCCGCTTTCCCACACGTTACCTATATGTCATCAGAATTCCAGGGAAATTACCTGCGCGTCAAACTAAAGTATTTAATCTACTTTATTATAAAGTCTCAAGTGCAGGAAGCAATAAATTCTTTATTGGTATGCCAATAATTCCTTTATCGCTTCCCTTCATATCTAAAAGATACCTTGTCATGACGAGCTCTGTTTTCTGTGTTCTAGATCTCGTACAAAAACAACTCAGACACAGAGTTGGAATAATTTTGGCAATGTGCGTAATTGTCTAACGCACATGCCGATTTATTAATTTTTACTTAACAACAAATTAATTATTAATCAACAAACAATAAATTCAATTACTAAACAATTTGCACAGAAAAGGTGGGGCTAATTTAAACGCCACAAGGCTCCTTGGGTAAAGGAGACAAACCCCACCCCGTCATGACAAGGTATCCACAGACAGACTTGTAAAATCAGCAAAACAAATAATATATAAAACATGCATATAAGAAACCCACATATAAGAATCGCAGCAAGGAAAAGGTACAGATCTCCAACCAGTCGTGCCCCTGCATTGACCGGCCGAGTATCTGCAACCTGAGTCGCCAATATGAAAATAGTGATATGAGGTAGAGGAGCGCTAGCTTTACCCCTGTATCAGCATTGCGCCCGATTACCAATGAGTCTCATCGTAGTTATCGTAGTTGCAACGAATATGGGATATAACGAAATAAGTACGAACTAAGAGGTGTGCAGCCAAGGTCAACCCCGCCAGGCACGGCAATAAATTACTCATGTCGACATATGATGCGAAATAGGTCGCGAAGATAAGTTTGGACTACGAATGTACTTGCGGAATGCGTCGGATTTCCACCTACCCATTACTCTGATTTGAGCGTCAGAAAAACCGCATTCCGCAGCGAAAGTAGCTGCACCAATTCGAAAACTGTGCCCCTTATACTTAGTAGGGTCAAGACCACATGCACGAAAAATCAAAGCCAAATGCTCAGTAAATAGTTTGCGTGTTACTGCGCGCCCATCGAGAGTGCGAAAAAGTGGGCCATCGGATAAACCGCGACGCGCAAAATAGTCGAGTAATGTCTGCACAGGGCAAATATCGGAACGGCGGTGAAGTGTAAGAGAAACACGAGGTTGATTGTAGGAATGTTTAAAGTTCGCAAAATTGATTTTCAAACCGGAAATATTGCCCAAATTATCAACAAGCTGAACCACTTGAGATAATTGAAGCACGCCGGGAGACCGTGGGCAAGTCGTTATTTCACCAACCCGCAAAAAGGCAAAAAAGGCTGTCGTACACATTGCCCTAAATAAAAGTGCGCGATATTCACTAGATGCAACGAGAGAAGTCTGTTGTAAAATTGTGCGGAGGATAGAAATAGTGATTGGAAGGCGTGCATCAACACCGGAGCCAAGCTTACCATATCCTTTCAACATTTCGAGAACCCAAAATACCTTTGTAGGGTCATGCACGCCCGTTAAACGGTGACAATAACCTAATGCAGAAACATATGTATTCGCGGTCGAGGCTGCATAATTGCGCTGAAACATGAATGCGATAAATAAACCCAAGTCTGAAGGCGATATGGGCAGTTTGACTGAAGCAGATTGAAAAACTGCAGAAGAAAACTGATTGTAGAGTTTCCATGCCCTGCGATAGGTAGGGATTGACGAAGGCTGCAAACTAGATTGAATTAACCGCGAGGTAATAGCGGCCAATTGTGTGGGAGAAGGTGAGGCGGTATGACTGTCGGTGTTGGCCGAACGCCCACCGGAGCTAGCCGTTTGAACTTCGAAACCTGCAAGCGAGATAAGGAGTCAGCCAAAACATTTGTAACCCCCGCTACATGGCGAGCGCGAAAGAGAATATTAAATTGCAAACAAGCCAGCACCAGGCGTCGAACAAACACCATAACAGTCACATCACGAGAAGTAGCCTTATTTATAATATCAACCAATGCCGCATTATCGGTGAAAAAAGTTATACGCTGGTTACGCATCTGGTCTCCCCACAGAAGAACGCTTAATACGATTGGGTAGAATTCCAAAATGTTATGTTAAAAGTTTTCCAATTGTCGGGCCAGGCACCGTAACACCACTCAAAACCAAAAAGCGCGCCATAGCCGAAGCTAGCCGCAGAATCAGTGTACAGGTTAAGGCTAGCAGAGTCATGCCACATGTCATTGAGAAAAAACGATCGGCCATTAAAATTGGCTAAAAACGACTGCCAAATTTCGAGATCAGCCTTTACCGATTTAGTTAGGCGAATGAAATGATGAGCACACCGTACGCCCTTAGTTAAATCAATAAGACGTCGGAGAAAGGCCCTCCCAGGGACAACGACTGAACAAGCAAAATTGAGTAAACCGGTTAAAGATTGTATCTCGCGTAATGTGACCTTTTTGCGACAAAGAAAAGCCGATATCAACTGCTTGCATTTGTCAGTTTTATCCAAAGGTAAGCGGGCTTCCATGCACAAAGTATCTAATTCAATGCCGGCAAAGGAAAGAACGTTGTGTGGGCCGATTGTTTTTTCTGGAGCGATTGGCACGCCTACGTGTTCACAGAGAGACAAAAAGCGAACAAGGTCAATGCGACATTGGTGATAAGTAGGTGCGGCCATTAGATAATCATCGAGAATGTGGATTAGATGCGCGATTGACAAGTGTGTCTTAGTAAACATCTCGAAAGTGCGACATGACGACGCACACCCCATAGGCATAACTCGATCATAATAATATTTGCCTTGCCAAAAAATACCCAAGAGATCGTAATCGGCAGGGCGTATGGGAATAATACGAAATGCGCTTTTGATATCTGTCTTCGCAAGAAAACAACCGCGCCCAAGCTGCTTGATCATAGAAACTGCATCATCGACACGAGCATAGTTCACAGAGGTATGCTCGGGAGCAATCCCATCGTTAACAGAAGCACCGTTCGGAAATGACAAATGGTGAATCAAACGGTACTCCCCTGGAGTTTTCTTAGGAACAACGCCTAGCGGAGAGACTCGAAAATTGGGAAAAGGGGGATTGTCAAAGGGCCCAGCAATGCGATTCGCCGCTAATTCTTTCGAAAGTTTAGCACTAACGATTTCCGGGTTCTGCAGGGCCGAAACAAGATTTGTTGCAAAAAACGATATACGAATGCCTTCAAAATGAAGGGGAAAACCAAATTGAAAACCATTATATAACATAGATGTCAATCGCACATCATATCCACATAGTAGAGGGGAGAGTTTATTAATTTGTACTGGTGTTGGCAGGACGGGACTTGGATGCTGCAGGGGTTGACTGCGAATTTGAGCGTGAGGGACGAAAATTACATCGGAGTGCGGAGTGGACTACACCACATTTAAAGCATTGATGTTTAAAATTACAGCCCGGACAATCGCCGCCCCGATGGAACTTGCGACAAAATCCCCTGGGAACAAATAGGGCAGGAACTGACGCTGGCGAATTAGACCCATGATTACGCGTAGGTAGCTGGGTTTTAGTGAAGCGTGAATGATTGAAATTTTGCGCCCTTATCCACAGTTCCCAGTGAGTGTCGCTCCACGGTGCATCGGCTGGGTTAGTTTGACGCAAAAGACGAAATTGAGCGTCGTAAAAACGCCAGTCACCCCCGCGAGCAGCCAAATCGCGAACAACTTCGCCGTATTTCATCAAAGCGGGGGCCTCCATGGGGAATTTAGTTGTGTACACCCCGACAAAAATTTGAAACGCTGAAGTCCATGCCTCGATATTAGGGATGGACTTCACTTTGTGTGTTGGTTCCAAAGATAAAAGCGGAACATTGGAGCCTTCTTGAGGCCCCACCGACAGCTGATAACGAGTATCACAAGCCCCAGAACCAAGCAATAGGCTGAAATCTAAAAATTCATTGGCCCAAATTTTCGACTTCAATTTGGCACTAACGTTTGCTCCGATAGGCAAACTGATGGAATTAAATTTGGAGCTTGGCGTTGGGGACCGCGATACCGGCACTAAGTTAGGCTCACCTGATATATTGAGTAAAGCAGACGCCACCGGCCCCTGCATCGTGGCGTCTGCCGTACCCAACACACCCGAAGCAACCACTGGCAATTCACGCGTCTCCGTCGAGAACTCGGGCGGTGTAGATGGGATGGTGTGTGACTGGAGGTTGGCCATGACCGCCTGCGTTGTTTCCGAAATTATTCGGGCAAGAGTAGCTTCTGAGAGGGTAAAATGGTTGGTAGACCCCGCAGAGGTGTTGTCTGTTGTTGGTGCAGTAGTTGGCGCGGACAATGGCTGCGGCAAGGTATTCACCGATGTACTGGGAGCCGTGAGTGGACCGGAGCGGGACGATCGTCGCGGACGGCCGGGTCGGGTTGGTTGCGTTCGCCTTTTCACTCGTTTACTCGCTCTGGTAGTGGTAGCAGGCATAATTCCGTATAGCAAGAACTAAGGAATAAACAAAGAGCAGAGCAAGAGCGAAACGAATGTCTGTGGTGATACGTAAAATACTATATACCAGAGACACGCCACGCACAATACAATTGAAAAATATTAAAAAAGACAGGAAGAATGGAAAAGGCAGCGGAATAATCATGGCATACAACGAGGGTAGCCGCATTTGATTATCCCGTGATGCTGCAAATACTGAAAATTATCGGGCAATCTGAAAACAACATGCCGCACCATCCCACAATATATTGACTTCAACTGTGGGCATCCGGAAACGTAAAACGCCCTACCCACTAAGACATGCATTTTTTCCTACACAGAACGAACGAGCGATATATGCATAAAACTACATCAGCACGACAAACATCACAAACCACACAACGCATATATAACAAGTAAAATCATGAACTCGTCCTGCGCAGCAAAAAACCCAATGTTGAAATCTCAACGTGGGCATCTGTAAACAGTCATGTTGCTCTAGCCCATATTGAGTAAATCAAACGTATGATAAACGACAAATAAAAATGCGGAGTATGCGTAGTAAGAGATATACAGAAAAACATATACACACATATATAATATATATATGCATAATATATACACGATAAATGAACTACAACAGTGCCAGAGCTTTCAAAATAGCCCCGCGATAGCTCCTATACAAACAATATTGCCCTTGTGTGTTACAATGAACGCCGTCCGTGGATAACAGAACACGGGCGGGATTGAAAAATTCCCGATGTTCCCATAGAAAAATACCCTGCTCCTCTGCAAGAACCACGGACAAATACTGGCGCAAAAGAGCGGCCTTGGTGTTAAAAACACTATCAGATTCCCGCGTTTTGGCGATGTTGCGGTCAATCACCTGGCACACCCCAATGACGCGAACGTGAAATTCGTCGCGAAGTTGGCGAGCGAGCTCTTCAAGCCTCGATCCTACTACCTCAGGGGCATGTGTAGTTAGATCATTTGTGCCCAACTCGAGAATTATAATGTCAGGTTTGGCAGATCGGACAGAAGAAAGATCGAATTGAATAACTTTTTCAACTGTCCGGCCACCTGTACCCAGCATAGTGACATAACCCGATTCGGGAATATGGAAATTTTGGGATGCACGGGAATCGAAATTAGCCTTTAAATCATCCCGTAAGCGACGGACACAAAGAATGACCCAAAATTAAAATATTGGGAAAGCCAAAAGACATTCTAAATTATTTCTAATAAGAATAAATATAGAGATAGTTAAGATAAATATAAGTAAGGTAAATAAGTAAGGTAAATAAGTAAGGTAAATAAGTAAGGTGATTAAGTAAGGTATATAAGTAAATATAAGTAAGGTAAATTAGTAAAAAGTGTATTGTAGATATATAAATCATAAATCAAGTGATTAAAAACCATTTTCGACCTTTCCGAATTTCTTAATTTTGAAGACTCTCATACTGGACTGTTGAGAATATTGTGTTGTAACTTCGAATTTGCTCTCGTGAATCACTCTAAATTGATAAATTCAAGGTTTGGTGGAAAACGCGGGCTTCGGTTTCCGGAATCTAGAGTGTTCTCTTCACTTATAGCGAAATATTTAGATTAAAATATACTTATATTAAAATTGTTCAGGACATAACAATTTGACACGTATTTGACGCATGTTACTCAGTACTAAATTACTGTTAAATATTTCAAAAATTCAGAACTTTTTCGTGTTCATTTAAAATTCATTTTTTATTCTTAAAATTTATTTTTATTCCAAAATGTAATCCCACAATACTTTTTAGTTGATTTCTTGGTTAGAAAATTTTCTAAAATACCTCATTTGGTATGTCAGTGGTGTCCTGTTCTGGCGTTAACTCCGGCGCACGTACAAGTCTTCAATATAGAGCTTCTGAACATAAAAAAATACAGTTCATATTCGCATTTAGATGCCTTGCGAACCTAAATGTTCGATCGCAAAATTCAGAAGCACATCGTACTTTAAAAGTATAGAAGTTCAATTTTTTTAAAAATGTAAATAAACTGCATGACACATTCGCTTTGTCTTACACCTTGCCTTTGGAATTCGCGCTTATATAGTTATATTAAATCTTCAATCCTGCATGTGCAAACTACGACGTGTCAACGCGCCATACATGACATATCATGTTAAACGGCAAAATAGCAGCGATATGATTAAAATAAGACCAGAATCTACATGTATTAAATATATTCTTACCCCAATTTAATCTAAACTTAATCGAACAGCATGAAAACAACGGTTTATTTGTCCCTCTTGGGGGAATTGCTGTATCATGCGAGCGAAATCGAATCGCGCATCGGAAAATTAGCAAAAGTACACCATAACTCTTTGGAGATAGAACTGGGACGTAGATAAATACGGTAACGCACACATTTCAAATACTAGTATATTTCGCGCCATTACAGACTTGCGACGACGAAAAATAAAAAAAAAACCGGGGCGAATTTTCAACTAGCTCCGTAGCTGGCGCCAAGTAATTAACACGATTCAAAACGTCCTTCGTGCAGACGCTTCTTGTTTTAGTTTGTTCAAAATAGGAAGCTGTTGTATCCTATTCGCCGTAACTGTAATGCCCGCTTACGCTGTTGAAGTTCTATGATTATATATATTAAAAACCTCATCACAAAAGCAATAGAGAAAGCAACCTCTCTACCATCTACTCTACATTATATTGCAGTTCAATTTGTTCTTCACACGACTAAATCATGGCGACACCTGAAGAGAGACGCCGCCCAATATTCCTAATTTTTTATGGTGATGTCATTGAACTTTTCCCTCGGCATGCATATTTTGTAGTTTAGGAATATTAAGAACAATTTTCCTCTTAATCATTTATGCAGATCACTTTTTGGTTTTTAAGAAAAAATTTCACTGGTTAACTCATCATCATAAATTATTTGAATTTATTCGTCCCACGTATCTAGCCCCTTTACAATTACTTAATTTCAAATAAAATTTATTAAAAAATGAATAATTAATAAGTCTAACTTCCAATCATTGCACAGTATTTTGGTCACATGTATCTATCTGTAATTCTCCATAATTCTCCATATCAACTGGCTCGTATTCCGTATTTTAACAAGTACTTACAAAACGTCGACATCGAATAGGCGCGTAACGGGTCTCATCTACACGTACTGATGGTTCTTACGCGTGCAAGTGTCTATCTGGGTATGAAGGGAATGGAACAAATCGCACAGGCAGGTTCTAGCATGGTCATATTTTGAACATTATAGAACACATCACGAAGATTGATGTTCACAGAAAACTTAACGCCTACGACTGGCACCTCCAGCATGGTGCGTGTTATATGATCTTGAAATGCTAAAGCCATTAACTATAACTATACAAACATATCTGTTTAATTTTTTTTCCTCTTCAAGAGAGAAATGCCCGCCAATTTAATGGGATTGATTTATTCACGGGGAACATTTCGTAAATTTGTACAATTATATCGAAGTTAGATATCAACGAATGCGAAACGATTGCTCCGTGTCATTCAAATGCAACTTGCACAAACGTGGATGGATCATACGACTGCGCTTGCAAAGCAAACTACAGTGGAGATGGCTTCTTTTGTGAAGGTAATCGCAAAGATTTATCTGTCATAAGGACCGATGTAATCTGTCATGTAATCTTGCGCCTACCCTCGGAATGATGTAAAATGCATAATTTTATTAAAAATTTATTGGACGAGCTTGGCCGTAATATTGAGAATTAATAATTTTATCAAGCCAGAGTTTAGCCAGTGCTTGATCTAGAATTAGACAGAATAAATTAAAAAGCTAAATTTTAGATTAAAAATATTTTAATAACAACACTATTGGTCATGGGTATCTAAAGAATATTTCAAAATAAAAATCTATTATCGTTATCTCCTAAAGCCGCTACCTGAGGCAGATAACTCCAAACAAGGCCTTAGCAATTCTAAATATCACGCAAAAACGGAATCCAATAATGTTTTATTATTCACCTGAACTAACTAAAATAAGGGTAGTGATAACGAAGTATTTTACCCAGTAATTATGTTCTTATTATTGATTTTATTTTGTTGTTTTGACTTCATAATTAAAGAATACCAGGAATTACTTGTAAATTTGACATCATAACTACAAATGCCAGGAGTTATAATCTTTTGTAAATTTTATGCCATAATTATTTGTTCGGGGCTATAACCAATCAAAGTGGAGATTGTATATAAATTAGAATGGATAATAATTATAGATATAGGTTCTTAACGTGAGAGTTGTGTGTATTTTGAGAGTACAATGAGCGATTGCCCATGTATTCTGTGTAATAATTCTTTTTTTGTAATTTGGGTAGTGTTGACGTGCAAAGTCGATGCCATATACTATGCAACAACCGATGCTATCAAAGGCGTATTCTCTGACGGTCTCACAATAGTGACCATATATTATCCGCAACCGACGTGAAACTAAATTATGATTCTGGGACTAAAAGACACCTCTACTACGATGGCACCATGCAGTCTTATCACAGTTAAACTGGACGGAAGTAATGCAACCACGATAGCATCTCTCAAGACCATCTCTCGGTTTACAGTAGATCATCTAACAAGAAAGGTCTACTACGTTACCCCACTATTCAAATCACTACATGTTATTGACTTGAATACTGGAAATACAACGAATCTAAATCCAACCAGTATTTTTGATGTTGACGACTTGGATAGGGATCCAGATAACAGGTGCGGTGTGTCTGCTTGGGTATTCAAGAAATGCGGAGAATTTGCAGAGAAGTACAGGTGTATCGAGGCGATGAGATCTGAATTCTGAAAGACCTCTTCCATCGTTATAACAACCTCACTTAATTAAAATGAGTTTATAAATTAAATTTCGGACTGGTCCTGATCTTAGCGTTGCATGTTGACAGCGATATTGATAAATGTACACGAAAAGATGTCGCAAATCCTGCTTATTCATATCAAGCTCTGTGTGGATATATCTTGGATGAAAGCAAAACACGAGCCCTCCTTGCTGGCAACTCAATTTTTACTCTAGCAGAGGTGAAGTGTTATATTTAAACTGAATGTTGTTTTGTAAGTGCGCGTCGGCTTAACACGATTGCAAATCTTCGGGTGACGCATTATAAAAAGAAGCAGATATAAACCGTTTGATGAACATAATTAAAGGGCTCTTTTTGGTGTGTTACACACAGTTTCGGTATAACAAGCTATAAAGGCCCGTTTTTTTGCTGCTATCTCATGTGGGATTTTCTTTTTTTGATAGATGTGATGGAGTAAATTAGTTACTGACGTTCAAATAAGAGCGGGCCTTAAGATAGGTAGCGGTATAGTGAGCATATAAATTATATAGCTGTGAACAGCAACACCTTCATCATAAACCATTCTTCACGAACATGTAAATAATTGTTTGATAACACCCATGTGATCTTGCTTAGCCACTCAGTGCTTAGAAATGGTGTGCAAATGGCAATCCATTCAGCAGTATTTAATTTATCATATATTTTGTTGTTCTTTCGAACTTAGTTATAAGAACTATAGCTCTGAAATAAATTGGAAAATAAAAAAATTATATTTTGAGAGATATTAAGTTGTTACAATTAAGAAATGGGTTTTCATTTGACAACTGGCCAGGTCTTTTTCCTCCATTCCAGGTCACATGGAAAAAAATAAGGAGAGTGTTTGCAAGTAAGTCATTTAGCGATAAAATACATCTTGCACTGGTGTGATTGGAAGAAAAAAATGTTTAATAAATGCTTTGCACCGACAAACTCCTGTATGCGTGCGCTCAAAAATTATTTCGTTACTGATGTATATAAGCAAAAAGTCTTTTCTAGTCGTAATAAGAACAATTATTATATGGCACGCGGTTTCGTGACTTAAATGGCGTGCGCTAATTGGTTCTTTGCCGGTCTGGAACCCCCCAGTATTAGACCGTTGCCATAGTAACGGTCCAACTCTCATATTTTTGAACAAAAACAAACTTGCACTTTTACTTTTGACACGAAAAATATCGACGGAGAATGGACGAAGAAGAGCATTATTTGGTACATGTGAATATTATATTTATTCATCTTTGATTTTTGTTTTTATTACTAGCTGTATCATTCTTATTTAACGAGTAAAAAACAAAGTTTTAGAAGCCACTTCAGTGCTTGCTTGGCGACTGGCTTGCGAAAGAGCCGGCAAGAATGCTGCAGCGCATTGTATAAATAAATAAATAAACTAAATACTGTATGCCATATAATAAATCCCTTAATAACCGAATACGTTCGGTCCGTACTGGAAAAATATCAGACCTCGGTCTTTTATGCATGTACGGACCTTGCTATATCGCTCGGTCCGTACTGTCAAGACCTCGGTCTGATATTTTTCTTGTACGGACCTCAAATTCGGTTAATAAGTGGTTAGTATAGTATATACTGCATTTTCTTTTTTTCTAAGAAAACTGAATAATCCTGACGTTGATAATGCTGAATATGATTACGTATAGGCACTCTACAGTGTATTCTGCGCTCCGGGTCGTAGAATGTGCTCAAGATTGGGGGGGGTGTATACGTTTACGAGGCGCCATAGTTGGCGCCAAGATACTATTTTGAATTACCTCGAGAGAGATACTATTTTGAAGTTGTTTTGAGAACAATTGCGCTAGATGACAACATTTAGCGAACTAATTTGCGCTGTCTTTCTTGAACCTATGAAACACTAAAACTCATAACACTAAAACTATTTGTGATGAACTATATTCCTACGCCCTGCTACACTCTACACTTAACATTAGACTAAAGAGATGCCATTGTGTCTCTGCCTCTCTTTAGAAGTTATTCGCCCAACCGAAGTCATTGTCGGTGAATAATGAAGTCGATGCCCTTCATTTAAAGCCGGTTTTCCACTAGCGATATTTTTCGCGCGAAGCGACTTTATTCCTTTGTATTCGAGCAATTTGTTCCAGATGGTTGCAGTTGAGAGCTCTGAAACAAAAGTAAAATGTCGATTCGTGCGAAAAATTTCGCTAGCGGAAAACTGGCTTAAGAGCTGATTCGAAACTGTTCTACCAACTATTCTACTGCTAGCATCCATAGCAGATTGGCGGTGAACGAAATTATGCGCGTAACCCTGAGCAGGCGTCTCATAATATTATTACTCAGTATGATATAAAGTTCCAAACGTTTCCTTAAAGGCGACAAAGTAAAACGTTGCCGATGTTGGTTCTATCACATGACTGGCAGGTTGGTATCACATGAGATAGCACTGCGCCTGCGCCCAATCACTGCACGGTTTGCGTTCAACGAGGAAAGACGCGCGATTTTGTTTTCCGTTACAATTCACACTGCGATTTACATAATTACTGTATGCTTATTATAGTGTACCGGTCCAACATGATTTTCAGAAGTACCTTAAATTCAAATTTGATGGGAAATTATATCAGTACACGTGCTTGCCTAATGGCCTCTCTAGTGCCCCTCGTCTATTCACAAAACTGATGAAACCAGTATATGCCACACTGCATGAACAAGGGCATACTAACCTTGGTTACATTGATGACTCTCTTCTGCTAGGAGACACAGTAACCGAATGCACTAACAATGTCAAGGCAACTAAAGGCCTTTTCGAACAAGTGGGGTTCACCCCACACCGGGAGAAATCCATATTAAACCCGACACAAATTATTGTGTTTTGGGGGTTTATATTAAACTCTATAACAATGACTGTTACACCAACCCCTGATAAAATTATGAAAACTGAACAGGGTTGCATGCTGCTTTTAAACAAACAGAACCCCACCATTCAAGAGTTGGCTGAGGTTATTGGGTACTGGTAGCAAATTTTCCAGGTGTGGAGTTTGGGCCATTACACTATCGTAATTTGGAAAAAGATAAAGTGTTAGCCCTTTCTGCCTCTAAAGGTAGCTACCAGGGACATGTAAATCTATCTAAAAAGTCCCGTGAGGAATTACAATGGTGGTTAGATAACATAGCTACTTCCCAAAAGCATATAACACATGGGAAACCCTCAATTACCATCCAGACAGATGCTTCAAAAGCCGATGGGGTGCAGCATGCTCTGAGAAAAACAGGTGGCCGTTGGTCAGCTGCGGAACAAGAGCAACATATTAATGCCCTAGAACTCAGAGCTGCATTCTTTGGGCTTAAAGCATTTTGCCCTGGAATGGGTGATAATCATGTGAGACTAGAATTAGATAATACCACAGCAATAGCGTACATAAAAAATATGGGTGGTTCCAAATCAGAGGATTTGAATCAGCTTGCATGCGAATTATGGGATTGGTGTATCACTCGCAACATCTGGGTGTCTGCAGCCCATATACCTGGGGTTCATAACATTATAGCTGATAGAAGATCTAGACAGTTTAAAGATGAACATGAATGGCAGCTTAACAAGTTGTATTTTCAGCAGATACTAATTAACTATCCTAATATTAATGTTGACTTGTTTGCAAGCCGACTAAATCATCAACTTGAGAACTATGCCTCATGGGAGCCGGACCCCTATTGTACATACATTGATGCATTCACAGTTGATTGGCGACACATGAACTTTTTTTATGCTTTCCCACCTTTTAGTCTGATCCAACGCTGCATTCAAAAAATCCAGATGGACCAAGCGACAGGAATATTGGTGGCCCCACTTTGGCCGACTCAGGCATGGTTCACACCCCTGTTGCAATTATTGCACAGTCAACCATGGGTCCTCGACCAGCATCTAGACACGATGTTGAGCCATCCACAGTACAAAACACACCCAATCCCAAAGCTAAAGCTGATAGTATGCCCTGTATCAGGGAATCCCTGGCAAACTTCCAGCTATCAGAAGAAGTTACCCAAGTTATCATGTCATCATGGCGAAGTAACACAAAAAAGCAATACCACACTTACATTACCAAGTGGTTGGACTTTTGTCATCAAAGACAGGGTAATCCATATAAACCGGAACTAAGTCAGGCAATGAATTTCTTACAAACACTCTACAATGCTGGTCTCAGTTATTCAGCCATCAATACAGCAAGGTCAGCTTTGTCTACAATCATTAACATTCATGGATCAGAAACATTTGGTACGCATCCTCTTGTGTCCAGATACTTAAAGGGAGTCTTTCTGACCAGAAAGCCGGTGCCAAAATATAACACTGTATGGGATGTTGACAAAGTTCTTACATACCTCAAAACACTTACACCTAATAAGGAAATACCATTAAAGGAATTGACACTTAAATTGGTTATGTTGTTGTCATTGGTAACTGCACAGAGGGGTCAGTCTATTGTTATGCTTGATATAACAGGAATGACTCTCACCGAAAGTTCATGCACATTTCAACTCCTAGAACATACAAAGACAAGTGGACCTGGAAACTCTGGCCAATGTATAAGGTTTTCAAGATTCACCCCTGATGCAGACATCTGTCCAGTCGATGTTCTTAATGTGTATCTGCAACGGACTGAGGAAGTGAGACAAGAGAACACCCAGGTGCTGTTGAGTTATGTAAAGCCGTTCAAACCAGTATCACGAGACACAATATCACGGTGGTTGAAAATAGTTCTTCATAATGCGGGCATTGATACAAACACTTTCAAATCCCACAGCACGCGTGCTGCTGCTTGTTCTAAAGCTAATGCCAAGTCAGTTCCTGTTGGATCAATTATGAGGACTGCCGGATGGACCTCAGAAAACACATTTAGGAGGTTCTACAACAAACCGGTTGTTGAGGAGGATGATCTAACTCAGGCAATGTTAAGCTGAATTTGCGAAACAGCTGTTTAACTTATTAACTTATTGGGCCAAACAATATAAACATGCTTAATTATGTTGGCTCTATGATTTACGTGTTCTTATTGACGTTAATATTCTCAACCTTTAGGAGGTTGAAGAAGGGGTTGTTAACAGCCATCTTATGATTACAATTTACCTTTTGGGGTTATGTAATTGTTTGTCTATGTCGTGGTTTACTATTATGCTTGATCCACGCTTGTAAGGATCAGCATTTTCTGGTCACGTTAAACTTTAAAGTCTCATGTGATACCAACCTGCCAGTCATGTGATAGAATTGGAAAATTAAACGAGACTTACCTGTAAGTTGAAGTTTGATTGAGATTCTATCACATGACTTTGGCAGGGGGATCACATGCCCACCCTATTTATACCATATTAACATGGTATTCCCAGCCCTTGCACTTTATGTTATTTGTGGGGTATTGAGGTGGCTTTAACGTGACCAAGTTGTTATAAAGAGTGATTGGGCGCAGGCGCAGTGCTATCTCATGTGATCCCCCTGCCAAAGTCATGTGATAGAATCTCAATCAAACTTCAACTTACAGGTAAGTCTCGTTTAATTTTCCAATTAACCGAGATTTCATAAATTATTGCAATGTCATACAGATCATTGAAAATCAGTTCTGATCTCATATTCTAGTGTTTATTTATTGATGGCAAGGTTTAAAATCAAACGACGGTAATACGCATGTTTATAGTTAGAATTGTGCATACACGGTAACTTCATCATATAATGACCTTTATACATAACTGAATAATAGCTATAAGGGCCTGTTTATATGATCCCGTCTAGCATGTGTATATGAAACTCGCCAAGGCGGGATGGCGTGTTTATATCGAGATAATTTTATAGTACAGGGTTGTTCGATGCCATGTTTTATGGTAGGAAACGAATATACGCATGTTCCGAAAGTATGTCTATCGCGACATCATCCCGGCCAAGCGGGATGGAGTGTTTATATCTATGGAAAATGGCGCTTCTTGCCGCGATCCTGCCAAGGTGGGATGGAAGAGTTATCATATAAACACTCATTATAATTATATTGTTTGTATTACAAGCGGGATCTCGGAAACTGTCGTTTCCGCGGCTAGGCGGGATCATATCAGCATTTTACTAAATGGTATAGCGTGTTTTTTAATAAAGGCGATGTGTGTATGTATAAACAGCCCCTAAGTAATAAAATATTGTAATGAAAATAATGTTTTTGACACTTGACAGGGAATAACTACTGCAATAATTAAGTGGACGTGCGCGGTGCGCGGCTAAAAACAAGTCTTCAAATTTTGAAAGGAGTAATATCCGGTTTAATTTTATTTGTTAATTGCAAGGCTCTTGTGTAACATCTGGAGTGAACACTCTGTTAGAAAGCGCGTATTTTTCACGCTGGGTAATTCATTTCATTTAGGGCGTTGAAAGAGCAGGCGCTGCCATATCCAGAAAGTGGAAAGTGAATAAAAGAAAAACGACCATATATCGGTAAGGAATTTTAAATTATTAAATTATATCTCTCAATGTTCAAACATATATTCGCTAGAAACTTTTCTAAATTACATGGTATAGGCAATAATTTATATAGATAAATTGGCTATAATTATACGTAATAAAGTGCTGTATTTTTTGTGCGAAACTTTTCTTATCCTTCACACTGTGTATAGTCAATTATATTTAATGATTAGCTAATTTTTATTCCGCGTGGGCTTGCAATACTCGGCATCATTTATTCTAATTCCTTCGGAAATGCAATATATGTCCGACGCTTATAAATATAAATTACTTTTTGTCAATGCCCGTCATGCAAGGTTCAAAACACATCATCATGCAACCGTGTCTTGTCTAAACTAGGCATCAAGCAAGCAGGTCAGTAAACCATGTAAACCAGAATTGTTAACCATACTGCGCCCTTCCATGTGTGTGCCCGTCTATATATAATTTTTATATACACGCTCAATGACATGCAGTGTACTGTAGCCAAGCAGCTTTGCGATTTATTCGCATTATGTCAATTTTCATTTTCACTAACTGTGAAAGCAATTGATTTGAAGGCGAGGAATTAATGATAAAAACTTAAAATGTTGATAGCATGATAGTATACGATTATGGATTTTAAGGTTAGCTACGGAACTGTCTATCTTTTAATCCTTTGGCACAGCAGAATTGCATGTATTGCGCCATGCAGGCTCTCACTTCTGAGATAAGCAAGCTTGTATTTTCATGGCGAATTTTTAACAAGAAGGGTAATAATTTCGTTTGTTTCTGCTTGAATTCAGGAGACATGTACAAGTTCGACATGATATAAACAGTTCTTGTAGAGCAAACAACATTTCAATTCTTTACTCTTAGGCTGGTCAAAGTCATTGAATAAGTTATAAGTCATTTTAGTCAATGCAAATGATAGCTTGAATATCTTTTTTCGTATTAAATTGATCATTAACCCTGAATTGCTTGCGAACACGTAGCAATATTCGACAAATGGCTGATGGCTGTGTCATCTGGGGTTATATATAGGAAAAAAAGTGGGAATTAGCTAATGGAAAATAGGCTGCTCCTAGCAGCTTTTAACCCAGCGACGCTGATGCGAAGGGGAAAGAGAAAATAAAACAAATTACAGTGGATAAGGTTTTCTCATTATGGAGAATAAGTGGAATTCTGTCCCGAAATACACGGCCTATGCGACACCCAAATGACAGCAATTGGAATCCTAATTTTTTTCCTTAAACATAAACGGTATTTCATGTCTAATAACAACCAGCCTATACTCCTTATTATTAACTTTTTGGCCGGCACATTTCAGAAACCCTTAAAATTAGGTTTCATAGAAATACTGGGTGACGACTGCCATTCGCCCGTTAAGTTAGTTAGCACATATATATGCACGTACTATTTATTAGAGGCATTCGCTTTTTTGAAAATAAAAGATATATAGTTAATTTAAGTTTTTAACAAACTAAAACTGCAAATTCAGTTATATTGCATGCTTCTATAATTTTCAGCTTCGGTAATATACATCGGTTTTTGAATTGAACTGTTCATGTTGGGCCTCGCCCGTTCTCCTGAAGAAATTAAGTCGTGGTGTTTTGGTTTTCAGTGTTGCAGTCTTTTTAAACAGCATTTCGGTTATTAGAGAAGCGGTATGTCGGTATGAGTTGTAGCTACGTTGTTTTTTTTCCTTTTTAGCTCGAAGTATCTATGTCAACAAGGACATAATAATTTATTAAGGTTTTTTGGTGATTTTTTTGAGCGCAATGGCGGGTACTGCATGCATGGATGTAAGTTTCATGCAATGCTCCCCTCTCATTAAGTTCGAATTCAAAAACCATAAACCATTAGTAATAAAAATGGCGACTTTTTAACCGTAATAAATGAATGGGACTAATTTCGCTTCTGCTTGAATTCAGGGACATGTATATAAGATCAAAATTATAATAGTAAAACAGTTCTCGTCAAGCAAACAAAACTTTCGTTCTTTACTCATAGGCTGCATGACTGCATCGTCAAAACAATGTCATTTGTGTTGTGCATGAATTACAAGTCATTTTCATCAACGTTTAGTAGCTTAATTGAATGTCGTTTTTCGTGTTAATTTGGTCGCTCTGAACTGCTCGCGAACACCACTCGGTAACACCACTCGACAAATGTTTAATGGCTGTGTGGGTGAGGATGCGAAGGGGAAAGAGAAAAGAAAATAAATTACAGCATAGATAAGGCTTTCTCATTGGGAGAATGAGTGGAAGTCTTTTCTGAAATACACAGTATATGCCACACACAATTGGAATCCCAAATCTTTTGCCGAATCTTTTACGAAATATGCTATTTTTCATTTTCTGAAAATAATGAGAATGGTCATAACAATATAACTACCCTTAAAATAAGGTTTGATAGAAATACTGAGTGACGGCTGCTATTCGCTCGTAAAGTTTGTTGAAACTAGGGTACATAATAATGCACGTACTGTTTACGAGCGGCATTCGCTGTTTTGAAAATAAAATATAACTAATTTATTCAAATTTTTAATGAACTAAAACTGCAAATTAAGTTATATTGCATACTTTTATAATTTACACTTCAGTTTTAGTAATATCCGGTGTTTGAATTAAATTAAATTAGGGGCCCCGATCGTTCTCCTGAAGAAATTAAGTCGTGGTATTTTCACTATTTTGTTTTTCAGTGTTTTGGTTTTCAGGTCTTTTAAAGCTATTTTAATCAGTATAAAATAGCTTGAATGTCTTTGAATGTTTCTTTTAAATATTTAATGTTGCCCAATATTGGTGACTTTGTATGGTTAACGAACATGCACGGTAGCAATATATATGCACAGCATATGCCAACAAAATATATATTTTTTTCATTATTTGTAAAATAATGTGAATGGTCATATAACAATAACTACCCTTAAAATGAGGTTTGATAGAAATACTGAGTGACGGCTGCAATTCGCCCCTTAAGTTTGTCAAAACTAGGCTACATAATAATGCACGTACTGTTTACGAGCGGCATTCGCTGTTTTGAAAATAAAAGATATTCAATTTAAGTTTTTAATTAAATAAAACTGCAAATTAAGTTATAATGCATACTTCTATAATTTACACTTCAGTTTCAGTAATATACACCGGTTTTTGAATTGAATTAAAATTAGGGGCCCCGATCGTTCTCCCGAAGAAATTAAGTCGTGGTATTTTCACTATTTTGTTTTTCAGTGTTTTGATTTTCAGGTCTTTTAAAGCTATTTTAGTCAGTGTAAAATAGCTTGAAGGTCGTTGAATGTTTCTTTTAAATATTCAATGTTGCCCAATATTGGTGACTCTAAATGGCTAACGAACATGCACGGTAGCAATATATATGCACAGCATATGCCAACAAAATATATTTTTGTTTCATTATTTGTAAAATAATGTGAATGGTCATATAACAATAACTACCCTTAAAATGAGGTTTGATAGAAATACTGAGTGACGGCTGCAATTCGCCCCCTTACATTTGTCGAAACTAGGCTACATAATAATGCACGTACTGTTTACGAGCGGCATTCGCTGTTTTGAAAATAAAAGATATTCAATTTAAGTTTTTAATTAAATAAAACTGCAAATTACGTTATATAGCATGCTTCTATAATTTACACTACAGTTTCAGTAATATACACCGGTTTTTGAATTGAATTAAGTAAGGGGCCGCGATCGTTATCCCGAAGAAATTAAGTCGTGGTATTTTCACTATTTTGTTTATTAGTGTTTTGGTTTTCAGGTCTTTTAAACAGCATTTCGCTTATAAAATTTTTTAGAGCGGTATTTCGGTAATACTGAGTTGTACGGTACGCTGTTTTTCCTTTTAGCTCAAAGTATATAATCTTATTTTTTTGGTGATTTTTTGAACGCAATCGCGTGTACTAATTGTATGCATGTATCTTCCATGCAATGCTACCTAGCTCTCCCCTTTAAGTTTGAATTCGAAAACAGTAAAATATTGCTAATAAAAATGGCGAATTTTTAACCAGAATGGGACTAGTTTCGTTTGTTTCTGCTTGAATCCAGGGGACATGTATATAAGTTCAAAATTATGATAGCAAAACAGTTCTTATTGAGCAAAAAACACTGTGAACAAGTCATTTTCATCAGTGCAAAATAGCTTGAATTTCGTTTTTCGTATTAAATTGGTCACTCTGAACTGCTTACGAACGTGCACAGTAGCAATATTCGAAAATGGTCAATGGCTAGCTATGTGGGGTCATATAGAAGAGAAGTGGGGGCTAATAAAAAGTACAGGCTGTTGCTATATAGCAGTTTATAACCGACGCGGATGCGAAGAGGAAAGAGAAAAGAAAAAAATTACAGTAGCCTAGAAAAGGTCACGTCATTGACAAAATGAGTGGAATTCTTTTCCAAAAGTACACAAATACACAGCACAGCATATATGCCACCGAAAACTTGAAAACAAATGAGGTTTGATAGATATACTGAGTGACGGCTGCTATTTCCCGTTAAGTTTGTCGAAACTAGGCTACATATGCACGTATTGTTTACGAGCGGCATTCGCTGTTTTGAAAATAAAAGACAATTTAATTTAAGTTTTAATTAAATAAAACTGCAAATTACGTTATATTGCATGCTTCTATAATTTACACTTCATTTTCAGTAATATCCGATGTCTTTAGGTTAAGAGTCAAGGGCAGTCGTGTCGATCGTTCTTCTCCTGAAGAAATTAAGTCATGCATGGTATTTTGGTTTTCAGTGCTGCGATTTTCATGACTTTTTTAAGAGCATTGCATACAATTTTTTAGAGCAATATTTCGGTTATACTGCACGGAAGATACGTTGTGTTTTCCTTTTCAGCTCGAAGTATCTATGTCAAGACGGACATAATATTTAAGTTTTGTGGTGATTTTTTGAGCGCAATGGCGGGTATACTGTATGAATGCATGTGTTTTCCATTCAATGCAGCCCTTCCCCTTGAAGTTCGAATTCAAAAACAGTAAAATATTACTAATTAATATTATTTCTGGCGCACTAAGTATAAACACTTCCAACGCTTTACTTTATAAGACAGTCAAAACTTTTAAAAAGTCGCCTTACTTATTTACGTGGGTATATATTGTGATTATAGCAACGTAATTAAAACCAACACGATACTGTATCTCACGATACAGTTCTATTCGTTTTCTGTCCTGGTCATACCTCTAAAAAACGTCTCCCGTTCTATATACTTTTGACCAGACAAAAGACGATTTAAATGATGCTTGTAACAGCTACCTTGATCTTGCTTTTGCTTGATATTGGAAACGTTCTTGCAAACCAATGTTTTCCAAGAAGTTACATAATCATAAAAGGTGAGTCATCCTTAATGTTGTTTAGTAAAATATTATCGACGTTGAATTTCGTTAAAAACGCTAACAATTCTTTTAGTCATTTGTAAATTGACCTATACAAGATTCGATATTTTGCATTTTAAAATTTTTATAATCATTGAGATGTTTTAGCGCCCTATAAGACTCTCGTTAGTAAAAGATATTGTCGTGGAATTTTAATTTTTTAACATTCCATGAATAAAATGGTTTCTAAATTCCGATTAATCATACAGATAAATTCCGATTCAATTCTCGTTCCAAAATTTTTAACGAGTCTTCTTGAAATTTTTAGGAGGTCCATCATTGCCCGCTGATGAGATAATATCAAAACACAATATTACATCTTTACATGTCATGTTAGGATGTCACAATCTATGCAAAGACGAAGAAAAATGTGTTGGATTCAACTACAGAACAACAAAAAATGTTGAAAATTGCCAACTGACAAACGTTACTAAAGAGAGAGAAAAAGCAAAAACAGGAGATTGGGTATTGATGCTTGATATTGAAGCGGTGAGGTTTCCAAGACTCTTTGCTTGTATTTACATACACATCCGTATGCATATAACCGCTTTAAAATTGCAAGCCAATAGATAATTGATATCTATATTAGCAGGAAAATAGAATGAGTTGGAGTACAAATATATTTGCTCCGATTAATGCCGGGCCAACATTTCTTCGGCATTAATATTTACGCTTTCGTGAAAATCTTACGCATTTGAGAAATGATTGGTGACAAATTTAATTATAAGTTCATTTTTTAACAACAAAAAATTTTTATCAAAGTGAACGTTGTGCAGTGTTTGCAAGGCAAACGGATATCACTTCCTCCAAGTCATTAATTATTGCGTTCGTATAGAAATAAAACGCACTAATTTTATATAATTATAGTAGAGTATAATTTTATAACGTTTGGAATTGTGTTTGGCTGGGGTTGCCAAAACACTTGTAACCATAATGTATGCGTGTATCGGCAAGTTGTGGGTAAATAAGTTCCAGAAATAAGTTTATGACTATTATTCAACTACGAGATTTAAATTAATGCTTTAGGATGTTTGTGTTTTTGAGTTTTGATCTATATTCGGGTTTAACGCCAAATGACGATATTGAAGATAACTAAATTTTCTTTTGCAAACTATAAAAAAAAGCTAAAGGAAGATCAAGTATATAATTTTAGAAGTAATCTAATATTTGTGAATAGTTTGTTTTGTTTTAAACAACGGCAATGTGGTTGTTATCATTTTTGAATAGACAAAGAACGAGAAACGAAAAAGAGAAAATGTCAACGAAAGTGCAGGTACTGTTCCAAAATTCTCAAAAATATATATCTGCGTGGTGTACCTGCAGAGTTGCAAAAAGAGTTAAAGCTTCCTCTGTTAGGATTTCAAGTTTTGAAAACCGTCCAAAATAACGTTAGTCACTGAGACAAGTGGAAACCAGCATAACTATTCCAACCCTGAGTTGTTTATTAATAGTACGAGCTCGATCTAGAGCACAGAAAACAGAGCTCGTCATGACAAGGTACCTTCCAGATATGAAGTTAAAGAAAGGAAGCGATAAAGAAATATTTGGTTTTTTGGTATATGCATGTGATCAATTAAAGCGTTCAACTTTGAACCTTCCTCACAAGCCTCATTCAAAGCAAACCTTCCTCACGGATGGTACCCGCGTACCCGCAGCTATTTGCAACACTGTCTCCCTGAATATTTATATAAATTATGCTTTTAATTTGTTTGGGTTTTACGATGAGAAAACTTGTTTTTCTTGTGTTTTTTAGACACTTGTCTCCCTGGTTATGCAAAAGTTGGAAAGAATTGTACAGGTAAACAATCTGCCTTCAAAGCGAATCGTTTAGCATTTAAATCTTGCAATGAAGCTCATTTTAAAGACGCCTGTAAATTAATATATCCTAATGTGAACTGTTTTATTTTGATTGATTTGAACTGATCATTTGAAACATTTTAAAATCATTTGCTGCTTTAGACATTGACGAATGTTTTAATGTATCTGCCAAAGTATGTCACACAAATGCATATTGTATTTATACGAATGGTTCATACAACTGCACGTGTCTCTCTGGATATTCAGGAAATGGAAAGAACTGCACAGGTAAACAAATTACCTATAATAAATATCACGCTTTTTATCGTTGAAACATGCTTTATAATTTCTGAGAAACTCACAATTTTAGACATTGACGAATGTTCGAATTTATCCGCCAAAGTATGTCACACAAATGCAAGTTGTATTAATACGAATGGTTCATATAATTGCACGTGTCTCACTGGATATTCAGGAAATGGAAAGAACTGCACAGGTAAACAAATTACCTATCATAAATATCACGCTTTTTATCGTTTAAATATGTTTTATACTTTCTGAGAAACTCACAATTTTAGACGTTGACGAATGCTCAAATGTATCTGCCAAAGTATGTCACACAAATGCAAGTTGTATTAATACGAATGGTTCATACAACTGCACGTGTCTCACTGGATATTCAGGAAATGGAAAAAATTGCACAGGTAAAAAAATTACCTATAATAAACCTCACGCTTTTTATCATTTAAATATGCTTTATACCTTCTGAGAAACTTACAATTTTAGAAATTGACGAATGTTCGAATATATCTGCCAAAGTCATGGCCAGAAAATTCGGACATAATTAACATTCTACTTCCGCCTAAATTTGCATATGGTGTCAAAATAAAGCTTCGTGAGCTTATAGTAAACTGTAATGTGCACAGTACTAAACGCTATAAATACAGCTTTAGGTGGTCGATTATAATTTGCCTTTGTAGAGTTTGTCTTTTGCACAAGATAAATATACTTTATTCACGTAACTCGTGATACTTATTTCTACTACAACCAAGCGTGTGTTCTTCTACGTTTTTTGTACGTCCTCTGAGCCCGCGCTCTTGTCCTATATCTAACATCATATACGTTGTGCTATAACATGCAACAACACTACATCTCTCCCTTTTATCGAACTGTAACCATAACACAACAAAACAAATTATTATTAATGTTAAAGTTGTTTCAGATGTTAGCTTTAATACATCACATAGTCACCAAGATAGTTCGGACGCCGCCTTTCTCTTGCTGGTCGTTGGTTTTGACCTCGCTGTTCCTGACCTGCGTTTTGAAGTTCTACATTGTTCTCGTTGCTCCCATCGTCATCATCATCATCATCCTCTCCACTGTCGTTAGGAATGTTTGCCCACTGCTCTGCTGCCCGTTTTGTAACTTTCTTAAGATGAGAGGAATTTCTGCTTAGTGTTGATCCATCTGTTTTCTGTACGGTCACTAATGTTCCTTTCTTCCTGGTGACAAGTGCAGGTTTAGGATTATAGCGTGAGGACAACTTATTCTTTCGCTTCTGTTTTATCAATACCATATCACCTACACAAACGCGGCTAGGTTTGTGGTGATTCCGACGGTCGGAATAGGTTTTCATCTTCTTCTTCCCTTGTCGGTCTTTGGAACGCATTTCTGCATCATCGAGAGGTGGCACGAGCACTGCAGGCAGTTTAGTTTTGATTTTCCTACCAAACAAAAGCTCCGCCGGCGACTTCCCGGTAGTCGAGTGCGGCGTAGCTCGGTACTGCAGGAGAAACTGTTGTAGATCTTTCTTCCAATTCTTTCCTTCGATTGAGCTTGTTTTGATGGCTTTGCTTAGTGTACGCATAAAACGTTCAGCTTCGCCGTTAGCAGCTGGCCATAGTGGTGTAATTCTACGGTGTTGAAAACCTTTCTCTTTAGCATACTTGGCGAATTCGTGACCACTAAATGGGGGGCCGTTATCAGACTTCATAACATCCGGAATCCCATGCGTAGCAAAGATTCTATCTAACTTCGGAATAGTCGCTTCAGCGGAGGTAGATCGAAGAACTTCCACCTCCGGATACCGAGAGTAATCGTCAATGACAACTAGCAAGTAGTCACCGGATGGGAAAGGGCCACAAAAATCGGTTGAAACTTGGCTCCACGGCGCCGTTGGTAAGGTCGTCATTTGGAGGGGTTCTGGTGTCACATTTTGGCTTGTTGCTTGACATGGGATGCAATCATCGATCTCTGTCTTGACGTCCTTGTCAATGCCAGGGTACCATACCTTTTCTCGAAGGAGCTGCTTTGTTTTTACAATGCCTTGGTGGGACTCGTGCGCAAGTTTGACTGCTCGCAATTGAAGACATTTTGGGAGGACTACGCGTGTTCCCCGAAGGATGATGTCGGAATCCGTTGCAACAGTGAGCTCGAACTTGACTTTGTTGAATGGGGTAAGGTCAGGATCATTGCTTGGCCAAACGTCCGTGGTAATTGCCTGACGAAGGCGTTGGAAAATAGGGTCAGCTTTTGATGCACTGTTAACTTCTTCTAGAGTCATAGCTTTGGGTATAGCATGGCCGACCAGATAATTCACATACTCTTCAGCAATCTTCCGCTCTCTCGTTGTCTGGGAACGCGAAGGATGGCGTGATAGATAATCAGCAATGTTCAGCGGTCCGGGCCTGTATTTCACGGTGAAGGTGTACGGTTGAAGTCTCAAAGCCCAGCGTTGGATGCGGCATCGCCAGAAAAACGCGACATGCGATTGCGTAACACCTCGAACGCACGTATCTAATTGCTTTAATTAAAATATTTTTTATGTGAAATTGTATCAGAAGAGCACAATTCATTCAAAATATTAGCTAAACTGTTTGTGAACCACAACAAACGAAAGCAAGGCATTGTAGAGTAAGCGTCGGCCTACAATGCCCACTAACTACTTATCGTATTCTACAAATCGCGACTTGTCCCCTCCGAATTTTATGAAATTTAGATTTCTATACGACCGTTACTGTAATAATGCATGTCAAATAGACGGCAATAATTATAAAACAGGCGATAAAAATGACATGAGCGGACAAAATTTGCCAACGAAACTTGAAGTTATTACTCGAAGTTGTCTAGTTCCGTAATATATAAATATTTCGTTCGCTTACGTTATTCCCGTTTGTCCCTCGTAAAATATATTTAAACGCACACAAAGCGCTCACAAATCCTCCGCTAATCCTCCGACATGATAATTTGCATGTATACTAATTTGCATTTAACTTTCAGCATAATGGCCTTCAACTTTTACTATAAAATACATAGAGTAAATATACAAAACTTAAAAATGCCGTTGCCTTAGACCTTGCCTACTGTTTGCCGACCTCTAGATCGGTAGAGCAGCTGTTTAGAATCGTTTCGGTGACCAAATTTTTTAGCTTAGGCATTTCTGCAATCTGCCAAATTTAAAAATATATTGCTCAAAGTTTTATCCGTGTTCTGTCAACGAACTTATAAAATCGCTCACATTGATTCGAATATCTCGATTCAGGTAGTTGATAAATTATTGACGTGTAATATACCAAAAAAAATTGTTAAAGATATTGTCTTTTTCTGTACGGCTCGGATTTTCACTGCAATCACTTTAAAAAATATTATCAGTCTTATCAGGAACTTGAACAATACGAAGGCTATATACACATTTGTTCACAATCAGTTGGCCGAACGTAGAAATACCTAAGGTAAGTAATTCGATCATTAAAACTTTGGGAAACGGCTGTTCTATTGACCCAGAGGTCGGCAAACAGTAGGCACGGTCTAGGGCAACGACATTTTAAGGTTTTGTATATTTACTATATGTATTTTACAGTAAAAGTTGAAGGCCATTATGCTGAAAGTTAAATGCAAATTAGTATAAATGCAAATTATCATGTCGCAAATTTCTGGTAATGGGCTGGAGGGTTAGAGGCGGGATTGTTAAAAATGGTTTCAAGTGGCTTGTGGTCTGTGACGATTTCAAACTGAGAACCATAGAGGTATAAATGAAACCGCTCACAACCCCAAACGATGGCTAGTGCTTCACGTTCGGTCTGCGAGTATCGTCGTTCTACATCGCTAAGCGTACGACTTGCATATGCAACAGAGCGTTCCTGTCCGTCTGCGTCAACTTGCGTTAGCACGACACCCAGTCCGAAGGGGCTTGCATCAAACGTGGCAATCGTGCGCTTGCTAGGATCAAAATAAGCCATCGTGCGGTTGCTGGTCAAACACTCTTTTAAAGCGAGAAAAGACTTGTTCTGCTGAACCCCCCAGTTCCAACGCACTCCTTTTCTGGTCAAGTGTTTCAACGGCTCCGTCAATGTGGCGTAATTCGGAATAAAACGGGAACAAAATCCGGTTAACCCAAGGAAACTTCGGACTTCTGACGGATTCGTGGGAGGGGTGGCATCACAGATAGCAGCAATCTTCTTGGGATCCGCAGACATGCCTTTTGCAGAAAACACATACCCAAAGAAAGCCAGATTCTGCTTGTTGTAAACACACTTGGACCCGTTGAGGGTTAGACCTTTTTCCCGCAGACGTTGAAAGGTATCGGCTAGAGCAGCATCGTGTTCTTCTTGCGTACGCCCAAACACAATAATGTCGTCTGAAATGTTTTTCACGCCTGGGATTCCCTGTAGTGCCTGTTGAATAACTTGTTGGAAAACTTCCGAGGCTGAGGCCAAACCAAAAAGGAGACGGGTATATTGGCGGAGGCCCTTATGCGTGGTAAATGTGGTGAGGTACCGGGAGGCAGGTGTAAGCTCAATTTGATGGTATCCAGAACGAAGGTCGAGTTTGGAAAAAACACTTGCCCCATTCAAATCGTTTGTGACTTCCTCGATGGTAGGTGTGGGATGGCGCTGGCGTTGGACAGCTTTGTTTGGTTGACGGAGGTCAACACAAAGACGGATTTCCTTGGGGTTGCTGGTTTTTGGGACTGCCACTACAGGTGAAACCCATGGTGTGGGGCCGTCAACCGCCTCAATGATGCCTTGCTGTTCCAAGCTCTCGATTTCTTGCTCTACTTGCTTTCGGATATGAAAAGGTCTACGACGTGGCAGCTGGGCAACGGCTTTACATCTGGGTCTATATATATTTGGAATTGGAAATCTTTGAGCTTGCCGATTCCATGGAAGATATCCTGGTATTCTTCCAATAACTGCGGTAGGGATTTTTGAGCACTGACTGTGTTGATGAATGTGGACTGAAATTAATCCCAAGGCGACTGAAGTGTCATGGCTAAGGATGGAGCCATTGGAAGCCATCAACTACATAAAATGAACCATTGGTTTTGCTTGATAAGGTTTCAATAGTGGCTTGAAACTTTCCGAGTAGGGCAAGAGGTTCTGCTGCACCATAGGCATAAATTCGTGTCGACGTCTTTTGCAACTGAATATGATCATTCTGCGTAACTATTTGCTCATATGCTGCCTTGTCGAGGATGTTCACTGATGCTCCCGAATCGATCATCATCACAATTTCAACACCATTGATGACAACGGGAAGCTGAGGCCTGGAGATCACATTAGCATGTTCCCCGTCAGTATTGGTTGCATAAATATATCCCTCCTCATCATCAGATACGATGTCTTCAGAGATTTGGTTCAGTTGTTCACGTCTTGGACGCTGCTGGCCTTGGCGTTGGGTGTTGCGATTTTGGGGCCGACTGCGGCAGACTCGAGCAAAATGATTTTGCTTTCCACAGGAACGGCAGGATTTACCAAATGCTGGGCACGGCTTGGAGGGAACATGGGGCCATGTTTCACCACAATTTCTACAATATCCTCTAGGCTGTTGTCGGTGGTCATTACTTGTTAGCGGGCGATTTGCAGGTGTTGCTTGAATGGCACTGATCTCAGGAGTTGTAGGGCTGTTGGTACCAATACGAGCTGCTTGTTGTTTTGAGCATTCCAAAATACGACCTTGCTTTAAGATGAAGGTCAAATCCGCTTTTTCTTCACGAAGAATCTTTTCTTTCAGTCTATTAGAGCTACAATTAGCCAGAATTTGATCGGCAATAACATCATCAATATTCTCAAACTCACACGTTTCAGCCAGGTTACGAAGTCGAGAAGCGAATTGATCAATAGACTCACCGTCTTGTTGACATGCTTGTTTAAAATGGTATCGTTCATATCGAATATGTTTCTTCGGAGCAAAATATTCGTTGAGTTTTGCGGCAGCTGTATCGTAGTCGTCTCCCGTATCCGTCAATCCTTTAAACACTTTCTGAACAGTTGGCCCGCTGATATGCAAAAGAAGCGCTCGCTTTTGTTTCTTGTCTTCAACTTTAGCTGCAATTGTAAAAATCTCGAATTGTTCGAGCCATTCTTTCCACCGTGTTGCGATTGACGATGGCTCGGAATAAGCATCGAATTGTGGCAAGTTCGGCATTAAATTTAATTGAGCCATTATAATCCTCGTCGCCAATTGTAGAGTTTGTCTTTTGCACAAGATAAATATACTTTATTCACGTAACTCGTGATACTTATTTCTACTACAACCAAGCGTGTGTTCTTCTACGTTTTTTGTACGTCCTCTGAGCCCGCGCTCTTGTCCTATATCTAACATCATATACGTTGTGCTATAACATGCAACAACACTACAGCCTTAATTGCTCGTTGCAGAGAAAGTTAATCTTAATATTTTGAGACAGTATTTCAAAATGTTTTATCAGTATTCGTCCTGCATTTTCAAAACAAAGTTTTGGTCATTTATCACGTTGAATACCATATAAAACGAAAACCGTAATAGCGTACAAATAAAATAAAAATGCAGAGCCGACATAAACCTTTACCAGCAAAATATTAACTCAGGATCTTTAATATGACACGAATTACAAGAAACAACCAGGGCAAATTGCAAAGATGCAATGGTTTTCCTTAATTTTGCGAAATTTAAGAATGCGCAATGTAATTTTTAGTTCTGCAAACGAATAATATTTGAACAGATATGCAAATTTGCCACGGCAATCTGCATATTCCATGTCCGCAATTTCTGGCCATGATGTCACACAAATGCAAGTTGTATTAAAACGAATGGTTCATACAACTGCACGTGTCTCTCTGAATATTCAGGAAATGGAAAAAATTGCACACCTAGGGTGTAAAATATTTAACGTCGATTTTATAGTTTCTAAGTATGTCCTATGTACAGGCCCAGAAACGCATTTGTATATGACTAAAATCTCATTTTACGGAAAAGAACTTTTTAAACTTTTTAATTTTTTTCCTTACTTTCCCCCACGATCTCAAATTTTAAAAGGCGGCCTTACCTGATTAAAATGACTTTATAGATTGTAATACTTAGCACCAAAATTGTCGCCCCGTCAGTACATTAAACATATAAGAATATAGAAATCTAATTATTTGTCGCATTATCATGACAATAACCGTCAATGAATCAAGTGGCAGCCAGCATAATTTTTCCAACTGCGTCTGAGTTGTTTATTAATTGTACGAGCTCGATCTATATAGAGCACAGAAAACAGAGCTCGTCATGACAAAGTACCTTCCAGTTATGATGTTACCGAAACGAAGAGATAAAGAGATATTTGTTTTTTTGCTATATGCATGTGATCAATTAGAGCGTTCAACTTTGAACCTTCCTCACAAACCTCATTCAAAGGAAATCTTCCTCACGGATGGTACACACCCGCTTACTCGCAACTTTTTTGCAACTCTTTGTACCTGAATATTTATATATGCTTTTTTTGTTTGGGTTCTAGGATGAGAAAACTTTTTTTTCTTGTGTATTTTTAGACACTTGTCTCCCTGGTTATGCAATGGTTGGAAAGAATTGTACAGGTAAACAATCTGTTTTCACTTTTCAAGCTCTTCGATGGTTATAAATTTAAAAAACGAATCTTTTAAGATTTATATCTTCCAATGAAATTTATTTTAAGGACGCCGTTCAACTAATATATATATCCTAATGAGAACTTTTTTAATTTCATTGATTTGAACTGATCATTTGAAACAATTTTGAAATAATTTGCTGCTTTAGACATTGACGAATGTTTGAATGTATCTGCCAAAGTATGTCACTCAAAGGCAAATTGCAACAACACGAATGGTTCATACAACTATTCAAACTAGTTGAATATTCATAATCCCGATGACGTCATTAGCATTATAAGTAAAGTAACTGGGAATAAATTAACGTCAGTTGGCACGAGCTTCAGAGGAAAACGTTCTCAAGATTCTTTCACACGATGTCCCGGCCTGCCGGCGCTTCGTCCGAAGAGCTTAGAAATATAGTAGCGGCTATTGATGCAGAGGCTGCGATTCAACCGCCTAATACAACAGATCCTGTCCAGCCGACAGCGACGACGTCTGAGTCTGGACCTTCTACAAGCCAAGCACTGGCACAACATGTGGTGGTTGATGGCGCTACGCCGCCCACGAGTAATGACAAGCTTGAGGTATTTTAGAGTTCTACTGGATAGCTAGTTAACTTCAGTACGCTGCCGACGAATAGTTTCTGCGATCTGGTTAAGCAGGGGAGAGATATGGCACCTTCGTACCATTTACTACGCCAAAGATTCGCATTTGAAGGGCGTGTGTGCCTTGTTTTCGCCATTTCAGGGCTTTGAATCAGACATGTGTTTATAGCTGCTGATCAATGAAGTGTGTCGTTGCCAAGGCGGTATTGTCCTTGTCGCTATTTTCGTCAGATGGTATTTCACCAATTATTGAGCACCTTAGTCGCATTATGTCAGTTTCAATGTACGTTCAGATTGTGGTCTGATCGAGGCTTGTTAAACTTCAATGTTTATATCGCAATCGCTGACGGTGCGCATTGCTGGGCGACAAATTAGACCATTAAGGTTTTGAACCCATTTATAGTCCGCCAGGGTAGGTGTTCTGTTTGAGCTTTAGCCATATATATGCAGGAATAGTGAGGGGGCACTTGGATTCGGTTATCTGGGGTTTTAATAACCCCGCTACTAGGAGTTGTCCTACAGTGGGTACGAGAACTGTAGCCAGAGTCCGAGCAGGGACGTACTTGTAATATACAACCGCGTAGGGTTGAAGAGATGGGTATAAAGCAACGTTGGGGTCATGCAACCGTGAAGGGTGCATTAAAGGGCCGACAAGGCAAGCCCGCGTAGGGGCATTGCGTGTATCTGACTACAACACGGCCAGGCGATAATTAAACCTGTGTACGATTCATTTACCACTAACATGTGGTTAGTGGCGTGGCCCATTGGAACAACCGTGAAGGGTTGAGAGATAAGCATTCCCCGTCCGGACAGGGACAGGAGGAGAGTATTGTTTTGCAGATTGAAAAACTTCAAAAGCAGTTACGGACCTTGCAGTCGAAAACGGATCAGGCCTCCGTGGAGAATAAAATTTTGGCCCTGCAGGCGTTTGCAGCACGGCCAGAATCGCTGTTTGATGAGCACGCCGTGTTAGCGGCGTTAGAGGAGGTGGTCGTCGACGTATGTCGCGACAAAAATGATGACCGCCTCAAGCGTTTTTATTATCTTGACGCAATGCCGGCCGTTTGTCAACGATAAACGCCTATTAAAAGACATCTTGATGAAGTTGGTCGCAAGTAAGGAGGAGTCCGAAGTTGCCAAAGTCATCACAAAATCTTGGGAATCTCACCAGACACTCCAGCAGTCTGTTGCGCCGGCGAGGCCTCGCGGGACATCGTTCCGCGGTCGTCGCAGATTTGGAGTGGGGAGGCCTGCTCGCAGTGACTTGAAATGTTGGGTGTACGGACAACCCGGGCATTTTGCGCGGGCATGTCCTCAGCGTCGCATGTGAGGCTTGGAATCAACTTACTATTTTAGCATATAGACATAGGGTTATATCGTGTGACAATTACGGGTGGTGTGCGTATAGTCCTAAATTCATTCATACTCGAACCATATATGGCATATCGATATTATTCATGTAAAAAAAAAAAAGAAAGAAACCTGTTTGGTAATTTTGATGGTTGATAACTCGTTTCGAATATAGGGGTTATGTCATGGTATAATTCGAGGGAAGCGAGTGACGAGAAATGATCCCACAAGCACTTAGGGCTTTGCCCGGTTCTTGAGAGCCTTCGGGTCGACGGTGATCATTTTCTCTGAGCTCGGCTTCCAGGGGTTGGTATTAATTTCGGTAATTTGGTTTTGTAATTACAGTCGGGATGACCTGCTTGATCCTCTTGACATGGTGCGAAGGACGCAAAACCAACCGATATTGTGGGTATCGGCGACGGGAAGCCCGAGCTCAGAGGGAATGAAAAGTGCGCGTGATACAGTAAATGAGATTAATCGGCTCATATAACGTAATGACATGCCTGAATTTAAACAAGCGTTCTGAGGGACCAAACTGGAAGGACGAATAAATCAAGTGTGGGGATGTTCATGTAATTTATTCTTTGTGTTCAGTATTGGGGAATATATAATAAGTATTGGGGGAAGTACTGGCAGTGAGGAAGTGGTAATGAGTATTGGGAAGTAGGGAAGTTGGGGGGACGTCGAATAAGGAGAATTAGGGTGATCGGGTGTCTTAACGGCAGGGTTGCGCAGTCAGGGTTTACTCGCCATAACTTAATGCTAATGAGAAAGTAGAAGGGATAAAGAACTATTCAAACTAGTTGAATATTCATAATCCCGATGACGTCATTAGCATTATAAGTAAAGTAACTGGGAATAAATTAACGTCAGTTGGCACGAGCTTCAGAGGAAAACGTTCCCCGCCCGGCCCATCCCTTCTGCGTTCTCATTGCTTACCCTTTCAAGCATGCTTGTCAGGGTTTACTCGCCATAACTTAATGCTAATGAGAAAGTAGAAGGGATAAAGAACTATTCATAACACTCTTAATGATATGCAAAGATAGAATATGGAATAATAATCAAGATAAATATTAATGAGTGGATGGATGACGTTGTGGAGATCATAAAAGACAGGTCCGGCCAAAGTAACGCTCTCTTCTCGCTTGGTTTTCAAACAACGGCTGTGTGCTGCTGAACGTCTATTGTAGCCGTCGCTCGACCACCGCGAATTTTTTGAAGATTACATCTCTCATTTTATTTTCTTCATGGCAGAAGAAAATTTAGATAATATACAATTCCCTAGGGACGAACCTCAGGATCAAGTTGTCGTTCCTGCTAACGGGGAAGAACCAGCACCAGCACAAAATGCAGTAGAAGCGGATCCAGTACACGCAGAAAATAACCCTCAAGGTGAACTCGAGGTATATATATAACCTACATTTATACCTTTATACATCGTATATCGTTTGCTAAATCTTCCCTAACTCTATCCAAGTACTTGTTTCTATCAATATCATCTGATTTACGCCCATCGGTCTCAGTGTACTTTACACTGCCTACGGCATACTTTCACGGTTGGATCTCGCTTAACAAAATCGTTTTCTTGAAAGACTGTACGTGTTACTATAGTTGCATGCCTGTCCGTTCGTGAATACAAGGAATGGTCATTAAATTGTACCAATTGGTGTTAACCTTGATATGCGAGAATGTTATAGTCAAACTTGGATTATTGTAATTGCTTGGACTAGCTGAGCAACGCCTTGTGGCCAAAAGGTGTTCACTCAAATTGTAAATGTGTGTTATTAAGTGGAGCCATTGTCTGGGTGAGATTTTGTGGTCGGAGTATGTATGTTTCGATTTGTATGAACTATTGTCTGAGCGAGAGTTCGCGGACAAAAATATGTATGTTTAAATGGGCTATTGTCTGAGCGAGGGTTCGCGGACAGAATATGAATGAAATGAACTATTGTCTGAGCGAGAGTTCGCGGACAAGAATATGTATGTTCAAATGAACTATTGTCTGAGCGAGAGTTCGCGGACAGAATATGTATGTTTAAATGGGCTATTGTCTGAGCGAGGGTTCGCGGACAGAATATGTATGAAATGAACTATTGTCTGAGCGAGAGTTCGCGGACAAGAATATGTAGGTTTAAAATCCTTAATTGAACTATTGTCGAAGTCAGAGCTCGCGGACAAAAATATATATGTTTAAATGAACTATTGTCTGAGCGAGAGTTCGTGGACAGAATATGTATGTTCCAATGAACTATTGTCTTAACGAAAATTTGCGGACAAAAATATGTATGTTAATGTACTATTGTCTGAGCAAGAGCTTGCGGCCAAAAAAGATGTATGCATGTTTCACTTGAGCTATTATCTGAGCGAGAGTTCGTGGCCAAAATATATATGTTTAGGTGGAACTATTGTCTGAGCGAGAGTTCGCGGACAAAAGTGGTATGTCTGAGTGGAACTATGAATCTGAGTGAGAGTTCGCAGACAAGATATGTATGTTTAAGTGGAACTATTGTCTGAGCGAGGGCTCGAGGGCAAAATATGCATGTTTAAGCGAAGTACTATTGTTACGCGTGAGAGTTCGCAGATTAAGTATGTTTGTTTCAAGAGAACTATATATTGTCTGAACGGGAGTTCGCTGATATGTGCGATGTTTATGATCATTGTCTATTGTCATTAGCGAGTGTTCGCTGGTAAAATATTGTGCAATGATCTTATTTGAGAGAGAGTTCGCGAAAAATATATATATCTGTTTAAGTGAATTATATTATCTGGATGTGTTCTCGTTCGCTGACAAGGATATGCCTTAGATGTAACTACTGGGGTATAGTCGGAGTTATGCTTCGTAAACGGAAGTTGTTTCATAGGTGGTTTGAATTAAGTGGAACCTATTGAATTGAGTCGTTAATTCTGCATTTGTTGCATACAATATCTAAGCCTTGTGTGGTGTTGCATCTTATTTTTTCTCTGTTTATATTATACTTAGAACCTTAAAAAAATCTGCACCCAGCTGCAACGGTCCTTTGATGACATCTCTCGCCCCTCAGTAACAGCAGTTAAGAAGAAAGTAATTGATTATGCTATGCGTCCCGCCGTGGAGTTTAGCAAGTATGAAACTCTGGAACTGCTTGAGAATCTACATAATACTGCATCTGATACAAAAGATGAAAAACGTGACTACTACCGGCTGGTCTACCACACTGCCCGCGCGAAGATGAATTTTCCCACGGAAGATTTTCGCTCTTTGGTACTTCGCCTACTCGGAGACAAGGATCACCAAAAAGTGTTTGACACCGTTGCGAAAGTAGAGAAAACGATGATAAAAGCCTCGTCGGATTTACGCTTTCCTTATGCTTATCGACGACAGACACCAATGTTGGGCGGATATCGTGGCCGAGGGAGAGCCCGAACATCCATGGCGTCTCAAAACTGCTATTATTGTAATCAACCTGGACATCGTGTTGCAAAGTGTTTCTTACGGATGTCACAATCAGCCTCGTCATTATCAAAACAGCCCCAATCGAAGCCGGAACAACCAAAATAACTTGTCTTGAGTGTGATGATGAACATCAAATTACCTTAGCGATTTAAAATTATGTAAAAAAAAAAAAAAAAAAAAAAAAATTTTTGAATGAAACATCTACTTGTTATAATTATTGTTGTCATTGGACTAAGAAAAACACTATGTGGAAGGAGGATAACTTTGAAAACGGGGTATCTAAATCAACCCTCCCGGTTATACTGGGTCAGAGTTGTCCTCCCTCTGCTGTCTGGCGCTTTCGCCATCATAATTCTCCGTATACTGATTTTCTGCTTTTAGTCGGATATGTTCTGGTCCTGGGAAAAATCCTCAGCTTTTGACCGTCTGATATCTGAGACCCAAAAATGCACAGATGAACATTGGGTCAATGCTGATGGCGAGACCTGCCTGATCGGCGGAGGGAGGACGGCTAATGCCCATATTACTCCCATGACAATCCAACGCGTTATACAGGGCGAACTCTTGGCAAATGTAGCACAATTAACTTTTCGCGACCCTGCCCATTTCCGCGCTGGAGAACTCCATTCTCATCTTCCTGCATGGGAGGAGTTGGTGACCACTATGACATCTTCTCAAGAGCAGCAACAGGTGTTGTCATGGATAAAAGACGGGGTATCGGTACATCGTTTTTTCCGGCATTTCAAAGGCCATTTTAAGGGGGTGTATTATGATACTTCACTTCCACCATCACGCATCTTTAAAAACAATATCTCTTGCAAGCCTTTTGTCCCGATAATTCAACACACGCTCGTCGATCGTGTTAAAACAGGTGCTATAGCGCTGGTCGGCCGTGTAGGAAGAGTAACACCACCTCATTTGGTTTTACCGCTAACAATGGAACCCACCAAACCTCGATTATGCCATGACGCTCGTTTTTTAAACCTTTGGATGCAAGATAAGCCTTTCGTCCTGGATAGATTACCAGATCTCCCGCGTTATGTTTTCCACGATTCGTATCAGACAGTGTTAGATGATAAATCCGGTTATGACCACCTTCTCATGACTACTGATAGTTGCACATATTTCGGTTTCCAGTGGGGCGGATGGTATTTCATCTACCGTACCCTCCCATTTGGGTGGAAGATTTCACCTTATGTCTACCAGTCTACTGGCCTGATGGCTACGAACTATTTTCGTTCGATTGGCATTCCATGCCTTCTTTATATTGACGACCGGCACAATGGCCAGCTTCAAGTGAATCTCACGAAAGGGGCGTATTCTAATATCCCACTCTCGGATGCTCGTAATTTTGCAGCAGCACAAGCTGCCGTTTTTCTTGTCGCGCATACTTTAATACGTCTCGGCTACTTCCTTGGACTTAAAAAGTCTATCCTGATACCCCAGAAGAGTGTACCTTATCTCGGTTTCCTGGCTGATTCTGCGAATGAAGCTTTCCATTTGATCCTCGAGAAACAGAACAGGTTTGTTGCCCTAATACATACCACCTTACAGAAGAAATATGTGTCAGTCAAAACACTCCAACGCCTGGTCGGAAAGTGTGTGTCTTTTTCCCTCGCTGTTCCGGCGGCACGTTTGTTCACCCGTGAAATGAATTCAGCGATTTCGCATGGAACACTCACAAAACAGCTCATCCCACTCACCTCCCAACTCCGCGCAGAGATTTCTCACTGGCTCTTCCTAGAGGACTGGGATAGTCCCTTGCCATGGAGAGATGAGCGTCACGTGCAAGTTAGAATGGCAACGGATGCGTCCCAGTCTGGCTGGGGTGCAACTCTTTTAGGTGATCAGCAACAGCACACGTCTGATTACTGGAATGAGGAGGAGATCTTATGGGATATTGCAACAAAGGAAGCAATTGCTATTGATCGCGCTCTTCGTGCTTTTTCATTTCTTGTTACTAATGCACGCGTGGATGTGTTGGTTGATAACCAAGCAGTTATCCAAGCATGGAACAATCAAGGGGGTCGCAGTAACTCACTGAACACTACACTGAAGACTTTGTTTACAACTACAACTGAACTGAATGTTATGCTACACCTCTCTTATGTTCCTACCAAAGAAAATCCAGCAGATGCACCGTCACGGAGATTATCTTTGTTAGATACAAAGCTTGCACCATCCATGTGGCAAAGAGTACAACATGAATGTGGTGGAGATACTGGTCACTCCTGTGATTTGATGGCCCTAGATTCAAATGCCATGACTGACCTCGCTGGATCACCACTTCCCCACTTTAGTCCATATCCCTCACCTGGTGCCTTAGCGGTCAATTTGTTTGCTCAAAACCTCGCCTCTTATCCTTCAATCATGCGCCGACCCTACGTTTTTCCCCCTCTTGTACTGGTGGGTCCTCTCCTAAAATTTCTCCAAGCTCAACATCAACCGTGCACACTGATTGTTTTGGATATGTACCCTCGCAAGTACTGGTGGCCCCTCTTGCACTCATATTCCAGCAGGTCATTTGTGTTAGCACCTCGTGGTCATGAACATGCTTTGTTGATACCCACCGAACGCGGATGGTCCCCCATGCCACGTCTCTCAGCTGATCTCTGGGTTTTTATGGTCGAATTCCCGTAATACTTTGGAAAATGTCTTTAATGCACATGATTCATTCATGTCTGCCCTAGCCTTTGTGTGCCTAAGTTTATGTAGAAGACAAATCATTATTGAAAAAAAAAAAAAAAAAACATAAATAAATGAATGAAATAAATAAAAATTCTGCGATAGTAATTTTGTCTCTCTTCTCTTTTGTGTGCTTCTTATAGGTTCTCCCTTTTATAGCTAAGCTATTCTGTCCCTCTGTTCGATGCCCTTCATGTGGCCACGCAAACGATCATACCTTCCGATTTTGTCAACGCTGTGGCTACTGTCGGAAAATTATTACCAAATCCCACTCTCGCGTGGCTCAATGTGACTTTGACCATATTGATGCCCGTCTCAACCACCTGTTAAAGACTGATAGTAATTCCAACTACTCGAAGCAAAAAGAGTCTCTCAAGAATGAGTTGGAAGCGTTCCTACATCTTTTTCCTACTTACACAACTTTGGAAACTGTGACGCCCCGTGATCTTTGTCGATTTCTTATTTACAAAGATCGACATGGCAAGACTCAGGTCCACCAACATCATTGTCCACATCTCGGCCTGAAAGGTCAATATAAATGTGGATGCCCAATGAGACTCTCCTACAAGACTGTTGATTCCTACATAGGAAAACTTCGAGCTATATTCCATGGCATAGGCCGAGGTGGTGAATGGGATAAGCGCCTTGGTCTTGGCAATCCCGCTGCTGACAAAACTGTGAAAGATTACCTCCGAGTCGTGACCGCGGAACAACTCCAAGCGAGAATCACACCCAAACAGGCTACCCCTTTCTTTATTGATAAGCTTACCCAGTTATCCCTACACCTTGAAAGAAAATTGACTGACTCCAAAAAACCTCTGGATAAGTTTATTATTGCGCGTGACCAGGCATACCTTAAGATGGCTTTTTTCAGCGGTGACCGGCCAGGTGATTTGGGCCAAATAAAAGTCGCCGAAATTCTTCGATTTCCCAACGATGATGGTTTTCTTTTCAATCATGTGTGGGGGAAAACCCTTAGAGACGGGGATAGTAACGTTTTTGGCATTAGACGAAACTCGCAGACAACTATCTGTCCGATTCGCGGTGTTGAAATATACATGGACGTAGCTCGTCAGCTAGGTATTGACCTTACGTGTGGCTATCTGTTCAGACCAACGACCCCTAAAGGTGGTATCCAAGATTCTCCCCTTACCTCCTCCACCGCCGAAGCACGTCTGAAGCAATATTTGCACGAGATGAATGCAGATGCAGGTGAAACACTTCATGGTTTCCGGGCGGGCTGTGCGATAACGCTAGCTCTTTCTGGGGCAGAGCTTTCAGAGATTATGGACCACGTTGGGTGGTCTCGACGACACACAGCTCTGTATTATATGCAACTGGCAAAAGTTCTTAACCCTACTGGCGCGTCTGCAAAATTGGCATCCAATACGACTACAGATTCTTCCCAAATAGTACAGGATTTGAACGAGCTAAAACAATTTGTCTGTGCATTTCCATCTAAGAGTCCTCATAAGCGACTCCGGCCTGACAATTGATTATATGACAATACTTGCACATCAGTTTTTGGCTATTCAGGCTGAGGGTGCTAAGGTTTGGGATTTTTAAGGTTTGGGGATTGAGGTATGGGAATTGAGGTATGGGAATTGAGGCTTGGGGCTTTGATTCCGGGTAATGGTAATGGGGCCAATAGGGGAGGTGGGTCGCCATAGTGCTAGCTGTATGGCGATGCCAGGCACATTTTTCCCATTCCTTATTCTAGCTGAGCAAGAAGTGGAGTGTTATGAAATAGGTTACTATTCATAACACTCTTAATGATATGCAAAGATAGAATATGGAATAATAATCAAGATAAATATTAATGAGTGGATGGATGACGTTGTGGAGATCATAAAAGACAGGTCCGGCCAAAGTAACGCTCTCTTCTCGCTTGGTTTTCAAACAACGGCTGTGTGCCGCGGAACGGCCCACCCATACTGCCCACCCCAAATTCGCGTGGGTCGAACTCCGGCACATCGCATCCCAGCCATGCTGCTCCAGCATGTCTGGGATCATGCCAGGCACATTTTTCCCATTCCTTATTCTAGCTGAGCAAGAAGTGGAGTGTTATGAAATAGGTTACTGCACGTGTCTCACTGGATATACAGGAAATGGAAAAAATTGTACAGGTGGGCAAAATATTTAACGTCGATTTTATAGTTTCTAAGTATTCTATCCTATGTATATATACAAACTCAGAAATGCATTTGTGTATGACCACAATATCATTTTGGGGAAAAGAGCTTTTTAAACTTTTTAATTCTTTTCCTTACTTTCCTCCACTATCTTAAATTTTAAAAGACGACCTTACCTGATTAAAATGACTTTATAAATTGTAGTACTTGTTACACCAAAATTGTAACCCCGTTAGTACATTACATATAAGAAGATAGAAAATAATTATTCGTCTAGCTCTTAAAAATCTTTAATGTAGCTTCAATGATTCAATTACTTGTATTTATTTACCATGGACGGCGGAAGATCGTTAAGTGGGGGGGGGGGGAATGTATTCTCCTTAATTCCGCATTAGGTATTTTCTTTTGAAATTTATTGCGTATTTTATTAACTTTGGCGGGCATTGCGATGTATTTTGCGGGCTAAAATGATAAATTTCCTGCGCTGAATTATATTTTAGCCAACTGATCTAAGCCAATCGAAAGAATGCTAAAGTCTTTACCCATTACATAACTTTTATACAACAATTTCCCTTTAAAGTTATATTAATAAAATAAATAATATATAGTAATACAGTTGATGTTCTTAGGCATGAAAGTGTTATTGGACCTCCTCAGAGCAGAGTTCAGAGTTGGGCCAAAAACACGTTTATGCTCGCGAACATCAACTTTAGTGTTATATTATTCCCGAGAGGGCGCGGAGCCCTGCGAGGGTACTAATTCCGCTCGGAAATTAAGAATTAAACGCGAAACGTTCTGATTGGCTGAAACAGAAAGTTTGTATTTCAATGAGAACGTCTGCAATTTAACTGTCATTTGTCTTTTGTGAAAGTGTTTCATAAACTTTGTGCAAAATAAAACGAGAAGAAACAAGATGAGGCATGGCAGATAGCAAAGAAGAAAATGGATACATTAAAGAGAAAGATTAACTTTCAGCTTTATATAAATTTCAGCTTTATATGCAATCGCATAAATCAACTGTGAAAGGCTATATCACACCTTTGCTTTAACTTTAAAAAGTGTTTTTCAAAGTATAATTTGATATCACAAATACACGCTAAATTATTATATAAATATAAAACTTTTAGCCGTCGACTGCGCAACAGAATAAAATAGCCTAACATTTGAGATTTTTTCTTTTTCTCTGAAGATTTTGCACTGTTTAATCGTTTGAAATTTCAATTTTAAACCATTATACTTATTTGCTGCCTTGGCATAATGAAGCGAATTCGAACGGCCAATGTTTACACTACTCACTACTCTTTATGGAAACATAAAATATAATATAGACTAATTTGAGTTTTGTTTCATTTCATAATATAAGTTTAGGTCATGTTAGCATGGCCAGAAATGTCAGTCATTAGAGCCCGCGAGCGGTATGCGGTCGCACGCAATATTCTATTTAAATGGCAAACAGAAATGTTAACATTTCATAGGAAGATGGAATTCAAAGTGTGATATAACTAACACAAATCATTCTTTTCGATTTGCCAAAGTTAATTATTATTGCGCCATTGTGGTTGAAAGTATTTACGAAAAAATATATACGAAACAATAAAACCGTACATTTCCCCTCGATTGATTTCCACTAGCTGCACACCAGTCTGTCAAACCTCTAATAATGCTCCGTAATTAGGGGGAAAATTGAGAAAATTCCAATGTTTGAGGTGAACTATTCAAGTGACCATTCATGCCATGAAATTTGCCAAAGTTGATCCATGAAATGCAGATAATGCTTAACTTGATTTCGAAGATTCAATAAATTTCAGCTAAATCGTGCCTTTCCCTTTTGCTTTTGAATCTTGCCCATATCCACGCTGTTCTGTACCATGGATTTTGCCACATTTTATCGAAGTTCTCGCTCGAAAAAGCTGCGTTCAACCCGAAATATATGGCATGTTTGTTATTGAAATCCTCACCAAAATCTCAGCTTTCTGAATCCGTTGTCTGCTAGTACAGCAGTGCTCCCCAATTCGCGCATATGCCCTCAAAGGAAATCCCAAGCGCGGTTAATTACGCGAAATTTAAAAGTTGTTTTTATATATACTTCAAAACTTCGCCAGTTCGGAGGGCTTTCTTCGACCGAAAGTCTCTAAAAATGTCAAATTTACTTTCTTCTTATGATATGGAAAGGTTCAGGCATCAGTTTTCTATTAATTCGTAGCATTGTCTTGATTATATTCATAAACAAATCGATAATCAAGATGAATTATTCATGACCATACACATAACTAATGAATGTTTGAAAGCTTGGTGCGAATTCAAAAATGAATTTCGCGTAATCCAGCCGACATTTGTGGATATCCTAAATGCATTTCTGGGAGAAAATCATTACCCGCCATATTTGCCTATTAATATTGCGTAAGCCATAACCGCTGAAATTCTGAAAGACGCGCAGGCTCAAATGACCGACATTTCTGGCCATGCTCAGAAAATTGTGTACTTGGCTTGAAATAGCGAGGGGTTGCTGCATGCATGTATTTCTAGTTTCCTTTTAAAATGATTCCTTCTATGGTCGGCCGACAGTTTTGCTAAGAAGTTATAATCAGAAGAAATTAATGCACTTTTTGAAAGTTTAGTATAAATGAGGAAAAAAAATGAAATCATAATAATACACTGGCGGTCAAAAAAAACTGCTCAAATGTTGCTTTTATCGTATGTAACAGGAATCGTGACAATCAATCTTTTATTGTACACTAGCAGTCAAAGAGAACTGTTCAGGTACAAATTCATAAACAAGAAGCTAATAATGGAGAGAGGTCATAGGCATTTTGGATAATTCTCGTATTCCAAGCAATATTTCAATCAATGTAACGCAACCTGCCACACTTCCAAGAAATAGTCAAACAATGGTTTCTGGAAGAGGGAGTGACAGAAATAGATTGGCCTGCGCAGTCAAAAGACCTTAACCCTATTGAAATCGCGTAATAATTAAGGGTCGTTCGACGATCAGAGACAGATTTTAATTATCTATGTAATTATTATACTAGTAACTAGAAATACATGCATGCAAAGTCCCCTCGCCTGAAGCAATAAACATATATTTCCATCACTGAAATTCTATAATACTCATTTCTGCTGAATGATCGAAGTCGCAAAGTAAAATCTAAATCACTAAGAATTGCTTTAAAAATAATACAGTTTTAGCGAAATTTCAATTGCTTTTTAAACAGATTAACCATTAAAAATAAATACTCTCCATATCAAAATCATTTTAACGAAATTGACGATAAATTCAAAGGTGTCATCATTGTTTAAATCCACATATTAAAATTACAAAACACTTGCATGCTTTAAAATACAAAATTTACCTATTTACCTGTTCAAAAACACTCAAAAAATGCTTCAAAATCGTAGATTTTTCACCATCTATTTGAATCAAAGTTTTTCGATCCGAAAACATCATTTACTTTACGTTTTGATCAATTTTACGATTGAATTCCTCCGTATATTTTCAAAACCATCCAAATGAAAAATATTTTTAAAAAATTTTTATAATTCAAAATATCAGTTATGCTGACGCGAACCCAAATTTTAATTGAGCCAATCGCACGCATCCAAACGTTTGTTAGTTACCAGTTTTAACTCGTCTTAAACTTACGCATGCGCATAACTTAAAAAAGCGCCCAACGTCCATGACATAATGGCGGACAACTTTCATTTCGCATTTGCATTCCCGGGCGTAATTAAAATCTCCGGGCGGAATTGGTACCCTCGCCCGGTGCTTCGCACCGGCTCGGGGATTAATAGACCTTTCTTATAATGACGTCAAACGCGGAAAGTCTGTTGTTACACGAAATTTGATTGGCTCCATAAAACTATCGAGCTAATGAAATTTCGTGTAACTTCAGACTTTCCGCGTTTGACGTCATTATGAAAAAGGTCTATTGCGCAAAAATAAACAGTCAATGTACTATGGGGCGCCAAGTGTAAATTAATTATTTAGCTAGGTTTTCGTTGTTTTTTTCATTATTTATAGATAATGAAAATAAGATATAAATTTATTTATAAATAATAAATGTCAAGGGAGTTATTTATTTATAAAAAACGACTTTAAATGTTTATGATATGTATATAATTGCTGTTGCACATTCTTTTATTCATAAATAATAAACGTGGTTTTACAATTTTTTACAAATAATAAGTTTTCCGTAAAGGAATTATTTAGATATAATTCAGTTGAAATATAACAAATGTGATTCATTATTTACATATAATAAAAGAAAGGGCATGCTAAAAAATTATTTACGTATAATAAAAATTATTTACATATAATGAATTTGCGATCCGTAACGCGCCAAGTGTAAATTTAATATTAGCGGGAAAAAGAAGGCCTGGTTACCAAGACTAAAAGCGTTCAATATTTAAATATGACGGCCGATCGCGAAGCTCTATCAAGGACAATCTCTGAGGCCGTTTCCAGGGCAGTTACCGACGCATTAAATACTACGTTTTCCCAGGTAAGTCAAGATAATCTATCGCTGCATTTATCGATGCATACTTCTGTATCAAGAGTCTTACATATTCGAACGTTTTAGCACCAACCGTCCGCCGTGTCTGCGACAGACATGATACGTATAAATTCAAGTGGACGCAATGGAAAAGTTGTACAGAGCAGTGGATCGCCGGCAAGACAACCAGCAAGTGCTGATACTTCTTCCATGCCAGCTAACAGCGAAGCTATGCCACAGGTAAAAACTGACTACTGTTTTTCCCGCGGAAATGAGATTATAGTCTTGAGAAAAGTGACCTGTTTACTATGACGTCATTGTGTCGCGCAATAAAAACTGCCTACTCTTGGAAGAATATCTAACCCTCCAACTATTTTTTTACATTGGCAGGGTTCTGTTTGTGATCAGTTTGCAACACCGTTTAGCAATACATGACCAGGAAGGGCAACAACGGTAATCAATATCTTTCAATTCAAGGCAATATATTGTATACTGCATATTATTGTGTGTAAACACATTAAAATTGCGTGAATCAATTATGTTCAAATTTTTCAACTATATAAAGAGCACTTAATCCGATTGGCATTTCCAGCTATGCCTATAGACTAAATTTCGGTCTAGGTAAGAAGAACAAAATCCACCACAACAGCTAGAAAGAGCATGATGTTAAAATTAGTAAAATTACAAATGCAGGAATTATTACCCCTAGCAATGCACGTGCAAAGCATTATGGGATTTTATAGTAAAAAGTGAATATTTATTTATTTGAATTGGGAACAGCTGAATAATTGCTGCTGCTGTTGTTGTGTGCCCCTGAATCAATGCTTTGCTTATGATAGGAAACCTGGAAGACAAGCTAAAACTGTGCCAAAGGAAAGGCTAGAATCCATGCTGAAGCTAAATATACCAATTTCTAAAATTGCTGAAACACTGGAAACGTCACGACCATCTATTTATAAGGCTATTCGAGCATATGGTCTAAATAATCATAACAGATTCTCAGATGTGAACGAAGACGAGCTACAACAGACAGTTGCTCAGATTAAAGCATGCCATCCTAATGCTGGGGAGGTAATGGTACATGGCCATTTGGAAGCAAAACGCATCCATGTTCAACGGCGGCGAGTTCGTGACGCAATACACCACGTAGATCCTAATGTTTCACTAAGAAAACGACCACCAATAAACAGGCGTGTTTATTCTGTTCCGTGCCCGAACTACTTGTGGCATATCGATGGTAACCACAAGATGATACGATGGGGTTTTGTCATTCATCATGCCATCGATGGCTTAGATAGTCGCCTGGTTACATTTTGTTGTTGTTCCGGAAACAATAGATCAACAACAGTTTTCCCGCTTTTTCAAGAGGCTGTGTCGAAATACGGGAGGCCGATTCATGTACGAACAGATTACGGCGGAGAAAATGTTCTTATTTGGAGAAATATGACAGAATTTTTGGGGGAAGAAGCGCGTTCAGTTATTGTTGGAAGCTCAGTACCCAATCAGCGAATTGAACGCCATAATAGAGCAGTTAATGAGCAGGTGGTTGCTTCCTACAAAGCCGAGTTTTATGACCTAGAAAGTGAAGGTATACTGGATACCCTTAACAGCACGGATTTATTTTGTCTCCACTACACCTATATTCCACGTATCCAAGGACACTTTGCGAGTTTGTAGCAGCGCATAATAATCACCGAGTTTCAACCGAAGAGCGGAAAACCCCTGCGCAGATGTTCTGGATGAACATACAATTGGCTGCTCTACACTCTGGAAACCGTACTCGTGATATACCTAATCGAGGCACGGATGTTCATAATCTAATATCTTCGGATATCCCACATGTTCAAGTCCCTGATATCGAAAATCCATTGTCAGAGAGTGCATTCAGTGAACTTCAGAGTACTATAGATCCATTGTCCGGTGAGGATGGCAAAGAAATTTTTCGCCGCGTCGTTTAATTTTTTTGGAAGAAACTTGTTGCTTCCGAATTAACATTGGTGCATGCGCGCGTTTAACGCTGTACATGGAACAGCACATGTTAATCATTGCGCCATATCTTTCACTCAGTATAACACCAAACACTTGTAACGCCAATGTGTCTTGTTAACCCAGTGCATGATAATTTACTATTTTACTCTTCTTAACGCTCGTGAGGAGAGTGTAATGGGTTACTAGTAGCAAACAAGAACAGCAGTTTAATGGTGTAACTTTCTTATATACAGTATGACACTACAGATGTACTTTTGCAGTAAAGTACAGTAAATCTGTATTTTTTGTTCAATTATATACAATAAAGAGGTGAAAACGTCAGTTTATCACAAGTATTTTCAAGGATAACTTTAATAGTTCTTGGTTTAACGAAAGATAATCCAATGTGTAAGATTGTGATACTGTATCATAAAGATTGAAGAATTACAAAAAGTCAAAACTTAAACAATTTAAAATAACAAAATTAAACCTTTGTAAAGCTTGACCTTAACGATGCAATGTCACGATAAAATAGTGCACAATCTTTCAAGCCTGACCAAAGCTGGGTGAATTATGCACAGCAAATTCCATAGCCTCTTTCAAGGAGTTATATTCCAAATACAACAGCGGAATATACAGAGTAACTCCACATGTATTTGCGGTAGGGTATTTACCAGCTGTGAATTGCAGACACGGTTTAGAATCGAAGCCCAGTGGTGGTGGCTCACTTGCTCCAGTAGCAAAGACAAGAATATCCTGTAAGGTTAGGACTGAATCTTTATCTGCAATAACAATTAAAACCAACTTAGAAGAAAAGGAATCTAATTTGGCATAACCATTTTTCTTCGTGGCACCATGCTAAGCAGTGTAGCGTAAACCACTTTTACTTATTTATCCCGATACGCCATGCATACCGTATAAGAATGTGCATGAATAGGGCCTGACTTTAACTATTAATACAGCTACCTACCCGAACAATCTTGCAAAAAATCTTTCCAATTAGTCCAATATACAACTGCCCTTTCCTGGACTGGTCGAATATTTGTCCCCTCTTCCGCAAAATGGATTTGAAATATTAGATCAACCATAACTGCATCTAACTCGGTGTCCTTTTTGCATAATACTTCACTGAATTGTTGGGGATGCTGTCTGATTGCCTCGAGTACATTCATCACCTTGAATCCATTGATAAACTCTTCCAGTAGATATATCTGGTGGCATCAACTAATATATAATTCGCAAAATAATGTCATTGAAGAGCGAACAAAACTTATCAAGTACTATATTATATCGATAATTTTAGATATAGACGAGTGTTCAGCGGCAGCCCACAACTGCCACTCCAAGGCAAACTGTAGCAACACTGATGGCTCCTACGACTGTCAATGTCCCAGCGCAGGGGCGTAGGAAGCAGGGGGCCCGGGGGGGCCGCGGCCTCCCCAATAATATATATGGGGGGGGCGAATATCTTTCGGCCCCCCCAATAATACAATAGTTTTAAAGAAAATGCTTTAAAATTCATACTGAGTATTTAAAGATAATCTACATTCCGGTCTGCGCATCGGTTCTGCTCATAACAAAGCGAAACTCACCGATATAAACATTGCCCAAATTTTGCATCTTTTGAACTTTTTCTGAATTAAAAATCTGGTTGTAAATAAAGATTGTTTTGCCTGATTTGTAAATATAGCAATTATTACTTTATTCTTTGACTTGTGCTGTTTTGAAGGAAGTATAAATTAAAACAAAAAACAAGTGTTGATTGAACTTCCAACTTGGTCGTACTGAATGAGGCTTTAAATCTCTGATAAGACTCTGAAATGGCTATTTCCGAGGATCTAGAGCGATCTAATTTGAAAAATTTTCTCGCTCGGCGCCAACCATGGTGGCGCCTCGTGAGCTTAGGCACCCCAAGCTTGATCAGATTCCTACGCCCCTGTCCCAGCGGATTTTTTTATGATGGAACAGAATGTTTAGGCAAGTAATATTTAAAACTGATATTTTTACAATGCATTCCAATTCCTTCAATATTATATAATTATAGTCCATGAATTGGATTCAGTCATAATGGCCGCCGAGTCACCAGAATTTACAAAAACTTTGGCAGAATGGCTGCCGGTGACAGGGAATTGGAGCGTTTGCTGGCGGGCGACAAGAGACGGGAAAAAAGCTGAAATATTTCATGATAGATGCAAATCAAATGTCCCGACATTGACAGTCGTAAAAGTTGTAAAAAATGGCAATACTTTTATCTTTGGAGGATTTGCGACAACTGCATGGTCACATACAAAAGGGTCACGGGCTGCTCCAGGTTCTTTTTTGTTTTCATTTCGCAATAACGATGACCTCGCGCCTTTCAAGTTGCCTCTGAATGTTCCGAATGACACAAATGCAATTCAATTAAACAAGATCTCAGGGCCTAAATTTGGGATTGGACCTGATCTTAGCATTTTTGACAAAACTGTTACTCGCACAACATACGGAAGTTACGCAAATCTAGGTTTTATCTATCAAACTCCGCCTGGATATACCGCGGGAGAAAGCAAAACAAAATCCCTCCTTGCTGGCAGTCTGATTTTTACTCCAGCAGAGGTGGAAGTGTTATATTTAAACTGAACGTTATTTGTAAAGTGTACGCTTAACACGATTGCAAATCTTCAAGACAGGCGTCGCAATATAAGAACAAGCGGACATAGACCGTTAAATGAACATATAATAATAGGGGGTTTTTACGGTGTAATTTCGGAAAGCCCCCTTTTGACATTCCAAAATTATATCAATGCTTTTCGGTGTATTATATGATATATAGTATCAGTATAACAAGCTATGAAGGCCCGTTTACACTTGCGATTTTTGCTGTTATTGATGTGAATGAATGAATTATTTACGAAAGAAATAAGAGCCCTTATTTATTATAGCATTTGTAGCTGCTCACTCGTTCACATCTACCAAAAGAATAAAATCGTATACATAAAATTGCGAGTGTAAACGGGCAGGTATATAGCGACATAAAGAGTTTAGCTGCATGTGAACGCAAGACTCTATATCGTAAACATATTTCACAAACATACAGTGTGTATCAAAAAAATTCGAATCCAACTTTGACTAGCTGCTTTGTGTAAAATACTAAAGTAAACGATATAATTTTTATGTGACAACAAAGATTAGCTTATTCTGTTTGCGATTATACCGTTCTTATATCCGCACGACCAAAACTGGCCAAGTTATCGTCTTTTAAAAATTGTTGCTCGAAATCAAATTTTTCGGCCGATGGGAATTCGAATTGTGTTCGACTTCTATCGTTGAACATTGAATAAACAGAATTTTTCCGATAAATTTGCGTTTTAGTTTTCAGTAATGATTAGATTTTAAAGCCCTTTGGGACTAATTTTCAATAAAACAAACGTCCAGTTCCCGGCATCGGTGGAAAATGGCGATTTTTATGAACTTTTTTTGTCGAACCAGTACTTCTTCATTTTTCAACTAAATTACACGTACAACGTGTCATTTGAAAGAGAAATAAATGAACTTAACAGAGGTGTAAAAGTCAACTAAATTTGTCAAATACATTTTGCATTATTAAACGCAAAATTTCGATTCGAATTTCTTTTGATACACCCTGTATAAATAATTGTTTGATAACAGCCAGGTGATCTTGCGCTCATGTTTTTGCAACTCAGCACTTAGAAATGGTACGGAAATAGAAATCCATTCAGCAGTATTTAATTTATTGGTTATATCTTTTATCATTTTTTCAAAATTTTGTGATTATGTTTGAAGTATATTTCGATATATATATATGAGAAATGGGTTTTCATTTTACAACTAGTCCCAGTCTTTTCCCGTCATTTCAGATCACATGTAGTGAGTGTTTGTAAATAATCATTTTGCGATAAAATACATTTTGCACGAGATTATTCTGAAGGAGGTTTCTAGTTATCGTTTAATATTCAATCTCCGATACTTGCACTGAATGTATGTAGTTAAGAAATCAATCAAGACTGATCCTATAAACCTACGTGTTTGCACTAGTTTGGAGTAAAAAAATAAATGCACTTCCAGGGACAAATTAATGCTGTATTGGTGTGACTTTTATTATTGATCTATTTGACCGAAAACTCCTTTCTTATGAGTGAACATTTTACAGCAAATCAAATTATTACAGCATGACTGAAATATCTTACTCAATGCATGAGTTTATGATTTAAGTTTGAGTGTGAGCTTTAGGAATAATGCGATAATCGACAATTTGCATTGTTACATAGTTAGATATGCAAGTCATAATTGGGCGACCCATGATCGCGTGTTTTTGCAAAAAGGAATATTTCGTGGAGCAAAAATGAAAATGTTAGCTGTTAAAACTATCCGAATCGAAATGTTTGGATTTCTCGAGCATGGTCGAACACGCCATTTTTTGCCGACTCGACCATGGTCGAATACGCCGTTTTCTGGCGGACTTGACCATGGTCGAATACGCCGTTTTGATAGGTTGATATTGTTTGTAAAAAAGTTTGTTTGTAAAACTTTTCTACAACGCTTTGAAGTACTTTGCCTAGCAGATATTTAAAACCATGACGTCATATGGCCCCAGAAAAAATTTTGCCCCAGGCCCCACAATTTCTCTCGGCGGCCCTGATAATTGAGTTTTTATGTTCCTGTAGCTAATTCCATGCATGCATGAGTATGTATGAGCAGTGATCGATCCATTATAATTATATTGAACGGCGACAACGTTACTATGTCTATGGGGGTAATTTTATCTAAAGCAAAATGTCGATGTCGGTGCTATGTGAGCACTCGCAGATAGCAGCGGAAGAGGCACTACTCTTAAGGGTACATTTATACGGTATGATTAATTGCAAAGTTACTGCAATGTCATACCGACAATTGAAAATTAGGTATGATCTCATATTCTACTGTTTATTTGTTGATGGAAAAAATTTAAAATCAAACGACGGTAATATGCATGTTTATAGTTAGAATTGTGCATACACGGTAACTCCATCATGTAATGACCTTTACATAAGGGCCTGTTTATATGATCCCGTCTAGCCTGCATGTTTATAATTATGAAACTCGCCTAGGCGGGATGGCGTGTTTTTATGGAGTTAATTTTGTAGTACAGGGTCGTTCGATGCCATCATAGACAATCCAAAAGACAGGGACTGGAAACGCTGTGATAAAAGCAGCGATGCTGGCGTGCAATCCGTGATGCGCCTAAATGGCTATTTCTGTTCCCCTACTCCGAACCCTAGAACTCTAGTTTGAATAAAGTCCAGGCTTCCTAATTTACATCTTTCGAACAAAAATAGACCCTTGGGTGCACTTAACCGAATTTTAAGCATATATTGGGTCAAACAGAACTAAAAACTCCCTTTGAGTGCTTGCGTATTGTTTTTGTCTGTAAAAAGGTCGCCATTCTTGTTGTCAAAGTTTGTACTCAGTTCGAACCCTGTAACTATAGTTTTAATACACTTCAAGCTTTGTAATTCACATCTTCTGAACAAAAATAGACCTTTGGGTGCACTTAACTGATTTTTAAACCCATATTGGGTCAAACAGAGCTAAAAACCCCCTTTGAGTGGTTGGGTATTGTTTTTGTCTGTAAAACATCGCCATTGTTGTTGTCAAAGTTTGTACTTACTTCGAACCCGGTAACTACAGTTTTAGTACACTTCAGGCTTTGTCATTTACATCTTTTTAATAAAGATAAACATGTGGATGCACTTAACCGATTTTTAAACCTATATTGGGTCAAACAGAGCCAAAAAACCTCTTTGAATGCTTGCGTAATATTTTTGACTGTAAAAACCGAGTCGCCATTGTTTTTGTCAAAATTTGCATTCATTTCGAACCCTGTAACTATAGTTTTAATACACTTCAGGCTTTGTAATTTATATCTTTTGAACAAATATAAATCTGTGGATGCACTTATCCGGTTTTTAAACCTATATTGGGTCAAACAGAGCCGAAAAACCTCCTTCGAATGCTTGCGTAATGTTTTTGACTTTAAAATTAGTCGCCATTGATGTCGCTGCTGAGTGCTGTCCGCATCACGGATTACGCGCAAAGAAACAATAGCGTTTCCAGTCCCTGTCTTTTGGATTGTCTATGATGCCATGTTTTATTGTAGGAAACAAATATACACATGCTCCGAAGGTATGTTTATCACGACATCATCCCGGCCAAGCAGGATGGAGTGTTTATATAATTATATGGAAGATTTCTCGTCCCGTCTAAGCGAGATCGCGGTACTTCTTGCTGGTACTTGTACGGGATGGAAGAGTGATCATATCAGTATTATTTGTATTACCACAGGTTTTACAAAAGCAGGATCTCGGAAACTTCAGGGACCGCGGAGTGTTTCTCGTATTAATGGGGCTCGTGCGAGTGGCGTAACCGCAAGCCAGCTAAGGGCTCCGGGAAGCTCAATGACATGTAGTATACTGTAGCCAAGCAGCTTTGCGATTTATTCGCATTATGTCATTTTTCATTTTCACTAACTGCGAAAGCAATTTATTTGAGGGCGAGGAATTAATGATAAAAATTTAAAATGTTGATAGCACGATAGTATACGATGGATTTTAAGGTTAGCTACGCAACTGCCTGTGTCCTTTAATTCTTTGGCACAGCAGAATTGAATGTATTGCGCCATGCAGGCTCTGGCTTCTGAGATAACCATGCAAGCGTGTATTTTCCTGGCGAATTTGACTTATTTGAGTTTTGTGTCATTTCAATTAAGTATATAAGTTTAGGTCAGGTTGGCTCAGGAAATTGTGTACTTGGTTTGAAATAGCGAGGGGTTGCTGCAGGCATGTATTTCTAGTAAAAAGATAAATACGTTATTACCGTTTTGGTCGGGTCGGTCAGAAAAATATTTCCCTGGGCCTCAAAAAATATATAGTTCAAATATATAAGATAAAGCTGTTTGCAAACCTACTTTCTTCGTCCTATATTTCGGAATTGAAAGAGGATTATCATTCTGTACGGAATATCCTGTACTGTGTCAGGGGAGACAAGGTGATAAAATTGATAGGTTTTTTCGTGACACATTTTAACGTATTTGTTTAACATTTTAAGAGTTTGTCGCAGACGGTTTTTCTCAGCGGGGGCAATAACACCATATTGGCAAGTACAAACGCATCTTGTACTTGAGGTCGGGAAAAATTATACGAAGTGGTCTAGGTTCAACGGCTTCAATTTCATCGCTCAAATATTGTGCCAAGTTGTAATGCCATACCTCGCACAAAAATGCAAGTAACGTATACTCGGACTATATACTCGGAATAATAACGTATACTCGAACTAACTTGTCAGCTAGTATGGAGGATCTCTTGAGTAATCGTAATATAATATAAAGCATACAATCTCTTCGAAGCTTTCTTGCAAATATAGTTTATGTGCTCGATCCAACAACACCACCGACAAGAGAAGAGGAGTATTGGAACTGTTCGTCACAAGATCGAGCCGAGGTGATACATTAGAGACCAGTTGACGTTCGATAAGGCCTCGCTAATTAACCTCCGCGATTAGAAGGATGCGCATCTCTAATCGTTCGGAAGGAAGGTGCCGCAAGTGCCTACTGCCTATCAGTGAATTAAGTAAAACTGAGCTGTGGTCTGACAAAACGAGGAGAGGGGAGGGGGACAATTTCAGAAACGTCATAAAATTTTGAAATGTTTTTGAATATTTTACCTACCATCTTGGATCCTCTAGCGGCATTCTTTACGATCTGTTTTAACGAAAATGAATTACAGAGTTGGCGGTGTTCAAATTGATCGAAGTCGCCACTTAATGATAGCTGTACCTTGGTTGGCTGCTAAAGCAGCGTCAAGGGGCTCCGTAGGATAAGACAGCGTGGTTTTTTTATGTTGATCGAAATATAGATGTCCTATCATATAGTTTGATTTGCGCGGTGAGAAAACTCGCTGTCCCAAAACGTAAACCGCTTACGGCTTCAAATATTTCAATGCTGAATATTTTATTTGACTTTCTTGGCAAGAAATTAATCAATACAATGATCCCATGCAATAAATACGGGATGGTATGGAAAACTCTATTTAATAAGATTTTAGAAATACATGCGCCGTTCCGACAGTCACATTGAAATGATATGTTCTTAGGGGAGTGCAAAGATGTATAATTTCAAATTTCTTAAAATTTTAAAATATTTTGACATACACCTAGGTGCATTTTTAAAATTAGTAAAATCACTCTCGGCGGTACACCTGACTACTCGAACAGAGCAAGAATGGACTGAGTTACCCACATGGGCCATTTGGCTTGTTTCCACCTTGTTTAAGCTTTGCATGTAATTGTGAGCGTTGTGAATAGTGATCGGTTTTGCATGTGAAAATGTATTATGCATGTATGGGCAGTCGAGTAATTAAAATTTAAAATAAATAAAGTTCGGTTTGGTCGTCAATTATTAAGTTGCTTAGCAATGGAAATTTAAACACGTATTTGTCAAGGCCTTTGTGGAACATCTGGAACACTCATAGGAAGTACGTATTTTTCACACGAGAAAATTTAGGACAACTAGTTTGGGACTGCCAAAAACCCACCAAAATCGCATGCCTCGCGTGAGCATTTTTTATCGTTTCGACAATTGTAAAAATTGTCTATTAGATTGTGAAAATTGTTCACAACATGGTTTATTTTAATTTTACGTTAATTTTCCTATAGTTTCCGAAAAATGTGAAACATCAGCTATTATATTGAAGTCTGACTAGCTCAGGAAAAAAATTGCTTCATTATTTGAAATGGCGAGAGGTTGCTGCATGCATGTATTTCTAGTAAATCATTTACCCTAAATTTAATACTTTCGGAAGTGGAAAAGATAGTCCACTGCGTGGGAATATACCCGAGAACTTTGTTCGTTAACTCAATGAACCTAGTAAACTATACGAATTCTGCGAATCGAGGATTCTTCATATTTCGAAACTACCTCATTTCTGAAGAACTAAACTTGGCGGCCGTTAATTATCTTAATGTGTCGCATTATTTAAAATGTATAAGCATTTTAAGTGTTATATATTCACAGCTAACAATGAAATTACAACTCTTAAACTCTGGCTGAATGGAAACAGCCGTAGAAGTGAAATCTAGAAGAGGAACGATAAAATATGCAACGTATTAACATAATGCAGCAGGCAAACGGGTGATTTAATTTCACCTTTATTACGACTGTGTTTGTTTCAGAAAAATTTGAAACATCAGTTAGTATCGGCAATACATTTTAAAGAAACTTCAAAGGTTAGGTCTTGTTAGCTCAGGAAACATTTTGTTTCAAATCCCGCCAATTTGCCATGAATTATCAATGATTATTGGACATGAAAAAGATTATGCATGCATGTGCAGTAAAATGTCCGGTCATTAAAATTTAAAATAAGTAAAGTCCGGTTTGGTCTTTAAGTATAAAGTTGCTTAGCAATGAGAATTTAAACACGTATTTATTACGGCTTGTGTGGAAGGAACATCGTAGGAAGCGAGTATTTTTTCGCGGAAATATTTAACTTATATAGAACAGTGGGCGCCGCCACATTGATAAAGTGAGAGAGCGTTTTTGGAAATCGGACATATATCGGTAAGAAATTATTTCGTTCAATGTTCATGCGTATGTTTATTCTCAGCTAGAATGCATGGTGATTATAACAGAGAGTGGTTTATAGAAAATTAATCTTTTCATGATCGCAAAATCATTATGTCACTTGTCGACTAAGATTCACACCGTGTAGAATTGTCACTTAAGTGTAAAAAAAACCTGTTTTGCCCAAGTGCAATATGTACGGGTAGGATATAAACCCAAAACTTGACACGCACCATGAAGTGCATGCATGAAGAGGGATAAAAACGCCCATAAAAATAGGATATTATTGCATGAGAAAAATATTGTAAGTTTCTTGCGAAAGGGGACTGTAAACATAAACATAACATGCTTCATCGGATGTTTTTATCGTGTCCATAGTGCGAGTTTGTTCACAACATCGTTCATTTTATATCAGCTTTAATTTTACCTCAATTTTAAAAGAATTAGCTTTCTGCAAACTTTATTAGTTAATTCAACTTCCGAGCAACTGTATATTTGGGACAATCCTATTTCTATGCTTGCAAAAACCAGCTGTTCTTAAATGCCGGAATAAATAAAATATTTTTATGCATGGAAAGCAAGGTTGAGCGAGTGTCATCCTCACAGTTGACTATTAAAAGACAACTCCGGCCATTACTTTCAATATCGACTATTTTATCGACTAATTAAAATTATCGGAAACCTTTATTTTAAATTACAGCACAATCTGATTGTCTTTTGAGCCCGTCACGGTGCACTTTTGAGCACAAACCTGGCATGCATGGCCATATTTTCTGCATTAGCAACACGTCGCTGACAAATTTTGAAATTAGGTTCCCTTCTATAACTGTTTCAATTCCGACAATTAGATATTTGTTTTGATATCAAATTTGAGTTTTAGCTATGTTCTTTCGTTGGAAAAGTGTCAAATCAGTAATATGATTAACGAAATATAATGGGTTAGAATCCTATAAAACTAATCAGCAAATCATGGACTTAATTCAACGGACTAAATTTAAATGAATCAGAACCAGAATTTATTCCCTGAATACAGAATACGTATTATCAGAAGTGTACCTATATAGAGATTATTTCTCGTATCAATAAGTTTTACCCCGATGCACGCGTCACGATACTTGCTGGACTGATGGCTGCCTAAAAACAATGATATCAAAATGTATTCTATCGACTCATTTGAGTAACTTAATAATCAAAAGCTTTATTCTGGCTAGCTCAGGATTGTTATCAGAAAAAGTGATGTGAAGTGGTGAGAAAAGTGATCAGTGGCGATGCATGTGGCAATATATAATGCATGTATTTGTTGTAAAAGGAACGAGTCATTAAAAATTGAAATAAACAATTTTAGGTTTAAGCTTCAAGTATGAAGTTAGCATGCAATGATAATTTAAACACGTACTTCTTCAGACATACGCGGTAATTAACATCTGGAATTAACGAACACTCCTTAGGAAACACTCCTAGGAAAAAATTATTCACAGAAAACCAAGATGAGATGACTCAATTTTTGTCTTTGGATCACGATATGTCAGCGGTGACTACCAAGGCTATTTAAGGCCATGTGGCGTCAGCAAAGCTGAAAATCCGCCATATTTTTTTGCTTCACTTTCTGGCAGCGAGCAAGTTTTCTATGAATTATTATATAACCCAGTGTCTACAGATAACAACCTAAACGCTGAAAAATACGACGGGCACCGACAGAAAACACTATGTCCGCTGGTAAAAAAGCGCGGGCACCGTCAGATAACAATATGTCCGCTGAAAAATAGCAAGGGCACCGACAGATATCTGAAATCATCCGTACTAGCCAATCAGCAGATATTTTTTTTTAGACATTTAGACATTTAATCACATTCACACGTTTCCACAATAGATTACAAAGATATTTACAATAGTTATAAGTTGAAATAAAACTAAGGAGAAGTTAATATATAAAGGTTTCATGCTTCCGAGTTGGTCACTGCCTACATTTAATTACTATTTGAAATTTGGACGGTAGGTAATTGAATAGATAATTAAATCTCCACACAAGTAGAAATTACTATTTAATCTATTTACACTTGTGTTTGTGAAATAAGCAAAGATTGGCTATATGCTTTCTTAAATAAAAAAATTGATTTGGATTGTTTAATTCTATTATCGACGGACTCCAAGAGTTTAGACGCAGTAAATAGAAATGTTTGTGTTCCATAATTAGTTCGCGCATTTGGTCTGGAAAAGTTACATTGTGCAGCAAATCTGGTATTGTATGAGTGCCGGGATGATGCAAGAGTAATAGTGTCAGAAAATATTATAGGTAATTTAGCTTTTTCGTTTAAAACTTTATAAGTGAATAGAGCTAATTTGAGTTTGAAAACACTATCTAATTTTAGAATACTTAATAGGCTGTAATTCGGTGAAGCATTCTCTCTTTTGCCTGCCAAGAATATGCTTCTAATGCATTTATTATGACATGTTCTCAATTTCTTCAGTTTTGAGGTATAAACATTTCCCCAACTCATCAAACATAATTAATATAGGGATAGATGAGTGTAAAATAGAGTTGCTTTAGCAACTTTAAATCAATATAAATTAATATCTAAGTTTATTATTAATTCCAGTATTCTTGGCAATTTTATTATTCACATGGCTAATCTGTTGATCCCATGTTAAATTTTTACCAATATATATATACCTCAATATTTAATATGGTTTTTCTTTTTAATGTTTCTGATAAGTTGTATTTTGCGTTCACGTCTCTTACTAGAAGTTATTACCATGAAATTAGTTTTATTTATATTAACTGATAATTTATTAGCATCGCAGTATTGAAATATGTGATTTAGTTCTTCATTCATCACTTTTTCAACATCATCAATGTTCGTGCTTGAGTAAAATACAATTGCAATCATCGGCAAAAATTCGAAATGTAAGTTTACTTGAACAATTTGGCATATCATTTATATAATATAGTGTAAAAAGGAGTGGTCCAAGAGTTGATCCCTGAGGAACGCCACGGGTCATAGTTAAGTTATCAGATTCAGTGTTTCCTATTTTGACGTAATGTTGTCTATTATTTGAATAATTACTGAACCTTGTCAGGGGAGTACCACGTATGCCATATTTATATATAACTATATATAGTTTCGCCAAAATAATTTTGTAATCAACCGTATCAAATGCATTAGAAAAGTCTAAAAACAAACCACAGGTTAATTTCTTATTATCAATTGCTAACTTTATTCTATCTGTAATTTCCAGAATGGCTTGCTCTGTGGAATAGCCTTTTCTAAACCAAATTGATAGTCAAATATTAGTTTGTTTTTAGTAAGAAAACCTTCTAGCTGTTCATATATCAAACGTTCTAGCACCTTTGCAAATGGTGATAGTATCGATATTGGTCGATAATTGTTTGGGTCAATTTCTATGCCGTTCTTGTAAATTGGTGTAATACGCGAGATTTTTAGAACATTTGGGACAACACCAGTATTTATTGATTCATTATAAATAGAAGTGAAAATTGGAGCTATAATAGATGATGAGATTTTTATAATGGTATTAGGGATGCTGATGGAAGACTTATTTCCATCGAGTGAAAAACAATTGTCTTACTTGTGATTCAGTCACAGATGACATGACAAAACTTGATACAGGCGAATTATGTATGTATGCTCTTGGGCTGGTAAGGGGTATATTTAATTTGTTTGCCAAATTGGCGCCAACATTAGCAAAGTGTTGATTAAATTGATTAGCTATTTCATATTTATCGGTGTATATATTTCCATTTCTTATTAATCGCGTAGGAGACAACTGCCCTTTCGGCTGACGTCTGATTAGATTGCCAATGAGCTTCCATGTTGCTTTCAAGTTGGTTTTATATTTTTCAAACTGGTTATTATAATATTTAGTTTTACTTATAGCTTTAATTTTATTCAATCTATTGGCATACTGTTTATACTGCATAACTTTCCTCGCATCGTTGCTAAAAAATGTGAGCGATACATTCGCTGCTTAATTTTAATTGATTTTAGAATACCATTACTTCATCCACGGTTTATCAAATTGTTTAGTCTTACTACGGAGGACTTCCTTTATCGGTGCATGGTTTTGTGTTACTTCTTCTAAGGTATCAATTACATTCTTTGTGGCATTATTTTTCATTTTCACTAACTGCGAGAGCAATTGATTTCAATTGGAGGAATTAATGATAAAAACTTAAAATGTTGATAGCATGATAGTATACGATGGATTTTAAGGTTAGCTACGCAACTGTCTATCTTTTAATCCTGTAATTGGCACAGCAGAATTGCTTGTATTACGCCAGGCTCTCGCTTTTGAGATAACCTAGCGTGTATTTTCATGGCGAATTTTTAACAAGAATGCATGGTACTAATTTCGTTTGTTTCTGCTTGAATTCAGGAGACATGTACAAGTTCGACATGATATAAACAGCTCTTGTATAGCTTGAATGTCTTTTTTATTTTATTCTTATTAAATTGATCATTAACCCTGAACTGCTTGCGAACAGTAGCAATATTCGACAAGTGGTTCATGGCGTCATCTAGCTGGGGTTATATATAGGAAAAAAGTGCATGGGAGTTAGCTAATAGAGAATAGGCTGTTTCTAGTACTTTATAACTGACGCTGATGCGAAGGGGAAAGAAAAAATAAAATAAATTACAGTTGGAATTCTGTTCCGAAATACACAGCAACAGCATATGCCACACGTAAATGACAGCAATTGGAATCCTAAATATTTTCCTGAAACATACGAAACGGTATTTCATATAAAAAAACAACCAGCCAATACTCCTTATTATTAACTTTTTGGCCGGCACATTTTAGAAACCCTTAAAATTAGGTTTCATAGAAATACTGGGTGACGACTGCCATTCGCCCGTTAAGTTAGCCCATGCACGTACTATTTATGACAGGCATTCGCTTTTTTGAAAAAAAAAGATATATAGTTAATTTAAATTTTTAAGTAAAACTGCAAATTCATGCAGTTATATTGCATGCTTCTATAATTTTCAGTTTCGGTAGTATACATTGGTTTTTGAATTGAACAGTTCATGAGGGGCCTCGATCGTTCTCCTGAAGAAATTAAGTCGTGGTGTTTTGGTTTTCAGTGTTGCGGTCTTTTTAAACAGCATTTCGGTTATTAGAGCGGTATGGCGGTATAAGTTGTAGCTACGTTGTTTTTTTTTCCTTTTTAGCTCGAAGTAGCTATCTATGTCAACACGGATATAATAATTTATTAAGGTTTTTTGATGATTTTTTGAGCGCAATGGTGCATGGGTACTGCATGCATGCATGTAAGCTTCGTGCAATGCTCCCCTCCCCTTAAGTTCGAATGCAAAAACCATAAAACATTACTAATAAAAATGGTGACTTTCTAACCACAATAAATGCATGGGCCTAATTTCGTTTCTGCTTGAATTCCGGGGACATGTATAAGTTCAAAATTATAATAGTAAAACAGTTCTCGTCAAGCAAACAACACTTTAGTTCTTTACTCATTGGCTGCATTGTCAAAATAATGTCATTTGTGTTGTGCATGAACAAGTCATTTTCATCAACGTTAAGTAGCTTAACTGAATGTCGTTTTTCGTGTTAAATTTGTCCCTCTGAACTGCTCGCGATCATGAACGCTAACACCACTCGACAAATGGTTAATGCATGCCTGTGTGGGTGCGGATGCGAATGGGAAAGAGAAAATAAAATAAATTACAGCATAGATAAGGCTTTCTCATTGGGAGATTGAGTGGAAGTCTTTTCCGAAATACACAGCATATACCACACGCAATTGGAATCCCAAATCTTTTGCCGAATCTTTTGCGAAATATACTATTTTTCATTATCTGTAAAATAATGTGAGTGGTCATATAACAATAAATACCCTTAAAATGAGGTTTGATAGAAATACTGAGTGACGGCTGCAATTCGCCCGGTAACAACACTCGACAAATGGTTAATATGGCTGTGTGCATGGGTGCGGATGCGAAAGAGAAAGAGAAAGAAAATAAATTACAGTGCAGATAAGGCTTTCTCATTGGGAGAATGAATGGAAGTCTTTTTTCGAAATACACAACATATGCCACACACATTGGAATCCCAAATCTTTTGCCGAATCTTTTGCGAAATATATTTTTTTTCATTTTCTGAAAATAATGCAAATGTTCATAACAATAATTACCCTTAAAATGAGGTTTGATATAGATACTGAGTGACGGCTGCTGTTCGCCCTTTAAGTTTGTCAAAACTAGGCTACATAATAATGCACGTACTGTTTACGAGCGGCATTCGCTGTTTTGAAAATAAAAGATGATTAATTTTTTTAATTTTTCAATTAACTAAAACTGCAAATTAAGTTATATTGCATGCTTCTATAATTTGCACTTCAAGTTTCAGTAATATCCGGTGTTTGAATTAAATTAAGTAAGGGGCCTCGATCGTTCTCCTGAAGAAATTAAGTCGTGGTATTTTCACTATTTTAGTTTTCAGGTCTTTTAAACCGCATTTCGCTTATAAAATTTTTAGAGCGGTATTTCGGTTATATATATACCGTGTTGTACGGTACGCTGTTTTTTCCTCTTAGCTCAATGTATATAATCTTTTTTTTGGTGATTTTTTGAGCGTAATCGCGCGTGTACTAACTATATGCATGTATCTTCCATGCAATGCTACCTAGCTCTCACCTTCTAGTTTGAATTTAAAAACAGTAAAATATTGCGAATAAAAATGGCGAATTTTTAACCAGAATGGGACTAATTTCGTTTGTTTCTGCTTGAATCAAGGGTACATGTATGTAAGTTCAAAATTATAATAGTAAAACAGTACTTATGAAGCAAACAACACTGTAGTTCCTTAATCCTAGGCTGCATTGTCAAAATATCGTCATTTGTGTTTTGAACAACTCATTTTCATCAATGGAAAATAACTTCAATGTCGTTTTTCGTATTAAAATTAATCACTCTGAACTGCTTACGCGATGTACGGTAGCAATATTCGACAAATGTTCATGCAATGGCTGTGTAAGGTCATAATTTTATATCGGAAAGAAGTGGGGGTTAATAAAAAGTACAGGCTGTTGCTAGCAGTTTATAACCGACGCGGATGCGAAGGGGAAAGAGAAAAGAAAAATTACAGTAGTCTAGATAAGGCTACGTCATTGACAAAATAAGTGGAATCCTTTTCCAAAAGTACACAATACACAGCACAGCATATGCCACCGAAAAATTGTTAAATAATGTGAATAGTCATATAATACTGAATAACCACCCATAAAAGGAGGTTTGATAGATATATTGAGTGACGGCTGCTATTCGCCCGTTTGTCGAAACTATATACTGTATGCGTGTGTTCCATATATATGTGTGTATACTGAATGCATGTGTGCTCGATGCAATGCTCCCCCTCCTCTTGAAGTTCGAATTCAAAAACAGTAAAATATTACTAATTAAAATGATCTTTGGCGCATTAAGTATAAACACAAACATTTTACTCTAAGACAGTCATGACATTAGACAAATAATTTAAGAAGTCCCCTTACTTATTAACCTAGGTATATATTGTGCTTATAGCAACGTAATTAAATTTTTCTTAAACACAACCAACACGATACTGTACCTCACGATACAGTTCTATTCGTTTTCTTTCCTGGTCATACCTCTAGGAAACGTCTCCCATTTTATATATTTTTGATCAGACAAAAGACGATTTAAATGATGCTTGTAGCAGCTACCTTGATCTTGCTGTTGCTTGATATTGGAAACGTTCTTGCAAACCAATGTTTTCCAAGAAGTTACTTAATCATAAAAGGCGAGTCATCCCTAATGTTGTTTAGTAAAATATCATTGACGTTAAATTTCGTTTAAAAGACTAACAATTCTTTTAGTCATGTGTAAACTGACCTATACAAGATTCGATATTTGCATTTTAAAATTTTTATCATTATTGAGATGTTTTGGTGTCCTATAAGAATCTCGTTAGTAAAAGATATTGTTTTTATTTAATACTCCATGATTAAAATGTATTTACCCATCCAATCATACAGATAAATTCGGATTCAATTCTCGTTCCAAAAGTTTTAACGAGTCTCCTTAAAATTTTTAGGTGGTCCATCATTGCCCGCTGATGAAATAATATCGAGACACAATATTACATCTTTACATGTCATGTTAGGATGTCACAATCATTGCAAAGACGAAAACAAATGTGTTGGATTCAACTACAGAACGACAAAAAATGTTGAAAATTGCCAACTGACAAACGTTACTAAAGAAAGAGAAAAAGTAAAAGCAGGAGATTGGGTATTGATGCTAGATATTGAAGCGGTGAGGTTTGCGAGACTCTTAGCTTGTATTTACATACACATCGGCACATCCGCATGTAGAGCTATAACCGCTTTAAAATTGCAAGCCGGCAATAGATAAATTATATCTATATTAGCAGGAAAATAGAATGGATTAATTGGAGTACAAATATATTTGCTCCGATCAATGACGGGCTAACGTTTCTCCGGCAATATTTACGCTTTCGTGAAAATCTTACGCATTTGAGAAATGATTGGTGACAAATTTAATTATAAGTTCGTTTTTTAACAACAAAAACTTTTCTCAAAGTTAACGTTGTGCGGTGTTTGCAAAATTTTTAAGGCAAACGGATATCACTTCCTCCCAGTTCGTATAGAAATAAAAGGCACTTATTATAATTTTATAACGTTTGGAATTGTCTTTTGCTGGGGTTGCCAAAACACTTGTCACCACAATATACGCATGTGTCGGCAAGTTGTGGGTAAATAAGTTCCAGAAATAAGAATATGAGTATAATTTGACAACGAAATTTAAATTAATGCTTTAGGTTGTTTCTGTTTTTGAGTTTTGATCTATATTCGGGTTTAACGCCAAATGACGATATTGAAGATAACTAAATTTTCCTATGCAAACTATAAAACAAGCTAAAGAAAGAATCGAGTATGTAATTTTAGAAATAATCTAATATTTGTGAATGTAATTTGTCTTGTTTCAAACTACGGCAATGTTGTTGTAATCAATTTTGAATAGACAAAGAACGAGAAACGAAACAGAGAAAATTTCAACGGAAGTGCGGGTACTGTTCTAAAATTCTCAAAAATATATAGTTGGTGTACCTCGACTCCCTGAATATTTATATATGCTTTTTTGTTTGGGTTTTACGATGAGAAAACTTGTTTTTCTTGTGTTTTTTTAGACACTTGTCTCCCTGGTTATGCAATGGTCGGAAAGAATTGTACAGGTAAACAATCTGCCTCCACTTCTCAAGCTCTGCGATGGTTATAAATTTCCAAAGGTTAAGATTCAAATCTTCCAATGAAGCTCATTTTAAGGACGCCTGTAAATTAATGTATCCTAATGTGAACTGTTTTATTTTGATTGATTTGAAATGATCATTTGAAACATTTTTAAATCATTTGCTGCTTTAGACATTGACGAATGTTTGCATGTATCAGCCAAAGTATGTCACTCAAAAGCAAGTTGTAACAATACGAATGGTTCATACAACTGCACGTGTCTCACTGGATATTCAGGAAATGGAAAGAACTGCACAGGTAAACAAATTACGTATAATAAATATCACGCTTTTTATCGTTTAAATATGCTTTATATACTTTCTGAGAAACTCACATTTTTAGACATTGACGAATGTGCAAATGTATCTGCCAAAGTATGTCACACAGATGCGAGTTGTAACAATACGAATGGTTCATACAACTGCACGTGTTTCTTTGGATATTCAGGAGATGGAAAAAATTGCACAGGTATGTAAAATATTTAACGTCGACTTTATACTTTCTAAGTATTCTATCCGTCAAAAGAATGCTGGCACACTCGACTTCATAAAACAGAACAATGTCGCACCAGACTCCTTACATGCAGCTAGAAGTACTTATATTGATAACTCTGTCTACTTGGAACCTCTAAATATATAAAAAAAGTCTATCAAAATAATCTTGCCTGAACATGTTATCCCATTTCCAGCAAATCCTCCGCGACAGTGACATTCGTAGGAGCTAATAGTGTTATTGCAGGTGGCGTTTGAGCTACATTTGTTAGTTCCCATGGAACACTCGTCAACATCTGAAATAAACGATAAAGAGTTCATAAACTATAATTATAATATGATAGAAATTCTTGCGTTAAAAATGGATCTGACGCCTATAAAATGTAAGTGCATGATCTTCGACTAGGCTCCTGACATGATCGTTTATTTCAGACGTTGACGAGTGTTCCCTGGGAACTCACAAATGTCACTCAAACACAACCTGCAATAACACTATTGGCTCCTACGAATGTCGCTGTCGCGGAGGATTTGTTGGGAGTGGGAAAACATGTTCAGGCAAGAATATTTTAATCGATTTTTTATATAGCTAGAGGTTCGAACCAAGTAGACAGAGTTATCGATATAAGCACTACTAGCTGCATGTAAAGAATCTGGTACGACATTGTTCTGTTTTATGAAGTCGAGTGTACCAGAATTCTTTTGACGGATCATTTCTTAAATGCAATGCAATGCAATTCATGAAGATATATTAAACAGTGTAAGTGGTCTTCGACTAGGCTCCTGACAAGATCGTTTATTTCAGACGTTGACGACTGTTCCCTGGGAACTCACAAATGTCACTCAAATGCAACCTGCAAAAACACTATTGGCTCCTACGAATGTCACTGTCGCAGAGGATTTGCTGGAAATGGGACAACATGTTCAGGCAAGATTAATTATTTTACATTATATTAATTTTACAATCTTTTCCACGGAAAAGAACCTTTTAAACTTTTTAATTTTTTTCCTTACTTTCCCCCCCCGATCTTAAATTTTAAAAGGCAACCTTACTTGAATAAAATGACATTATAAATTGTAATACTTTGCAACAAAATTGTCTCCCCGTTAGTACATTACATATAAGGAGATAGAAAATAATTATTCGTCTAGCTCATAAAAATATTTCTACATTACCAAGGTAATGTAGCCTCAAAGGTTTTAACAAGTTGTATTTACTTACCATAGACCACGTTGGTCATATTCGGCAAATTTTCTCCCGGTAAAGAGGGCTCAGTTTTTCAGCGGTCTTCGCATAAAAAATTAAAAGCTTTTCGTTTTACGCCTTGCTCTCAATTTTATGTAAGTTGTCCGCTGACAATATGAGCCTGCACGAGTGGGAGAAACTTAGCTAAGTTGGACCAGCGTGGACGGCGGAAGATCGTTAAGTGGAGGTGGGGGCTAATATATTCTCGTTCCGCATTATGTATTTTCTTTTAAAATTTATTGCGTATTATTTTAACTTTCGCGTGCATTGCGGTGTATTTTGCGGGCTAAAATGATAAATTTGCCGTGCTGAGTTATATTTTAGCCCACTGATCTAAGCCAGTTAGAAGAATGACTATGCTCTGGAACATCAACGCTATTGTTACATTATCCCCGAGCGGCCGCGAAGCGCTAGCGAGGGTACTAATTTCGCGCTGAGATTAGAATTACACACGGAACGTTCTGATTGGCTGAGACAGAAAGTTTGTATTTCAATGAGAACGTCAGCAATTTAACTGTCATTTCGTAAACGTTTTTGTAAAAGCATTTTTTAAACTTTCAATGTCTCCACGGTTTTTTTGGTAATGGAACAGAATGTTTAGGCAAGTAATATCTAAATAGACATTTTCACAAGGCATTCCATGTTGAGGCAGGGCATTGGTTTTGCTAATAAGAATTCCTTCAATATTATATATTTATAGTCCATGAATTGGATTCAGACATAATGGCCGGCGAGTCACCAGAATTTACAAAACTTTTGGGAATATGGCTGCCGGTGTCAGGGAATTGGAGAGTTTGTTGGCGGCCGCAAAGATACGAATCAGGTGAGGAGGAAATTAAAAAATTTCATGATGGATGCGACGGAAAAGTCCCGACATTGACAGTTGTAAAAGTTGTAAGAAATGGCACTATTCTTATCTTTGGAGGATTCGCGACAGCTAAATGGGCAGCTATCTCATCGTCTCGGTCTGCTCCAGGTTCCTTTTTGTTTTCATTTCGCAATAACGATAATCTCCCGCCGTTCAAATTGCCTCTGAAAGATCCGAGTAACAAAGAAGCAATTAAATCAAACAAGGACTCTGGGCCTAAATTTGGAGCTGGACCTGATTTTAGCATTTTTGACAAAACTGTTAGTCACCAAACATACAAAAGTTACGCAAATCTAGGTTATTCCTATCAAACTCCGCCTGGATATACCTTTGGTAAAAGCAAAACACAATCCCTCCTTGCTGGCAGTCTAGTTTTTTCTCCAGGAGAGGTGGAAGTGTTATATTTAAACTGAATGTTATTTGTAAAGTGCACGCTTAACACAATTGGCAAATCTTCAAGACAGGCATCGCAATATAAGAACAAGCGGATATAGACCGTTAAATGAACATATAATAATAAGGGCTTTTTAAAGGGTAATTTCGGAAAGCCCTCTTTTGACATTCGAAAATTATATCAATGCTTTTCGGTGTATTATATAATATTTAAAAAACTCATTAATAATTCATGAGTAAATTTCAAAAGAAATTAATGTTTAATCAGTGTCTTTATATGTGATATAGATTCATGTTCATTTACATAAACTTTAACTTTGATTTTCTCGGCTTTGACAAGGTTTATTTTTAAAATTTCTTCGCCATTGAACTCATAAGATGGATACGTTTTTTAAGCCAATTAAAAAAACTCGTAGATCGTGCTTTATCACATCTAAAACACTCCGCTTCGTGTTTTATATGTGATAAAGCACTCCTACTCGTTTTTTAAATAGTACATGGTATCAGTATAAAAAGTCATGAAGGCCCGTTTACACTTGCGATTTTTGCCGTGATTTTATGTACGATTTTCCTCTTTTGATGTGAACGAGTGAATTAGTTACGAAGCATTTGTAGCTGCTCACTCGCCATTTTCCCGCCATTTCAGATCACATGGGAAAAATAAGAACAGTGTTTGTAAATAATGATTTAGCGCTAAAATTCATTTTGCACGAGATTATTCTGAAGGAGGTTTCTAGTTATCGTTTAATAAGGAATCTCCGATACTTGCACTGAATGTATGTAGTTAAGAAATCGCATAAGAGTGATCCTATAAACCTACGTGCTTGCACTAGTTTGATTGGAGGAAAAAAAATAAATGCACTTCCAGAGACAAATTACTGCTTTATTGGTTATGTTTCTAGCCGTCTCCCTGAACAATCTCTACAGCTTCTCAACGCAATAGCCAACAGCCTGACGATTTAGTCCGCGGCTATGCAAATTTTAAAATATTGCAGTAAGTCATTCTTAAAAATTATTAGCACATCAGATTAAGACAATGTACATGCAGACATGAACGTTTTCGAGTGTTTTCTTTTTCGTTTTCATGCCAAAACAGTTTTAATTCAAATACCGTCAATTTACCATAAAAGTTGATTTTAGTCATTTAACATTGAGCATATTTTTCCTTGGATCATGTGGACAAGGCCTCAAAGCGATAAACGATTTTGAAAACGTACGCTCTAAAAAGACGTTCGTGTGTACATAGCCTAAACTCAAAAACTAACTACACTCTAAAACTGTTCATGGCACTTGGATTAAGAAAGCGATTCTTTGAGAACACGAACTTAGATTTGAAATATTACTCATAATGCCCATGCAACATTTTAATGCTATCTGTGGGATGAGGAATTTAGATATATTTATGAGTTCGTCCGTTCATGATCACATTTTTAAACTCAGCAACCATCTTTCGTAAGGCAAAATATACATCTGCTGTTGTTGGTTCGGGGTCATCTCTGTCGTTCCAACAACGGCCACATATTGGGATATTTACAAAAATCTCGACCGGGTCATTCACGAGGAATCCTCCATCAGAGAGAAAAAATCCCTGAAGTTCGCATATCTGCCTGAAGACAACCTCGCCCGGATCCTCTGCCATGAATGTAATTATCTTCTCAAGATCAACCGTTGTCTTTTTGAGCCCTTCCTTCGTTGTAACAGAAATGACATTATCGATTAACTCGCGGACAGTTTTGTGTGCGACATGATCGCGAATATGCTGGAAAATTCCAACTCCCCTCTCCACCCATCCAAACAAAAGACCACTGCATGCATTCTCTCTCGAACTAGACTTCATGAGAAATTTCTCTCCGCATTTTATTTCGTTGATAGGTTGTTCATCAAACTCAATCGTTTTGATTTTGTAGCTATCTTGCAGTGCCATCAGATTCTTTAATTCCTTTTGAATGCTTTCCTGGCAAGAGATAGCTGGACGCCCGTATTTAGGAGCTTTGCAAACCAGTAAACCAACTGAAGGAAAATCACTAAGATGGCAAGCAATCTTGTCGTATCCCCCCTTTTCTATCTCACTGCACAACAGGTCATAGCTCATGCCACCTTTCTTTGACTGCTCCACCAATTTTCGAGCCGAATCGAACTTATCAATAATTTTCTTGGACGAATCATCTTCGATCATACAACCAGTTGATACAAAAAGGACAACAAATGGAAAAAAAGTCATGTGTATTTCCATTTTTCTTTATATACCTAAATAAAAGCAAGGAAGGAGTGAGACTAAGTTCTTGTTGCAACATGCGCATGCGCCATGTTATAGTATAACCTAATCGGTCGATCTGGCCTGAACCAAAATATTCTCCCCTGGCCCTGGGTGCGAGCAACACAGCTCGATTGGGGGTGACATACTGCAGGGACAATCGCGTTTAGAGGGAAGCATCGTCAACTTTCGATAGATATAATAATAATAAAGTATTTCTATAGCACACAATCAAATTCTGTTCTAGACACTTCACAGTAATAGAAAATCCAATATTAAGACTATTAAAATGTCTAGGCCTGTTTCAGACGTCGAACTTTTCATGTGCCGAAGCCAATGCAAATGAACTTAAACAAAGACTTTAGTTTATTAACATTACGTTCAAGACATGAAAATTAAAACGTCCAAACCTTAATACGATATCAAATGATGTCAAACATTAAAAAAAGTGTTAAGACCAAGTATATTACACACTTAATGTATGCTCCCGAGGGAAATAGTGAGTTTTGTTTCCCCAAGAGTCTGAAAGTTTTCCCGAGACGAAGTCAACAGACACATTGAGACTCGAGGGAAAACAACGTCTCTGATTATTTACTCGCTTTGAGTTAACTGAAATTGGACGATGAATAATACGTTCTGGAATGCTACGAGTTTTTTAACCTTGATCTGATCATAATTATATATTGTGATACGGTAAAACTTGTTTCACGCCTTTTTTGGTCAAGAAATGAGGGGAAATCGCAACATTCGGGGAACGAAGTTCACATATCAAACATCTCTGGTTGCATTTCAAACAGCGCTCCTATTCGGTTATTGGAAAATCAATAGGCAAGATTTTTCTTGTGGTTATTCTACCAGGTGGCAATATCACTCTTCGAAAATTAACATGATTTGGAAGTTAGCATGTGCAATTGTTCACAAACTGGTGGCAAACTGGTAATTCAAACTTGATGTTTCTGAGGCTGATTGGATGTTGTCAGTATTTCGATACTGTATTTTATTGTAGGCTATATCAGCTTCAGTATCATTTTAAACTCTACAAGCTGACTCTAATTATAATCAAACAAATTATTTTGATAGTATTTTATCACTATTTCCACAAAATTGCGTGTAGTTCAAAATTCCATGATTTTATAGTTTTATTGGTAAATTTAAAATGGTTTGCTAGTCCCGGTAAAATAAGCATGGTTAAATCGTGCTTTTCAAGAATGAAAACTGATATAGTCAGAAAAAAGTAATATGTTGAAATGCACTGAGACTAGGTGAAGTACGGAAACAAAAATATTCCAACTTAGCTAATACAATATAGTAAGCTCCATTAGTTGTTTGAATTTTAAACGGATATACATGATCCAATATCAGTATATATAAAAGGTTTTTCGAAGCGTTATTGGAAATTTTGGAACCTGAAACAGACTTTCAGAATCGTGCACATTACTTCACAAAGAAAATTTTGATACTTTACGGGCATATCCTGTACTTAGTATGGTGAAACTTTGCATGCAGTAAACTCTGGGAAAAAGATAATGTGGAAGATACAAGTTTTACTAGCTAAATAGCATGTATCAGAAGAGTGAAAATGGGAGACGTACCTTAAGTGTGTGACAACATTCCAAGTGTATCACGCTCCGAAATAGTAAAATTTCAATGTTTGAAGTCATTCACCGTGACCACGGGTTTGTCAGAGAAGCAGGTTAGAACAGGTTGTCTCTATTTCCGTAACTGCTTGGGCCCGCGTTACTAATGTACTTGTCCTTGTAAAGGTTTTTGGAAACAGAATATCAATCAGGTAATTCTAATGCAAAGCTGCATGAATGTAATGGAAAATTATATTTAGTTAAAAAGAGAAGGATGTTTTGGTGGCGCAATCTAACAAAAGCTTTTTAGCGTGTGTTGAGAAAGCGTGGTGTCAAACAACTTATCCTCAAAAACATGTTTTAGTATTATATCAATGGTTCGTTTCAAAGGCACATTATAGTAAAAAGTGATTGCACATCAAATGAGAAGAAACGATCAAAACATCTTTTTCGTTTGATAATAATTTCTATGAGCAATCAGACGGCGTTTCTCTGGGTTATAACTAGTTTACCTCCGGTACTATCGAATATTATACAGCTCACTGAATTCGAGAAAGTCACTGTAGGTGATTTGTTATAGAAAATAGAAATATAAAATTTAATTTTATCGTAGGTATGTTGACGACAGAAAGTCTCGTATTGATTAGGCCGAAGACATTCTTTTGGTCGTTGGAATAGACTTAAAAGCTTGAACAAAACTAAATCTAAGGTTCACAGCAGACAATTTTCACAATGAAAAAATTCATTTCTTAGACTTAAAAATTTCCACCTCAGGCATTGATTTTTTCGGAAGTCAACACATACGGGTCAGTACACCTGTTTTGACAGTTTTGAGCCTTGCATGGTCACGCAAAACAGCATGGATTAGGTCGAGACGTAAAAATACGTAGCAACTTTAGTTAGTTCTTTTACCCAAACAGGTCGATCTTTATGATCTCCAAATTCATATATTGGAAAGGCTTTGAGTCATTCGCAAACTCACAAACAAGAACCAACATTCTTGTATTCTATCAAATTGTCTGCTGGTAATGGTTTTTAAAAATTTTAAGACAACAGCTATGATTTGCTATTTTTGCCCAATGCATGCATAGCATTAACTCTTCTATTCCTAGAATATTTATATCGTAATCTTCGCTAGAGTCTTAACTTTCACACCAGAGAGAATTTTTAATTTGCTTCATGTTGATGAAACGTTAAGATTATTAAAAATATTTCATACAGAATGCATGTATAACAGTATAACTATATAGGCTGCACGAAAAACTCAGATAAGCCAAATGTACATGTTTACTACAAGTTAGACTCTGTATGCAGGGTTCAGTGTAATAGCGCCCTCCATCGCATCGCGAGTTAAATTGCTTTAATGTCAAAGCAAAAAAATTGGATCAAAATAATTTCATAAGAGTGTCTAGCAACAAATAATTGATTACCTAGTTTAAAACAATATGACGTTAGAATTCTTATTCTCCACTCGATCAAAAAAAAGGAAACATATTTTAAAGGCTCCAGCTTTGGGTAAAACAGCAAAAGATATTTTAAAAGCTGAGCAAGGTAAAAAAAATTTGTATAATAGAGCTTTATTTATGTTACTGCATGTCCATTTAATTCATAGCAACACGAAGTAGTAGTGATTGAATTTCTTTTCTCTTATTTTGCCTCCTTTTTGCCTGATGTTTCTCCAACGCTTAAAATTTTAAGATATTGACATCGCATACCTTAAATTCGGCTAAGAGAAGGGAGACGTTCCACCGATTCTCAGTCTGTCAAGGGGGATTAATGCAATGGAGCTTGCAGAATTATGCCTAGGATCTCCCTCCAGGCGATTGAGAAAAATCACATCACTGAGAACAAAAACATTGGGGGTGCTCAAGCCTTCCGGTTCTAGTCCACCTGACCTGATTCCTATGTAACCGAGCAAGTTTGAGCTTAGATTTTGCATTATGCAGATATACCAAAAATGAGACAAGCCGATTTAAGATGAAAATATACATTAACTATCTAAAGGTACATTGGTTTTATTGGTAAAGATAATTCAAGACAGATACAAGACAGAAAGAATCAAAGTGTTTGTATGTATTATAACAATGAAACCACAGTTCCCTCTCCTTCGGTTAAACAGCTCTAATTTTCATTGTAACGTGTTTGAGAGAGAAATAATACCCTTTCCATTCATACCAGATAATACCATTGCCATACTGGACAAGAGCACTTTGGTGATAATCTCCATTCAGGTTTGAATGATGACATTTATTGTACCACCAAGCACCTTTGAATTTAACAGCGCAATTCTCATTGAATAAGTCGTTGTCAGAATCTTTGGTTGTAAAAGCCATGTTTTCATGCAACCTTAGAGCATTACCACCAGCATTACCTGTGAGAAACATAAACAAAATATTTTGAGTTTCTGTTCAGAAAACCTAAATAGCCTCGTCTGCTTGAACTATGTTGGCAACAATTTTTCGTCTGTTAACACAGTATACACGTGCGTGCATGACAGACCGCAATATATAACTGAATACAAATACTTGCTTAAGATTGATCGTAATACGATCAATAATATATTTCGTAAAATTCAAAACTAATTTAAGGTATATATTTTGCATGAATTTTGTTCTCGCAAAAGGGTGGCCGGGCGGGAAATGTGAATTTGTTATGTTTCTCTGTCGCGAATATAAAATTAATATTCAATAAGCCTTTCCCATGATGACGTCATGACAATCAAACTTTGGCTGACATCGGACTACCGCTTTTAACGTCACCATGGAGAAAGCTTATAGTAAGGAATATTAAACCCTTACTTCATTTTATGTCGAATGAATAGCAGCGGCAAGGTGACAGCTCTTTAATTGGTAGTATGAAACTGCGATATCAGCTAGACATCGGAGGTTCTTAGCACAATTGAAACGTTTGTATGATTATTTCAAAGTCCTGGCAGTATAACTAATTTCTTGCAGCCTTTTTTTAGCAAAGTAATCGACTAGCGCGTCGTCGAGCTAACCGCGCGGTAGATCGTAAACTCCCTGGGCCTTCATCAGTGCACTTACCTGAATATACATTTATATTTAAGTGACGTGTAGATGTGTATTCAGATAATTGCACTGATGAGGGCCCGGATTAACGGACTAAAAGCTTTGCAGTATTTAATACTTACGCGGTGTACCTACAAGCTAATTTAATTATGTTTGAAATTAGTTTATAAAAGAATACTTTTCATGCCGTCGAGAAGCCGTGTCTTATTTCAAGGCGTCGCTGGGATGGCAACACTGTCATCGGACCACAAATTATACATACTTATCTTCTCACGTGTGGAGTTTCTTTGTTTTGGAAGCGCGTCGTCGAGCTGGCCGCGTCGTGAATGGTAAACTCTCTATTTAATACTTACGTGGTGCACCAAATTTAATCATTGATGTCACCATGCAAACATACAAGAATATTAATTTCAAACATACCTGAATATACTCCGAGATTTATTCGATATTTGTCACTTTCATTAGAAATTGAAACATTGGTATATTGGGCAAAACGGGTGTTTCCAGAAAAATCTTCTAGTTCAATCCGAAGTTCATGCTTTTGGCTTTTTGTTATTCTGTGAATTTTTTCGAGACCAAGCCAATGTTCACCGTACAAGGTGCCAAAACCTGTCTTGTAATCTTGCCATCCTCTGTAGAAGTTGACACTTCCATCAAGACGACGTTGAAATACAGTCCATCCTCCACCTGATGTTGTCATGTCACAAAATACCTTGAATTTTCCGTTGCCATCAGGATCAATGTAGTAAAGTCCGTCCTCAGTTGCTCCAAGATAAAGGTTGTCAGCACAACTTCTTGCTAAAATGAAGAATAAGTCTACGTATTTGGGGTATTCATTAAATCGACAATGCAAGAAATATGCCACTGCATTCAGATTTGCTGCGTCATTCTCAAGAGTGGCTGAAAAATTAAAAGTTTTTGTATTTTGTTTGAACAAATTTTCACTATAAAAAAACAGTATTTGCTCACTCGTGATACATGTAGGACGGCAACACGACTACGACGTGACTGTATTATCCTTTAAATAAATGCTATGGCAAAGTGGTTGTTGCATAGTATTAATTGTACCGATTTAGTGAGATATAAGGCGTTAAAAACATTGTGTTTATGTTTAAGGACAATTCTATAGAGCCTAATTCGAGGTAGGCCTCTCTGGGTCCTGAAATGCAAACGGTCTAGGAAAAAAACGACGTTTTGCCGTTGTAAACAGAACGAAAATGACGTCTAAAACCCATCATAGGTCTTTAATTATTAATTTCTTTTCAATGGTCCAGTGTGTTGATAGCCGTCGTCGTCGCGTTCGCGTCCTACATTAGAGCTGTAGTAATTACTCGAGCTAAAGCGAAAGTCTTTTAAGACTTTAAAAATTCAGCTTATCTGCGTCTTTATTCTGGTTTATCTTGCATGGTTGTGCGTGCAATGTGTTAATGTGATGTCATAGATTTTAGTTGGCGCAACTCAAAATCGAGACACAGTAGCTACAGTGAGCTAGTTTCAGTGTAAGCGCACATCCACGGGTCTGTAAACTTTAGTGGTCATCGTCACCGGATATTGCCAGTATTGATGCTTTTCAAGCAGTAAATGACAAGTTTAAACCTAACATTTATGAGTCCCTACGTACAAAAGTCACCCCCCCCCCAATTAAAGAATATATTAAGGTTAAAATTAATAAAGGTTATACAAAAAAATAGGCAATTCTAGAGCGAAAGAAAAAAAACAGTATCCTGCCGATAGCGCCTAGCATGGAATAATACCCAAGTAATAATCCATTAAGTGATCAAGTTGCATTACAAAAAACGTTTCCATCGCACGCTCTACTCGTGCAAATAGTTTTTCGCTCCATTGCTTTCTTCGTAGACTAGCTTGGTAGCTCCTCTATTAAATCCTGAAATGCAACTCACAAATCTTCTTATACGCATATATAGTTCAATAATTTAGGCCATACAAAAATTCCTGTTTCTCATGATGTCATCATCAGTGCTTAAATGCGGCGCGCGTTTAGTTTAGCGTTTATTTGGCATAATGCGCACCTACCCTCAAAATGCGAACCTACCCGAGAATGCGCACTTACCCCCACAATGCGCACTCACCCCCACAATGCGCACCTACCTCCACAATGCGCACCTACCCCCACAATGCGCACCTACCCCAACAATGCGCACCTACCCCCATAATGCGCATTTTAAATTTAATTTCATTCAAAAATTCACAAGCTGGAAAAACCTGTCATGCAGCATAAAGTATAGAAGACTTATTAAGAACAGTGTGCTTATTCAAAAACGAGAGTTGCCCAAAATTTCAAGTCATACCACATTCCAAGAGCACATGCATGCACATGCATACACAAGAAATGTATCGGTTGTGTCTTACTACTTTCTAGATGAAATATGAATGTTGTTAATTTGATACCTTCCCGATGAACACAACTACCACAGGTTTTTTTAACTTGTCTTAATTCACTCCCTAAACTTGAAATTTCATTCTCCATTCTCGACAGCGCATTCTTGATAGCGAAAATCTCTGGTTTGAGGCCACAGGTGGCTACAGTAAAGTTTCTTTTTACCATACACAGTTCTCCATCTTCAAAATATACAGCATCCACGCTAAAGGAAATAATTTTCTTGCAACAAAATTGAATTGTAAGGTGTCACTACAAGGGCGGGACTGGCAAAATTTGTGCTGAGTTGTAATGTAGGTTTGCTCAATTAGTTGCTAAAGTTTAGACTTGCAATGCCACGATGTTTTACGAAAATAAAAGCATTTTGTTTCTAAAAAATATAGACTGTTTTCTGGTTTGCATGCAAATTGGAATTAGCATCATATGTGGTGTAACAGCTGTCTAAAATGGACAAAACACTTCTAGACGTTTCGACCTGAGGGCCTTCGTGAGGAGAGTTAGTATGAAAATAAATAGAGGAGAATACATGTTTTGTATGGGGGCAAAACATGTGATAAAAATGGGCTAATAGAAAACAAAAAAAATCAGAGAGACGCCTGATTGTGAGTTAAGAATAGCCCGCAATGACGGAAGTCTATTCAGAAACGAGATCAGACGCTTCACCCCGGTTATATTGCAAATTGAATTTTATTGAATATACCCCACTGCACCACCCCATGATAATTAATGCATGGTTATATCCTGGTCTTTATCAAACGTCAGTAAACAAAACAGCTTGACAAGTTAAATGGCTGACTAGTGAAAGAAATCATAATCTTTTAGACACGGGTAATATGAGTATAATAAGTGTACAAATCGACTTAATTTCTTTAGACTTATTGCAGCAAAAAACGGCCCAAATTTTGGTTGAATTCGCTACAAATCTGCCCAATTTTTCTATACATTGAAAATCTTCTGGGAGAGCAGTTGCCCTATCCGTATGCATATATATTTCAAAATATGTTGCAATACAGCCGACAGCAATATTATAAAGTTCAAATTTCATTAATACACAAGGCGCAGACTGATTATAATCACATTGTTTAAATCCCTAAGTTTGCTTTAACCGTATAAAGCCCCGTTTACACTACACTCAATTTATCGTCGCGGCACGGCTCTAATTGGTACGGGTACCCATCTTAGCCGTGCCGTGCCAATAAATCGAGTGTAGTGTAAACGGGGCCTATGGTAACGTAATGATGTATTATGCATGGAATTCAATTCATTCCATGTCGCCGTCTCTGGCTTATACACCGAATTAGATTACTTTCTCGTATTACTACTAAATAATACTTCAATTTCATAGAGTGAGCAATACATGCACTGACCTGTTCAGTGAAACGCAAGGTATAATTTTGAAGAAAAATATATTTTCATTTCAACATATGGCCTTCTTAGTGATAATTGAATTTGTTGCCACGGTGAAGCCATGATTGAAAATGCAGTTTCTCAGTCACTCAAAATTTAACAGCATGTCATGCCGTTCAGTTACAGCAATATTCTTCCCCTTAAGATAGATTTTCCATGACTTCAAAATACACGAGGCATTTATGATGGCTCGGGCCGCCCATCTCAGATCTCTTTAACAAACATTTTCGCACGCATAACAGGGAGTCTATTTGGGCGCCCCTAATGAACGCCTTTTTACACCTGAAAGAGTATATTAACTTATACAATTTCTACTATTATTTGGCTACTTACCTTAAGATGGCCAAGATAAATGGGAAGAGAAACTGAACCATGTTACTTCGCTGCATGTTGAGATATGTGTGACTGGTTATCCCAGATTAAGGAAAATTTGTAGCGAAGAGGCAGAACGAGTGATTTGATTACGTGTGTTATCCTGTCATCAAGTAATTATATACAAACATTTTAATTGATTTCCTATCTCAGGTTGTCACAGATCACAGGCGGCGGTGTAAAAATATTTGCGTGTTTAAAATTTTCGTGTTTCTTATAAAATTAAAAAAAAATTAAAAACGCAGAAATGTAATGGAATGACAAATAATTTCAAAGCCAAGTCAAATTTTAGAGCCTCCTAGTGTCTAGTGAGTTTGTTGGTGATTTCGTGCGAGAGGATAATTGTGCAAATTCTTCTCAATCTGATTCTAACCAAGGGCTGTTCACATGAGCCCAGTTACCCGAGATTCAACGAAGCGTGATATGATTTTGAGGTAGTGAAATGGCAATTGATAAAAGGAGAATAGTGCGAATAGTCGGCGAATAGTGCGAATAGTCGACGAATAGTCGGCAAACACACTAAATAGTCTGCGCCCAGACCAGACGCAGAACTGTTACCCGAGCGCCCACCTGCTGAGCCGCGCGGACTACAAGATGACTGAAATGTCCGAGTCGACGGAAACACTTTGTGACTGTGAGGTATTTATTCATGTTTTTTTTCTTTATTAAACTATATAATTAGAATCAAAAGTATACTCAGAGATCGAGCTCTATGAGTCTATGTAGTGGCCGGAGGTGTATGTTGATATAATAAAGGAACTAGAGTACATTATAGAGCAATTGCATATTTTCGACATGTAATTATGCAAATTCACTTTGAATTTGTCATTTGTATACAAACTACAAAGATTTGCGTCTGTAAATTGTTCTATGTGGATGAAATAAACTGTGTGCATACAATTTATAACACTAGCACTAAAAACCCACACACGCGGCCGTGCCGTAGGCACATAACAGACCTTTAGAACCACAAATGTTCTGTTCACACTTCACAGTGCCAAAATCGGAAAATCGTCACTGAAATTGTGTATGTTTTTCTTTTAGAAGGAAGTTATTTATATTTCTAGCTCGGAATCTGAACCTTGCCCAAAAAAGGTATGTGTATAACTATATATACTATAATTTGACCATGCATCAACATGTCCAATTTATGTAAATAAGAGTATTGTTTTTTCTTATACACTATAATTGCGTTATGTTAGGTTATTTTATGATATACTTATGGGGTTTACTATGTTTGGAACTTTAAGGAACTTTTTAAAAAGTCGATAACTTTGTGTTTTTTTTCTATACTAAATAATAGATTCTTTGTATATTACTGCCAGAACACTTAGATGAATTGCATTGTTTTCTAACAGGTTTTTGAATTCCCCTCTCCAAAAAAATAGTTACTGTAAAACGTATTGTGGAATTTGTATTATTCGTTTTGTAAAGTATGGTCGGAATTCGATCGCTAGAAGAATATGTCACAATGCGACTATTCGTCGACTATTCGCACTATTCGTCGACTATTCGCACTATTCGCCGACTATTCGCACTATTCGTCGACTATTCGCGCTATTCGTCGACTATTCGCGCTATTCGTCGACTATTCGCACTATTCTCCTTTTATCAATTGCCGTAGTGAAATGAGCAGATAACATGATCCTGACAGTCGTATAATCACCAAAACAAGCATGTGTGCTTGTTTGGTGTCATAAAGATTTATTTCAATACCTCGAGCTCGAGTAACCGAGCTCATGTAAACAGCCCCTGTTTCCCACTGTCGCGTTTTTTGTACCTACGTCACGCACGTAAAAGTTTAAAATAGTTTAAACAATACTTATGAAATCAACGATGGAATGGATGCATAGGATTGGATTCTGTTGATGATTTGGTGTGCAATAATAACTATACTTAGCCTACTAACTGAGCATGTATATCTTTCCGTATAGACCGAACATGCAGTCAAAGTTGGTAAGTTTTTTATTATATGGCATAATCCATGCGTATATTGTAATGATTAATTTTTTCATCACATCCGAGCACACGCAACCGAAACATTCAGATTTAATTACTTCTGGAGCCGGCCTGACGACAGTGGCGAACAAAAGGGGAAAAAGCACTTTATTTTAGTGTAAAATATTAACACAACATCATAAATTATTTAATATTAATGAAGATCGAACGATATCAACAAATCATAAAACTTTAGTTCAGGCTTTATCTGGCTTAAAACTAAAAGTTCCGTATTAAATGTGATTAAAGCCAGATTTAAAATGGTTTGAAATATTTTGTCGATGAACTGGCAACGGTCCAACAGAAACATTATAATCGTTACATTTCAGGAAAATAAAAACTCGCTTTCAGAATGCTCCTCATCAGTCATCTCGTTAATTTTTATTTTATGCACATACAATTAGCCGAAATTTAATGTTTTCGCCGTTTTCGTTTTGCTGTGTTTTTCACAGGGCAATAAGAATTGCGTATTGCGCGCGGACCTGTCAGCAACAAATCAAATTGCATGATAAACCAAAACAAACGCTTGCCATATAATAAGATTAATTATATAACAGCGAAGAAGATTTTAATCTTTTAGCCTTAATCTTTTAGATTTTTAGCCTTATGTCCGTTTGTCTGTATTCAATCAGTTTCATATATTTGTGAGTCAAACTTGTGATTTAGAGCATAAGAATGTGAGAAAAACTACACGAATTGTTTTCTAGACTAAAACCTAAGATATACACACTTCAAATTTAAGCCAGGAACAGTTGATGGAAAAACTAGTCAACTAAGAGGTACCGCTGACAAGAGCAAGCGTGGTTAATGAGTATATAATGCTCATGACCCTTTCCTGCATCGAGTGAAGTGCCAAAAATCATAATTGATTTACCCTCACTTATCCCCGGCATTACTATCATAACACATTAACCACGCTTGCTCTTGTCAGCGTAACCTCCGTAGCTCAGTGACAAGAGCATTCCACCGGCATCGCAAAAGCGTAGGTTCGATTCCTGCCGGTCTTGCCGGAGGACCTATAGTTTTTAGACTAGTTTTTGCAACAACTGTTCCTGGCTTGAATTTGAAGTGTGCAATTAAGACCCTTAAACCTCTAGAATTTTTCTGCACTGAGTGAAGTGCCAAAAATCATAATTGATTTACCCTCACCTAACCAGACTGCCGAGAAGATGCCCAGACTGCCGAGAAGATTTAATAGCTTGGTCGTCGGGACCTTATACCACCCCCCAAGTGCTGACGACTCAGCAATGCTGGATTATTTATCCAACTGTCTCTCTACATTGGAATCATGCTATCCTAATTGTGGTTTTATTATTCTGGGCGACTTTAATCAGTTAAATATCAACCGATTAAAACTAAGCTATAACCTACGTCAACTTGTTAACTTTCCAACACGTGGCAGAAATACTCTTGATCTCGTCTTGACAAATCTTTACGAATACTACGATCAACCGGTAAAGTATGCACCATTCGGTCTCTCTGATCATATGTCTGTAGAATTTAAACCAAAAGAACGATGTCAACCCCAAAGAGCGCAGAAAAGAGTGGTGAAGAAAAGAGATCTACGTCCGAGCTCCCGTCTTGCATTCCGTAAATATTTGGAACTGTTGGACATTCCCAGCATGTTTGACAAAGCCCCTTCTTGCACAGAAAAAATCTCCCTCTTGGAAACCATTGTAACTACTGGTCTGGATTATATTCTCCCACTGCGCTCAACTACATCTCGGTGTAATGAACCTCCCTGGATGAACTCAAAATTATCATTATTAATTAAGAAACGCCAGAAAGCTCTTAACCAAGGAAATATTACCCAATTCAAGTACTTGAGAAATAAAGTAAACCGCAAAAGGAAAAGTTGTCGTGCGAAGCATTATGAAAATAGCATTCAACATCTTAAAGAATGTAAACCATCCTCTTGGTGGAATGAGGTTAAGAAGCTCAGTGGAGCAAAATCTACTAGCGGAAATAACGAAGAAATCCTTAAAGCCTTAAGACCTGATGAACACCTTACGGAAACAGATAAAGTAGATATTGCAAACGAGATAAATGATTCTTTTCTTTCCCCAATGGCTGAATTTACTCCTCTCACTCCAGAGAATTACCAAGATCTGTTATTTGGCGCAGCTAATGATTCTACTGTCACAATTGCTGCAGGAGACGTATTTAAAAAACTGTCAACGCTTAATCCAAGGAAAGCCCACGGCCCTGATGGAATACCAACATGGGTGTTAAAAGAGAATGCTGATTTATTGGAACTTCCAGTCAAAGAGATCCTAGATAGTTCTTACCGCGAATGCCGTATTCCACAATCTTGGAAAGAGGCCGACATTATTGCTATCCCTAAAAAGAAACCCATAACTGACATTAATAACAACCTACGTCCAATATCATTAACACCTATTTTATCAAAACTGGCCGAAGAATTCGTGGTTGAACAACACCTAAAACCTGCGGTATTAGCCACAATTGATAAAAGGCAATTCGGATCCATCCCGAATTCAAGCACTACGTATGCCCTTATCAGCATGCTTTTTTTGGAATAAAAACACGACGGAAATGGCTCTAAATCAGAATTATGCTTTTTGACTTTCGTAAGCTTTCGGAAATGGCTCATACATCATGCTTTTCCTCGCACGAAAACTGTTAAAATACAACATCCCAAAACCTATATTGCATTGGATCTTAGACTTCCTCACTGATCGCAGTCAGAGAGTTAAACTTAGCGATGACTGTTTTTCCGAGTGGAAGGCTGTGCCAGCGGGTGTCCCCCAGGGGACAAAATTAGGCCCTTGGCTTTTCTTAATCATGATGGACGACCTTGATGTTGCTGATAACAAGAACCTTTGGAAATACGTAGACGATTCAACTATGTCTGAAGTCATAAATAAAGATCAACCTAGTATAATGCAAGCGTATGTCAACGAATTCTCTTCAAAATCCAGAAGTGATGGTATGCAGTTAAAAGAGTCCAAATGCAAGGAACTTCGAATAAGTTTCTCAACTGTAAAGAGAGAGTTTGATCCTATTATTATCAACGACAAAAACATCGAAGTAGTCCAGTGTGAAAAACTACTCGGTTTAACCATCTCCGACAACCTCAAATGGAATAAACATATTGAGACTGTATGCAAGAAGATTTCAACTCGTCTATACTTCTTGCGACAATTGAAACGGGCAAAGTTACCATCCAAGGATCTTCTCTTGTTCTATGTTACTTGTATTCGGCCGGTTGCTGAATACGCGTGCGAAGTATTCCACGATTCCCTTACAAAATACCTGTCAGACGATCTCGAAAGATTACAACGCCGAGCTTGCAGAATAATCCTCCCCGAACATTCGTACGAGGATGCACTTAATCAACTAGGTCTCATGTCACTGTTCGATCGAAGACAAAATTTGACCGATAAACTTTTTCGGCAAATTGTTAATGATCCGCAAGACAAATTACACCATTTATTACCAGCATTAAATTTATCTGAGGCATCTCTGAGAGAAAGAAGAATATTTCAAGTTCCAAACTGTAGAACATTTAGATTTAAAAACGATTTTATCAATTTCAACTCTAGTAAATACGTATAATATATCTGAGACACTAAATAATGTAAATAGATAGTTTTACCAATTGAACCTCCACTTTTATGGATTTTAATAACATAGATCATACTTTTTGTAACACTTAAGGTTTTTCAGCCGGAGCCTATTGCCGAGGCTGCAAGTTTTAAGTCAATAAACCATCTATCTATCTATCTATCTATCTAAAAACTAAGATAGGCGCTTTTTAGCAGAAATTAAGTGAAAAAATAATTTTGCTGTATACTTGGCGCCCAATATTGTACGTGCATTATATGTAACAATACCCAAAAAGATAATTCATATAATTCAATACAAAACTGACCTAGAAAGACTGAAGATTCAATTTCATTTTTCTAATATAATCAAAAACAATGTGTAATGCAATGAATGTTCTCCGAACAAAGTCAGCTAAAGGGACACATCATTTGCATCCAAATGCATATCATATCGGGAATGCTGCCCCCTCCGCGCTTTTCGCGTGTCACACCCTAGCTAAATTTAAAACGCTTCCCTTAATTAATATGTTATACGATATTGTGTGGTTTGTGCATTGTTAAACGCCTGCATGCCCTAAAGGTATTTTAAGTGCTTATCTGTTGGTCAGTTCAATGTACATTAGGTTCCATTAAGGTCCATTAATGACCTTCAATTTTCATGCACATATGGTAAGTAAAACGCGTAAGTAAAAATCATTGCACATGCATGGGAAATGCTTTTTTAATATTTTTATCTGTGGTTGTTCAAAACTAATGCGTGATAGTGTGTGAATTTATGTGTGCTGCTGATCATTGCTCGCCAGTTTTTGATTAAAACCTCCCTGGAAAACCGCGGTGTCGCATCACATCCGGTGCGATTTTGCGCACGAATCATTGTTTGTGAAGTGTAATCCATGCATACAGCCAGCCTGTACATAAAAAATAATTTAACATTTATAAGCTCTACTATAATTAACTACATAAACCAGAGTACCTCCTATTAATTCAGAAGAGCTCGATTTTCCGTTTCCTTTCCAATATCATGACTCGCGTATCCCTCTGAACTATTGAGTCTCAAGTCCAGGCAGAGTTGTAGATATAGATGAAAGACAACACCTTTCTCTCCTCTAACGATTTGTTTTGCAGTTTCATAATTCCGTGAGAACAATGTTGAGAACTTCCAGACTTTCCTGACATGTCGAGGGAAATCACACTTTATAATGGGTTTACGGCTTGTGATTGTAAGGCGGCGTTTCTCATGCAAGGCCTGGTTTATACAGCGAGCTATGAACGACGTATGGTCTCGCACGCTAGGCAATCTTATACGGCGACGTGGGATAGAAATAATTTGGATATGAGTGCATGTACGAAACAAACTCTGAATAACTTCGTATGATAGATAATTGTTGCTTGAAACAATATATAGCAAATCAGCGAATTATTTCGTGCGCTCACTGCGCTCTGCAAATAAACGTCAAATAGCGTGGCGTGGATAAACCACAAATCTCGTGATTTGATAAACTTTTGTTTATATTTGGGATGTTATGATTTACTTTTTTTACTATTCTTAGTCTGAGCGTGCATTCGATAAAAACACAGATCAAATATAAAAAAATTCTCGCGGATCAACTATATGCCTGACTGCCTTCGGCATCAGAAATTACTTCATCATTCTGCTCGCCAGCTTCGCCAACCAGGGTAAAAACTTTCAGTAAAAATATTGCTGTTGTTTGGTATACTGGGGCCGGTTGTATGAAAGCCGGATAGCGCTATCCATCGGATAGTGATTTTTTCAACCGTTCTAAAAATGCTTGGAGAGCAATAAAATTTCAGTGTTGGAACCAGCAATTGTTGAAAAGGATCATAAATTTAGGAATAAAAAGATTTAATCAAAGTTATAGCAAACAACGGGTGATTTTAAAGCTATTGAAAAAACCACTATCCGGTGGATAGCGCTATCCGGCTTTCATACAACCGGGCCCTGTTGATTAAACATTCTACAAAACGGAGCCAGCAACGATAGTAAATTTCAATCGTACTATTACTTAAGGATACTATCAAACGAACGCTTTCTTTACATTCTGAACTATTTTTTTTTTAATACGAGCTGTCTGCGTATCTCACACATTATTTGTTCTCTTTGATGAATATGACAAGATGAATATGACTCTAGTCTTTGTACAAGAGTATTCACGGGCAGAACCGATGCAAAAACCCAACTGGACAATGCATTTGTCCTAAATACAGTACTCGCCATCGCATAATAGGGATCTTAAGCATGTACTATGTAGGATTGGAACTCGACGACGGCAGCTATCAATACAATGCTTCATTGAAAAGAAGTGAATTATAAAATACCTATAGGAGTTTTAGACGTGATCTACGTTCTGTTTACAACGACAAAACGTCGTTTATTACGTCCTTTGTAGAACGTCTATGTTCAGGAACCAGTGAGCGCTACCTCGAATTAAGCCCTATAGAATTGTCCCTGAACGTAAACAAAATGTGTTCAACGTCTTATATCTCATTAAATTGGTACAGTTGACAATATACAAAAACGTTTTATCATAACATTTATTTAAATAAAGGAGTATTCCAAGTTTCCAACCACGTCGTCGTCGTGTTCAAAATTTTGTAAAATGCGGAAAATATATAGCCATGCAAACTGCGAAGTTTGCTGCAAATTTTGTATACTTTTGTATTACGTGCGGAAATGTGTAGGTAAATTAGTTACACACTTTAGGCCGGGGGTCGGAATGCCATTGTGTTGCCCTCAAATAATATAAAACAATATTTGCGGCGCCTTTGCGGAATATATCGCGCTTTTCAAATCCGGCGTTTATAACGCGTGCGTGTGCCTGCAAGGCAAGATAAAGCCCGTTTTCCGTGACGTAATAAGGATGCTTTCGATTGCTTGCGGAAAAAAAAACGGCCACGACACAACTGTCTGTCCATGGGTTAATCTCCCCGTAATTCGTAAATACTGTTTTAGTGCTTTATCGAGATCATGACTGCAGACGAGTTTCCAGGTGATGTCTTGATCGACTATATCCATCGACTATTACACAAATATATCCATACAAATCTATTACAACCACAGTTAGATAACTTTATTTCCAGCACTTCAAAGAGGTATCTTCAACAATATTTAAAAAGTTTACACATTATTTTCGGGAATTGATGATTGATAGTAAAGCGTGGGGAAATTTGCTCCCAGCAATGTCATAAATTGTTTTTCCAAATTCACACCATTTTGATATATGGACGTATTTTGCTAAAAAAAGAAAAGCGACATATAAGCAGAAGCATGCAGCGGTCACAGGAAGTATATAAACTAAGATAATACTGTGTTCAAGTAGTAAAAAACTGCTCAATTTTTAAAGTATTCTGAGTCTAAAAATTACATGCCAATTATAGATGTTCATAATAGCTGGAAACTGATTTTTGAGCAGTTCAGTTCAGAACATTTGTAAAATCATTACCGTCACCATAATTACATAAATTATAAAAACCTTCTTCTTGGCTAACAAAAACGTTGGCAATCTGCATGAAGTATTCTACGTAAATCTTATCTTATATATCTAACTTAATCTAATCTAATAAACTCTTTGGATTTAAAACTTACCGGATTAAAAAGATAACAGTTATCAAATAACAATTTCATATCGTCAACAAAATCATACACTGAATCATAGTTTATAGTTTGTAATTTCGTCTTGATGGCCGTCAAATCAATTGGATTTTTTATTATTTCGTAATATTTAGGGACCTAAAATATAAAAAAATCAGAAACAGTTAAAAAAAAAACATGCCCGCTACCTCTGCATGGTTATCTTGAAGTTGAATGCAGGTTTTCTTTCCACCCCGTCTTATGAAACATTAGGAACCTTAAGCATATTAGACGGCAACACGACGATGACGCGGTTGAAATTCTCGTTTAAATAAATGCTTTGGCAAAGTGGTTGTTGTATATTATTAATTGTACCGATTTAGTGAGATATAAGGCGTTAAAAACATTGTGTTTGTGTTTAAGGACAATTTTATAGAGCCTAATTCGAGGTAGGGCTCGCTGGGTCCTGAAATGCAACCGTTCTAGGCAAGACGTAAAAAACAACGTTTTCCGTTGTAAACAGAACGAAGAAGACGTCTATAACTCATCATGGGTATTTAATTATTCATTTCTTTTCAATGAGCCATTGTATTAATAGCCGTCGTCGTCGCGTTCGCGTTCTACATGCTAAAGGTCGCTATTGAACCCGGTATTACAGTTACAAAGTAATCATGCTGTCTAGAAAATGTAGTACTAAATATTGAAATCGCGTGCGGTTCCATAAAACCATACAAACGATTTTAAAATGAAGATATCCTTATAATTATGAAGACTACCGTACGAAATATTTCCAGAGGATCTCGCGTGACTAATAACGCCTTCACGAGAAGTAAAAGAACATAAGTTTACATTGTGCTGCAGCATGGTGTGCATTATGCAGCAGGAGTTACTGTAGTAAAGTTACACCCACCACAGTTGTTTTTGATGCCTTAGATCAAACACTATAATAGACATTTTTCACCTTTTTAGGGTCAACTGGTCTAGCAAACGGGAATGAATCATCTGAGACCCACAGTTCGGTTAATAACTTGTCACACAGCTGAAATAAAAACAGTGAAACAATAAGAACTTTATTTACATTTATAATTCATAACTCCGTTATGTCGAGAAGCTAAGGAGTAACTACAACACACACAAGACAATAGTAGCTCTAAAAAGCAATATCATTTTTTACTTGATAAACAAAACTACAAAAATTATACCCCTTAGGTGGGCTTGCCACTGTTCGTAAAGTTCGTCACAAACAAGAAATGATACTCACATTCAATTCTTTCGACGCCTCAGTGCGTCTTGATTTTCTTGGAAAAGGAAGTAAGAGGCTCTTTTCGGAAAGTTTCCTCTTAACACTTTTGTTTTCCTTACATTTACTGCTTGGATCTAAAAACATCACACGCAGTTTCACATAAAAAGCCAGTCACGATTTCACCAACTCTTTCCACAAGCGCTGAAGGATATCAAAGTTTTTTTATGATAAACCGAGAAAGGTAGACAAAGATATTACTCGAATTAATACAAATCTTACATCAAGTTTTTTTTAAGGCGATCTGTCTTTCTCGAACATGAATTTATTATTATCTTATACTTAAGCAGATAAATCAGAATGAAAATCGTTTTGTGTAGATATCAGATGGTTTGGTCTTGCTTGTGCTTTTAAATGTTGAACGTTGCTCATCATAGATGTATATATAGATATATAGACTAGACAATGCATCTTTGAAATTAGGCCAAAAAAACGATTGTCGGCGATTGCCCAAAAAAAAGAGAATTGGGACTATAGCAAACGAAAAGGTCGCTGACTTGATTCCCACGGTGGTTTAAGCTAATTTTTCAGCTTGCTCTTTATCTTACCATGATTGCCATCTGTCTTCTGGTTTAAATCCTTTGCATCTTTTGTATTTCTCGGAGTTTCTGAATCAAGTGACTCGTTAGAACGACAAGAACATACTCCTTTCTGTTCGTTCTCGTTGTTGACATTATTAACAGCCAATGGTCGTAAAGTCATGTCCTTACAATTGAATTAAAATTTGTCAAAACAAGAAAAAGAAAACAAATACTAAAACAATGGCATAAACACAGAAATTCTTCGCCCACCTCTTCTGGACTGGACAACATTGGACTTGAATTTCGAGAAAATCGAGGCATCAGCGGATACGGGGTTTCATCGTCTTCTCCTGTTACACTAATTGGCGGAGAACATATAGAGACTTGAGGTGGAGTAGGAAATGTTTCCCCAACGTCGTCTTTCTCCTTTGCATCAAAATTCTCTTCAACACTTTCATCAAATTTGTTTGGCTTCTGCTCGCTTTTGTAAACAACATTTCTTGATGCTTGAAGAGAACCATAATTTCAAAACTTGTTTTAGAAAACAAAATCAAGACATGCGATTTCAAACGATTTGGAAAAAAATATGCAAAGCTCAATTTTGAAGTCACTGTCAACGTCAATTTACATTTGCCTGAAATTCGGATTAAAGAATCTTGCCGTCGACTTCATATTGCTTTTAAAGCGCGATTCATGAGTATACATTCCATCCGCTAATCGTTTTCTTTGTATGGAATGCCGAAAACGCAACGGCATGCCGATATTGCAATTAGGAATTTCATGACAGACTAGAGAAACGCAAAATCACTATTAATTTTTGGTTTTGTGAGAGTTCTTATATTCACAGCAGGAGACAAGTATGATGGTTCCACGAGAAAAATCAAATCTAGAGAGGTCTTCAAATTATCTAGCCAGTTGCCTAATCCCTTGATTTGCATGCAATTTAAAATTGATCAGTGGAAGGATACAAGTGTAAGGTGATTGTATCCAACAATTAATCCCGTGTTTAACATACTGCAAAGTTCTACAGACGTTGGTTTGCTTATGACGAAGCCCTGAGCACATAAATTACATTGACTACTTCAGACAGACAGGAAGAAAATGTTTGAACAGATGCCTGTGGAACATTCAGCGATTTTTGAGACGTCAGTACGCCCACGGATAGCTCAAAATGACAATGATTGTGTAAAAATACAGAAAGAAATGAGAACAGGAAGAAAATGTTTGAACAGATGCCTGTGGAACATTCAGCGATTTTTGAGACGCCAGTACGCCCACGGATAGCTCAAAATGTCAATGATTGTGTAAAGATACAGAAAGAAATAATGAATTTGTTTCATTAGGTCTGAGAAACAACAGCTTAGAGAAATTGACACGTACTGGAGATACATACAGAACTGGAATTCTTACACTCTTCGCCCTTGGGAACCAGGAAAACCTCATCATTATAATGAAGTATGATTCTGATATCAATCAAAGTCCATTGCTCACATGAAAAAAAGTGCTACATGTGTGGCACTGAATTCAGACGCCAAAGTCAACAATGCTGAACTGTTTGGACTGCCTAAAGGGATTTTCTGCTTTAGAGGCAATTATTTACATAAAGTGTAAACGAAACGATTTCACCAACACATTTCAACAAGTGCTGAAGGATGTCAAAGTTTTTTTATGATAAACAGAGAAAGATGTTATTCTAATTGGAGTGAACGACTTTCATATGGAGGTAAACTAGTTTTAAATCAAAAGCCTCTTTTAATGGTATTCCTGAAAGAGATGCACTCTAAACGAATGCATAGCTCTATAGGGCTAACTTCTTTTGACCTAGTTATATACAAAACTTTGCTTTGCAGACATCTCATCACATCACTAACAATTATATTTTCACTAATATCGCACCAGTGGATAAGTTATTTTTTATCCTTCACGCGTATGTATTCGCCCACTACTCTTGTAAAATATTGTAATAATTTAAAAATATTTGTACGTAGCCTATAATCTGCGTACATATAATCCACTCATTACAGCAGTAATATTACCATTAGTGCACTATTATCAATTGTATTGCAATAATCGCAACTTTCTCACACTCCACATACCTCTACATTCATCAAAGGTGGTGGATATATACCCAGGATGTCTGACCATTTCCAGAAGATGTCGATGAACATTAATAGATACTTGTAACGTAGGTGATGGAAATTTATTAACGTTGTCACTAAGGAGTAACTCATCGATTACTCTGGAGATATGATCAAACTTTTTGAAAACAACAAGATTATCTTCACACAATAATCCTTTCCCTAAAATTAACGGGTATATAAACAATTACAAATAGAATTTTTTTTTGCCAGATAAACATGCTTTTCAATGCAATTAAACAACTAACAAGATTATCTAAACAACCATATTAAGAAAAACCACACTCACTGGTAAAATCAACACAACAATACCTTCTGTATGAATCATTCTTACCTTAGCTCACTATATATTATTAAAGAAAGTTTAAAACTGACCTTTTTCAACAAGTTCATCAATAGCTTCTGAAGTTTCTCGCATTTCATTAAAAATTGGTCTCGATGTCGTCGTATGCAATAAGGACGTAAGCTGATGTTGAAACGATTCTTCTTGTTTATTCAGAAGCAAGTTAAGGGCAGTAAAAAACCTTCGCACTTCAGATCTTGCACATTCCACAGCAGAGCTAATGCTCTCATCACTCGCTTCAATTCTCTTGTGAATTGACTGTGAAACCAAATCCAATTCTCTAATTCTGTTATCAAGCCTTTCCTTAAGAACAGATGCAACTCCATCTATAGGTTCAATGCTATTTCTAGCTAATTCGCCTGGTGGAAGTTCTTTGACACACATACAGCACATGAATCGCGATTTGTTTTGATATTCCAGTGTGAGGTGATGTTCTCGACATACTTTACGAGGTGTAGAGACTTTACCGTGGTTTTCTTTTCTTCTTTTTAGTTTATGTTCTTTGTCATAGCATTCTGCACAGAAGTTGGTCAAGCATTGGGGACAATAAAAGATTGCAATATTTCCTTCACAATATTCTCTACATTGTTCATATTCTTCCTTTTCTGGAATTTTTGAGACAGTTGCATCCATCTAAAAAGTTACACACAGTCGTCATACAGAGGAATGTCAAAGAATAATATATATGTATGTTCATACTGTACTTGTATGTAAATATCCAGGTTTGACTGGCTACTTACACATGAAATAACCATACGTATAGTAAAGCCTATCAGCTCTTTTTATGTCATTGAAATGCTTTGACTCTATTTTACCATTTCCTAAAAATGACACAACACTTAGCTAAGGGTCTAACATGCTTAAGTGACATTCAAGAGGATCATGGCCCATGCAACTAAGCATCTATAACACGATTTTCTACGTAAATCAAAGGGGAAATGTGACTGTAGTCTTTCTAATAATATTGCAGGAGTTGTTCAAGCTACCTTTAGGTTAACATACAGTCAAAAAGCAGGATGATGTTATCAGCTAATGAATATAGCTTATATTTTATATGAATTTAAAAATGTCATTAACAACTGGGTCAATAAAATTTGCATATCTGATTACAAAAATAGGTACACAAAAAAAATAACATACACATAAAAAGGGACCTATATAAGTATTCAAACTATCCGATTAATTAATACAGCTTTAAACACCCAATAGTAGTGATATGGAGATAAAAAGAAATCCATCTTGGATCTAACTGGCTATAAATAGCCTTATCAACAGCCTTATACTAACAAAATGTGCCCAAAAATTACAAAGATCACAAATTTGTACTGTAATATATTGTACAGTTTATGTACAAGTTTTACAACTACAAGGTGTTTCAAAATCAAAAGAAATAACTACTGTTTGACATGTTTTGTTTACAAAATACAAACAATCCAGGCAGAACAGGAATACCCATTAATTACTGTGTATGGTATGAATCGTATGTGTCATATATATGTGCCATTGCACAATGCAAAATAGTGGGTAAGCTTTCAAATTAAAAGAAAGAATCACAGGCAGACATATAGTATATACTTTGTTTTGCTACTGTTAAACATCAGTTGTTATGCTTCATTTAATTTCTCTCAATTGATATTGAGGGGGGGGGGAGGCAATGTTAATTAAAAACAATTTGAAAGAGTAGCACTGAAAAGATTATCTACATTAATATTTGCATTAAAAATACCCGTAAGGAACAGTTTAAGAAAAGAAGGAATTCTTTTTAAATTCATCAACTATTAGCTATATACTCTAGTTAGGTAATACTTAGCTATAAAGAGCCAATACAGGACACTAAAGGAACTCAGGCAAATAATAAAAAATACAATATCAGTGAAATCACATTGAAATCTAAAATATTAGTAACAAAAAGACTAAAATAAAATATTTTGATTCCTTCCTTATTTTGTAAAAAAATTGTTTCAATAGCCATGGAATATATTTTGGTCAAAAAATGCTATTCTTGGATTAAACCATTACATTGGTACTTTCAAACTTAGAGAAATATATTCATAAATAACATGCATAATAACTTAAATATGTCACAAGAGATTTTTGTACTTTAAATTGTTAAACATGTGTTGAATGTATTTTTTAAAACACTATGTTGGGCTTTGATATTAATTCTTCAAATTGTCAAAAGAAAATTAAATGAAATTTAATCCTGAGCATATTAGAATATTTTAATCTTAATCTATTTTAATTAATGTACCATATTACTTAACAGTACAAAATATCATGAGAACAGCAGCATATTTTAGGATTTCATGAACTTTTGCATGAGTAATAAATTTAAAAATGATTTCGCACTGATTTTGAACATATATGGAAAATAATTCCATACCAAGTATAAACTTTTAATGCTTCCTGTATAATATTTTCTGGCTATGTACATATCATTGTTATATACCCTATGCAATGTTTCAACTGGTTTGCAGAATGTATGCTCTAATTAAAAACAAAAATCACCTTTTAATTATTTGTTACTTAATTGTTGCTTTTAGATGGTGGTGTTACTAGTTGGTTTTGCTTCCTTTAGTTTCCTAACCCTATTCATGCGGGAACAGATAATCAACCTGTGAACATGCTGGCAGGTTAAAACTACTGCTCCAATCATCAATTAGATTGTTTATCTGATTTTATACTTCACTAATATTGCAAACATATGCAAATTTGAAATTATAATATATTACCTTTAAATATTACTTCATACAGGCAAATTTTAACTGAAATTTTAAATTATGTTGCAGAGAGCAACAATTGCATTGTCTATTATGAACTTCCCCCAAAATGCAACAGTAGTCTGCAGCTATTGCCAACTAACTATCACAGTGACCCAGCCAAATTATTTAAGTCCTTATAGCCAAAGTCAGTCAAATTACTCAAGGTTTATATGAATTCTACTGTTATATAAGTATGTAAAGCTCCCAGCTGTTAAACACTGATGTAACTTTCTAAATTTAATGTATGCTTAAATTTCAAGGAAGAGGACCCCAGTTCATGCATTCCCCTACATAGATGAAAAGTTGGGTTGGATTGAATATGAAAAAATTTTCATATAAAATTTAAACAGTATGACAAATGTCAAAAAGATGGAAATATTATTTGTCTCAAGAATTATATGGGGAGACAATGGTGGGGTTATGCCACTGGCCTTGCTGCTTCCTGATCATGTTGGCAAAGCTGTTGGCTGCTAAATCAAGACTCACAAACTTTTATAAACTGTCATTTATATAAATTAGCCAAAGGCAGAGACTTTTATGTCAAGTTAACAATTTGACTACACAATTATCACACATGAATTTGACCCCAGGAAAAAAACAAACATTGTTTTCAAAGAATAAAAAATATCTTCCCCCCCGGTTAATACTTAATAGAAATATTAGCTCAAATAGTAAAATAACTTGAGGCTAAAACTGAGCATTTTATTTGATTTTAAATTATATTCAGAACACTTTAGTACAAAGACGAATGCCCTTCGATACCAATACGAATAAAAGCACAGTTAAACGGGCATGAACGCGCCCAAATAAAATGTCAACTGTCGTCTGAACCCATTCAGGTAACATAATAATACTGCGAATATCTCGCTTGAATGTCTTCCCCAAAATAATTTACACTCTTTATATGCATCTAAAACACTACCTGTGTAAAAATTCAACTTTATTTCGCAGAAATTATCCCAAATACACTTCGTTTCATTGAAATATTTGCACACGAGTGCATTCATCGTCAAATCCAAAATTTAAAAATGGCGCGAGGCGGGAAATGCTTCCACTTTACAAACTGTTCTTATCGGGAAATTTTTGCGCATGCGCTGTTTTAACCAAATATTCCTCAGGGAAGTGAATTACTCTTTTTAAAGATAATTGAATAAATAATGTGACAATTAGACAATGAACACTATTCTCTAAAGCTGGATATAGTAAAAATCAGGTCCATATCGAAGGGGGTTGCAGAGAAGTGACACTCCCAATACTGGGGAAAGCGTGCGTCTGCGCACGCGCCAAAATTATCAAGCTATAGCGGAAAATCTGAATGGCAACTTTTCGAACAAAAAAAACATACCCATTAATTGATAAAATATAATTACATCTTGAATTTCAATAATTGAATTATTGCGAAGCCGAAAATTTCTCGTGTGCGGCAAAATATTTCTTCAAGGTTAGTAGGTTACAGTGGTTCTGCTCATAAGAATGGGTAACCTACTTGATTTAAAAGTGCTAAAATGTAACATGTTTCAGTATTAATTTCCTATCATTAACTCAGCTTATACCTCATTTGAGCTATGACGAACAAAAATTGTTTAAAATGTTCTGGTCGTTCTCGAACTGACATTTAGAGTATAGTAATTGAAAGTGTAAACAAGGCGTTTGTTACATTAGCGACTGTAAGCAACCTTTACAGTAATAAAATGTGTCTCAAATAAAAGTTCTGAAACTGCCGTTGCTCAGTTTAATTGATAAATGCTTTAGAAGATAAATTTGTTAACAGTCAACTTTAGCTCAAGTTCTTGTAGGATGCAACTTCTTAGTTTCTAGAATGCAATGTTTCTAGTTTTATTTAGAATGAAGTTAGTCATTTTAAGCCTTCGGAGACGTTCGGAACCGCTCTTCAATGCCAATTACAGGTAAAGTTGATCGAGGTACATGCACGCAGACGTTTTCCACCTCCTCCCAGGCCACTCCTCAAAATCTCCGCGAAATATAATAGCTCTCTTCATCTGAAATATGCTGTCTGAAAAAACCAACACCATCTTTTGAGAACATAGATAAAGGCGTATAAATTTCGCCGCAGTATTTTAAAATTAATATATTTTAAGAACGATCGTCTTATTTACCAAGCTTGCATGGCCGAGGTAAAATTATTTAGGGGCAACAACAATTAATAAGAATTTAATCAAGAGCTATCCGGAAGTATCAGTTGAGTGTTTAAAAACTGAAATAGAAGAACGTCTGCTTCAAATATCTGTTAAGAGCTTTATCAGGAAAGTACGACCAATAAGTGTGAAATATGTTTTAACCAATCGTTTCTTTCTAGGAAATCCCCAGACGTTTGGAAAATATCAAATATGTGCAGCCTCGCCACCATGCAAAATTGTTCCATGTTCTAGGGTAGAGGATTTAAGACCAATTTTATTCACTATTATGATTTCAAAAGGGCAAGAATCCTATGCGGTGTAGAGTGGATTCTGTAGGATGTGAAGGGAAAATTAGTGATTCAAACTTGAGTGGCCTTGCATGGTCAACAGCTGTTCTGGCACTCATCCGTCACTACATAATTGGTTTATGAATATGGAAAGCATTAACTCTATATAATCGATTTTTATTTGTAATAGTATAAATTATACATAATTTTACCATTTGTATTTTACTTAGTATGCTCACGCGTTTTGCTTGGCCGAGAAGCGTGTTTCTATAACTGTCTATAGAAACACGGGAACTTTCGATCTATCCTCGGCGCAACTTTAAAATTTAAAACCTAAACAAAATCATTCATAAAGTGCTCTATATACTAAAAATGTCAAACACACCAGAAATGTATCACAAATAAATTCTGTCACATTATTGTGTATACTTGTATAATATTATGTAGTTGTTAGTTTTATTTAACTGAATATGACAAATTATTAGAAAATAGACAACAGGAGAGGAGCTCCCTCCGAAGAAGCGGCTCTCGAGTCTAAATAAGGGAGAACTAGCCACTCTATAGGACTAAACTTAGTCATAAAGCATAAATAAAGTATAATACATCGTTCGTTGTAAACTACGGCTTCTGGCTTGTTAATTATGCGGGCATAAATTATATAATCAATGGCAATTAAGATATTATAATTATCACGCGGCATAGATTCACGGTAAATATAAAACTTCCACTTCAACTGGAGTAAAATAGAGGCTGCCAGCAAGGAGGGATTGTGTCTTGCTTTTTACCTTTCGTATATCCAGGCGGAGCTTGATATGTGTAACCGATATTTGCGTAATTAACTATTCTATACCGAAAAAGATGTCCGTCAACAATGGTAAGATCAGGTCCACCCCCAAATTTAGGCCCACATTTCATATGTCGTTGAATTGCATATGGCTTATTCGGACTTATCAAAGGCAACGTGAAAGGCGGGAGATCATCATTATTGCGAATTGAAAACAAAAAGGAGCCTGGAGCAGATACGTAAGCACCATTTGTTACTTCCCATTTAACTGTCGCGAATCCTCCAAAGATAAAAGTCTTGTTATCTTTTAAAACTTTTACAACTGTCAATGTCGGGACTTTTGAGTCGCATCTATCATGAAATCTTTCACTTTTACTCTCGTCTCTTGTCGCCCGCCAACAAACACTCCAATTCCCTGTCACCGGCAGCCATTCTGCCAAAGTTTTTGTAAATTCTGGTGACTCGGCGGCCATTATGACTGAACCCAATTCATTGGCTATAATATACAATATTGAAGGATCGATTATTAGCAGGCCCGTCGGAACCGGGGCTGTAGCCCTAAAATAATATTCGTGAATGTCTAAAATAATGAATGAATTCGGAAAAATAATTATGTCCAGTCATAATCCTTCTTTAGCGTAGAAGGTTGATTTCGTTGTTCCATCGCGAGTTTCCTCATATATAATTAATACATGCTTCCGTTGCTATACTGTGAAAACTGAATTTCAAAATAGGGGAGATACAATCATTGAAAAGCATTAGATGTTTACTGTGATTGTTAAAATACAATACATTTATATTTTAGAAAGATTTTCTGCTTTCAGGAAATTCTTTGAAATATCACATGATTCACATCCTCTTGATCATGTAAAAAGAGGAAACACAAAAAACTCGGGCCGCCATTGTTGGCAAGAATTGGCAAGAATAAAACAAAGCGGAAAAACTCGCGACGGTCGCCCTAGGAAACACGCGCATTACACAAAATTTCACTAGTGAATCGTGGAAAATAAAAGTGTGTAAAGGCTAATTTACACTCAGAAAAAATCTCATTTGGATCGGAACGAACAGAAAAATTTCCTTTGTCGGTGAGTTCTCAGGCGGCGTTTATACAAAGGAAACTTTCCTGTCCTGTCCGATGCGAAGTAGAATTTTCCTGAGTGGAAACTAGCCTTAAGTTTTAGTTTCCGGTACAACATGCCCATGTCCATCTAATAATATGATTTATGTACTTTGTTATTTTTCCAATTTTAACAAAAAAAATGCTAATATATATACCAGCACAATTTTTTCCATCTCCTGCATACCCAGGGAGGCAGCTGCAGTTGTGTGAACCGTTGATGTTGGCGCATATTGCATTTTTATGACAAAAAATGGAAGATTGAATGGGACATTCGGCAACGTCTAAATTATAGAAAGAAAATACTGTTTCCTGGCCCAAATTGACATGCATATTACAAATACGGGCTATGGATTATAAATTACATCAATTTCTAGCACTATATCAGTAATAATTTTTGAAAGCAATACCAGAATTCCCGTCGACAGTTTTACCCTTTTCATCTTCATTTTTTTTCTAAAGGAAATAGGCCTAGATTACTATACACGGTCTAGATTACCGTACACCCTTTTAACAATAATGATATAGTCAATATAATACGGTAATATACGATAGTATTTTAGTATATGGCGACTATGGCAAATTTTTATGGAATTTCTTTCTTCAATCCTTCAAACATTTTTCACCCCGTTTTCACTAAGTCAATTTATCAGCTAAAATGAGTATCCGTGCCATTTTATGGTGCCTAGCCTTTGGTTTGATAGCCTGAACACTACTCAAAAATTATTCTATTGTGACAAACAAATACTGGTAGTATAGGTATAGGATAGATAATTTCAGTTACTGACATAAAGTTGGTTTCTCTTTTATTTTACTCCGTGAGCATTTTGGTAGGATGGATTTTCCTTACTACAATTATTTTTGTCCATTTCTCTATTGCTTAGTTGGCTATAGATCGAATCGTGAATGACAACGACAACTGTGTCGCCTGGTCACTTTCAGATAAATTTACAACGATAAACTCGCAAAAGAAAAACCATTTATGCATTTTCCCCATGCACAAATTTGAATCATTAGGTGATTTGCCTCAATTGTGAAGAACTGAAACTGCCAAATATACACTATTATGATGTTCAATAAGTTGTATTTAATAACCGCCAGTGCCCGTGTATAATTATTATATTATTCGTAATTTATAACTACGCAATCATGCGGCCTATTTATTGCCGTTGCAATGTCGATCATCATAACATTATCCTACCGCTTCAACATCAAGCATTAGTATCCAATCTCCTGTCTTGGTTTTTTCTCTCTCTTTAGTGACGTTTGTCAGTTGACAATTTTCGACATTCATTGTTGTTCTGTAGTTGAATCCAACACATTTCTCTTCGTCTTTGCAGTGAGTGTGACATCCTAACATAACATCTGGAGATGTAATATTGTGTCTTGATATTATCTCATCAGCGGGTAGCGATGGACCATCTAAAAATTCAACTTATTTAGCAAAATTTGTAAAAACGTTCATATGAAAAAAGCGTATGATTGCAAGCTATGCCTATTACATGCATGAAGTATATAAAACGGAGTAATACGATATTTTACACTGAGCAAACGCACCACACTGTCACATCCGAAGATGACTCACCTCTTATGATTATGTCGTAATTTTTCGGGGAACATTGGTTTGCAAAAATGTTTCCAAAATCAAGCAAAAACAAGACAAAAGTTGCTGATAGATAGTACATCATTCAAATCTCTGACTCAATATAATAATATTTTTTCACCGAAATGCATGGCATGGAATGAAGACAAATAGGAATGGATCGTAAGATATGAGATAAGCTGCATTTAATAAAAAATTTTCTTAATTACTATAAACATAACACGCAGTTAAACTAATAGGTAGGGGTGGACGACTTTGTGCTAGCTAATAGAAAACGCAAGAGTTAATTGAATAATTTATGTCACAATTTTTAATTAAGGCCCGTGCTGCAATATTTCAAAAACGGGACATATGTTATAAAAACTGAAAGTGAAAGAATAAAGAATAAAGGCCGGCAATCACCCCTGATTTTCCACAAAACAAGAATTTCCCCTTAGTTTCCTTGATAGTGGTATTAATACTAATATTTGGCAAGTATATTAAAGACGTGCGATTTGATATATTGAATAAATAATATTAGTTATTAATATGTTTTGCCAAGTGAATAAATAAAAAATACGTTACGTTAAAAAATCATCGACAGGTGAAAATCATCGTTTTAAGAAAAGGCTAAAAGGACTGGTTTTTAAAAGTGTTGGTAGAAGATATATAAAACTACTCTTCTCCACGTTGTTAGATCATATATAGCGATGACGCACAGAGACGTCATATAATTTAAGGAAGAAAATATGTGTCGTGTGAATTTTACATTCACTTTGAACGTCTTCCACACTTTGAAATTTTCAGGCTCAACATTTCATTTATTTATCTTGTTTGTTTGCAAAATGAAGCCTTTTATGATTTCCGGACTTGAACCCTTACGACACTGTGCGTTAACCCGCTGTACGATCCAATGCCGATCCATTCCCCGTTTTATTCAGACGACCAGCTTTCTAACTACATCGTGTTTATTGCTACTAATGTGTTGAGGTAAATTCACATTAATATTTTTTTAAAATATTGTCAGTTTTGCCACTCGAAGATAAAATCTATATCATCTTGCAACTGTATAAATATCTTATGCATATTTTGCATCATTGAAAATGAACAAGTAATATTTAACCACCTCCAAATGTAGGCCTATTTACGTAACGGCATATTTTATTTATGTAACGGCATATTGCAAAATTAGGGGACTGCAACGGAGGCTTGAAAGCCTGGGGCTGATTTATATCCATCCACCATCAAATATTTCTTAACATTCTGTTTACAACCTTTATTAAACAAAAAAATACACAAGACTGCTGTTGCTCAATTTAATTGATAAATGCTTTTGACGATAAATTTGTTAACAGTCACCTTTCGCACAAGTTCTTGTAGGATGCAACTTCGTTTCTAGAATGCAATGTTTCTAGTTTTTTTTTTAGAATGAAATACTGATTATTTTTTTGTTAGAACTGGCATCCAAAGAAAAACAATTCAGTATTTTGTACTTTTTCGTGTCAACACCTTGGCTGAAAAGGAGCTAGCCTAATAAAATGGCTTAAAATTGTTTAAATGATATTTAAGGTAGGAAATCTAATATAAAATGAACTCTTCATCTTTAAGTTTAGAGTAATTTCAGAAATAAAAAATGGCTTTCGAGCATTCTAATTATAGTTACCCTAGTAACTAGGAGGCGGTAGTGGCGGCTTAGCCAACTCTCAGGACTATATAACTATATACTGCTTTAAAAAAAAATAATAAGAATTTTTCCGCTATTTGTGTGAAAACCAAGGAGGCAACAAAATATGCATAACTTGAATTTATTTAAACTCCGGAGTGTGTATATAAACTGAATTTAGCAATGTACTTTTATGTACCAAGCTTTCATGGCCGTGGTAAAAATAGTTAGGGGCGACAGAAATTATTAAGAATTTAATCAAGAGCTATCCGGAAGTATCAGAAATATCTCTCAAATATCTTTTGAGAGCCTTGTCAGGAAACTACGAATAGTTGTGAAACATGTTTTAACCATTCGCTTCCTTCTAGGAAATCCCCATACGCTTGGAAAACATCAAATATGTGCAGCCTCGATCCCCAAGATTCCTCCATGTTCTAGGTTAGAAGGTTTAGGACCAATTTCATTTACTGTTATGATTTCAAAAGGGCAATAATCTCATGCGGTGTAGAATGGATTCTGCATGTAGCCGATGTTGAAGGGAAAATTAGTGATTCAAAATTTAGTGGCCTGCATGCATGTTCACCAGCTGTTCTGGCACTAATCTGTCTACTACATAATTGGTTTATGAATATGGAAAGCATGAACTCTAATCGATTTTTAATTGTAATAGTATATACATAATTTTACCATTTGTATTTTACCCCTAGTATACTTAGGCGTTTTCATTGGCCGAGAAGCGTGTTTCTAGCAGTGAAATCAATAAGACTGGAACGCTCACCCTCCAACTTCCCCTCATTAATGAGTGAAGCCAAGATGGCAGATCATGAAGCCTTTCTTGTAGGTATGATCCAGGCCTCTAGTGCGGAAATTTCAAGGAAAAATAAGAATTGCCGCCATTTTATCTACTAAATTTCCGCGTTGAGGCCTGGATCATACGCAAAAGGCTTCAGTGTCCGCCATCTTGGCTTCAAACATCCGACAGAGTGAGCATTCCAGTCTTATTTCAGTTCACTGATTTCTAGAAACACGGGAACTTTCTATCCTCGGCGCAACTTTAAAATTTAAGACCTAGACAAAATCATTAATAAAGCGCTCTATATACTTCACTATAAAAATGTTAAACACACCAGAAATGTATCACAAATAAATCCTATGACAGTTTTGTGTATACTTGTTTAATATTATATAGTTGTTTGTTTTGTTTAAAATATGAAAAATCATTAGAAAATAGAAAATAGAAAATAGAAAACAGAAGTGGAGCTCGCTCCGAAGAAGCGGCTCTCGAGTCTAAATATAGGAGAACTAGCCTCTCTATATGACTAAACTTCCAGCTGATCTGGGTATAAAGATCAACCAATCAGAAACCAGATCTTCGACGAAAGTGAATTATCTTTTCCTTCATTGCATATGACTTCGACACTCGAAAATATCAAGTAATTTTACTATATTTAGGCGAAAACATGCTTATTTTTTCCCAACTTTAAATTAGAATTTAAATTTTTCGTCTTTTATACTATTAGTTAGAAGAATAAGAACAAATAAAACCAGGCGTATGATAACTCAGTTTTGTCGTGACGCCTTATGACGTCATGATCTCAGATCAGCTGGTTAGTCATAAAGCATAAATAAAGTATAATACATCGTTCGTTGTAAACTACGTCTTCTGGCTTGTTCTTTATGCGGGCATAAATTATATAATCAATGGCAATTAAGATATTATAATTATCACGCGGCATAAATTCACGGTAAATATAACACTTCCACTTCAACTGGTGTAAAATAGAGGCTGCCAGCAAGGAGAGATTGTGTCTTGCTTTTACTTTTGGCATATCCAGGGGGAGCTTGATATGTGTAACCGATATTTGCGACGTTAACTATTCTATTGTCAGAAAGATGCCCGTCAACAATGCTAAGATCAGGTCCACCCCCAAACCTAGGCCCACATTTCTGGTGTGGTTGAATTCCAAATGGGTTATTCGGACTTATCTTAGGCAACGTGAAAGGCGGGAGATCATCATTATTGCGAAACGAAAACAATAAGGAACCGGGAGCAGATACATAAGTCCCATATGTTACTTCCCATTTAACTGTCGCGAATCCTCCAAAGATAAAACTCTTGTTATCTTTTAACACTTTTACAACTGTCAATGTCGGGACTTTTGAGTCGCATCTATCATGAAATATTTCACTTTTATTCCCGTCTCTTGTCGCCCGCCAGCAAACACTCCAATTTCCTGTCACCGGCAACCATTCTGCCAAAGTTTTTGTAAATTCCGGTGACTCGGCGGCCATTATGACTGAATCCAATTCATGGGCTATAATATACAATATTGAAGGATTATTAGCTGGCCCGTCGGAACCGGGGCTGTATTGTAGCTCTAAAATAATATTTGTCATGCAATGTCTAAAAATAATTATAATAAGTAAATTCGAGTCATGATCCTTCTTTAGCGTATAGAAGGTTGATTTAGTTGTTCCATCGCGAGTTAATTTCCTTATATATATGAAAACTGAATTTCAAAATAGGGGTAATACAATCATAGAAAAGCATTAGATGTTACTGTGATTGTCATTCTTAAATACAATATATGTATATTTTAGAAAGACTTTCCGGAAATTTCTTTGAAATATCACATCCTCGGGATAATGTAATGAATTAAAGGAAACCCAAAAAACTCGAGCTGCCATTGTTGACCAGAATAAAACAAAGCGGGAAAACTCGCGACGGTCGCGCTAGAAAACACACCCATTATATAGATTTCAAAAGTGAAATATGGAAAATATAAGTGTGCAAATGTTAGTTTCCGGTACAACACCCATCTAATAATGTATGTGCTATGTTATTTTTCCAATTTCACTAAAAATTCCTATAAATTAATTTTACCAGTGCAATTTTTTCCATCTCCAGCATATCCAGGGAGGCAGCTGCAGTTGTGTGAACCGTTGATGTTGGCGCATATTGCATTTTTATGACAAAAATTGGAAGATTTAATGGGACATTCTTCACCGTCTAAATTATAGAAAGAAAATACTGTTTGCTGGTCCAAATTGACATGCATATTACAAATATTAAATTACAGCAATTTCTAGCACAATGTCTGTAATAATTTTTAAAAGAAATACCAGAATTTCCGTCGACAGTTTTTCCCTTTTCTTCTTCATTTTTTTTCTAAAAGAAATAGGCCTAAATTACTATACACGGTCTAGATTACCGTACACCCTTTTAACAAGATCGATATAGTCAACATTACACGGTAATATACGATAGTATTTTAGTAAATAGCAACTATTGGCAAATTTTTATGGGCATCTTACTTCAATCCTTCAAACATTTTTCACCCCGTTTTCACTGCGTCAATTTATTGGCTAAAATTAATGTTCGCGTGCGTAGCATTTGGTTTGCTAGCCTGAACACTAATTAAATTGACACGGGTACCTATTTTAGCCGTGCCGTGCCAATAAATTGCATGAAGCCGAATAGCGCTATCCACCGGATAGTGATTTTTCAACCGTTCCAAATGCTTGAAAAGCGATAATACTATTATTGGAAACAGCCAAAAAAGTGATATTGATATCCATAGTGCAAAAAATTATTCTGTTATGACAAACAAATACTGGGTAGGTATAACCTTAACCTAATGGATATATGGTACCGGGTATTTAGGAGATAATTTCAGTTACTATAAAGTTGGTTTCTCTTTTATTTTACCCCGTGAATATTTGGTAGGATGGATTTTCCTTACTGCACTTATTTTTTGTCTATTTCTATATTGCTTAGTTGGCTATAGAATCGTGAATGAGAACAACAACTGTGTCGCCTGGTCAATTCCAGATAAATTTACAACTATAAATTAGCAAAAGAAAAACCATTTATGCATTTTCCCAATGTACAAATTTGAATCAATAGGTGATTGTGAAGAAACGGCCAAATCTATCCTATCGATGATGTTCAATAAGTTGTAACCGCCAGTGCCCGTGTATAATTATTATATTATTCGTAATTTGTATACCTACGCAATCATTCGGCCTATTTATTGCCGTTGCAATCAATATCGAACATCATAACATTATCCTACCGCTTCAACATCAAGCATCAGCATCCAATCTCCTGTCTTGGTTTTTTCTCTCTCTTTAGTAACGTTTGTCAGTTGACAATTTTCGACATTCTTTGTTGTTCTGTAGTTGAATCCAACACATTTTTCTTCGTCTTGGCAGTGAGTGTGACATCCCAACATGACATGTAAAGATGTAATATTGTGTCTTGATATTATCTCATCAGCGGGCAATGATGGACCATCTAAAAATTCAACTTATTAAGCAAAATTTGCAAAAAAAGTTCCTATCAAAAAAGCGTATGATTGCAAACTAAGCCTATCACATGCATGAAGTATATAAAACGGAGTAATACGATATTTTACGCTGAGGAAACGTACCACATTGTCACATCCGAAGTTGACTCACCTCTTATGATTATGTTGTAATTTTTCGGGGAACATCGGTTTGCGAAAATGTTTCCAATGTCAAGCAAAAACAAGACAAAAGTTGCTGATAGATACATCATTCAAATCTCTTACTCAATAATAATATTTTTTCACCGAAATGCATGGCATGGAATGAAGACAAATAGGAATGGATCGTAAGATATGAGATGAGCTGCATTTAATGAAAATTTTTCTTAATTACTATAAACATAACACGCGCAGTTAAACTAATAGGTAGGGGCGGACGACTTTGTGCTAGCTAATAGAAAACGCAAAAGTTAATTGAATAATTTATGTCACAGTTTTTAATTAAGGCCCGTGCTGCAATACTTCAAAAACGGGGCATATGTTAAGGCCATCAGATTCGTACCCTGGAGTATGTGAACGTATGAACACAGGTACAAACATGACGGTTTAAATTCCATCCTGCACAATATGCATGAAGATTGTGGCATAGGCCCTCTTTTGCATCCGTCAGAATGATAATTGCATACAACTTATCGTGTAGTCTAAAATTAATAGGCCTTTATAAAAGCTGTCTGTGGAAGAAAAAAGAATAAGGGCCGGCAATCACCACTGATTTTCCACAAAACAAGAATTTTCCCTTGGTTTCCTTGGTATAGTGGTATTAATACTAATATTTGGCAAATATTAAAGACGTGCGATTTGATATATTGGATAAATAATATTAGTTATTCATATGTTTTGCAAAGTGAATAACGTTAAAAAATCATTCGACAGGTGAAAATCATTTTTTGAAGAAAAGGCTAAAATGACTGGTTTAGTGGTTTTTAAAAGTATAGGTAGAAGATATATAAAACTACTCTTCTGTCATCATTGGAAGTGAACAAGTGATATAACTACCACCAAACGTAGGCCCATTTACAATGCAATCAAAATAAAAATAAAAGATATATAATCCCTTACCAGCTGATAGTTTTAGCACATATAGAATTTAAGTTATTCCGAAAAATGATAGCATAATACAAAATTTATTCTGTATATTTCGAATCAAGATCGATTCATCTTCAGCAGAATGGTTTAAAAGATATATAGCTTTGACATTTACCGTTTTCGAGATCTATAGGCGCAGCTTTTGCATTCGGAACAAATTAAGCTGCCGGTAAATATAATACAAATATTTCTTTATAACATTCTGCTTACAACCTTTATTAAACAGAAAAATACAAAACAAATTTATTCGTTAAAAGAATTCATGTTTTGATAATTAATTTTGTTCTTTTGTTTGTGGAGATAAATCTATGCGCGTTTGACCATACAGTTTAAGGGCTCGGTTACATGAGCCCGGTTACCCAAGATTCAACGAGGCATGAGATGATTTTGAGATATTGACATGAGCAGATAACATGATCCTGGCAGTCGTATAATCCCCACAACAATAGCATGTACTTGTTTGGTTACATAAAGATTTATTTCAATACCTCAAATTCCCCTCACGCTTCGTTGAATCTCGGGTAACCGAGCTCATGTAAACAGCCCCTAACAGATGAAACACGTACATGTGTCTGGGTAGGTATAACAAAAGCTCACCGCATGTTTTTGGGTACGTACCCGACTGAAGATGTAAGATATTCAAAAGGCATTTTGTGTCATCTCAGACCGAAAATTTAGGTAGCATCTTTCGTGTCATTTTGATAATTTTTCAAACAAACATACTTTCTTGATATCCATTAAAACTGCTGCTTGTACCCCTTCTCCCCCCCACTGCACTTGATAGCTTCCACGGCGGTAAAGACTATTTGACATGTCAATGTTTTCAATATAATACAGAATTTTCAACCATGATGCAATTTCACAGGCGTTTATAGTGTCAGATAGCTACCTGTGTAATTCTTCCCATTTCCTTCATATCCAGTAAGACAGGTGCAGTGGTACCATTCGTATTATATCATACAATTCGCATTTGTGTGACACTCATTGCAACATGCATTGGAACTTGGAACATCCGTGAATGTCTAGAATAATGAATAATTATAAGGAACCATTTTTTCTTTCTATTATTTTCATTTATTTTTGTTACTATAATTTTGTGAGACTGCAGCAAGCTCAAGCTAGTTGGGAGTATGAAATCTCATTTAGCAAAACCTGTGTAGTTCTTCCTGCATATCAAAATGAACAGGTGCAGCTGAACGAACAATTGTTTGTACATATTTCGTTTTTGTCACACTAGTTGATACATTAGAACATTCGTCCATGTCTAAAATTGTGAGTTAGTCAGAAACGCAAATATAAACGATAAAAAGCTTGACATATATCAATAATGCATGGTCGCCAAAAAACCCCGATTGTTTACCTGTGCAGTTCGTTCCGTTTCCTGAATATCCAGAGAGACACGTGCAGTTGTATGAACCATTAATTCGTAGTGTTGCCACTTGCATTTGTGTGACTTTACTTTGGCAGATACATTTGAACATTCGTTAATGTCTAAAATTGTAAATATTTCAGAAAGTACAAGCATATATCTTAACCATGAAAAGTTCATCAATTGCTGCTAACCCAATTTTTTACCAGAACAATTCTTTCCGTTTCCTGAATACCCAGTGATACACGTGCAGTTGTATGAACCATTCGTATTAATACAACTTGCATTTGTGTGACATACTTTGGCAGATACATACAAACATTCGTCAATGTCTAAAATTGTAAGTAATTAAGTAATTAAAAATTACCTTCTTGTATTTGGATTATTAACCAGCCATGCAAAGCATACTCATGACATAACCATGACCGCGCAGCGTTAGAACTCCCCTCCCTCTATTTTTACGAATGCACGTAAAAAAGTTTTCGAACCAAAGCACGCGCTATAGTACCATAACTGATTTGACCTTTATGCTAGATGAGGTTGGTATTTCGATATATATCGGCTTAATTCCATTGCCTATTCTATTTATTCATCTGCCAAAGTAGGAAACTTTGAATTCGAAGGGTCCAGTCATGAAATTCGCACATCGGTGGCAATGTTTTAATTAAAATGCTTTTCTCCCTAGTGTGCGACAATTGCGCCTGCCATAATAATTAATATATATTAATCATTATCATTAATTATGAATTATTAACCATATGGTTCAACATGCGTAGAGTCTAATTAAGAATGTTTATCCATGATCAGTGGGGGTTAATGTTGCTTCGTAAATATTGCATGGTAATTTGTCCAAAATTACTTTGTGTTTTATTCCAAATGCTCTGCCGAAGTAAGAAATTTTTCAGGGTCCAGAAGTGTTTACATCCTGACATAAACACGTTGAACTGGCAAGTCCGCTTTTACATGAAAAGGCGATCCCGAATAGATATTATACATTAATATCTAAGACACCTAGGCTATGGGACATCCTGACGGGGAACAGTATTGTTAACAATGTTGTTGAACCTTGTTGAATCATCAATCTTGTTGCAATCACGATGCAATGTTGTTGTAACAAGTTGCAACAACATTGTTAACAATACTGTTCACAGGGTGCAGCACAACATTATTCACTAGCTCCTGTTTTTAACAACTTGCATCATTTTTACGCGTGTAGGCAAAGCCAATCAGAACGCCTAAATTTATAATACTTCATATAAAATTATAAATATTGTACTTTTTATAAAAATTTATGCATTCTGATTGGGTTACTGAAAATGTCAAAAAACTTGCAGATTGGTCTAAAACGAAATTTCCCCTTGTTATAGAGCACTGTTAGGGAAGTTAGGGGCGTCCTCCCGCAAGAAAATTTTGAAATTTTAGAGTGCAGAAAATGCGATCCCCCGCGTTTTATGGGTGAGATTTTTGCAATATCGAATATATATATTGCATTACCTGAACTATAAATAACCCAAAACATTTTTTGAAAGAGAACTAAATATTTCCAAGGCTGCCTTGATGACTAGGTGTAATCTGATAGTTGTGATTGACTGTTGCGGCACGAAAGTTTATTTTTCGGTGCTAGTATGACATGATTAATATCTATGTTTGACCTAAACAGTTGTAAACAATTTTCGTTGTTTTATGTAATTTCCATTCTCAAAACAAAAGACACATCTGTTCGCCGTTTTCCATACAAAACGTTACCGTATTTCAAATTTTAGTCAGACCGTCTTTTTGATGCCCCATACACATTTTGAGACCGACTTTTAAGACATATTTGGTAAAAGATGGGGTGGGGGTGTCACACCTCCCCACACCCTAAAATGTGTGCTTCTGCTTTAATATTTCCGGGCAATATTCACACAACAGTCAATAATGTCTTCCATCACAGGCTTAAACATCTTACAAATAATTTCTCTAATAGAAACGATTCTCCCTAAAGTGCTGCAGTGGAAGGAAAGTGGCAACGACAAATTTATTATCAAAATATCTTCCTGTCAATAAATGTTGCGCTTCACAGCAATCCTCAGCCTTTTGATATTCAACATAAACATTATATCCATCGCTATTCACTTTGCTTGTTTTTACTAACACAACTTCACCAAATCGCTCACATTCTTCACGGATATCCAATAAAATATCTTCAATGACTTCGGATTTTGTTTCATTAAACATATTAAGAAGACGGAGAACCCTTGTTGGAAGTAATAGCAAATCTGTTATGCTTGCATCTGGAGAGGGGCTTGTCAACAAAAAAGGATGATTGAGAACGTAGGCTGGAGATAAACGATTGTAAGAGTGGCATTGTAAAAATCCAGAAATGATATGTGTTAAAATATTCCTTTCGTGAATAGGAAGTTCATTTCTTATCGATGTTATAATTTCTGTTGATTTTAATGCATGGACACAGGGAGAACATTTTAATTCACAATTTGTGCATAATCTAGGAAGTTGAGATGCATGTTCATTACTATATAAAGGTTGACCAGTGGTAACATAAACAAGCACACATCCAATAGACCAAATATCCACTGACGAATCAAGATCCTGCTCATTGCTGACAGTAGCACCTGAAATATCAAAAGCATTTTTATTGTAGTACTCACAATATATTTCTTAATCTCTCTTAAGCATTTATTAACTTGTGCAGCTATGACCCGATTTGCATAAACTTATAAACACTGAACTTTAAACATTGAGAGAAAATAACTATAACTACAGACCATTTCTATTAACCATGTTGAGGCAGAACAAGTTTGATACTTTATGGCATGATTAAATATCATAAAACAGATTCTACCATTGGCATTTGCTAGTTTTTTTGTAATATACTTATCCATAATGGTACAGTGTATAAGTACTTTATTTGAACTTATTTTAAGATGATAAGTTGCTGGCAAGGAAGCTGATGGTCTTGGTAGCATTCCAGTCTGGGTACTTCTACAGAAGTTCTACTTTAAGTATTCATATGCCATTTTCTGCACATACTACCTCCGATAAAAAAGTATAGGGCTACATGGAGGCTTGCAATGAAAATACACATTCACATGCAGGGTTTCTACAACTTATTTTCATATGGTTGTCCTCATACGGGGCATTATAGTATGGACAAAAAAGGGAAAGGAAAAATTTTTGAAAATAATTACTGCATAATATATCCTATCAACACAAATCCCTGCCTCCCTTGTGGTTGCTGATTGCAAGCAAATTTCCTTGCATTGCAAAAACCCTTGTTTTTGAGCATGGAGGAAACAAATGTGGACATCATTGCCCAGCACTAAGTTGAAATCAACCTAGTACAACAATAAAGTACATACCTTTCATCACCTTGTTCCACTCTACAACTTCTGGTGCCTGATACCCCATACTTTGCAAAGGTTGTTGAACTCTATTTGAGAGCCTTAATTTGAAGCTGACACTAAAGTCAATCAACTGAAAACATTCTGTGTTCATATTCCACAAAATATTACTTGGTTTAATATCACCATGTACTATACCCATTTCCTCTAAAAACATAGCAGCAGAGAGCAAATCATGAATAATTTTCTTGACCAGAAATAATGAGAATCTTGTTGACTGATGCTTGATTAGTAGGTCTTTCAAACTACAGCCTAGGAGATCCATGAGGATGCACCTTCCTCCGGATGAAATGAAGCTATCAACGTAGCTCACAATATAGGACGACAAATTTGATTTTTGGTATGACTTGCATAGCGATAATATTTCGACTTCATTTTGAAACGCGAATTCAAATCTCTTGCATGGTTTGTAAATTTTTAGTGCTAGATTTTGTCCACTTTTGTTAAGGATTTGAAAGCATTTTGAAAATGTACCTTCACCACATGACCTAACTAAAGACCATTCTTCACCCAAGTACGTAATTTGACTGGGAACCATTTGTTCATCCGTTATTTTATAACTCATGATCGCCAAGAAAGTAACAGAGACTAAAGCCTAATTTTCACAATCAAATTTCAATTTTGGCGGCCATATTGAATTTCACAGCGCAGAGACCTGGGTGCTAGTCAACTAGTCACCATCACTGGTCACCATGGCTTCCGTCAAACCATTGCCCCATAGAGGAAAAAGCCACGCATCCTGGTAATTCCAAACTGGCCAACTGGTCAACCCTGGTATCCACTCATTGTACCACTTCTAATACAACCCCCTCTGATTCGCCGACAATCATGGACACTCATTCAACTTGCAGCAACTTCCAGCTGCCCCAGCAGAATCACATCCCTTGCAAAAAGTTAGAACTGAAAATATGTCATGTATCTGGCAACAACTCACCACAATAGGTGTGTCACAAAAATCCACTGAAATCGGTATGGCATCTTGGAGGAAAGGGACCAAGTCTCAATACCAAACATTCATAAACAAATGGAGCCAATTTTGTAGTACTTCAAGTTGTGAATTTTTTGACCGTCCGACCACTAAAATTGTGGACTTTCCCACAGATCTCTATCATTCCGGTTTGTCTTACTCCGCTATCAATTTTGCACGCAGTGCCTTCTGTGCAAACAATAATACGATCCCCTTTGGTCAACACCCTCTGGTAAAACGGTTCATGGAGGGTATTTTCGAACCGAGACCTTCCTTCCCGCGATAGAAATGTATTTGGGACGTGAATAATGTTTTTCATTATTTTAGAAAGAAACTAATGGTAAACACGGCCTAATTTAACTAATTGATAAATGACTATTGTGATTATTCACACCGATTGTAAATATTCACACCAATTGTAAATATTCATACCAATTGTAAACATGCACACCTATTGTGATTATTCTCACCAATTGTAAATATTCACATCAATTGTAAATATTCACACCTATTGTGATTATTCAGACCAATTGTAAATATTCACACCTATTGTGGTGAGTTGTTGCCTGTTACATGACATATTTTCAGTTAACTTTTTGGCAAGTGGGTGTAATCTGCCATTCCAAATTCAAGTACAAATAATTAAGACACCTTTGTATTATAAATATAGTTGAATAGAATTATATATAATAAGGGTTGCCTATTCATTATGTTGTGTTTGTTATTTTCTAACAAAAAACCTGACAGTGACTTCATTGTTCACTGTGAAATCTCGTACAACTCTGACACGACCCTAGCTGACGACGTAGTAGAATTTAAAAATTAAACGAGATTTTTTAGTAAATCTCCAACAAGGAAAATTCGTCGGTTCTGAGGTATACAGCTGGAAAGAGCATTCCAAAATTAGTGTTGAAAATACCAGAAATATCGTCGCGTGAGTTTGCAAACTTTTCGAACTTCGAAAAGTGGCAACGCTTTTTCGAACGTAAAACTAATTTATACCAAATTTGTCAACTTCACACGCTGATATTTTTAATACTTTACAATATTTCGCCACCAAACTTTCCAATTTCACTAATTGAGGGATGTTCGTCCCAGTTGTATATCTCAGTTGATAATGTTAGTTCATTGTTGATAATGTTAGTTGATAATGATAATTCATTCCGCCTTCTCCCTTATCAATTAACGAATCTCCAGCTCATAAATTGTTATATAATTATGAGTAATTGCTAGAGTTTAAACAATCGAAATAAAAAGCGTTGCTGCTATAAGCAGCTAATAAGTAAGGAGAATAATTCTACCCGCGATCAGGCTGGGTCCCTACCCACCATTCTTTTTATAAAATTTCGGCAGCAAAAAAAAACGATGTTATGGTAACGTGAACAATAGACAGTGCACTATGTGAAGGAGTTGTGAATAAAAACTAATAATTTTCAAAAAGTCGAGTTCAAATTGACAACAATGAAGATACTGACAGCTACAGTTTCATCAAGTAGTATTTCAATCGCTTAGTGAAAGCGGGCTGTGGTTAAATTATTGCACGCACTCATGCATCATGTTCGACTCGGTTCATATCAATGTTAAGTAAATTGAAAGTAGATTTGATCACAACGACCACATGCGGAAACTTAGTCCGTGGTAGTTTTCTACCACATTATTATAAGCAATCGCATCACTTTCGACCAAGGACCATCATGAAAACTGCAATGCCAGCAAGAGCAACACCAACTACTTGATACGTGGATGCTTGTCGTGCTGTTTCCATGACATGGTCTGTGATGGCTCTCTAGGTATATAATAACACACAAATCAGCACACTGTCGAATATATTGACTGTTACTTGACAAGATTATTTCACGACAGAATTTTTTACTATTTATTTGATAGATATATTATTTTAGGAACCTACAGTATCTATATGAGCCAATTGAAATAAAAGCAATGAAATCAGGATTAAGGACTGCTTATATATTCAGAACGGACTATTTTAGCTGTTGTTGCGATCTTAAACGTAATCTCCCTATTCAGTGCCTCAATTATGAATCGTTTTAATTTCATATAGTAATTGTAGTAAGTTTTACTCCACGGCTATAGCTTATTTTACAAGGCACAAAGCAATGATATGATGGAAGAAGCTACATGCAAGACGCCACCTAAGACTAAGACTATATGCACATAATTGACAACAATGTAAAACTACAATACACCAATGCAAGGTGTCATGTTGAATAATTGCGCAGCATCTCGTTGCTGATACAGGAGGTGAAAGTATGTAATCTATCCTAAACAACGAGGATAACCGTGAAACGTCATTAAGTTGACGTCGTATGTAGATCCATTTCACTTCTGATGGATGTTTTATAGTCTATTGTTGTTTTATAACCATCGACGACAGAAGTGAATAGGAGCCGACAAAATTGGATCGTGTGAATTAAAAGACCGCATAACAATGAACTATGTTGGGAGTACGTTAAAGAATAATGTTCTGAAAGATCAAGTCATTAATGTTGTCCCACTGTAGCTTGTAAATCCAACAATCCAATAGTCTACCTACGTTGTTCCAAAGTCGATAAGCGGACATTTTAAACCGTGTTAATTCAATGAGCCTAGGGTGGGACATACTGGTACAGAACTAAGCTTTCAGCTAGATTTTCGTTGAATAGAGCAGCACTTGCTCTGAAAGGCCAGAAATTCCACAGCCTAAGTCAACGACGAAACCCCAATTTTGTCACCGATTGTAGATATATAAAGGCTCATAGTGACGGCTTTAGTTACATCATTTATTAATTTGTAAAGATCAGACTCAGTGAAAGCCCTGGCAGAAGTTCGAGCATTATTAGTTAATAATTAGGGAAAAAAACATTCAGGATTTAAACACGATATGAAACAAAATTGAAAACAAGCATCCAAAGCTCGATTTTCACCAAAAACTTGTAATCAAAGAACGATAATAAAACTTACCCATCCCCCTTGTTGCGCAATCCAATTGACCAATCGTTCCTTGACGAATCTAACGACCCAATCAACGACAAGCTTGAGCAACGGAACCTGACTGATGACAGACGAAGCCAATTTAAAGCCAAAGTACAGCAATGTCACTATACGTCCCCAGTTGTACACACCATCAGCGAATATTTTATTTGCTACGTCCGCAAATGTATCGAATGCGGTCTGCGGCGTGACTTTTATTTGGCCAATAAGGTTGTTAAGTTCGAGATTGTTTTCTAAATCATCGCCAACCTTAAAATTACAAGAATAAGTCATAAGTCAGACTGTTTTAATAAACTAGGGATCCAAGGATAGTGCACTAGGAAGTTTCCATGCCCTCTAATGCATGTAAGCAACCACATGTTTGTCCTCAAAGTACGTGAGCCGCGATATTGTCATTATTACATAATTTTGGTTGCTCATGGAAAGCGGGCGCTATTTTCTCAGATTATTATTACAGGGTTCGGCAAGAAACACCATGTATCCCCTCTTCGTGAAACAACTGTGACTACATGAACTACATGTATATGATGGCAACAATTTATCCGTCATTTCAAAAGAATAGCCAAAATAGTTTCGCTGTAATAAATAATGTAAATAAACCGTGCATATTACGTCTACGATGTGGCACGTAAATCGACACAAAGCAATATTATCAATACTGTATACCGCTAAAATGATTTGATTACTGCACAAAATGTCCGTTTTGTATAGCATCAATTAAGTACTGTATGCAGAATATCAGGTATCGACATAATATATATTCAGGTAAGAAATCTTTCAATACATAAACAATACAGCGTCGTTTCTTCCTAACCTCTTAGGTCTATTTATGGAATATACCCCCCCCCCCGGAAAGTTTACAGTATGACTGACTGACTCGCCTGAATTTTCGCCACTCCTCACAATACTGCAAAGTTTCAAAGAAACTCAAAGTTTCAAAGAAACTCAAAGTTTCAAAGAAACTTTGCACTAAAAATAGGGAGATTAAGGTTTTGGAGGATCAGCACAAATGTTTATCTGCCAATCATTTGCATGGTGTGACCTTTTGCATAATAGACGAACTTACGATCTAGGTGACACGAAAAAAAAACCACAGCTAAAAACCGCATACCAAAATTAGTGTAATTGCCAAGTTTCGCGGCAAAATCTCAAGTAGTACGGAAAATATAGCCATGCGAATTTGGAGTACGGAGAATAGCCATGCCAAAATCATATTTACAATAGTGATTAGGTCAATTAGTACAGTAAATAATAGAAAAATGTAATATAGTACTGGTCAAATAATTTATTTGAATTTTCAGATTAAGGTTCGTATCTGTAGTGCACTTACTGAGGATGAGCTGGAAAACTGTGATCATGTTAGACCTTCATCATCAAATTTTGATGATCAAGTCATCACATTGTTTTTTTGACAATCAATGTTTCTGATTGGCTAGTGTGGCGAGTCAGTCAAGCAACAACATGCTTGCTTTGCTGCAAACCACAAAACTACGTGACATTGCAGACATTTCATGAAGGTTCAAGTGTCTATCTTTCAATTAAAAATCAATTCCCAAGTGTTACACAACTAGAAACTGTACAGTACTTCAGCTATAGAAGAACATCAGTGCTGGTAGTGTTTAATAAATGGTTGGGTGCCTAAACTACAGTAGTTGATAAACAATCTTATAATTAATAAACCTGTCTTAAGCATGACGCCACTTCACCATTGACTGAAATGGCTCTCATTTCTTCTGGTACAACAAGTCCTTGTTCCCTAACTCTATCAGCAATGAAGAAGGTCACAATATCTGGTGTTTCAACCATAACTTCATCTGTACTTGTTTGTCTTTGTCGCTGTATCTGACGCTGCGTCCCTGAGTCGGGAGGAGCCATAGTTGCTTTCAGTTGATTATCTGCAATGGTAATTTATAGCTTTAGCTCTTTGTTTGGCCTCGTTTTTTGCTAACTTAATTTAAATAAAACAAAAGTGTTAACATCTTGTATCAGAAATTAATGAGCAGTTACTGTATGTTGTTATAATATTATACATGTAAAATGGACAATTTATAGGCTTCAATAAAAATTAGGATGACAATTAAGGAAGATGGCATTCAGATCTGATATTGCTAACAAGCACCACATATGTATCAGTCATATAACCATTGTTTGGGACTGGTTGCTACAGGCAATTAGGCAACCAATTACACCAGATTGAGTCAAATCTTGGAGTTATACATAATCAATTATTTCATTTGAAAATTGGTTGTCAACCAAATAAGTTGACAAATGTTTTTGAGGCTTTTTTGTGTCTATTTTAGTAGTTGCTGCACCACATTCAAATGAAAGTGATAGAGCAGAAGGACTGCAATTTTGTTTTTAGCCTTTACAAATTCGCATTTATGGAACCATGTCGAGGTATTTACAATGATTTCAGTTCCTCACTCTCTGACTGATATATTTCTGTCTAAATAAAAAGCATTGCATTGCAGGCACAGGGTTTTTTAGTTCTCCAGCTTGTAACAAGATTTACCCACCAAATCCAATGGTATACATGTATAACCCAGCCATGACAACAAATTTAAATATGGAGGTTTATAGTCCTGAGCAGTTGTTAAGACTAATCACATTACAAGTCACAAACAATACCAACAACTAAAACTACAAAACTAAATACAAAGCAATATATTGTGTGCAGGGGCAAGATGTCTCAGTCCTGAGCATGTAACATTATTTACCCAATGTACGTTATAAATACCTACTGTAAGTTAATTATAAAGAAAGTTCTTGCACACATTCATGAATTTACTAGTACACTAGCTAGTCAAACAATGATTGATCAGTTTGTTAAAAAATTACCATGGACTTTGAGACAAATACATCTGCTGATTGATGTTTGAGGCATGGTCAATATTGTATCAGATATTACTTTTAGGCAGTGTGTATATACATCATAATTTTACAGTTAGATTGGATTTTGTTAGAGGATCATACCATTCTAATTCGATTTTGGATGAGTATGTGTGAAATGGCATTTGGGCAAGCAACCTAATTTTAGTGAATATTGCCTCAATGAAAACAACTGTCATAATTAACTTTAAAATTAAGCTGAAATTGTATCTCTGTAAAAACTGTGATAAACTAAAATACTTCAAGTACAAAATGTTCAGTATATTACATGTCATAGACTATTTCAGCAACCAACATATAGGTTTTGCCTGGAAATAGCGAATTTGGCCCAATTGAGGGGGTAGTGAGCCTCAGTCCTACCTTGGATTATTAAAATTCACACAAAACTTGCAATAAGGAACTTTGTGCAGGAAATTTATTACAATATATCAATAATTTTAAGGAGTTAAGTGTTAAATTTTGGGGCGAATGTTTGTTCGTTCCTCCGGCCGTCAGGGCATGCCGGCACTTCCGATCACAGTATTTTAAAACCAAAAATGGCGGCGGAGAAATTCTGAACAGCTTGTCCTACTCGTTTGTGATGACCAAAATTAGGGTGGTGCGCTATATAGAGGGGGGAGGGGGTTCAAATATTGCGGCCAATTGTCCGCTATTTCTAGACGAAACTAGCGTTTGTCTACGGTTCCTAATGGGCAGTATTCTTGCAACTTCTGCTGAGGAAAATCTCACAGAATATATTGGTGATAAGATACACTGTAACACGAGACAAATAAAGTGACTCGTTGATAAAAGCAATATTTTAGCAGTCATATCAATCCATCTAAAGCATCAAACGAAAATAGAATACATATAGCTTACCTGGATATGTTATTCTCCTTCTTTAAAGTAATTTAAATGTTAAAAATTTGTAAAATATATAGCTCGACAAAAACATCTCTTTCTGGCTTTATTTTGGTTAGTAAAATGCTGATTAATACTGCGCGAGAACAATAATGATCGAACGTTCTGTGCTTCCACTAAGAAAGATAAAATTTTCATGCCAGCATGGGCTTCTTTCCGCCGCTGTAAAAGGGGGCATGGCGCAAGCGATACAGCACTGAATATCGACGGTAAAACGAAAAGGTTGTTTGAGGCCTTTGAGTTCCCAGTTAACGAGGAAAGGACGTATAACGTTGGACTTATTTCCGCGTAGTTGATTGCATTTGTCTACGATGTTGTTAAAAATTTCCGACCTTGTTATTGGAGATAGTCTCTGTGTTGCCTGTATTGTGTGTAAATTAGGTATTGTTTTGTTTTATTGTCTGGTGAACTTTGTAAAGTGACATGTCAAATTCCACTAATTGTTAGTGAACTCAATGGAATGATAACTACATAATAAAGTCCAGTCATTGGACGAAGCTGATCAGTTAAGGTGGTCCACTTCAGAAATAATTGACAATTATTGGATGAGGTTGAGTGTGATATCGAGAATTATCAAGCCGAAGTTTGCATTATTCGCTGAGGCGAATAACGCAAACTGAGGCTTGATAATTCTCGATATCATGCGAAAATCGAATTCAATATTATTGTTTTATTATGTATTTCCTTTTTAGAGAGGAAGCCTGCGCCATTATTGACAACAAACCAGCGGCAAAAAATTACGTCACCTACGGATAGTTTTCAATGTCGTGTAGGTGGCAAGACATTATATACTTAATGTATGCTCCCGAGGGAAATAGTGAGTTTTTTTTCCCAAGAGTCTGAATGTTTCCCGAGACGAAGTCGAGAAAAACATTGAGACTTGAGGGAAAACAAAACTCATTATTTCCCGAGATAGTGTACATTAAGTGTTTTGTTATATAGGAACAAAAACATTAAAAAAACCACTTTATTTTGTTATGGCAAGAAGCGGGCAACAATTATTTGTAGGTTTTTAGCTAATCACAATCGAGATTGCATTAGTAATGCATAATAATATGATTTATCCTGTTTTTAAATAATAAAAATACTTTAAGAACACGAGAATTAAGCGAACCTTTTTATTCACTTAGGGTTTTACCCTGAGTAAATAAAAGTGTTCGATTGGCCTATTCATTGAGTTGTTCGATCGTTTTATTGTAATATACTTTTCTAATTAGCGAACGAAAAATCCGGCTCATTTCTTTCACGCAAGAAAATTTAAGAAGTAATAAACCTAACTTGACAGGATTTTCAGGGCTTATTCTGAAATTTGTCCGTTCGGGATGAACTGAATGAATTGTATTTCGTTTAGCAAAAGCAAAATAGCGACGATTTTTGAGGGATAGATCGGGGAAGATTTAGCTTGCCAAACTTTTATTACCGCACCAATTTTAATTGTTCCGGTTCAGCACCCAGGCAACCATTGAAAGGTTAAAGAAATTCCATCGATCGTTACAGCGATACTCTGATTTGCTGTTTACAAGATTCCATCGTTGGCTGTGTCTAGTGTTCGTAACTATGGTAACTGGACATTGAGACAACTCTTTTTTTACTTAGAATAACCTGCCAGTGCCTACTGGCTAGTCTGGAAACAATAACATCATTCTGTTATCCAAAGTTAAGTAGTGGACCCCTTATATAATATATTTGGTGGGCCGTGCAGGCAAAACACACATGCAAAAAAATGGGAAGACAACCAAGGAGTGGTGAGACAATCTCAAAACCAGAGCCCGCGATCTACAGGGAGATCGCGGGCTCTGTTTAACTGTTTTCGAGACTGAGACTGGGAGTGAGAAAGTTTGAAAGCACAAATTTGCAAGATAATCACTTTTTAATTGAAGACAATTTTGAACTACAAACTCGTTTGCACAGTTGCACTAGATCATGAGCCAATACGCATCAACATCCAATCATCATCACTGTAAAAACGTCCAAAGTTTAAACTTGTTTTAACGTTCACGAAATTTGTGTTGAGCATAGGCGGCAGGTGAATGGTTTGAGCAGGTTTTTGCTGAGGTTGGTGTTGATTTGCTGGTGTAATTACTAATCGGAACTGTTTGCTTTAAAAAAGGTTAAGCCTCACTAAATAGTCAGGATTAATATTCTATTTTCAATAACTGTACCAAAGCGTTGTATTTAATTACACTTAGAAACAAAATCCGGCAGGCATAATTAATATTCTAATTTTAATTTCCAAATTCCACCAAGGAGTGCGTGTATTTTCATCAGGCATTGCCACGCATTCTCATTGTGCTGAAAATTCCCGCACGCGTGTCGGGAACTCAGACACGCGAGAATTTGGCTTCATGGGCCATGCCAGTGTAGTATTTTAATGGTCAAAACTATTACCCATGTTATTTTTAGTACCATGACCAAAGCGCTGTTTTTAGATGTAAAAAATTAGGATAAATATAATGAATAATTAATTAATTATGATTGCTCTTATAAGCTTACATAAGGTCATAAGATGGAGAATACATGAAAAATATATAAATAAGTGATAGTGTTCATATATATTCGGATTATCTATTTATTGGGCGAGTATCGGAATGATATTACAAATGATATTCATCAGATTTATAATTGGAAATTTATGGAACATTTCAGCGTTGGTAGCAAGACCATGTTATATTTACCATAGTTTTTATACCAAATTTCACAATTTTAGCATACGTAGTTATAAACATGAACAAAGCATTTCGGTAATACAAATATTTCAGTTAATCTTGCCTAAGCTGGTCGACAGAAAAAACGGGTAGAACGATAATTACATTACGAAGTATGTCTGTCGTTGTTGTACATCTGATAATTTCCTGAGCGCCAAGCTATCAGGATCAATTGCCACTGCCAGCTGATTCAAAAGTGGGCTAAATTTAGCATTTCCTGACTCAGAAATCATTTCACGGCTTTTCATATTGATAATGGCTATACTTATATGGTTCTTTTGTGGTATTTTAACATTGATTTCATGTAGTAATCCATAACAGGAATTATCTAGTCAAGTTTATTCAAACAGTTTGCTTGCGAGCGACAGACCATATCAACATGTTATGAAATACATTGTGAAATGAACCAATCAGTGAAGAGCTCTACGGATAAGCATTGTCTACAGGAGCATTGTGTTTGACGCCTAAACCAAACAACCAAAGAATATATGTTGCCAATTTTTCCATATTCTTGCACTAAAACTCTCAAATAAAATACCAAAATCGTTTTGTTTGTCGTAACACTGTTTGTCTGAAGTATTTTTTTGTGAATGTACATGCACGGGATTATATTATGGTAACAGAATCGATTGTAATGTTGTGCACCGCAGTAGGCGGTGCTAAACACATTGAGTTGAAAATTAAACAGTAATCTTCAATCCACAGCAGGATCTGAGGGGTTGGAACGTAAGCTATTTGTCATTTTTCTTGCTTGTAGTGCGAAGGTTGGGCCTGTCTTTTGCTGTTCGTCGTTAGCATCGCTAAGCAAGCCAGCGCTTCGTGTTTCAATCATTTCTGCGTTGACAAAGCAGTTACAGTTGCCTTAATAAAACACCACGTTAAGACATTTGACATTTAGACTGTTAAAAGATGAGTGGTAGGTTTAAATTTCGCGACTTTTATAGTATGAAGGAAATATTTTAATACCGTATATTGACATGTATTTCCTTGCTTGTAGATCGACGATCAAGACGTGGTGGCGACGATGATGTAAGTGTCATTTCACAAAATATTATTTTGGCGTAGAAAGAGCAGCTAGCTAGTATACGCCGATAACTGTGCATACACTTGTTGCAAATGGGACCACGCGATCAAGTTCATAACACCGAATGTCTGTAAAAATGCTGTTGCTCAGATCATCCTCGTGTATTGATCTTCTCGGTTTAAATATAGCCCCGATATTAGGTTATAGATATCAGACTACATTTCGTGACCGTAAAGTATTTTTGTATAACATTTGCTCAAGAAGCCACAACTGTAACTAAGGATATGGGACATACAAATCGATGTCACAGCATTCTGGAAAGCCTGGGATGATTTTCGCTAAAATCTCGTACAGTCAACATACAACCATACTATATGATGTTTTACATTCGAGGTTTCATATACAATGGGAATCGAATTTTGTAAAGATTTAACGCAATATTACCCTATTTCATGCAATAAAAAGGCTTTCGGTTTCGGCAACAGATTATTTGCATGTGCAAATTCATGCCCATATTTATATAGGACAACGTTTAACGCATGACCGACGGGCTACGGTTTTAAAGAAGTTGTGGTTTGTGTTTGGTTGAGCTTCGCGGTTTGGACGAACAGACCCGAACTCTTTTCAGCCAATAATCCACAACCCAACTGGTAACGGCTTGCTCACCAATGGTAGACATGTCTCCCCGTATTTATCCTTGTTATTACAATCAGTTTGGTGATACAATGTTTCTTTTTGGGTCACAATACTGCGATCCTTGTGTGAGGCTGTTTTCTCTTCTTTAGATATCGTTGCAAAAATAATGTAAACTTATATCATGTTATATTTGAACTTCGACCTAATACGCGAGGAGTGCCTCTTCACAACATAATCTATGCACAATGTTGCGAGGGCATGCGTACACCAGATTTACAAATCATATATTACTACACAAATGATGCTACTTGTATGTATCGTGTTTTTGTAACCAAGTGATGTTGTATCACTTGTATGCGTAATTATAGATCATTATGAGCTCTTTTAGAATAGTCTCTTCAATTTTATTGGCTTAAATACTGGAAGTAAATCCTGAAGAGACACCGACGCAGTGTTTATAAATGTAAATACCAGTTTTGAGATGTGATACATGATACCCTATGTTGTGAATAACCTAATGTAAACGTGTTTTCACTGGCTCAAGAAATGCGTTCATATTTGGTTGAAAACATTCGGGGACGGTTGTTCGAAAGGCTAAACGCGTAAACGTTGTTTAGGTGGATAAGCCGAAGTTTAAAATTACTTTCATACATCTTGTGAATGACTAAATTAGCATCTTAGCATTAAATATGTACTTCCATTGACAATTAAACTATTTATCGAAATATTTCAGCTCAGTTGTTCAATAAATAGATAATTTGGTTTTCCATTTTTAACTTATCCACCGTTTAAGCTAAACGCCTTTCGAACAACCGGCCCCTGGTCTTGAATTGAATGGTTGCAATTACATTATTGAACAAATGAAGTATTGTAGTATGTGGCCATATCGAATTGGTTACTGTTATAATACGTAGTTTATCTGCGAAGTAATGCTCTGAGACTGATTACATATTTGTACATATTAATTATATAAACGGTGTGTGCTGCGTATGTAATACGCATAGTAAGCAAATATAGTTCACGCGTGAAACGCTGATGTAACAAACGTACAAACAAGTTGTTGCAAGTCTGTTTACAAGCTGTCAACAAGTTGTGTTCGCAGCACGTTTAGGTCGTTGTGGCAAGTTTCAGACAGGCTGTTAGTAGGAAGTCCGATGTCATTATCCGTCTAGTTACAAGATTGTTCTGACAAGTCTGATACAGCTATAGTATAACAACGCAAGCTTTACGTGTCATGTACACGTTCGAATTCACATGCGGATTCAAAGCAACCAGAGCATTTCTTAAACCATGTTATATTTGTTTAAATTCTACGATTTCTTGCTCTCTTGTGCAGTGATAAAATGTTCTTAAAATAATCTCTAAAGTTTGGCAAGGCTTATCTCGGCATTGTCCTATTACCCTTCTTAACCTTGGATACATATCTTGAACCTAATCTTGCTCTACGTTAACAGGACGACTTGGCCAAACAACGTGAAAAACGTAGATTAGAACGTGAAGAACGGAGAAGCCAGCGTGAAGCTGAAGCTAATCAGGCGGATGCTGAACGGCAAAAAGCCAGAGAAGAAAGACGCAAGAAGAGAGAGTCTGGTAAGATCACACAGTCAAATAAACGAAACATTTTTCATAATATCGAAACTGCCGTATTCATAGCTTTATCCGTTATCTTGGCAAAAATGCAGGGGTATTCGAATTGTACCCGGTGGGGGGGGGGGGCTATTGGAGACCTTGCACATCAAAGTCCCGGTCAGGTGTACAGGAACGTTTGTTAACCTCAAGATCCGGGTATCATTTTAAATTTCTGAAAATAAAGTCTGGGGGCTGGAGACTAATTATAGTTTGGTGCGTTTTGGGATTTACATCCGTGGAAATATATTAATTCGTACATTTTGCTTCTTTGAGCATGATGAACTGCGAACGTCTTTTCTGTCGTATTATCTATAATACCTCTTACTAAAGCTCACCTTTTCCTTACAGGTGATGACGCGGGTTCTGCAAAATCACGCCGGTTAGTGGGACAGTTACTCCTGCATGATTACAAATTCTTCACTTAGATCGAAAAAAAACCCCTTATCGTATGAACCCACTCTACCAGATTTAAACTTAAGGCTTGATGGTAATGCAACGAGAACGTTAATCATTATCCATGGAAATCTTGTTTTGTGTATCAGAATCTAAACTTTAATTGATTCAACTTACAAATAAGAAATGTGAAAGGATAGTTCCACAAAATTTCAGAGCTTGGATCCGTGAATGTTGTGAATTAATTCTGTTTGCCTTCGAAATATCGTGAAAATTATTTCTTTTAACAGCATGAATAATTCTGGTACTGTGTCTAACAGGTAAAGAAAATTATTCATGCGTATATTTTTGTTCGTTATTATGGTGTTCAGCCAAGAAGAAGATGATAAAAAGGCGAAGCAAGAACAAGAACGAAGAAAAAAAGAGGAAGACGCAAGGAAACAACGGGAACAGGAGGTGATATACGTTTTGATTTACCTCACGTTTTTGAGCCTTCGACATCATTAAGTTTTAATTCAAACAAATTAAGATACAAGTTTTGTAAATAAAGTATTTTACCTGGTGTTGGCAGGAGGAAGAAGAAGAAGAAGAGGAAGGACAAGCTCCACCTGCCAAGGTACAGACATTCCATCGTCCACCATACCGATTGAGGTGTCGCGTGCTTGTTCGGATATAAAGAATGGAAGGTTTATTGTTACAAATGAGCTGCGTTAAACACTTTGCGAGACTGACTTATATCACTTTTACAATTACCTAACGATGCGCATATTCTAGGACAATCTAAAACTACAAGTAATGTGAAAGTGTGCTCTCTTTTATATTTCGAGACATGATAGCGCGTCCTTATAAATCTTGACCGCTGTAGGTAGGGACGCTACAAGAACGATAATTGGCAGGGAAGGGGGACAATATTCATATGTTCTTGTTCTGCAGTATTTATTTCTTTTGAAATCAAAATCGTTCTTGCGGCGCCCCTAGCCTCCGGATAGAAACACCTGCTTGGTGTAAGATTGCCAGGTAACCCAATACTTTACCAACTCAGCTTGAAGGTTGCGTCAAAGGACGTTTCTTTTGCAACATTTCAACTGGAAGAACCTGCTTCACGTCGTGGTTCATTGGGCTGCGGCTAAGCGTTTTTTAGGGGAGGAGAAATAATTTATTTAGCTATTATTGCATTCCAATCTTCGTCTTTTTCACCTATAAGACCAATGATTACTGGTTCAATGCAACAACAGTGAAAGTTCTTCTACACGCCTAATTGCTTAGGGTGGGACGCACCCAATTCATATTAACACCACCCAACAACTTTTTTAAATTTTCAGGGAGGTGATAAGACTGATGGTCCCAAAACTGCATTTGGAAAGATTGATGATGATCGAAAACGTAAGTTCATTTCATTAATATTGAATTAATTATCCCAAAATAGATAATTTCCTCAGGATGCAGGCACCCATTGTTGAAACGTTTTTAAAATAAATGCCATTAGAATTTTTCAGAAAATGTCTCTCTTTTATGTAGCTTTAAAAGATTTTAGAAACTAAGCTAAAATCACTCTTGAGTGCGTCTTTTTTCGAAACCATAATCAACCCAACCGATAACAACGCGGTTAATCTAAATTTCTCAAATGGAATATTTCACGTTTATATTATTCGTTTCTTATCGCTAATGTTATATTTTATTTTCATTTTCAGGTCGAATCATCGACTCTTTGATTGATCGTCTGTACGAACTCGCCGAGGAGAGGGATGCAAAGAACAAACCTGATGCAAAGACTGCTACATCCGGGGCATCAACTGCTGACATCAGCTCACTCGATCTCAAAGTGCGCTCATTGCGCACGCGCCTACGCAACGCCGAAAATGCTACGGAGAACTTAGCGAAACAGCAGAGAGATGTTGAAATGAAAATTAAAATGAATCATCAAGAGGTTAGTGCAAGGATACTATTGGAAACTGAGGTTTTTAAATTGACCGGAGTCTACCAAATGCATGCTACCGACTATAGTAATAGTAAATGTATGTTTATTGCAAACATCGGGATTAGAGCTACAAAACTACTAGCGGTCTAATTAGAAACAAACAGGATTGCAGTATTTTTTCAATTTTAGGTGGAACGACTTCGTAAAGAATATGGAGTCGCTGAAGCCGAGTATAACGAAGCCATTAAGAATGGTGCTGTTGTGCCCGAGGCGCCTAAACGCGGGCGAGGTGCGGGCGCTGGAAAAGGCGCAGGCTTCTTTGATGTGGTTAAGAAAGCGCAATCGTCTCTCTGGGAAGACAAGTTCCGTGCTTTCAAGGAAAAACAACGCGAATCTGCAGCGGTGAGTGTAATCAGTAACGAGCAAACTACGTTCTGGCTGAAGGGACTTGAACATTGGCATAGCGATTGAACAGATATCCAGACGATTCAGATCCCCGATATATAAACAAGCTGCACCATTGCTTTTCCGATTAGAGTAGTGCCCACTATAATTGTACGAAATGTTGTCGTGAGAACGTTTGCCGCTTGTCGCGAGAGTTCGTTTAAAAGTTTAAAAGTTCATATCAGAGTAATCCCCACGAAGTTAGGTCGATTGAGTCATATTGGGCCGTTGTACATCCAAGCAGGACAACACCTCTCTAAAAATTGTCCGTTTTAGTTTGCTAGTTATATTATGTTTTCAAAGTTTTAGCAGGAATAATGACATTTCTTTCCATATTATTTGTTAGAACCAACCAAATTGGGTTAATAACTTACGAAAGAGTGATAATATCATTGGAACAACTGTCATGAAGCGTGAGGATCCTGAAAAGAAGAAGGAAAAAGCAGCTTGGCAAAACCAACCAAAACTTCACAAAGCCGTCATTGATCCACGTGCCAAGAAGGAAGCAGAGCCCGCGGGCGCCAAGAAACCCGCATGGTCAGGTGTTTCCTTGAAAAAGGCCGAAAAGAAATAGACTGCAAACAAACGTTTTGATTTTGAAATCTTTTACTTTTAAAGTGATAAGCCATAACTTTGGTACAAGAATCTATGTACTTTGAATAATAAAAATGAGGAAAATATTTTGGCCATATATTTTTGTGGTTATTTTGTGACTGCAGATTCGTCTGTTGTCAACATTCTTATATAGGCTTCAACCAAGTTAATATCGAGGTACACTGGCCAACGTTATAATTTATATATAGGTAATCAACAGATCAACAGAATTCACATGCAGGATGTTTATCGCAGGAATTACATTTTTCTTGCCGATCGCCAAAGAGCACATTAATCCAGGCACTACAATATAAACCTACCGTGCACATTGAAAGCAAAATAACCAGACATGTTAGATGCAATTTCTTCATTTTGTTTTATTTTTGCTTTGATCCGCAGGTTGATTGTAATTGTGGTCTTCCTCTTGCTGCCTTATAACGTATTATGATTGAATATAATAAAGTGCAAAATTCATAATATATTTGATTGTTCAGGTAAAGGGGTTATGATACGTATGAACGTTCTCACGCTATGTCGAGACGAAATCTTTCGACACCATTAAAGGCGCAGTAAATAAATTGAAATATTCGTCCAAATATTTAAAAAAACACACATAAAAAATCAGCTTTTTCTGCTAGTGGTTAATTATTGGGTCTCATGTTAGTGGCTAATTATTGGATTTCATAAATCCAGTGGGGGTCATCTCGAAATCGAGACACAGTAAATTGGAGTAATTGTTCACTGTATGTGTTGACTTTGTGCTTCGTAGCAAAATTAAACTTTTTTTCTTTTGAATTTTCTAACCATTTTTCTATGTACTTAGCGCTGTAAAGTGCGAAACATTCGTGGGTTTCACGTATTGTTTTTATAGTGATTTGAGTGTGGGTGAACCTTAATTGCTTCGACCCTTATGCTGAACAGGAATGAGCAAATGATACGAAATTACAAGCAAGTACAGGATGTTGTCTGTTGTAACATTTTAGAGATGGAGCTTATGTTTGCCTCCAAGGAAATCTTAACTACTTGTCTTTAAAAGTACTTGATGATAAAATTCCAAAATGAGAAGTGGAATAGACTATTAATGTTTTACTTCAATGTATTCTACTTCCCTTTGACAAGTCAATTAAATAAACGTCAAAAGAACAGTGGATTTTATTTGTGGTATGTTTATAATTGTGTCATAATTTGTATGTGTAATTGTTACTAAGACTGTTAAATGACATGGAGGAAAATCCAGTCCCTATAGGACTTTGAAATGATATAGTTGATTCAGCCTGTACAGTACATGATAATTATTATCACGGTAATGTTTTAAGGTCATTGTATGCAATTGTTTACATTTACAAAGAAATTAAATCAGTCAATATGAATGAATATTTAGAATCGGTCAATTCTGAGCACCATTTTAATAAGGAGAAACAGTTTGTATGGTATTTTCAGCAAAAATTTAAATAAAAGTCCTTTATACAGCTTAAAATCCCTGCGCACACGCGATATTTTTCCCATCATAGACAGAAAAAAACCAACACAATGAGAACGTTTTCTTACAACTATATGCACGCGAGAAAAGCTGTAAGATTAATATTCACACTGGCAGAATATATCAGTTGTTGGCATTCGAATCTCGCTGTCGGTAACTTACCTGTATATGATGCACATTTCAGATGGAGACCGGAAGTTATTACTTAAAACATACTGCGCTTAAAATGAATAATGATAAGAAATATTTTTGTGCTATTATTCCGCTTCGAGCATCTTGATGATATACAAAACACTGGTGGGTACGTTTATGGCACCATTGCACCATTTTAAATGCATTTTAATTAGTGAACAGATATGGTTTAGATTTATCTATCTTTCTGGCTTATATAATTATAACATGATACTGCTAAGAGTGACACAAAAGTGCAAACACATAGTTATTTTAGTTCAAACATTTCATTGCAAAGGCGGCACTTCTTCAATGATAATACGACAAACTGCACCCCAGCAAGTGTAGGCATCACCTGCCTGGCTTTCGTAACCATATTTACAACTACCAACAGAGAGACCAACGATGATACGACCTTCCTTAATACCCTCACAAAAACCATCCACAGTAGCAGGGCGATGGTTATTCAGGCCGGAGACTCCAATAGGGTGGATTTGAGTTTCAATTGTAGCCGGTGATTGACATTCTCTGCCATTGAATGTCATGAACCAACGTCGACAAACGTTATTGCCACTTATTACTCTCAAATCTCCCTGGTAGGTAACACGTAGAGCTGTGTCAGAGCGAGTCTTTCTGAAATCACATGTCTGAAAGAGAACAAAAACCGCTTCAAAAATATTCAAAAACGGCATCGGCGAATGTGAAATTCGGAAAAATTTTTTTCTAAGGTCTATTAATCTTCGCAATGCAAGTCGAATGGACGACTTGCGCTTTAGACTAATTTCTTACCTCGAAGAAAAAAAGTACATTTTCTGAAAGAGCTTACTCAAATAAGTAAAACTGCCAAGTTTGACTGCGAATTGTTGTAAAATACGGAAAATATACCCATGCGAAGTTGTTGATTTTTGTATACTTTTGTATTACGACCGAATGTTTGTAACTAAATTAGTTACACATTTCCGCACGTAATACAAAAATATACTAAATTTGCCAACTTCGCATGGCTATATTTTCCCTATTTTACAAAATTTCGCAGCCAAACTTTGTAGTTTTACGAATTTAAGTAAGATCTTTCTAGCTGAGGTGATGTATTTTCCTCTAGTTACTTCGATCAAATGTTAGTCTAAAGCGCAAGTCGTCCATTAATGTGCAAGTGATTTCGACCCAAGAAACTCGAAACCTGGCGCCTTCGCATCTCTCCGATCCGGTATATTCTCAATTACCAGGGGAAATTTGATTATAAGCTATATAAAAACTCGGTGAATACAAATGTAGCCGAAAGTGTAATTTTCGCTAGAAATTTTGTACAATTCGGTAAAATCTGGGCAACTTTTCTAGACTCAAAAGTCTCTGGCGAGAGCAGGTAGCCTCCTGCTCATACAGCCAGGTGACCTCCCTGCCTCGTCCATCTATGTACGTTTATAGTGAAAACACAAATAAAAACGCCCAATAACCATATTTCATTGGACGTAAATTTCCAATCATTGTTTTCTAGGAGCAAATGACTGTAGACGGAATACTATGGAAATTGAGCGCATAATTCGAATTCGAATATATTAAAATGGCAGTCCGTAGAAATTTGTCATTCTTCACAGCAATTTGAAAATTTTGAAATCCTAATAGTCAAGGAATAATAAAATAGTACGATTATCAAAAAACATATATTTTTAGAAAAAATGTCGCTGTTTTCACGAACCATGATTTGTCCCGAATCTCTGTCATCTCTCAGATTAGTGTAAGTGCATTGTCTGATGGTCCGTTTCTCCTCTTTTTGACACGAACTCTCACCACTGGAGCAACTGCATGTACTCGATGCATCCTAAAAGAGAAGAGCATAACAATTATAATTATTTAGTCATTGGCAAAGCCTAGGTTTCATAAGTCATGATTAAGTTTACGATCCGGCATTTTCCAAGATCCGATCCACGGACCATAGTGTATGAAATTAGCTAACAATTGGTGGGAGATGACTACACTTTGATGAGTACAATGCAAGTTCAAAAATTGAAAGTCGCCAATCGGACTTATAGGATCAGATATATGCGTCATTAGAATGGCTTGCCCTTTCATTGAGATACCAGGCCCTGGCGGACGTTATGTAGGATATCAACAGAATACACATTCAGGGAGATTATCGAGTCGGTCAAGTTATCATTTTTGTCGCTGAACTGGACGATCATTGTTATTTCGGCCAATACTATATAAACATACCGTGCACAATGTTAAAGAGAGCAAAATAACACCAAGACACGTTAGATGTGACTTCTGCATTTAATTGCTATATTTTTCAGGTTGAATGAAACTGTGCAATCTTTCTCTTGCTGACTTGTGGCGTGATATGAATAGAATATAGATTGAGTTGAAAATATATTTCTGTTGCGTGATTGCTGAGACGGATGTTATGCCACGTTCTTCAGTCATGCTTTTCGTCAAAATTTAAAGTGCCCGAGTTATTAGTCATGTGTTCGTGTAACTGCATATAATTGTATAATTATAGACAAACAACAGATATTTCCAGGACTTCTGGATAAAAATGCACTTTAAGTGTTTGTGGACTTTCACTGTGTCACTGAGCATTTCAATGAGTAATTCGGTTCGCAATATTTTTGGATTCGAAATACTTGAGACCAACAATAGCATCAAAACACATACACAGTCCGGCTTAAAATATTTCGTTTGTCATTTCTCTATCACTCTAATTAACATAGTTTTTGTAGGTAGCCGCTGCGCATGCGCGCATAACAATTATGTAATTGAAATGTGTCTGCATGGATCCGTGGGTTTGTCCGTCCATCTTTGGACGTACGAAAGATGACGAACATACTTGTTCGCGCGTTCAGCGCTACTTTCGGAAAAGATTGCGAGTTGTCCATTTATAATTCAAGATTTCATTGACTGCAGATTCAGGTTGATGTTTAATGACGTCACGATCAAGTGGGCTTTGCATCTGGTTGAGTGTTTAATGACGTCACGATCAAGTGGTCGTTGTATCTGATAAACGTGCGCGTTATCAAGTGAATTGTACCTGTGTATGCTCAAATATATACTGTCATAATGTTTACTTGCGATTGTTACTAAGACTCTCAAATGACGTGGAGGAGAATTCAGGATCTAGGACTATAGATGATATAATAGTTGATGCTGTCTGTACAGTACATGCTGATTTTAACTAGGGTAACGATTTGATATTTGGTGCAAATGCTGGTAAACAGTTTGTAGCTATTGTATACAAAATATTTCACAAAGAGATTAAAATAAGTCAATATTTTGAATTGGTCATTTTTATACTCAATAAAAGTTATTTATTGTTAACAGATGTCCTGAAGTTTTTGATTAATAGATTAGTTCCACTGATTGTGGGGGCATACATCGAAACAAGACACCTGCATGCCGAATATTTGACAGCTATTGTGCTGTACAGACTGTCACAACTTGCTGTGCAGTCTTAATTTTAATACACTGATATAATGAAGTAATCTTACGAACCAACATTGTTTGCTGGGCTGCCTATGGTCTTAATGGCAAGCTTATATAAGCTTGGGAATCAAAAGACTAATAAAGTTTTACTTCAAGTTTTACTTCTTCCCTTCGACAAGTTAATTAAATAAAAGTAAAAAAAACAGTGAATTTTATTTGTGGTATGTTCGAATGATATACTGTCAATTGTGTCGTAATTTGTATGGGTACTTGTTACTAAGACTGTTAAATGACATGGAGGAAAATCCAGTTCCTAGGACTATAAATGATATAGTTGATTCAGCCTGTACAGTACATGATAATTATTATCAGGGTAATATTTTAATGTCATGGTATGCAATTGTTTACACAGAAATTAAATCAGTCATATTTAGAATCGTTCAATTCTAAGCACAATTTTAATAAGTAGAAGCAGTTTGTATGATATTTTCAGCCAATATTTAAATAAAAGTTCTTTATTGTTTACTGATGCCCGCAAGTTTGTAAATAGATTGGTTCCACTGATCTCACATCAGTGATTGGCTTCAAAGGCTTTCAGACTCAAAGGCAACCGATATCCACGATTTGCGTACCTTTTTTTATATAAACAATAGCCGCTTGATATCGCCATTCAAATTAAAAGTACGTATCTTTATTGGCCTCTGAATTCTTTCATCACACAGCTTAAAATCCATCCGCACACGCGATATTTTTCCCATCATAGACAGAAAAAAAACAACACAATGAGAACGTTTTCTTACAACTATGCACGCGAGAAAAGCTGTAAGATTAATATTCACACTGGTAGAATAGTATCAGTTGTTGGCATTCGAACCTCGCTGTTGGTAACTTACCTGTATATGATGCACATTTCAGATAGAGACCGCAAGTTATTACTTAAAACATACTATGCTCAAAATAAATAATGATAAGAAATATTTTTGTGCTATTATTCCGCTTCGAGCATCTTGATGATATAAAAAAGACTGGTGGGTACGTTTATGGCACCATTGCACCATTTTAAATGCATTTTAATTAGTGAACAGATATGGTTTAGATTTATCTATCTTTCTGGCTTATATAATTATAACATGATACTGTTATAAGTGACACAAAAGTGCAAACACATAGTTATTTCAGTTCAAACATTTCATTGCAATGGCGGCACTTCTTCAATGATAATACGACAAACTGAACCCCAGCAAGTGTAGGCATCACCTGCCTGGCTTTCGTAACCATATTTACAACTACCAACAGAGAGACCAACAATGATACGACCTTGCTTAATACCCTCACAAAAACCATCCACAGTAGCAGGGCGATGGTTATTCAGGCCGGAGACTCCAATAGGGTGGATTTGAGTTTCAATTGTAGCAGGTGATTGACATTCTCTGCCATTGATTGTCAAGAACCAACGTCGACAAACGTTATTGCCACTTATTACTCTCAAATCTCCCTGGTAGGTAACACGCAGAGCTGTGTCAGAGCGAGTCTTTCTGAAATCACATGTCTGAAAGAAAACAAAAACCGCTTTAAAAATTTTCAAAAATGGCATCTGCGAAGGTGAAATTTGGAAAAAAAAAATTTCTAAGGTCTCGTAATATTCGCAATTTTAACACGTGCAAATCCAAATTAATTTTGTAGCTTAACTCATTGCCTCGTTGATATGCAAGTGATGTCGCCCCAGAAGCTCAAAATCTCTCCGATCCGATAAATTCTTGAAGGTAAAATTTGATTATAAGCTATATAAAAACTCGGTGAATACAAATTTAGCCGAAAGTGTAATTTTCGCTCGAAATTTTGTACAATTCGGTAAAATCTGCTCAACTTTTCTAAATTCAAAAGTCTGGCGAGAGAAGGTGACCTCCCTGCCTCGTACACCCATGCATGTACGTTTATAGTGAATGCATACCCGTTAGCGTGAAAACACAAATGAAAACGCCCAATAACCATATCTTATTGGACGCATATAGCCTTAATAAAATTGCCAATCATTGTTTTCTAGGAGCATGCATGCATGAATATTACGGAAATTGAGTACATAATTCGAAATAAATGTATTAAAATGGCAATCCATAGCAATTTGACTTTCTTGACAGCAATTTGAAAATTTCAAAAGGAATAATAAACTAGTACGATTGTCAAAAAACATATATTTTTAGAAGAAATGTCGCTCTTTTTACGAACCATGATTTGTCCCGAATTTCTGTCATCTCTCAGATTAGTGTAAGTGCATTGTCTGATGGTCCGTTTCTCCTCTTTTTGACACGAACTCTCACCACTGGAGCAACTGCATGTGCTCGATGCATCCTAAAAGGGAACAGCATAATAACTATAATTATGTAGTCATTATTGCTTAAGCCTAGGTTTTATAAGTCATGATTCATCCCGAATGCTTTACGATCCATTGTCCAAGATCCCAACCATGGTCCATACTGTATGAAATTAGCTAACAATTGGTGAGGATTACTAGCCTGAAATATTCGTAGCTAAATGTACAAATGAATATTGTTGTAAATTTTGGTCAATTTACTTGATTTCCCGAACAAACAACAAAGCAATTTGACCACCTCTTTATCATACCGGTCGCAATGCCCCTGAATGTTAGACCTATAACACTTTTTAAAGCCACTTTGTTTTGTTATAGCCCCCTCTTTCCCTACTCCGTGGTAACGGCTGAATTGCTCTGTGGGGTAGGAAATGTTTCCTGAGGCAGCTAGTTTAACCTAAACCTAATCGACAGTGGATTCATAAGAAAATATAAACCGGTAACGGTACACGCGAGTTGGACCTAGACGGATCATTGAATTAGACTAAGAGTTGCTTTCCATGCAGTTACGCGTTTTTCATATGCACGTACCCGCACGTAAAAGTCTAAATCCTTATAGATGTTATCTTTGTAGACCCGGATGGTAAATAATAAAAATTTAGAAGCATTTAAAATTTTCCGTGCGTATAAAAAACGCGCAACTGGAAAACAACCGTAACTCGAAATACATCAGCTCCTTCACTTACGATGAGTAAATTAGCCAGATTTATCATGCAAAAATATACGAAACATACGACTTTATATCTTCCTTCCTTAACTTCTTAAGTGTAAAGAGATGCCCTATAGTCACTTCAGCCAATACGATATAAACATACCGTGCACAATGTTAAGGAGAGCAAAATAACACCAAGACACGTTAGATGCGATTTCTCCATTTTGTTTTCTTTATTTTGCAGGTTGAAAACTTTGAGATCTTTCTCTTGCTGACTTACGGCGTGTTATGAATAAAATTTAGTTTTGAATTGAAAATATATTTCTGTTGCGTGATCGTTCGAACGGATGTTACGTTTACGCAAATTCTTTCGTTTTGTTAAAATGGATCTTATGACGCAGAGTTATGACGATTCATTTTGTGTAGGTATTAATTGTAGAGCGATTTTTTTGGTTTTAAAATTGAAATCAATATATCAATTTTTATTCATGTAAAAGGAAAATATTGTTTATACACTATTCACGGTATTTGCATTACGTTAGTTCAATTCAGTAAAATTTTGTGGGGGGTATTATATTCATGGGAAGAGCTGGAGACAAAACAATAGCATCCTCGATGATATAAGAAGTACTGAGACATGTCAACAGTCACAAGCGAGACATTTCCTATAATTATTATCATTTTCCCAACTCTGCGCGATTGTTATTGGAATACTACAGGCTCAGTAATGCGTTATGTCAGGCACACTTTCATGACAATTGTTTCTCCATTTTCAAGTACTGAAAATTGCAACAATTTTGCATGTAGGTATTAATTGTAGAGCAATTTTTTGAATTATAAAATTCAACTCAATATATTAATTTTTATTCATGTAAAAGGAAAATATTGTTTATAAACTATTCACAAACAATAGCATCCTTGATGATATATACTGAAGTACTGAAACATGTCAACTGTCACATTTCCTACGTTATCATTTTCGCAGTAATGCGTTAAGTCAGGCACACTTTCATGGCAATTGGTTCTCCATTTTGAAGTACCCAAAATTGCAACAAAGTGAAATATAGCGGTCATGTTCAAAATTTCCTCAGACAGATTATCAATGGCCTATATTATGCTGAAGACAAGACATCTTGTTTGGTATCTCTGCAGTCGCAACATTATCGTGACACTTCATTTGATGCACTTGAAGTACTCGAACAGCAGTCATGCACAAGCGAAACATATAAATATGCGAAACATGTGAAACAAGCAAAACATGTAAAATATCTACTTCCTATGACCTAGATAAATGTTACAAGATAAATGATAAATGATAAGTTACATGCATGCTGATAAACCGCAGGCTCAGAGTTTTTAGCCGTGTAATCCAATTGCAGATCTTTGACGACCGTGTCTACATTAAACGCTGTGAGACGCCCTGGCAGGGTTTAAAGAGCCTTAAAAATAGATACGCAATGTATTAATGCATTACTATGAAAAAGCATTTACTGTAATTTATTTCTACCTCACAACACTTTCGTGTACTACGGGTTTTCGCCTCATACTGGGGACATTACTTGTTATTATATAGGAGTGCTGTGTATTTTAAATGTGATTGGTTCATTTGCAGTCACATGACTTTAAATAAATGCAATGTTTCCCGCCAGGCAAACAGGTGAAAAATTGTTGTCCGCTTCTTGTCATAACAAAGTAAAGTAGGTTTTTTTTAACTGAAATTGTTGTGTAACATGTATCTATGTTTTTGTTCCTATATAACAAAACACTTCATATACACTACCTCGGGAAATAGTGAGTTTTGTTTTCTCTCGAGTCTCATGCAATGTTTCCCTCGACTTCATCACGGGAAACATTTAGACTCTTGGGAAAACAAAACTCACTATTTCCCTCGGGAGTATAAATTAAGTGTATAATATAGCTGGGGATTTACTTTACCAAATCCTTGCCGCAATAATATTGAAGCAGAATAGTCACTTTATACGTAGAGATAGCGGTCGACACATACGTATGCTTTGAGGACATTTTTCTATATACGCATAAAATAATTATAAAGTAGTATACGTATATATATTTATATATATATATATATGCATTAAAATAACTTATTAATTAGCTTTTAGTCAAGGTATCGAATTATGGCACCTGCAAATTGATAATAGTCTATTTTAATTTTTTTGTTAGTTACTTATTTGCCACGAATTTCGTACGTAGATGAACGATGAATTTTTCTCCTGTATATTTACATTAACGATGAGAACTATATTACCTATGATAATACTCTTCCTGATTTCAAGAGTAAAGGCACAGCGTTATGGCATTTGGAACTATGAAATTATTCTCAGTGGTTAGTATCAAATTAATAGTCAAGTTAATGAAACATTGACGGTATATTCTGTTTATCGTTTCAGTTATATATTGCAAAATATACTTTCAAATTGCTTCATATTCAAATTGTCGATTGAAACCTGAACATAATTCATTTTACCTAAGATTAATGGCAACCTTTTTTAGAGATTTAACTATAATTTTAATTTTTAACTTTATTATTGAAACCTCAAGGCATTTGAAAGGTATTCAATCATTGAAATTTTAACTGTCTCTTTTATGCTAGTTTGCATATAAAGTGCACCTTTACACCGTAAATGCATGATCTATTTGCACATTTTTTACTTTGAAATTGCGAAAGAGAAAAAGAATACGGAACAGAGTAGCGTTTCACAGTGGTAAAGACGTATCTCAAGAAACAGTTTAAGAATTGAATATATAAGTGGTGTTGCGATTTTTGCATCATGGACCGCTTAAACAACAGCAAAAATATTGTCTCTATATAGTCGTGCTTTATGGGTTTGTAATCCCGACCGCATCATTGTCAATTATAATTCATAGTAGTCCCATTGAAGATCGTATGCAGATTAGCAGCTGAAAGCTAGCTTGCATGTTAGAAATATTAATTTATATCCAGCAAAGAACCCGTCTGCAAACACGATCTCCCCGACTCATAATACAAAAGTTTTAAACCACGAAAAAATGTATGCTTCCAGATGGACCTTCGTTACCTCCTGAAGAGATAATTTCAAGTCATCATCTCAAACACGATGTCCAAGTGAACTGCAACATCCTTTGCTACGAGGAAAAAAGTTGTGCTGGCTTTAATTTCAGGACAACAACTAATGATAAAGACGCAATTAACTGTCAACTTACAAACACAACAGACAGAAAAAAGAATATCGGAGTCGGTGACTGGACTATATTTCACCAAGTTATCGAGGTAGATCAATTCTGGCTGGAAAAAAATAGCATTATGAGAACAAATTGAAACATGTTTGTCCACATTTTCGAATATGCCTTTTGTTTTTTTGTCTAACTTCATTTTATTAGGTTAAAAAAAACTTTAAAAAAGTTCGGATGTGAATTTTACATCAACCACCGGTTTAGACATATTTACGACTATTACATCCGCTAATAACAGAATTAAGGACGCAACGAAACAAGGAACAAATTACACGCACTATTACTATTTTGCATGTTATACTACAATTTCTAGCTGTTCTTGTTGTTATTATAGTTTAACGTTCTGACGGATCCTAAGGCGAATAACATAATTACTGGCAATCTGTACAATAACCACACTAGTATCTACACTATAACTTTGCCCGCTGCCGATCGGTAGGGATGGAGACGGTATCCGAGCGAAACGATAGGGGTGAAACTGTGTTTCTTTGAGCTTGGTGTTCTGGACGGCGAAAATGAACTCTACGAACCAGGCTATTTAACGGAACCTCCTCCATCCCGTGATCAACTGTCACACGTGAGTCACTGACGTGAAACCGTGGAATAACGATACGAACATCAAGCACACACACAACACCGAGAAAAAAAAAAAAGGAATACCTGTAGCGATCATTAGCGAATAAACCTCTTACCCCTAACACGAACCGACGAAGAGAAAAAAAAAACTGTAAAGAACTGTGTTGAAACCTGTAAAAGACTAGCGAACGGCGAAGGTTAATAAGACGCTACTCCAGAACGAAACACCAAATCGCTAGTAGCTGTAGGGGAAAAGGGGAGGGGTGGGTCACGCAAGCAACTAACAACTAGATCAGGCGAGCTGGACCTGCATTTATACTCACCGGACGGGGCAAGTATCCGATCGGAACAGCGTCAAAGTCCCGAGACTCTACGATACGTAGACCCGTATAACGTTAACTTCCTTTATTATTTAATAATAAATACATTTAATTGAATATACTAATCTTTATAGAGGTGTAGTGACCCGTCAAACAGAGAAAGGAGAAGCGGTGTTTACAAGATAAATGCAGATGGAAATGGTAGCTTTGAAGTATATTGCGACATGAAAACATCAGGAGGGGGCTGGACGGTGTTTCAACGACGTCTTGATGGCAGTGTCAATTTCTACAGGGAATGGCAAGACTACAAACACGGCTTTGGTGATTTAAATGGGGAATTCTGGCTTGGCTTAGATAAAATCCATAGGCTTACATCAAATTCAGAAAATGAAATCCGCATCGATATGGAGGACACTTCAGGAAACACTAAGTATGCAAATTACGATTTTTTCAAAGTTAAAAGCGAGCTGCAGAGTTATACTTTGAAAATTGGAGCGTATAGTGGTAAGTTTGACAACAAGCAGTTTTAATCGCATTATTATTTCTTTGCCTTCTAAATTGATCTCACGGTTTTTTCTTGTATTTCGTGCTTTCAGTTGGATCGGTAAATTTTGTTTTCAGGTCAAGACACCTTTACTTTGTACAAGTAACAATAATTTAGGCCTGGCTAATTTATTTATATACAAACTTGTGTCGCTCATCAATAATTTAGTATGATGACGGTGTTTCGATAATTGACCATTCTAGCTAGATTTTCCAAATTTATAAATTTTGGAAAGAAATGTACAGGAAAATGCAATTTTCTCTCATGTAAAGATTTTTTGTTAAATCGGGATAAATTCTACTGCATCATAACAGTGATGTGCGATTTTTAATTTTTTTTTAATTGCTGTAATATTGCCATTTGTAATTATTTATATTATTCAGGCACGGCGGGAGACTCTCTCTCGATACATAACAGCATGGCATTTACGACCAGAGATCGCGACAATGATCTATGGCCTGGCAATTGTGCCAGGTCATTCAAAGGTGCATGGTGGTACCAGCATTGTCACAAAGCTAATTTAAATGGTATGTATCTGTATGGTTCACACCAATCGTTTGCTAATGGTATCAATTGGTGGTCATGGAAAGGACATCATTATTCACTAAAAGCAACGTCAATGAAAATCCGACCACTGGGCTGCAAAGTTGACGAGTTGGCGGTGTTTTCGTAAGGCAGCATTCTTAGAACCATCAACAGATTATAAAAGACATATATAATATGAAAAATCAAAGTTACTTACATTATGCGGGGACATTTTAAAAATATTTGCCAAAGAAAACCAACCAAACTACCCACACAGACACGTGTGATACATTATAAGTCTTACCGAGGTCTTTTTGAACAGCCCTAGCTCGAAGAGCGAGGTTTGTACAAAAAGATCGAGGTCCGATATTTCTCGGTGAAAAACGAGCGAGCAAGGTTAATAAGTTTATCATATGGCATGAGGAATGTTTTGCACTTGAAACAAACAAGAAATGCATGAATTCGTATCAATAGCCTGGTTATACACATTTGATAAAAACAAAAACAAAATAATTAATACATTAATATAATAATTGAATTATTTTGTGAACCTAAACCGTTCGGAGATGTGTTATTAATTTCAAAAGCAGTTAAATTTTTTCTTGTGCCTTTTTATTCAGAATTTCTCATTTTTTCATCTTGACATGGATCGCCGGTAACGCCGGTCCACTACGGGAAAGTGCTAGTCCATTACGAGAAAGTAATGGACCGCTAAAAATTCTTCTCGACCTATCGCTGAGCTCCATTTCACCGAAAGTGACGCTTGAATAAAAACATTTAATATAATAATTTTTGTGTTATTATTGTAATTATAATGTATAAAGATGTATAAATCTGAAATTAAAAAAAGGACCGCCCAGAGCAAAGAGGACAATTTTCCCCAGCTCCCAAATTGCTACAAGAATAAAATTAAACCATCAGTGGATAGTGTATGGTCGTCTTTCAGAAAAGATTTGGCTTATTCTTAGTTCAGGTAATGCAATAAAATTATATCCGATATTGTAAAAATCTCACCCACAAAACGCAGGAAATGAAATTTGCTGCATTCTAAACATTGAAATTTTTTTGGGGGGAGGATGCCTTGGACGGCTCAACCCCCCTAATAGTGCTCTATTCCCACAAAATATTATTTCTTAATACTTCTGTCCTGGTCATTTAAATTGGAAATCAACTGACCAGAGGTTGACAGATGACAAACTTCGATAATGTTGAAGCACCCCTGCTTACCATTAAATCATTATGCGATTGTTGAGCACGTGCTCAAGACAATAATCCGTCTTAGTATTTTTATTAGGTTGCCTGGTTTTACTTATAACGTCATTTAATTAAATATAGATGCCGTTCGTTTTAGCATTTCTCTGCATCGAGTTCCCCAGAAGTGCCAATAACTGACATATATTACACATGTTGGTAGTATTTACCGAAGAATTGTGATGAATTATCATATTTATCATAACTACATTTTATCTCCAACTCCAAGCCGTTACTTTATTACTTAGATCACCCATCTTGATTGGTCTTTCATTCCAAATCTAATTTCAATACAGTACAGTGTACACACCGTACGTGTCCCAATTATTCCTTTTAATACCTATATAGTCCTTTGCAAAGAAAGTCAAAGCATATTTTTGCCACCCTATAAAGACACTTCGACAGGTTGGTTCAAGTATTAAATAGATTTAATTAACAGAATAGTTTTAAGAGAATTATAGCAAAAATCATTCCACGATAAACATTCATGATATATAATAGGAAAACAAAGAACCTTTATACTTCATATAAGCATAAGCATGCAAGTACACTCATATGTTGACATAATTTTATACATCATGGACACAGAACTCACCTAAAATCCCGACAATTTTCGCCGCTATCGTACTCATTTCTCATTAAAGGACCATCCCTAGACGTGTGAATCTTTATCGTTACTGTATAAAGTAAAAGTTAGGATTGTATTGACTTATTCAAGCAATATTCAACCAAGATTATTTCGCACAAATATTCGAATTTTCCTCCCGTCATGGTCAAAGCTCGAAAGGCATAATGGAGTATGTAAATAATCAGGCACTTTCGCTCAGGCATTTCCTACCATGCGGGCAGGATTTCAAGGGGCAGATGTTTTTTCGTGTAGATTAAAGCTGCGTTTTACCAAACATTATAATCAACAATAATTTTTGAATAAGGTTAAACATGATACGAAGAAATTTATAATTATTAACCCTAACTGAGGCAAGATAATCCTTGATATCACTTGAAAACACTCTCTCTACAAAAGGCAGGGCGTTTTTTGGAACAGAGATCGTGATGATAATTTACCGATTTACAAAAGTGCCAAAAGATACAAAGGTTACGTTGGTACAAATGCTGTCATGATTTTAATCTGAATGGGCTGTATCTCTGTGGCTCCACAAATCGTTTCTTGATGGCATTAGCCCATGGGTTTGGAAATGCCAAGAAATATTATATAATTGGAACATAGTTTTTTTAAGTAACAGCTTAAAAAATATACCTATACGTATTTCGAAAACAGGTATAATTCATGAAGAGAATTTAGTAAAAATCCGAGGATGATGAAACATAGGTTTATAATGGTACTATTGATCGATAATTCACTGTGACGACAAAAGGTCGTAATAAAACTTTCAGCATAAACATGGTAAATAGCTTTTTACATTAAAAAATGCAGAAAAAACAAGACAAAACGTTTCTTTTTTATTTTAAACAGAATTTATTCTCAGGTTTTCACTTCTTATTTCCCGCCATGTTTAAAACAGTTTATTGCTGGGGGAATCGATTGTTCACCTGCGTCAATGTGATAAAAAGGTGCAACTATACGATTACAAATTCAGTTCTACTAAGAAGTATACTAAGAAGTAACCAAAACAAAACTAATGTACAATACTCTTTCTCAAGTATAACAAATCCTTACTTTTTTAAATCTCATCCGAAAATGACATTTATCAGCGATCGCTTTTTCATAACCTCAATTGCTCTAGCATTCAGTGACATCATTGAGTTCATCCTGAACTAATCGATCACAATTTTCATTATTGGAACTCAAAGATTTGCTAAAAGCTGATCCCTGCTTTTTTTGTCATCATCAATTCCAAGCTGAAAATTGTTTTTAAACAACTGCAAGTTTTCATTGTAGGATGCAATTGACATATTCGCAATTCAACCATATTCTTCTCACAAGTGTTCAAATTTCTGGCTCTTCCTCATAATGGCCTTTCGTCAGGCAATTCCTACCTGCGAAAAGGCTGAATTTCAACCAGTGCTATAATATCTTACTGATCCTAATTATATTTTTTTAGAGTTATAATCTCATGAAACACGTGGGATTTTTGTAAATGAAAGCTTTATTTTACCGACAATTTTTAAATAAACTTAGACATGATAAACATGTAAAGAATTATCAAGCAGTTTATTGTCATGGTACGAAGCTGAAAATTAAAGCATCCTGTCCGCAAAGTGCATAATTATATGCTTGTTTTCACAAACAGTTTCTTTCTCTACCTGATTTCAAGCTCCTAAAACTGCGGATTATTTATTTGACTAAATTTGAAAAGTATAATTTTCTAGAAATTAGAAACTACGATAACAAGCTGAGTTGTACTAAAAAGTAAACTAAAAAAAAAATTAGTAGACTTATTATAGCTAAACATGCATAATGAATTGTAAAATGACTGTTGTCAATAATCACTTTTTCAAAACCTCAAATGCTCTAGCATTCAGTGACTTTATTGAGTTCATCTTGATCTATTAGCTCACATCTTTCATCACTTGCTTTGACAGTTTTGCTAACAGCTGATCCTTGATTCTTATTGTCGTCACCAATTCCAGAATGTGAATCTTCTTTTGAAACCAACTGCAAGTTTTCATTATCATGGAATGTTCTTTGTGATCGTCTACGTCGTCTTCGTATCAATATTACCAGCAGTATTATTCCAAGTAGTAAAATTAGACCAATAATAATGTAAGCAAAGTTCGGAAATCCTGATTTCCGGTGAAGAATTTCTTTTTCTGCTAGTAATAATGATCAATGGAAAAAAGTTCATTAATGTACTTATTATACCTTATGCTAAGAATTGCAAAAACCTACCATTGCAGAACAAACCATTTCTAGTGTAACCAGCCTTACATTGACATATGAAACTTCCCCAAGTGTTAATGCATTTAGCAGTAAAGCCACAGTATTCAGAAGCATCCAAACATTCATCTATATCTGTGTTAAATAATGCAACCAGAGTATTAGAGAAAATGTTCATTTTTGCACCATTGGATGCATAATTTGCACAAAAGAGCAAAAAAACCGAAACTATAAATTTTCGACCGAAACTATAAATCATATTGTAAAGTCAACTCGCTCTTCATATTAATTACACACCGTTTGAAGTACATTCTACTGCAGCATCTTTTTCACAGGTGCGGCCATGAACGCCAAATTCTCGTATTTCGTGAGCACAACTAAACAGATTTTGCTCATACCCAGCACAATCAACGTCGTCTAACCAAATCCGCCTGGGGCGAGAGGGAACGCGTCTCATTTCAAAAGCTCTAACAGCATACAAATAGCCAAGTTGATGACATGCAACATGAGCATCATATATATTCCAATTATAGTCACAAACTGTTCCCCATTCTCCATTATGGAATACTTCCACACGACCAGTTCCGTTTGAACCTAATGGTCCTTTTAACCTGATATCTTTTCCTGTAAAGGAATTTATCAGTCACTGTGTTTTTTTTTGTAATTTTAAGAGGGTTTTAGAGTTTGCAAAGGTTTAAAACGATGGCAAGCTATATGAAATTGTGTAATACGTCCGACTACAAGAGCCTATTAAGGCTACATTCTTAATATGTTGAACACTTCCTCGCTCCCAATAATGATATATCGTGGGCCTGAAGACTTTTCAGGATCCATGCTTCATTTATTCTTCAAATAAAAATTTTGCATGGTGCATGCATGTTGCGAATGTGGTTTGTTGAGAAACCGACGCACAAGAAAGACCCAACCGCACTACGCGGGAATTTTACCCTCAACAAGCAAAGTTCGTAGGAACTTTCTCGAGGCACAAGTAGGAGATGCATTTCCGTCAAAGGGCCCAGTAAAATGTTGAATGACTTTATATGATTCCAATATTAAATCAAGACCTTTCTTTACCTTTACAATCAGTTCCATTTCCAGGTTGTTCATCGTCACAAATACATTCATAAGATCCATCTGTGTTGTTGCAGGTTGAATTAGGAAGGCAGTTGTCGGTAGTTAGGAAACATTCGTCTATATCTACAACGGATGTGTTATCAAATATGTTATTCATTACTCGTGGAAAAAAATATCTGCCGTTTAGCATTTCCATGGTGAATCATGAAACACGAGGTAACAACGGAACTCGTTTGTGGCGGCAAGATGCGTGATTTAAAAAAAACATGTGTTATAACAATAAATGGCGGGTGGTGGTGTCTACAGGTAAGTGCATGTATCTTTCTTAAACAAGTTGCAATCAGTGGATGCTTTTGATGTTGAGGTACTATATTTCCCTTTCCCTAACGGCCATGGTTAGGTTCAATGGCGTAGAAAGCCTGACGATTTTGTCCCACTATGTAAATTTCGAGTTATTATAATTATTCATTTCTTTAGAAATTGATGGTTTTCACTGTCAATGATCACCAGAATATTAGCATAGCGGGACAAATCGTCAGGCTAGCTAGTGGCTACGCTACTGGTTAGGTTTAAATCACACAAACGGTGGATTATAAGATGAGAATGTATCTTTGCCAACTAATTTTGAAAACTTTGTTTGATAATTATTGCTTTATAATTATTGTGTTGTAATAAGAAAAAAACCTTAAAAGACGACTTACCAAAGCAATAAGTGCCACTTCCAGTATAACCTTGATTACACTCGCATGAAAAACCACCAACAGTGTTAATACACCTGGAATTTTTGTCGCAGTTGTCCATTTTCAAAAAACATTCATCGATATCTAGGATAAGAATAATTTAATAGGATAATAGGATAAGGATACATTTTGATAGATACATTTTTGATAGACACATTTTGATAGATACATTTTGATAGATACATTTTGATACAAACATTTTTATGCATACATTTTGATAAATACATTTTGATATAGATACATTTTGATACATATGCCTACATTTTGATACGTACATTTTGATAGATACATTTTGATACGTAAATTTTGATGATTATAGACAGTTTATCTTGTCATGATTGACGTCGATTGCGGTTGTTTTTGTCATAGCACTCATATATAAGCATAAAACAACGACAATTTTTCAAGACAGCTTGTTTCGACGTTACTATAAGCAATCTTTAGTGCGAATGAAATAATTATTTTCATAATCAATTAAGTTAGAAATATGATACACGCAAGGTGATACTCTATGAATAACGTTTTCGGGGCATTTTTAACTGCACTCTTTATTACAAATTAACATCCCTCAAAATCATAATTGCATTGCAAGTTTCAAAAAAGTTGCACAATGTAACAGCGCCTTAAAGTAAGAGCAGGTGTAATTAGTTTTGCAGTTAGGTTTTTGTCGATGTTTGAGTAGATGTGCGAGTTCTATTAACAATTATTACAATATAGATTTGGAGTACATTTCAGATCAAGATCGGTGCTAATTATATAAGTAATAAGTTGTTAATCAGATGCCTGTTTCAGCGTTCCACTCCTGTCAACGCAAATCTTGTGAACAATTCATATTCATTTAGAAGCTCACAAAACGGCGCTTGTGCACTCTTTTTTTTGTCACATAAGTAATCTTTCTTCATTTAACTTTTTTTATTAGATAAATGCTTGACTAATTAAATTTTTTCTATAATTTTTTTTGAATTTGGATTTCCCGGCTATGCATATTCGTCCCGATTCCCGTGCAGTTTCTAAACACAGGATTATGTATCGTCTGACATATTCGTCTAGTTAGTTTGTCCACTTAGTCTTGTGCTTATATTCAAACAATCGGGCCAAAAATAACAAGAGAAATAAACAACCCGGCCGGTCATTTTTTAACTCCGTTTCTTACGCCGGAATAATCATAGGTTACCCGAAAATTTTTTTTTTCATGCCATTAATCCACAACTAGCGTTCTGATCCGTTATAATTTGCATTACATGAAGTAGCGCACGCACACATAATTAAAAAATTTCAATGTAATGCAATTTAATGCAAATTATAACGGATCAAAACGCTAATTATGGATCAATGCTATGAAAAAACACATTTTCGGGTAACCTATGGAGTAATTAGTTTTTGTGACACTCACCTAAACGCAGTGTCACCGTGCTCTTCGGTCTACCACAATTTGACAAAATAGGGAAACTTTCCATGTTAAGTTTGCCATGATATTCCTGAGCACTAAGGCACAAACCCTGATCATCATTCGTTGAAACATCTTTTAAATATTTCCCGGTAGAATTGTAAAACCACCTTGGTCTTGCATTTGGTCCATCACAATCGTGAGTGAGAAAAACAACCCACCATGACCTTAAGATATGAAGACATTTTCCAGTCTTCAATTCCTGCAGAACGTTTCGATTTATGAAACGAAAATGGGCTGGTGTACGAGTCCATGAAAATTGAAGAAGATCGACGTTTTGGTATGTAAAATGGTGCAAATATCCAAAGTCAACTGATTTGACAAGGTATGTATTGTAGCCAGGCTGAGCTAAATTGAAATAAATACCATACGAATTAGTAAGCAAATGATGGCCATTTATGCATAAATTTGCATTATATTTTACAAATTACATCGTAATGGTTACAATGAAAAGTATAGAGAGGTATCTAAGCTAGGGGATCTAATTCACAAGATGTCCTCTCAATGGAAGTCACTAAAACATTTTAATTCATTATGGTTCATAATTGTATTGTAAAACAAGGAGCGTCGACAGACGTGAATTTTAGATAACTGCGAAAGTAGTTTTGCAAAAAAAAAAACAGGATGGACACAGTCCCTTCATCCCGTCCCTGCCAATAATTATATTTCATTATACATGCAATATGCAGTGTTTTATTGGCGAGCCGCAATTTTGAAAAGCAATAATAAGATTTGAGATTATTCACGATATCTCAGTTCTCAACACTGGAACAAATTATATTTTTCCACGCGTTGTTTTGAAAAATCTAGTGATTGCGATATCAGCGGAATATTAACGGAAGTCAATGGCCCTAAATTCTAACATGGCGCCACCCAGAATAGCAATAACTGCAAAATGTAAAGGACGTATATTCATCTTGCACTAACTTTCAACGAAAGTAGGTAAGAATGAATTGCTGCAGGGAGTTAAATATCTATGACGATAATTTTTCAGGATTGCTTGCTGCTGCTTTGACGTGCTTTAGTACTGGACACAAATTGATTACAGTTGAACAATTTTTCCAATGTCGTTGTATTATAGCCAATTGTTAATATTGCCTTTCTGATATCACTCAGCGAAATGCAACTGGGTTCAAAAAATGATTAGAAATAATAATTGATAAAATGAAATTTGCAAAACTACCTTGGCAAGTTGATCCATTTCCAGCATGTTGATCATCGCATGTGCATAGATAAGATCCGTCGGTGTTGGTACAATTTAATCCTTGTAGACAATTGTGAGGAGACAGAGCACATTCATCTATATCTGAAGACATTCAGGACATAATTTTTTCTACCATTTCAGCTACAATTCTGGCTTCTATCATTGTAATCCCATGCATGGAAATATTTTCACATATTTTTCACGTGGTGTAAGTCGTATAAAGGCCGTGTTACACGATGATGATTTGCTTGCAATATGCAATGCGATTCTACTTTTGAGAGAAGTCATTTTGGCAACCAGGAATCTTTTGTGTCGTTATTTGTAATTTCACGGTATCTCAAATAAAGCGATGCTTTATACGAAATAACCTTAACCACCGTTAGTAACGTCAGCATCCTTCCACAACAATCTTAGGCAATTTTTGCTCCTTTTGCTGATTTCTAGGTACAGCATTCTCTTTAAAATAACTATTTTATTAAGCTTTCATTTTGACAAATACAACTGGGCGCCATTTTACGAAATCCGATTAGGCACGTGTTTATCGTCTAACAATGCGTCGTTAGGGCATGGCCAGAATTTGCATTAGTTAATTACTTTACTAAAAATGATTATACATGATATACCTTCACACACTGTTCCATTTCCAGTGTATCCCACATCACACATGCACGAAAAAGATCCAATCGTGTTAACGCAAGAGGCTTTCGTATCACAGTTGTTAAGTGCACACTGTGATATCTAGGATTGAATTACATAAACTTAGACTCTTGACTTTCTTTATATATGGCTATAGATAAATAGTAGAAACAAACAGGTTTTATCTGATTCGCAAAATTATTGTTACACCATCACACGGAAAATTGAATCGATCATGTATTTTCACGTTGTGGTGTGATATCTTCTGCATGTCAAATCAGCAGGTGATGGAAAAGAAATATTTGGTTACAAGTATACAAAAGCTCCATTTTTTTTCCTATTTGGGCTTTGTAGAATAACAACAAGTTGAGAACAAAATTTAAAGCTGTTGCCCAACCATGAAGAAGGTTTTCCCTGGACGAAAACGACAACACGATAACGAAAGCTATTAATTTGACAAGTAGAGGTACGTTTTGACTTACGAAAAGTAGAAGAGAATTAGCGATTAGGAACTTACCAGTACAATTTCCATTTTCTCTTGTATAACCTTGAATACATAAACATAAATATCCTCCAAATGTTTTTTTACATTGTGAATTACTGCCACACGTGTGCCCTCTTAGGGCACATTCATCAACATCTAAATGGTTAAACAGAAAGTGGTCAAAACATACAGACAATCCGAGAAAAATTCAGACGTATAAGGTACCGCAACTTAAAATTTTCCCGAATACTTCATATAATTATCTTTTTTCATGAACTTGACAATACTCTTCATGCATAATGCCAACGAGCATTTGGTGAAAATTTCATTAAAAATGGACTTATATTAAGTGGCAATTCTCCACGGAATGCCATTAAATGTGTCCTGTAAGCTTAAAATTGAAAATTTGATGAAAATGTTCAATTTTAAATGGAAGTGCATGTTATATGAAATTATGTAACTCATATACATGTAATAAATAATTCATGGCAAAAAATGGCAATTATGCAGTAACTATAAAAACAATATATTTACACCACACTAGCGATTCTGTGCTACTATTTCATCATATACGCATGGCAAGTAAGCTCAACCCATACACGACCTGAGTTAAGAGAAGATATAATATTTCAGTATCCTTGTGGGTTCATACCTTGGCAAAGAGTCCCAGTGTATCCAGCATTGCATATGCATTGAAAAGATCCAATAGAATTAATACATCGACCGTTGAAACCACAGGAAATGGATCGACATTCATCGATATCTACGAATGAAATTAATGACGTGTTGATTTACGAATAAGACGCCAGCCCTTTTTTATTGAATGACAGGAGTGTTAGAAGTTACCTTAAGTTTAGGCCTGCAAGAGGGGAGTCATTGAAAAGTTCGCATTTATTTCACTGAAAATATTTCACGGTAAAAACTACACAGCATGAACAGACTTAACAGGTATACATAGATTTACAGGTCCACATGCAGAGGATGATACATTTGGATTAGTTTTAATGCGAAAAAGACGCATGCATGATAATGGCGACTTGCGCTTTAGACTAATTTTTGATGGAAGTAACTAGAAGAAAATAAATCATCACAGCTAGAAAGATCTTACTTAAATTAGTGCAAATGCAAAGTTTGGCTGCGAAATGTTGTAAAATAGGGAAAATATAGCCACGCGAAGTTGGCAAATTTTGTATACTTTTGTATTACGACCGGAAGTGTGTAACTAATTTAGTTACACATTTCCGCACGTAATACAAAAGTATACAAAAATCGACAACTTCGCATGGCTATATTTTCCGTATTTTACAAAATTTCGCAGCCAAACTTTGCATTTACACTAATTTAAGTAAGATCTTTCAGAAAATGTCCTTTTTATCGCCGAGGTAAAAAATTAGTCGAAAGCGCAAGTCGTCCATTCTCTTTGATAATGCATGTAGATTTCAACAATGCTAATAATTATTAATGAGCCAGAAACATGATGGCAGAATCGAATTTTTATTAGTTTACACTTTTCTTCGTAATATTTTCATTCTTTGATGGTAAAAAAATCAATTAACTACTTATGTCCCTCCATCGCTAACAATTTTTTTGGGTAAGGGTAAGAAAGGGTAAGAAATAAGAGTAAAAGAAATGTCCATAATTATGTCCACATACGAGCACAAGAACAAAAATAGGAATTTTAACAAAAATATTTTTTTCCATGGAACTGCTTAGTGAAGTTTAGGACGATTTCAAACTTCAGATTTTATTTGGGCATGAAATGATATCGCTTTGTTTACTAGTTTCAAAATGGTACATGTCAAAGATGATATGTTACAGGTACATTACTCACCATGGCACCTGTTTCCGGCAAAGCCTAGGCCTGGGTTACATGAGCATGTAAACCCAGCATCAGTGTTTTTACAATGAGCATTTTTGGGACAATCAACCATTCCCGATGAGCAGTAATCAAAGCCTGTAAAAAACACAGAACCGTAAAATGTTCAGTAATTTAATCTAACCAATTTGCTGGAAGTCACTATAATTATTTAAACTTTTACAGCTTTATATATTTATTATTCAACAAATTTGTTTTTCAAGAAGTCTGTAATCATAATCTATGATTCGACTTATGTGAAATATTTTTTGAATATTAAAAAGTATATCACGAAATATTTTATGCTCGACCATGCAATACCATTATGTACAGCAAAACCCATAGTAAAGTAAAAAAACAAATTCCGAAGGAACAGGACATCTTGAGAGTCAAAATATGAATCAAGACACAGGTAGGAACTGTATCTGCATGTGACGTTTTCTTGCTTGATTCATATTAATTTAGACTCTCAAGATGTCCTGTTTATTCGCAATTGTCCGGTGTTAATTTTACCTTTTACTAAACAAGCAACTCCAGCATCTCCCCTGTAGCCGCAGTCATGTTTCCCCCAGCCCCGATGCGAACAACTGAATACACTGTCCTCATTTCCAGCACAATTAACATCACCCAACCATATCTTTCTACGACTAAAAACATCGTTACTGCGAATATCTGCAATAGCATCGATGTAACCAAGTTGACGACATGCAACACGAGCATCATTTATATCCCAACGGTCACTACATACTCTTCCCCAATCTCCATTATGGAATACATCCACACGACCAGCACCACTTGAACTAAATGGTCCTTTCAACCTGATACCTTTCCCTAAAGTTTTATGGCAAAGAAAAGACGCCAGGATATAATTCAGTTTATTTTTTTAATCAAAGTTTGTTTAAAGAATATTAAATTTGGAAATATAGACAGGACAAGATTGATACAGGTCATTATAATAAAAATATTAATCTTGAAAAAAATTAATTTACATTTAGCACTTAAACTGAAATAAAAAAAATGTTCATACAGAAAGTATTAAACTTGAAGTTTGCAATATTATTTTAGTTGTAATTCACGTTAATCTATGGTGTACCTGGTAGACAAATCCCATTTTCATTGAAACAGCATTCATAAGATCCAACAGTGTTTTTACAGTTTGAAGGATAAGGACAGGTGTATATATTTAGAGAACATTCATCGACATCTGAATTGAAGAATGTCTTCAGTTTATCCAACTATCACTTCTACTGAAAGATTATTCAATGATTTTACATGCAAGGTTTATTTTAGAATTCGAAATAAGTGCTCACCGTCACAGACAGTTCCGTTTCCTGTGTATCCATTATTGCATGTACATCGATAGGATCCGGGGGTATTGGTGCAAAAGGCTTCCGATGAACAGTTGTAAGATGATAGACATTCATTGATATCTGGAAATAAATTTGCAAATAAAACATTGCTAATGCTCAAAAGCTCAATCCCACTCACACTTATTGAGTGAAACAATAAGAAAGTTATTTCTTAAACAATGAAAAGATATAAAAACAAGTCAACCGCCAAAAAAAGTCAACCGCCATGGAAACGTTATGAAAAGATTTTCAGTGTGGGTGATTTAGCTTTTGGAATGCTTTTAGTAAAAGTTGTTATACTGCATGCATTATTGCTTAATTTGTTTAAGGCAGTCCCGGAGAACACTGCTGAGGAGGATCCAGCGATAAATTTCTGAAGCACAGTTTAAAGTATCCATAAAACGATCATGCATGCTGTGTTTATTTCGAAATTTCAAAGAATATTTCTATTACGTTATCTAATGTTAATCCTTATGAGTTGTTCTATTTATTCACTAACGTCGAGTCCTCCACTTCAGCGTGAAGCGATTTTTGCGTAAAAGACACAAGGTAAATATCAAGAACGTTAAAACTAAAATCAGCGTTATGTACCTTAGGATCTACGTTAGGATCTACGTAAAGCCTGTTTTCCACTAGGCGGAATTTTACCCGCGGAGCGGAATTTTTAATTGTCTGCGCGCTTTCACGCAGAGCTAATGTGAGAAAAACAAAGAAAAATTCCGCTCCGCGAGCAAAATTCCGCCTAGTGGAAAACAGGCTTTAGGTCATTGAGATTTCGACTTTCGGAAAAGCGACAGCTAGTATGCATTTGAAATTGAAGTTTTTTTCTATCGTATTAAACTATAATATTATTTTACTCACCGTTGCAAGCAGCACCATTTTTGGTATAGCCTTGATTACAGCTGCATGCAAACCATCCATTGGTGTTGATACATTGGGAATTCCTGCCACAATTGTGAAATGCCATGGAGCAATAATCAACAGCTGTGAACAATAATAAATACAAAACTCTGTGCAAAAATAAAATAAGGAATTGTTGACTATAGACATAAATTTTCGTGTGCAAAAAACAAAGAAAGATGATGAGAAATAGAAATTTCTTAAATCAACGTCAATCAGTTAAAGTATAGTAGTGAAGGAACTACACGGATTCGAATAACTGATTTTTTTATAGACTATACAGGCAATTGATGCTCTACTGATTCAAATTGGAGAAGTTCCTAGTCAACTATGCAGATGATAAATGCTTTAATTCAAATCCTAAAGAGACAGAACTAAGAAAAAAAAATCCGGGTAAATTTTGCCCACCAGATTCTTGGATGTATTCAGGAGACCCAACGTTTATCGAAACTTTAAATGTGACATACGGATGAAGTTTCATTTTAAAAAACGTACCTCCAGAGGAACATGCTACTCCAGCATCTTTAGAATGGCTGCAGTCATGGCGTCCCCACCATCGAGAAGAACAACTGGACAGTTCTTGCTCATTTCCAGTGCATCTAACCTCATCTAGCCATATTTGTCCTGAACCAGGTGGAACTTGGCCACTACCCAGAGCTCTGAGAGCATTCCGATAACCAAGTTGACGACAGGCCACTCGAGCATCTCTTATATCCCAATTATCATCACAGATTGTTCCCCATTTTTTATTATAGAAAACTTCGACACGACCAGTACCATTTGAACTTAACGGACCTTGTAACCTGATGTGTGGCTCTAATAATTTGGACGAAATAATTGGGAGAAATTAGAGGCCGAATGCGTTATTGTATACTGTAATTGTGCCATGATAAAAAAAAACAATCGCATACTATATTAACGATAGTATAGAGAAAAATGTAATAGGAAGCCATTCTAGCAGAAAACGGACTTCAGGCTCTATTTATCTGGCTTAACGATATTTCTAGCCTATTTCCATGATGCGTTCGCACAAGACCATCTTGTCACTTTGATATATTACAAAGGTTTCGAACTCTCACTAATAGAATGTTACAAATATAAAATGCTCTTAAAAATCTTAATCTATACACTTATACGCGATAAACACGTATAGCAAAAAGAAGACATAGTATGGATAATTTTACTACAAATTTTCGTGTTTTTAAAAAACACGAAAACTTTTACAAAACCTGAAATTAGCGAGAGTTTAGAATTCTTTTGTAGGTGTCTGCAGACATGGTTTTTTTTTCAAAACCCATCCTAGATCAACATCGATCGTTATTATTTTCCATGCAAAGTTTTTACCTACTGGCCATAATTTAAAGAAAAATATTCTCAACGCCATATCAAACCATTCGTATATATAAATTGTTTCAACTACCTCTACAAATCAAGTCTTCGCAACAAAGATAAGTTCCAACTGTATTGGTACAGTTTGCGTTTTTAGGACAGTTATAAATTGTATCAGAACATTCATCAATATCTAAAGAGAAAGTAGATTTACCTTTATATGAACAAGTAATAAAATAAATTAGATTTGTTTGCAAAACACAAAATGCTTGATTCTATTATTTGATAACAAAGTATACAAGTACCTTGGCAAACACTTCCATTTTTAATGAATCCACTTTTGCAATAGCATCGGTAGAATCCAGGAGTGTTGGTGCAAAAAGCGTTGGAATGGCAGGCGTTTGGAAATGAACATTCATTAATATCTAAGATGAATATAAGTCCGACAATGATGAAAAATATTTAAAGAAACCTAGAACGTCAAAACATAAATATTCCATGATTAAATCATCCAAAAACTGTGTTCTGTCACTGAAGAAAACATTAAAGAAAATTAATGATGCAAGTAACCACTACAGAAATCATTTCTAGTATCTGTCATTAGAAATGCCTATACCTATCTGCACCTTTGCTTATCTGGTTATTGTCGGGTAATTTTAGTCATTTGAATACAGGACGTTTTCGAAATTTACAAAATTTTCTGAAAGAGCTTACTAATATTTGTAAGACTGGCTGTGTTTGGCTGGGAGTTGTTTTAAATTACGGAAAATATAGCAATGCGAAGTTGACGAATTTTGTATACCATTGTATTACAGTCAGAAGTTTATAATTAATTTAGTTACACATTTCTGCACGTAATACAAAAGTATACAAAATTTGCCAATTCGTGTGGCTATATTTTCCTTATTTTACAAAATTTCCCAGACAAAATTTGCATTTGCACTAATCTAAGTAAGGTCTTTGTAGCTGTGGTGATTCATTTTCCTCTAGTTACTTCCATCAAAAATTAATCTAAAGCGCAAGTGGTGCATTATATTGGAGAAAAATTCTTTTTTTTTATAAACATGCAGGCTTGTAATTAAAAATATTAAAAATATAATGCTACTAGTGGTGGACATTTATTTTTGTCACTTAGTTACTAACCATTGCAAAAAACACCGTTGCCGGTATAGCCTGGATTACATTTGCATGAAAAACCACCAGTTTCGTTAATGCATCGAGCACGACTGTTACAGTTGTGCAGCCCCAATGTACAATAATCAACATCTATATGGACGACAAAATTAAAATTATAAATAGCGCAGACAATCGCCAGACAATCGCGATTTTTTTCAATAGTTCCAATTTGTTAAAAGAAGAGGGAAAAAAGAGGATTCAATTGCTCTACAGCGACGTAACTAGTTAGGGGTACACTACAACAGATTTATAATTTATACTGTTTTGAAAAATATAAAGGGTATAATCTAAAACTTTTCCTAATCGATCCTAGGTATCTTTTCTCTTCAAAATATATAAAGAAAGCTATATAATTTAACAAAAGGTTAATAATTAGGGTTTTACCCTAGCAAACAAAAGTGTTCGATTGGTTTATTCTATTGTTTCATTGTTCTATTGTATTGTTCTCTATAATTCATGAAGATATGCAAAACCTGTATTATAGTTTCTCTTAGCGACTAAAAAATATTATTCCCCTTTTCAAAACGATATCTCAAAAAATAAAAAAGCGAACATGGCAAAATTCGAGGACAGAGCATAAACACTTTTGTCTTTGTGCGATAAACGAGTATTAGCGATAGATTTTGTAATAAACTATTATTATTTTGTCAATTTTTATTTCTTCCAGCAACTAGGCAAACATTTTTAAAGCTAAATAAAAACAATTTCATCATTACAGATTCAAATTTGATTTGTTACCTATTTAAAAAAAATCTTTTTCAATCATTGGGTTGTGTAGTGTTCCAACTATGGGAAGTTGACATTCTTAAAACTCATTTTTCATTCAGAATAACTTGTTATAACTAATAATTTTGTTCCCCCATGTAGCGTAACCCTGTTGTAGAAGATAGGTCATTGAAACCAACGCCAATGGGAATGCGTTATATATGGTTCTACCTGAACGTGATTCAATAACACGAATCTTTTGATCACGATCCACCGACATTGAAATGGATTTTAAAAATATTTACAGTATCTGTAATATTAGATCAGTTATCTTGCAAACATATCTGTCAAGATAAACTCTTTTACCCTACATAAAAGCAAGAAATTCTGCCATGATACTTTTACTTTTAATGATTTTTACATTAATTTTACCCTAGATGTTAAATTATTTTTTACCTTCAGAAGAACATTCCACTCCAGCATCTTCAGAATGTCTGCAGAGACTAAATCCCCATCCTCGAGAGCGGCGAGGACAATTTTCTACATTTTTCTCTTTTCCCGTGCAAGCAAGCTCGTTCAACCAAATCTGTCCTGAACCAGAAAGAACTTGCCCTCCTCGAAGAGCTCTGAGCGCACTCGGATAACCAAGTTGACGACAGACCACTCGAGCATCATTTATGTCCCAATTATGATCACAAATTGTCCCCCATTGCCCGTTATGGCGCACTTCCACACGACCAGTACCATTGAAACTTGACGGCCCTTGTAATCTGACAGTCATCTCTGAAAAATTAAGATTGACAATTAATTTTCACACAAAAGAACACAAAAATATATCTCAGAACTCGGTAGATCTTCAGGGATTTGACTGTCCGAGAAGTCCTACACAGATCATACCGGGTTTTTTCTCTCACGGACACCCCGGAACTATGCAAAGTTAAAGAGGGGCAGATGGGTGAAAAGGCATTTCTGCGCAATTTACACACTTGTAAAACATTGTCTGTTGAATTTTGATAAATTTTCACCAGACGATTGTGTTAAATTTTCACCAGACGATAGTGTTATTCTTGATGCTCATTGGAATTAAGGTATACACTGAATGCAATGGTTAAAATGAAATCCACTGCTGGTAAAAAGGAGTTGACCCTGCTGCCACCTGCGGCGTCCGCACTTTCTCAGCCAGTATAATATGCAAAATTAATATAAATTTGCACAAATCTTTTTTCTTATGTTAAACGCGAGTAATGCTGAAAAAGTCAAAATTCACTTTTCTCTAAATTCAATTTGCTTCTTAAGTGTAGAAGGTTATAAATTTTATCACTATGGAGCACATTTGCTTCTTCGAAGGGTATGATTCTATGCCTTTTATTTATTTACCTTGGCAAGTAACATTACTTCCATCAGATTGTCTAAAGCAACATTCATGCGAGCCAACAATGTTTCTGCAAGTTTCAATTGAAGGACAGTAGTGCGCGGAATGGGAACACTCGTCATAATCTAAGAAGCATTTGGAAAATTATTATTAGAATATTAAATGATTATAAAATTTTCCTCTTCATCGTGTTTAGTCTTTACATTTTTTAAAACGTCGCGGTAACTACACACAGATTACTGTATATAGTCTAGCTTGAAAATGATTATTTTTCTGAAAAGTCGAGGTGAAAAAATACCTTCACAAACAGTTCCATTTCCAATGAATCCACTTTTACATGTGCATCGGTAAGTTCCAGGAGTGTTAGTGCATGAAGCGTTTGAATGACAGATGTGAGGTGATGAGCATTCATTGATATCTAGGTTGAAATTAATAAATCTGCCACTTAATATAACGAAAAGTTTAGACTAGCTTTGCTTTGCGCACAACATTTAGAAGCGATTTCTTCTTATACTCTTAAACATTCTACATGTTATGATTGAACATAAATTATCTCATTTAAGCATGTTTGCATTTGCAGGGTAGTGAGCTTAAGACCACGAAATCTACGACGTGAACGTGACATCAAAACAGTCGCTAATGTTTGCACATCTTCGTCTGAAATATCTTATCATCGAGACAAGACGGCCATAACTGAGTAATATATAGCTTCAGTTTCCTGTATATTTACAATTTAAACCTTTTCTACATTCCAATATATAAAATTTTGATTTCTTTAAGGCTCAGTCTTTGAAGTATTTTTCAGTTAGATTTTACGCGTTTTATACTTTTTTTGCAATCATGCATGAACGATTATTCGGTGGAAGTATACATGCATTACAAACCATTGCAAGAAAAGCCAGTTCCAGTATAACCTTGATTACATTTGCATAAGAAGCCACCACCAACAGTTGTAATACACTCAGCATTTCTATGACAGCTGTGTAATCCGCTGGAACAATAATCAACACCTAAAAACAATGTTGAATGTGATGTAAAATTTTGAAAGCCAAATAAGGAAGCAATATATTAATAAAAAATATAAAATGTTGAAAGGAATATAAATAATAATAATCAATGAAATAAAAAAGCAATGGGCTGTAAGACATATATCAGATAACAAAAGCAATAAAATTATATTGAAAGCAATGTAATATTGAAACGGACATAAGAAATATAAAATGGTTTTAATTGAGCATTTTATAAAGCCCTGGTCAAACGAGAATGATAGTTGATGTGAGTTGATGAGAGTTGCAAGTCTCGCTTGCGTTTGACCGCGAACTCTCATACACTCTCGTGCACTCTCATCAACTCTCATCGACTTTGAACTGGTTCAAATTTTGATGAAAGTTGATGAGAGTTGATGAGAGTTTGGGCGCGTTTGATCGGTCATGAGAGTTGATGAGAGTTGCAAAAGCGCCAGCGGTTTGCATTTCGTAGCAGACTAGACTCTGACTAGTGACAGAACAATAGTGCAAAATGTTTGGAAAACTCTCGTGCGAACTCTCGCTTCTCAACTCTCATCAACTCTCATTTTCCCTTCACCAGGGCTTAACCCTTGAATGAATTCCGCGATCACTATTCACTGAGATCCTTCCTCGAGTACTAGTCAACCGCCAAATCAAAACTGAACTATCTCATTAAACACCAGGTAACACCGCTGATTGAGGTCGTGGAAAAGTTAGAAATTAAAATCGGTAAATGGTAATTGAGACAAAGTCGAACACGAGCCTTGAATACGAGATTCGAAACTATGATATACCCAGCGCACGGTGCTACAGCCAATCAGATTGTATGAAAGACTGAAATTCGTCACTACTAATCGCAGAAAACAAAATGACTTGTTTTAAACGAGTAGCCGAGGTCAAATATTTCAAATATTGAGATGTGTGGGAAGAATTACTACTTATATGTGCGATATTAAATTAAAAGACCAGCGACCAGACCAAAAACAATGTATAGTTACGAGCACTGTAAATATGGTGACAGTAAGTGGCATTAGCTATAAGTTATATAACAAGTACAGAGGCCGGTTGTATCAAGCCCGTTTAGCTTAAACGGTGGATAAGTAAATTTAGATAACACGCTTACATCTTTCTTCAATGAATCAACTTGAATACTATGCACTGAATATGTAGTTGTAAACAGTGTATTTGTATTAAGGTTAGAAACATTCAGTTTGCTTCTTGAATAAAACCATAGACTTGCTCTTTATCTTGAACTTAACCACGATTAAGCTGAACGGGCTTGATACAACCGGCCCTGATTGTTAATCTAACCTCTTAAGGCACATTCTACTCCAGCAACTCTATAATAGTGGCAGTTATGATCTCTCCAGTCAATACCAAAACAACTAGATAAATGAGTCTCACGACCAGTACAATCAAGCTTGTCTAACCATATTTTTCCGTAGTCACGGGGTACTTCACGAGGGGACAATGCTCGAATAGCACCAGGGAAACCAAGTTGACGACATGCCACTTGGGCTTCTCTTATATCCCAATTTTCACCACAGATTCTTCCCCATTGTCCATCATGGAATACTTCAACACGGCCAGTATTTTTTGAAATTATTGAACCTTTTAACTTTATAGAGGGTTCTGTAAAGAAGTTCAAGTGATTTGAGGAATGTTTTAAATATCAGTAAGGCCCAACATTACATCGAAATCACAAGACAGCACAAAATTCCCAAAAGTATTTCCTTGTCGCTATTTTTAAATTTTCGAAATATTTCCTTGTTCACAATACATAAAGTTTTCATTGTAGTAAATTTCAGTAAAATAGCTTATGATATACATAAGAAATTTGTACCCGATTTAGGATATTTTTCTGTACATGTTTTCATAAGTTTAGAGTCCCCCTAGGCTCCCTCCGGGGCTCGAACAGCTAATGTCGCACCTTATCATCAACTTAGATGAATGTTTATAAATAATTTTTAGAATAAACAGCTGGTGTTTGGTTAACTCCTCAGCAGGTAGCCTCCCTCGCTCACCGAAACCACACAAGATCCAACTCTGTTTGCCGCATTTGTTATAATGGCCGACTATTGATCATAAAATGAACGCATTTTGTGCACAAAGGCGGGGCCATCCAGACGATTATGTGGGTCCAAACATTTCTCGGAAAATAGAGCAAATGATTTTTTTGCACGTGTTTATGTTCATCTCGTATTTATACTAGTCGGCAGTAGTCACACTTAGCCACAAGACGTTTAATAATTCGTCAAGATGTCTAACCCGTCTTCTATATGTGTCATGCATGCTCTATAGCATGGAAGTAAAACTTCAAATTACGCAAGAAACCTTGACGTAATAAATTATGATAAGTGGCAACATTTAAGCAAGTCAATCATGCATAATGCGATGCAAAATGTGACCTTTCTAAAGGCCCTGTTACACGGTGCAATTTTTCTTGCAACTTGCAATGCAAATTCCGCTTTTGAGAGATGTAAATTTGGCCACTACGAAATTTTAATGTTTATTACAAACTCCATGTACGTGTCTTACACTTATACTACATTTTGAATACTCTGTACGTAAGTAAGATTGCATTGCAAGTTGCGAGAAAAATTGCACGTGTAACACGGTCTTTAGAGGTTTCAAAGCTTTTACGTTTATAAATAATGCTTCATAGATGCATGCTTGAAAATGTTGTTATTTTGTCAGATTCTCCCCAGACTCTCTTGTCTTGTTTATGAAGCATCTTATTCTTTATTTCGTACTTATTTCCTTTCTACCTATATATAAATTTACGTCGGGCAAAACAGAATATGATATGAATATTAAACCACTGCCCTAATTACTGGGCTATAGCTTCGGTCGTTATGGAAATGTTCATGCATCACATTTTAACACGATGTATTGAAAGGTTTTATTTACCTTTGCAAGTCGATTCGTTTCGACCAGGTTCGCCAATACAGCATAGAAATGATCCTGGGATGTTGGAGCAATATTCGTCGACTGAAGGACACCTGGCAGTAGACTGAGAACATTCATCGATGTCTATAAATACCAGATAAAGAAGTTTGAATTTATGTTCATACTGGATATTCACCTATGTTGAGCTAAGCCTAGAGCTGTATATTCATTTTTATAATAGTCTCGTGTTCGACTTGTTTTCTTTGAGGTTTCAAGTGTCGCGTCTAGTAGACTCACTCATTCGGGTAACGGGGAACTCCGGCAATCAGACAAAATCACTTAAAGAGATTTGAACGTTTCAGTAACACCTGTTTAAACTTCTTCTTTCAACCTGTAGATGAGAACACTAAAATCGATACATACACCGATTCGAGAGAGTACGAAAGTTCAATTACAGAATTAGTACTTTTACTTTCCACAATCTGCTTTTAAAAATTTGAAATCATTATTACACATAGCCGCCTACGCGGGAGGGGGGGAATGGTCAACTTAACCCTGGTTCCAGGTTTGGAGAGAGGTTTCGGACTTTCATAGTTGAAGTGATGCAGTTTTATTATAATTAACATTGTCACTTTTGAATGTAACTTAAATCTTATCTCCTATTTCTTATCCCCCTTTCAACGTAACTTAAATTTTATCCCGCATCTGCTATCAGTAGCGTAGCCAGGCTGACGATTTGTTCCGCTATGCTAATATTTTGGTGTTCATCAGTTGGCTTTGAAAACAAACAATTTTAAGGACATGAATAATTATACTTACTTGCTCAAAGTTTACATAGCGGACAAAATCATCAAGCTGGCTACACCACTATCTGCCATGCTTTAAGCCTCAAACATTTTTTCAAGCAGTATGAATTCAAAAACCAAACTGTAAAAATGTGTTCACTCAAAATACTATTTTTCTGATTTGCTGTGGATTGGCGTTTTAAAAGAAACATTTGCCCAGGGCCAAAAAATTTTCTGTGCGTCCCTCTTATTATTGTTTATGTGTATAATTTTATATTATTGCTCTGTGAAGCCGAGGTAATTACAAACCTTGGCAAACAGTTCCATTTCCAGCATACCCGTCATTGCATGCGCATCGGTAAGATCCTTGGTAATTAATGCAATAAGCGTTTGGTTGACATATGTCAGGCGACCAGCATTCGTTGATATCTAAGGATGTATATTATAAAATTCATTGAAAAAGCAATCTTTAAAACAAACAAGTTAGAGAAAAAGGGTAAAATGTTGTAATAAGGATAAAACTCGTTGTTGGTGTTGTAGCACTGCATGTGATGTAGGATAGGTTAGATCGCGGTACAAAGCAGGTTTGTTTGTAGCTAAGCAATAAGGTCCACCTTTTTATCTTTACGGCTGGAAAACTGACATTATAATGGCCCTTTTTGCTAAACGTTAATGAGCTAAGTTTTGGTAAAACTGGCATATCTAATGCTTTGAAAGATTACAATAATTGTCTTAAGCACAAAAGACACGATAATGTTCGATCCGTTCGGTCGGTAGGATTATTTTGCTGAATAGTAATGTTTGCGGGATCAGAATTACTAACCTATGCACGAAATGCTGTTTTCGTTATAGATATAACCGCGTTGAATACATCTGCATGAGTATCCCCCATCAGTGTTAATACATTGGGAATTATATGGACAGTTGTCCAGCTGCAAGGCACAATAGTCGACATCTATGGATATAAATATATCAATAAAACATTAAAGAGAAATAAAACAAGCTGGCATAATACTGTACGTTTCATTTGAAGAATTGTTCTCATTTACTTATATAAGTACATATTTCGGAGTTTGGGGGACTGGGAGATATTTTTCCAAAAGTGAATAGTTTCCTGAGTGAATACCTTCCAAATATTCTGAGCGGTCGACCATAACTGATATTATTCTATCATTCTTCTTTGCTAGAATCGAATAGAATTTGCTAGAATTTTTTCGCGGCTTTCAAAGTTAATATTCACCTCTCTATAGCGGTGAATACGTAGTGGCCGCTGTTGTGAAGGCCTGCAGAAATTGAAATGAAGACGAAGTGGTCGCTGGCCAAAAATATTGCAGAATGTGATATTCACAAGGAAATACCGGGATTCCATGATAAATAATTAATCATAATTTTCAGGTCCGCAAAATGGAGTATTTTAATGGGACAATTTAAATTAGAGGACAGCTAAGATTAAAAGCAATGTAACTTGATTGTTTAGCTGTGAATGTTGCTATATAACATCTTTCCTTCATAAATGCTTTTAAAACATTTTGCTAAATATTTTGCCAACTTAATTCTAGTAAGTAATTAAAGTTTTTGAGAGGCGATTTGATTTAAATTAGTCTATATAGCATGGAATCATAATTCGTACACTATAATTCGTCCAATTGAACCAAATGAAGTGGTTTGGGCTGATTGCGCATAAAATTCTATGCATTCCAGACGTATTAGGCCTAGTGTTAAGTCAAAGTTTAAGTGGAGTTTACACTAGTAAATTAAATGATGCTCTGTAGGATTACCTTGGGAGGTACATTCCACTCCAGCATCATGCCTATGACTGCAGTAATAATAATTTCTCCATACCAAATAACGGGCAGGACAACTTTCTAGATTTTTTTCATTTCCAGTACAGCGAACGTTGTACAACCAAATCTTTCCTGAACCATCAGGAACTTGCCATCCACGAAGAGCTCTACGAGCATTCCGATAACCAAGTTGACGACATGCAACGCGAGCATCATTTATGTCCCATGCATCATGACAAATTGTTCCCCATTTTCCTGAATGGAATATTTCCACACGACCAGCGCCATTCAACCTGGATGGTCCTCGCAACCTGAGAGTCGCATCTAAAATTATGGGAAAAACAGGTGGAAAATACAACAAACCATTTTTTTAATGCCAATGATTTTCCAGCCCATCTGAAACAACCGTTTCTCAGACGGTGCCAGCCCGCCTGTTGACGTTCATCCGCAATTCAGATGGCAGTGAAAATCAGACTGCTTATCACTGACATGTACGCGTTTTCATACGCACCACACAGGGAAAGTTTTAATTGCGTGTATCTTTTTATTAATAACTCAATTTATTTTAACATCCTGGTTAACAAATACATGCTAAATATGCGGAAATCTATACTAAGTGTTTTCGATTTAGTCACTTTTTTCTAAATTACATAAGCATTTAGATTTCACGTGTGAGCGCATGCGTATAAAAGCAGAAAGCAGCCCTTTAAGCACACGACGTTAGGAGGACGACGAGAAAAAATGAATGATGTGGTAAAGAGTTGTTGTATATTATCAACTCTATAAATTTAATGAGGTGTAAGACGTTGAAAACATGGAGACAAGATATAAAACGTTGTAAACACAGGGTAAACGACGTTTCAAACTCCAATAAGTCATTAATCACTCGTTTTTCCATAGCATAGCCAGAGATCGCGGACATGGTAAATGCAGACTGCCGTAGATCATTTGCATATTTGTTCAAAATTAATATCTTGAATTGCCGCACTTTAAATAATTAAATTATATTGCGCATTCTTGAATTCCGCAAAATTTTAGAAAATAGCGCATTTCTTTGTTTCTAGTCATAGTTCTAGTAGAGAAAAAAAGTGACTGCGAAGCCATTTTGGTATTCATTTCTGCATGATGATAAATCTGCAGTTGGCCCACATTTTTTCATCATTTACATCTGCAAACAGAGCTGATATTCGGTGATATTAACTGCTTTTATATGCGGAGTTAGTATAGTCCTTTCCATCATCCCTATTTTCGTTTGACCAAGTGACAGTAAAGGGGCCGGGAGGTCAAAAGCTGCACTTCTTTGACTAAATTCAATTGTAGTTTAGCTTTGAATGCATGGTTGGTTTAGGCTAAAGATATCCTAAAGTCTGCGCAAGAAATGAATCGTTTACGCTCACCTCTGCAAAGAGAACCATTTCCAGAATTTTGTGTTTCACAGCATAGATAAGAGCCATTGGTATTCGTGCAATATGTCTGCAAAGGGCAGTGGTATGTTGAATCAGAACATTCATCTTCATCTAAGGAAAAAGAATATTTTAGTTAATCACCTCTTAAAATTAGAAATATTTACTTAGGACAAAGCTGCATATTGCCCGATATTTGTCCTGAAAATTATGTATCGTCAGACCAAGGAAAATTAAATTTAGTATAAAGAATAATCTTGAAAATACCTTGGCAGAAGGTACCATTTCCAATAAATCCACCATTACATGTGCATCGATAAGATCCAGGAGTGTTTGTGCAAAAAGCATCGTAATGACAGTTGTTTACTGTTAAACATTCATTGATGTCTACGAAAAAGATCATAATGAAATTACCTTAATGGCATAATGGGAAATAAACCATCAACCCAATATGAGTTTTTATTCATTTTCTACCTTATAAAATCATTATGTCAATTTAGGGTTGATTTTTATTCGATAGCTAAATTGCGTTGTATTGGGAAAGAAGTACACTGTATAAGTTATGAACCCTTATTAGTTGAGTGATCTTCATGCACGAGAGAAAATTAAACATTCTAGTCGTTGACGTTTATCAAAACGGTGTTATTTGTATAATTACAGGTATTCATAAGATAACGAGTACAATAATTGTGATTGGTAGTACCAGGGATGACCACGCGAGTGTTATTAAGGCGTTTTTAATAAAATGAAATGTGGTCTGCGGCTTCTGTGAAGAAGAGACGATATTAATTTTTATTCCTGCGCGGAAACTGCGTTGATAAATGAGTAGTTCTCCTTCACGTCTGTGAGGTAGATTTAATTGAATCGCAAGGCGAAATTCCTCTGTGTCACTATGATAATAATTTATGCCACATAAAAAATATTCGTTCATTGTTACAATAAAGATATATTGCTCACCAATGCAGGTAACGCCGGTAAAACCTGGGTTACATTGGCATGAAAAACCATTGTCAGTGCCAATACATTGAGATCTAGAATTAATCCTGCAATTGTGCAATCCCATGGAGCAATAATCGACATCTATGAATTCGAAAAATAACGAAAACGTATGACATATATGAGAATTTAGACACGTGCGTGCATATGGCTGTTCAAGATGAGCCCGGTTGCCGCGGTTTAACGTAGCGTAAAATAGACTTTGAGGTATTGAACAAAGTCTTTTGAAACAGAACAATCGCATGCTATTGTTAGGATGATTGCACGACTACAAAAAGCGTAAAATGCATGGTTTACGCTTCGTTAAATCTCAGTAAGCGGGCTCATGTGAACAGGCCCTTACATCGGGAATCAAGTCCAAATACATATAAATACATAATTTCGCAGCTAAAAGCCCCGTTTTTACTGAACTCGATTTATTGGCACGGCACGGCTAAAATACCGCGCCTATTTCATTCGTGCACGGCCTTTGTTTTGGTAGCCTGAGCGCTATTGAAATTGGGCACGGGTACCCATTTTAGCCCTGCTGCGCCAATAAATTGGTCACGAGCGTAGTGTAATTTGCATTTCTAATAACAACCTAATTCTTTCTTGTGTGCAAATTTTCAAAATTTTTACTTTCAACACGCAAGCTATTTTTTTATCGGATTTTTTTTCTTCTCGATCAAGAACCAAAAATATCTAAACAGCCAACCTAACAATAATATCCTTTACCTTGTGAAGTACATTTCACTCCAGCATCTTCAGAATGAAAGCAATCATGACTTCCCCAACCTTCATCGTCGTTTTGAGGACAACTTTCTAGGTTTTGTTCATTTCCAGTACAACCAACTTCGTCCAACCAAATCTGTCCTGAACCAGAAGGAACTTGACTTCCTTGAAGAGCTGCAAGAGCATTCCGATAGCCAAGTTGACGACATGCAACGCGGGCATCATTTATGTCCCAATTATCATCACAAATTGTTCCCCATTCTCCAGAATAAAATATTTCAACACGACCAATGCCCTGTAACCTGGATGGTCCTTGTAATCTGATTGACTTATCTAAAATTGTGACAATCAAAGTTAGAGAATACAGCAAACCATGATTTGGAACAATGCACACCGCAAAGGATACGACTATTAACCCCAGGAATGAAACATTATATAATCATGGCAATAATGACTTCATTTCATTTTGCCGCGCTTTGCGTTGTTTAATCTGTGTCTTCTACACAAGCTTCTGTGAATGGGAGTTTAGAAGTGGACTTTGGCAAAAACAAAAAACACAAAATCAATGCGACAACCAACTATTCTATCAGTATCTTTATGTTGGCTATTCCCCAGTGCATTTCTACATATTCAAAAAAGTTACTAGGTTACTTGCTTCATTCCCAGATTTGAAAAGGGCTGCGTAATGCATTTTGAGATTGCCGCGCAAAGAAAATCCTTTTTTTATAATCGCCATGATTATCTCTTTGAGGCTAAACATTTTCACAAATAAATTCTGGTTCGGCAAAATTCTGCTAACATAAACAACATTAATGCAAAACTTAAGTCTTTCGTTCAACTAGAATGGAAAACGAGTAAATGAAACAATATAGTACTTTCTTACATTTTACTCAGAACTTTGAGAAAAAATATCTTTGGGAATATTGAAATATACTTTTTAGGCACAGATAAGACCCTGCAATAAATAATAAATGAATCATTTACGGTCACCTCTGCAAATAGAACCATTTCCAGAACTTTGTGTTCTACAGCATTGATAGGATCCTATAGTATTGGTGCAATTTGTCTCTGAAGAACAGTTGTGTGTTGAATCATAACATTCATCGACGTCTAGGTGAAAACAATTCTTTTTTAAAGCGATCATTTCAAACCAAAAACATTCAACCAGACTAAAGCTGTATACCTCGATAGTTGTATAACTTAATGCAATCTTTGCCAAAGAAAATTTTATTGAAAATAGTAAAATACGAATGTAAATACCTTGGCAGAAGGTTCCATTTCCAGTAAATCCACCATTGCATGTGCATCGATAAGATCCGTGAGTGTTCGTGCAAAAAGCTTTTGAATGACAGTTGTTCACTGTTGAACACTCATTGATGTCTAGATAAGATATGACCACAGCTCATAAAGTCTCATAAATCATCGCTTTAATAAAAATATGTAGTTCGTTTTATTGATCATTTAATTTATTATATAAAAAATCATAGTATCCAAAACACGCGGAATGGCGTAACTGGCACGGAACACCGAGAAGACTGAAACTATAAATTGGCCGCCATCGGCCAAATTGAAGGCCTCTACAAAATGAGTTTAGTTAATAATTTGGGAAGGTTGAAAGGCGAATGTGTTTTTCAGCACGTTCAAACTTGTTAATGTATCTCAAATATTACGAAATCTGGAACCAAAAACAATTCCACCGTTAGTTAATGCAGTCAATTTTCTTGATCTATTGGAAAGTTGAAATCGTTGATTAAAATTTTTTATTGAAGTGTAGGATTTTTCCCGAAAAAACACGAAGTTAACTGTATTTCGCACGAAAAGACGCCCTCCCTTGTTTTGTAGGTGTGCGATTCTTCCACCATGTAATCGAGTCAGTTTCAGCAAAATTAATCATTATTGTTTATTATGGAGTTATCGTTCCAGTTTCATTAGAGTTCATCGAGCCAGCCTGCATCTCGATTCTATGTAAATGTGAATTCTTTTTTTTCTTCACCTCAAAAGTGGTATAAAAACTGCCTAAAATATACAGAGGTTTTGCCATTTTAGGCTGATGTTATACCACATTTGAAGCGAGGTTGTTTGAAAACGCTGCCACGCTTCTCTGTCTATATAGTTATACTTTTTCTTTTTTTTGAAAGTCGACGGAAACTGTCCTCGTTTTTAGGAAAATATAGCTGGCTCAACTTTTATTTTTTGCTTAGCAATTCCCGACTGCTTGTGACTTAACGCATAATTATAATAAAGATTTATCACTTACCAAAACAAAAATAGCCGTTCCCGGTAAAACCTGCAATACACCTGCAGGGACGACTGGCGTTCCTAATACAATCAGCATATCTGGAACAAGATATGCAAGTAAAACCTATAAAAAAAAACGAAAACAGGGAAGAGAGAATCTCATATTTAACAGACAAGAAAACCTTTTTTTCGCTGAGATGGCGATATTAGGTTAACTATATTATATAGCTATAGATGATTTATTTCTTATAGCAAAAGTTAAGAAATAGAAAACATTTTCTATGTATATACAGTTTTAAAAACACGCGTGGGAAAAAATCAGTTGGAAACAAGCCTGTAGGGCGAGTCTTTCATGCATGGATGTAAAATATTATAACCTATATTTTATTTTTTTTAGTTGCCCGCTAGTTTTTAAATGGGGGGAGGGATGTGCTAATGCACTGATATCTTAATTGTGTTTAGCATTATTAGCCACACACTTAACAAACTTCCGGATCCCCAGATTGTAATATAATAGACTTAGGTACATTGTATCGTACTAGCGGTGTCCTCATTGAGTAGAATCTACCGCCTTAAGTTGATATCAAAATAAAGTCTTGATTTTCATGTGAATTTCGTTATTATCGAGTTTTCCGAAGGGTTTAAAGCTCCTCACAAAACGTAAATGATCCTTGAACTTATGATTACACTTTTAACAAAGCTGTGTAGCAGGAGCATACATAACACCACAAATTTTTCATCTTCTTTCAAGATGAATAAATATTCCTTCACTAACTCACTAAGCATGTTTGTAATGCATGACCTGCAATATCAGACAGTGCTTGCATGCAACAATTTACACTTTAAAGCCAATACCACTGCATTCTAATTTTGCTTACATTTTAAAATTTAGGCTTAAAAATATGAAACTAATGAAGTGCGTGTCTATATATAATTCTGCTGCCCTGGCATTTCCTTTTCAACAAACCATGTTAAATATAGTTTAAATGCCAAATAAACATCCGTCGTAGCTAAACTAGCAATACTGTATAAATTATGTATTGATCCCATAAATCACACGGCTATTATTCCTGTCGTTTCGAATACATCGTGAAACATGCATATCAGTGCTGACTAATTCGAATTTTGTTTCTCGTTACACTCATTTGCAATGATACTGAACAGTTAATATACTTGATAATATTACCAGCTGTGACGCGCAGCGCGCTCGTGCACGTAGTTAACCAGGGCGCTTATAAGCGCCCTGTAGTTAACTGACAATCGTCATTTTTGATACCATGAAAGAACAGTGTTTTAGGTATCGAATGTCGTGCTATTTCCAAAATTTCCGTCTTTGAAAAAACGAATCCAAACCGTACGCTAGTGTCGTTAGTCTTCGACTGGCGATGGGCGTTTTAGATCTTTTATTGTATTTATTATATTTCACCAATTTGTTGTATAATTATGTATTTTTGTTTCTAAAATCGATTTCATGTCCCTTTGAAAATCAGAATAACTGAATGACAACGGTAAGACAACACAAAATTCGTAAACTTGAATGTTTTTTTACAATCTTAAGAATTATGCTTGTTTGCTCTTAGAGATACCCTGAAGTTTTTAAGAGTGGCACAAGAAACAATAGCGAATGCTTATTAGTTAACTATGGACACGTGAGACTATACCAAAATTTATACTACCACTTTTTTACCGCTATCCATATCGTAATACTTGCATGTACAAGGCTGTTGTATATTTGGTAATAATTGTTTGAACAAGCTATTTTCATCGATGGGAATGTTCCAATTGGGAATTCTCCGTGCGATATTATCATTGTTCACTGCAAACGCATAGCAATATTCTAATATATCAAACATTTGACATGTTTACGACAGTTACTATGCGACTAAATGTAAACTGACCAGCCTTATAAGCCTCACTACCAAGTAATGTTTGTGTACCCTTTAAGGTTTGATATTTTTTAGAAGTTTCAATTATTACAAGAGACTTTAAATTAAACCCCCAACGAATTTGAATTTTTACTACATTCGAATTTGAACAAACATGCGGGCATTTGCCATTCTTTGCACAGCGACAACAAATTCCCTACTTGTTGTATACGTATACCTAAACACCTGCTCACCCATACACCTCTAGCATGCAATCACATGCGTCTATAAAGACACATTCCCACTACTGGCTACATTCCGACTGTTCTCGAATCATACCGCGGCTACCGTTATTCGTTTTTTCACATATAGGTATCAATTTTTACACTAGAGATTTACGTTTACGAATTTCATGTAGGCCAGCAAACGCCTAACAGCTAACGATATTTGTGTTTTTACAACGCTTTCCCAAAGTGCCACAATATCTTTAGGTGATGAACGCGTTCCACGCATGTCCAATACTGTCAAATAGACACGACCCGTACGACTCGTAAAATTGGACGAATTGAATGAATGTCTTTTCGACCCGTACGATTTGTCAAATCGTACGAGTCGTTTCGACCCGTACAAGTGGAGAAATGCATCATGATGTGTTTAGAGATAGAGGGACTAATTCTATTCGTCGACCCGTACGATTTGTCAAATCGTACGAGTCGTTACGACCCGTACAAGTGGAGAAATGCGTCATTGATCCCACCAAATTCGGTTGGTCCGTAGCTACTATTGTTAGTGGGGAAATGCGTCATGCTGTGTTGCCCGATAGAGGAGTCTAACTCTATTCGTCGACCCGTACGATTTGTCAAATTGGACGAGTCGATTCGACCTGTACAAGTGGAGAAATTAGTCGTGAGTCGATTCGATCCGTATAAGTGGAGAAATGAATCGTGCTGGGCTGGACGCACAACTCAACAAATATAAATACATATTCGATTGCCTCGCTCTTTAAAAACCACACAGACACATGCAGAGTTCCACATGGCACATGCGAAATATTTCAATTACCAACGCACAACTCAGCGAATATAAATACATATTGAATTGCCTCGTTCTTTAAAAACCACACAGACACATGATTCCACATGCGAGATATTTTAATTAGCAACGCACAACTCAACAAATATAAAACATATTGAATTGCCTCGTTCTTTAAAAACCACACAGACACATGCAGAGTTCCACATGCGAGATATTTCAATTACCAACGCACAACTCAGCGAGTATAAATACATATTGAATTGCCTCGTTCTTTAAAAACCACACAGACACAGGATTCTACATGCGAAATATTTCAATTAGCAACGCACAACTCAGCGAATATAAATACATATTGAATTGCCTCGTTCTTTAAAAACCACATATTATTCAACATAGGGAGTATTGACTTTCAGTTAGCAATGCACATGCAACTCAACAAATATAAATACATATTGAATTGCCTCGTTCTTTTAAAACCACATCGGCAAATATAAATACACAGTTAGTTATAAAGCCACTACAGGCCACTAGCGATATTTTTCGCGCGAAGTGACATTCTATTTATGTCAGAGCTCCCAACTTTCATGTATTATAGGAAATTAGTGTTATTACTGATGGTCGATCTCAAAAAATCGATCTCTTTCATGACACGTGATTAAGTCATTTTATTTATCTGTGAAACGTGTTGCTAACAATTAACCTTCGTTATTCATAAGTCATAACTCGCCTATTCACTTTGCCCGCTTGGTTATGCACTTATCGCTAGCAATTCAATATCTGTTACTCGTGCCGGAGACCCGCACTGATCATATCATAACATTGACATAATTACCGCTTCCGCAGGGCACCAAGCGGTGCATTCCGCACGCCAACCAACAAATATAAACTATACCCCGGCCGCCGTTTAAACAGAAAGAAGTTATTAAAACCATTTATGGCGACACAACAATTCCTTTTGCAATGTTCAAAAGCGCAAATTTCTCAAAGACGTCTTAATTTGTTTAACGCGTTAACGGCGATTTGTTTTACCCCATTTCCTTATGGCTTCACCATATGAAAAAGATCTTCTGGAGAAAACCGATTGGTGACCAACATACTTTTCAATTAACTCTTTTCTTGGTTGAAAATGGGTGTCCACCTTGGTTGGCAACAGATTGGATACTGACCTCAACTTTTTGGGACAAAACAAAGACAGTCGCAAGATTTCATCAAATAAAATGGATTGTTGAAAATCGCGTGAAACACAACAAAAATTGGTTCTACTTCGACCTACATTTTAATAAATACGTCTACCTGGATGGAACAGACAGGCTCTTGCCTTAATATATAGGAGATTATATACAATTTAACATATACAGGGTGAGTAAAAAAAAACTGACACCTTTGAAATTAAAATTAGCCGCGAACTTATGGCTAGAATTTGACAATTCCCATTGTGTACAATCAACAAGACGTGGTTAATTAATGCAAAAGTGTTTATACCAATTGAACTAATTCCACGTTCTTTTTTATTACAGAGCTTAGAATGCATTTTAACAGGGAACAACTGACTTTATGTTCTACTTAATTAATTCACTCATTTGATATGCTTCGTATACCCATAAGATATTTTAGGCAACCTCTGTCTCATTACAGCCTATTACAGACTCATTGCAGCTAATTTGAATTTCAAAGGTGTCAGTTTTTTTTGACTCACCCTGTATACTTATGTAATTAACAATTTAATAGCGCGTGAACGCTCTTCCGGCATTAAAGACAGTTCCTGCATGATCAAAACCGAAACATACTAACAACATTCCCGTCCCACAAAAGCCACTGTATATTTCAGAGAAGTTCATGGCGTCAATCTGTTATTGTGAAGAAAAAGACCTGGGTCAGTTGACAGTTGTACAAAAGCTGGATAGCGCTATCCACCGAATAGTGATTTTTTCAATCGCTTCAAAATTGCCAGTTGTTTGCTATAACTTTGATTAAATCTTATAATAGTATTTCCAAAACAGAGGATCCTCTTTAATAATTTTTGCTCCCAAAGCTGAAATTTGATTGCTATTCGAGGCTTTCGAGCATTTTTAGAACGGTTGAAAAACCACTATCCAGTGGATAGCGCTATCCGCCATTCACACAAGCAACCCCAGACAACACTTGCAACATGCCACGCACATATTGACAGAATATTTAAGAGTCAAACGTTGTTTCGCGTAAACAGTTAGTTATAATCCTTATCCTTATACATCTTGTAATAATATGATTATAATAAAATAGTTTCGATACTATTATCCGCTCTTTTTACACTATACCAAATGAAATTCATTGTGCGCGATAGTCGAAGAACAAAGTGGTAGCATTAGACTTTTCAAAAACTCTTTAAAAAATATTTTTCTACAGCCACAAAACCTTTAAAGGGCCCGTTTTATACGTGAAAATATTCTTTATCTCTAATTGCTAACTGGGGTCGGCACATGAAAAGACGGAGTTATATGAAACGGGCCATACAATTACTTCATGATTGGTTCCGGTCATATACTGATGACAATACTCATTCTCATTATACTCAAGACACACAAAAAACACCTCAATATATATGGCAGCGCATACAAAATATAGGTCAGAACAGTTTTCTAAACTCGTCGCAAATTGTTTTAAATATTTACGAAATTCTTATGGGCCGAAATTTCCAATCAGTTACCCATATTTTTAAGCCCACAACACTCACTTTGTCACTCGTGACTCGATCTACTAGAAACGCATTCATCCAAGTCCAGTTACGCGCACTTCACTTGTAATCATATGCCTTCGTTCCTCTAAAGCCCTGATTCCACGGGCGAAATTTTTAAGCGAAATGCGAAATATTTCGCCTGCTTCTTTTAAATTATGAGCAATGAAGCAGAAGTGATTTTTTAAGTGGTAGAAATTCAAAAGAAACAAGCGAAATATTTCGCATTTCGCCGAGAAAATGCGCCCGTGGAATCAGGGCCTAAGAAAAAATCTTAAGGCATATAATTAGCAGAAATCGTTCCGCCGCGAAATACTGCAATTTAATTTTTTACTCTTATATGCCAACACATATAAACCTAGCAAGATACCGCGGTGCTTTTGTCGGAAATCTGACCACCTCACACTAATAAATAACACTTGCTACATCCTACAAATCAACGTTGACACGTTTATTATATCACAACTCACATGCACATAAAAGCGGAATAGCAAATACCTTCGACTCATTCCCAGTCAGAAGTTGATCTTAAAGTGCAGTGGTTCGCAAATAAAAATAACTGAAATGGCTAATCCTGTTCAAATGATGGACACTTCTTTGAAGACAAACAAAACTCGTGAAAAGCATAGAACTTTTCCTTTACAGGAGTTGCAACAAAACTGTTCAAAAACAACAGACTTTTCCCATAGCTCACGAACCGCGCATTTTCGACTTCGATACTCTCACTACTCTGATTACCCATTTCACAATCATTAGCACGTTTTCTGGTCCCGGATAAACTGGAGAACTGCGAAACTAGCAAAAAGGTTTCCCCAATAACCTCAAATACAAAAAGAAACTTGGCCAACGCTGAAAAATCTTCTAAATAGCAGGCCATCTTGTAAACACAATTACTGACATGGCCATAAACTCGTTCCCAGTAAAACTTGCGAATCGTACGGGTCGTCGAATAGAGTTAGCCCCTCTATTTCTAAACACATCAGGGTGCATTTCTCCACTTGTACGGGTCGAAACGACTCGTACGATTTGACAAATCGTACGGGTCGACGAATAGAGTTAACCCCTCTATCTCTAAACACATCATGATGCATTTCTCCACTTGTACGGGTCGAAACGACTCGCACGATTTGACAAATCGTACGGGTCGACGAATAGAGTTAGCCCCTCTATCTCTAAACACATCATGATGCATTTCTCCACTTGTACGGGTCGAAACGACTCGCACGATTTGACAAATCGTACGGGTCGACGAATAGAGTTAGCCCCTCTATCTCTAAACACATCATGATGCATTTCTCCACTTGTACGGGTCGAAACGACTCGTACGATTTGACAAATCGTACGGGTCGACGAATAGAGTTAGCCCCTCTATCTCCAAACACACCATGATGCATTTCTCTACTTGTACGGGTCGAAACGACTCGTACGATTTGACAAATCGTACGGGTCGACGAATAGAGTTAGCCCCTCTATCTCTAAACACATCATGATGCATTTTTCCACTTGTACGGGTCGAAACGACTCGTACGATTTGACAAATCGTACGGGTCGTCGAATAGATTTAGCCCCTCTATCTCCAAACACACCATGATGCATTTCTCCACTTGTACGGGTCGAAACGACTCGTACGATTTGACAAATCGTACGGGTCGACGAATAGAGTTAGCCCCTCTATCTCCAAACACACCATGATGCATTTCTCTACTTGTACGGGTCGAAACGACTCGTACGATTTGACAAATCGTACGGGTCGACGAATAGAGTTAGCCCCTCTATCTCTAAACACATCATGATGCATTTTTCCACTTGTACGGGTCGAAACGACTCGTACGATTTGACAAATCGTACGGGTCGTCGAATAGATTTAGCCCCTCTATCTCCAAACACACCATGATGCATTTCTCCACTTGTACGGGTCGAAACGACTCGTACGATTTGACAAATCGTACGGGTCGACGAATAGAGTTAGCCCCTCTAGCTATCTCTAAACAAAACATGATGCATTTCTCCACTTGTACGGGTCGACGAATAGAGTTACATGATGCATTTCTCCACTTGTACGGGTCGATAAGACATTCATTCAACTCAACCAATTTTACGGGTCGTACGGGTCGTGTCTATTTGACAGTATTGGACAACCCTCACGCGTTCAGCATTAATCTCGAGATATAAGAATGGGAATGAAGAGATGTAGGAAATCAAAGGCCATTTATGACTGATATATTTAGGCAAGGAGTGAATCCTGCCCTTTGCAGTATTTGTTCACGTTTGCGGTAATTTTGTTTATGGTATATTTAATACGCAGAATTTTATACGCCAAACGACAAGCAGATACACCGACGCTAAATTAACTTCTTGGTTAAAATTAATAGAACTGCATGCAGTACATGGCTTTTGATTTCTTAAATCAATGCTTAATTTTACTAATTTTATGCAGAATGCTCACGATTTTAACGAAGTTGTTGCACACTCTAAGATTGTGTAGTTCAAGCACAAAGTTTGTTAAGACTTTGGCGGTTTACGTAAACTTCAATCTTAACGGGTCTGTTATACATTCAGAGTGATGTTAAATTGTTAATATGCGATCACACAGCCCCCACTTATCAGCCCATACTGAATTTTCTGCTTAACATAATTTTATTGCACTATCGGTGAAGTTTAATAATAAAAAAATGAGAAATGAATTTATTGTACGTAAACATGCATGACTTACCTTTAGTCTCAACAGTTGCAAAATGTGCAAATAAAACAAACGCACACACTTTGATAAATGCATTCAGTGCCATTCCTTTGCCCGTTAAATTAGATAATTAGCTGGAAATCAGACGCTACATCATATTTTATAACCGGTTCAAGTCTCTTCCGAATGTAAACACTGGGCGTGCTCTTTCATGCAAATTGTTGGGCGGGTTTGATTGAGTCCTAGTTTGTATAATATATAAATATTATGGTTATATATATCGCCACCTGCAAAATCTGGTTTAACCGAATAGGAGTGCAACGCTTTTTTAAATATATTTGCTTTTTGCTTTTAAATAAACTAATGATAACAAGCATCATACGTCTTTTCAATAGTTTCATTTCGACTTGTTAACTAATCTGGATTGAATTGGCAGGAACTGCATGTTTATGCAAAACTGCTGAAAACGTGCTGGTTGATTAGAAACGCATTAATGCTAAAATACTCCATAACATCTTGACAAAACGTTTTGCACGTTTAATATATGGATAAGGTTAAATTGTATCAACGTCAGATTGGTGTTGTTTTTCTAACTTGATTCAACATGTTTTAACAACGTTGTTCGGTCTTAAGTTTAACTATTTGCCCCTCTATACATCCTAACTAAAGTCCTAATGAACCTGGGCAAAGTTGTTCTTTAAAGGTTGTTCTGCCGAGCACGCTCCTTTGGAGAGTTTTAGGAGCTGTTTACATGAGCCCGGTTAACCGAGATTCAACGAAGCGTGAGAGGACTTTCAGGTATTGAAATAAGTCCTAATGACACCGAACAAGCACATGCTATTGTTGTGGTGATTATACGACAGCCAGGATCATGTTATCTGCTCATTTCAATACCCCAAAATCATCTCACGCTTCGTTGAATCTCGGGTAACCGGGCTCATGTAAACAGCTCCTAAGGGGCAATAGCATGTGCTTGTTTTGGTGACATAAAGACTGATTTCAATACCTCAAAGTCCTCTCACGCTTTGTTGAATCTCAGGTAACCGGGCTCATGTAATACTAAACAGCCCCTTAAAGCAGGGATCACCTTTTTTAATGACACTCTCTATAGTTTTTAAGCACAAAAGACAATAGCGAATGCTCATTAGTTTACCACGGACAAATTAAATGGAAATTTCTCTAAATTCTCCATAATTATGCAAATTGTTCACTGCAAACGCGTAAAAACAATATACAGAATTATTAAAAAATCCTGTACTGAATTCCATTTTTTAGTTGTGAACCTGTGTAGTCAAATTTGGGAATTTAGGCCTATATTTTACACTGTACCGGACAGCAATTTCGTTACATTGTTCACGTTTTACATAATAGAGCTCATAAAATTCAGCATTGATGTAAGAAAGCAAAGACCACTGCATTTGCATTTAGCAACACAATAAATTCAGTTCTGCAGTATCTGTTTTTCGTTTGCTGTATAAAATATTATGCCTGAAAAGCTGCATACACTTTCATCCGTTCAGGCATTTCATACGGCAAACGTGAAAACATACTGCAAAGCATGAATTCTTCATTGCTTTAATACATCCTTTTCTGTTTATGGTGAACGTTTTGGACTTTACACTATTGTGGCATTTCATCACAAAATTCGTTAGCGTCAGTCCGTTCGTTAGCGTCAGTCCGCCAATCTTAATATAGTTAAAATGCTTGAAGGGTCCTCGGATATTAGTGTTTGTATAAGGCTGCTTTTATTTAGTAATTTTAGTTATGAACATGCACGTTAACGTGGTTGATGTATTGGAATATTTCAACTATTCCATGTAAATCTATTATATACCTGCTGATGAAATCTAAGAATACTTAATTTAGCTAGAATAAGGAATTCCAGGCTATATTATCGATACGTTAAAAATGATCATAGTAGAAACAAGCAAACTCAGTATTTGTTCGCATAATTATTTACTATATTAAACATCATGGACATAGAACTCACCTCTTAAAATACCGTTACCACCGATTTCCCGTGCCGATATATTGCTTATATTCCGATAAAAGGACGATTCCTAAAGGTGCGAATCTTGATCGGTAGTATACAAAGTAAAAGATGTATAATAATCAACCAATATTCTCTCACACATGTACTCAAATTTCCCTCTCCCTCATTGTTTAATCTTGAAAGGTTGGAAAATTGCATCCGGCAATTCCTATCTGCGAACAGGCTTGACTTTTGAACAATAGTGAGCTATATAAAACTTGCTGATCACAAATAGGGAATGATTATATATTTTGTCTTTTATATTTTATTCAAAATTACTACTAGAATTATGGACTGCACGCTTACTTGTACAAATTTCATAAAAGGTACAATTTTCTACTAGCTACGATAACAAATTGAGTTGAGCTAAAAAGTGAAGAAAAAAATAATAGATACTAGACTTACTATAGTTAAACATGCATAAAAATAATGAATTCTTACTCTCCCCTGTAAAATCGTAAAAGGCGTAAAATGACTGTTGTCAATGATCACTTTTTCAAAACTTCAAATGCTCTAGCATTCAGTGACTTTATTGAGTTCATCTTGATCTATTAGCTCACATCTTTCATCACTTGCTTTGACAGTTTTGCTAACATACAAATAAATACATATGTATTCTCCCCTATTTATTATCATACCAACTCTCCTGACGAAGGCCCTCAGGTTGAAACGTCGAGAATTGTTTTCTCTATTTTAGGCAGTTGTTATACCACATTTGATGTTAAGTTGTTTGAAGACGGTGCCAGGCTGCTCCACGGTTATATTGATATTTACCTGTTGTAATACATTCTACTTCAGCATCTCTAGAATTAATGGCCGCAGTAACTGTCTCACAGCGCCAATTCATGCGCACAACTGTTCAGATTTGGTTCTTTTTCACCAGTACAGCCAACCTTGTTCAGCCATATCTGACCAAATTCTGATGAAACCTGTTTGCCATGAAGAGCTCTAACAGCGTTGAGATAACCAAGCTCCCAACATGAACCCTGGCATGATTGAAATCCCATCCGTAATCACAGATTGTACCTGAGGTCCCATTGCGGAAAACATCAACACCTTTTGAACTGGATGGAACTTGTAACCTAATGTTTCCAGACTGAACTGTATAAAAAGAAACATTTGGTTGCTAAAATAACAATATCGATCATATTATATTGATCGTTAAAAATTGTAAATCAAAAAAATTAATCAGAATTTTTTACCTAATGGGCAAGTTGATCCATTCCAGCATGTTGATCATCGCATGTGCACAGATAAGATCCGTCAGTGTTGGTACAATTTGAACCTTGTAGACAATTGTCAGCAGACAGAGCACATTCGTCGATATCTGAAGACATTCAGGATAATTTTTTTTTGTTTTAACATTTTTTTTCGCAGCTATCAATTTAATCCCATGCATAGAAATATTTTTGCCAAAGGTACGCCGAACAATCAAATGCAGGGAAAAAACCGTGTTGGATGATGATCATTTTCTCGCAACATGTAATGTTATTCTACTTTTAAGAAATGTAAAGTTTGCAACTACGAAACTTTTGTGTCGTTTATTATTTCCGTTACTTATGGCGGATTTTTTTTGTGCTGAAGCGAGATATGGTTCCAATTAGCAATGGCAATGGCAATGGCAATGACAACCGCGATTTCTTTCGTTGTTTTAGGTACAGTTTCGTATTTATAATTAACTTATTATAAATTAGTGGTTTTGTCAAAAATGCCCGTCTTTTTGAAAAACCCACCCGGGTGTTTTACGTTTATTAATCGGAGATTACTCGACCAATGAGTGGTCAAAATTTGAATAATTATACTTAGAATGATTGCATAATAATCAATAATAACTATACTAAAATGATTACATGATAATCAATAATAATTATACTAAAATGATTATATGATAATCAGTAAAACAATTATACTAAGGCTGATTATATACCGTCACACACTATTCCATTTCCAGTGTATCCCACATTACACGTGCACCAAAAAGAACCCATCGTGTTAATGCAGGAAGCTTTTATCACAGTTGTTGTTAAGAGTTGAGCACTCGTTGATATCTAGGATTCAATCGGTTTTTAGTTGAATTTAGAATACAGAGAACGTTGAAATTTGCTCGGTTATCCAAGACCTGATTAACTACAATCACATTTAAAAAATAATAATATGTGAACAGAATTTTTACAAAAAGACGGTTTAATAACAAATGCAAGTCTAAAGTATCCAACAATTAGAACAAAAGTGCTACTCTAAGAAGGTGAAATACAGTACGTTATTTTGTGACTCAAAGATTTGATGATTAATGTGACTCAAAGAAAAACCAAAGAAAACTAGCTATTATAAACTCACCAGTACAAGTTCTGTGTTCTATAACCTGTTCTATAACCTGGATTACATAAACATAAATGTCCCCCAAATGTTTTTTACATCGTGAATTCCTGGCACACGTGTGACTTAATTTCTAGGGCACATTCATCGATATCTAAATTGAAAGAGTAAATAGGTCAGGACATGCTGACAGGACAACTGAAGTAATATTAAAATGACTTTGTATAGTGACAATAGGCAATGGAATATTCCCATTATAGGAACAAAATTTATAAAAATATGGTGGAAGTTTATTTGTTTAATACGCAGTGGACATATATTATTTGTTTATAAAATCTTACTTCTTTTGAAGCTGCTTTTCCAATTCGGATTTTTCCTGAAGATTCTTCTTATACAATAAAAATATGGTGGTAGTTTATTGTTTAAGATATTACTGTGGCTAATAGATGACGTATTGATACAGTATTCCCTGGATACATGTATTATGTTTCATTACAATTCATATAGTACTGCATTACCTAATATTAGAGAGGTTAAGCTACCCCAGTATGGTATACGGGTACGGGTAGCCATGTTTGGTTCATTGTTTACACGTTTCAAAATACAAATAACGCTTACCTCAAGAGGCTAAAGTCTACTAGAAAAGAATTGTCGTGTTATTCTTCGAAAAAATTGAGAAACACTGATGGAAATTCATTGAACAAAATAAGGCTACCCGTACACCGGAACCGGGGTATCTTAACCTCTCTATTACACCATTACTGTACTATTACCCTTGATCTGCAGGGTTCATTGCATTAGGCATGTATTTGCACTTGAAACAAACAAGAAATGCATGAATTCGCATTAGTAACTTGGTACGCATTTGAGAAAAACAACAACAAAATATTGAATTATTTAGTCTGCCTAAACTGTCTTGAGACGTCTTATTGATATCAAAACAATTAAATTTTTTCTTTAGCATTTTCATCTCAAAATGGATCGCCGCCGCTAACGCCGGTTTATTACGGGAAAGCAATGGACCGCTCAAAATTTTTCTCAGCCAATTACTGAGCTCGAGTTCACCGGAAGTGACGCTTGGTATACGGGTACGGGTAGCCATATTTGGTTCATTGGAATTTCTTGTTGTTTACATATTTGCCTGAATCTCTCAGTTTTTCATCTCGAAATGGATCGCCGCCGCTAACGCCGGTTTATTACGGGAAAGCAATGGACCGCTCAAAATTTTTCTCAGCCAATCACTGAGCTCGAGTTCATCGGAAGTGACCCTTGATATACGGATACGGGTAGCCATATTTGGTTCATTGGAATTTCTTGTTGTTTACATATTTTCCTGAATCTCTCAGTTTTTCATCTCGAAATGGATCGCCGCCGCTAACGTCGGTTTATTACGGGAAAGTAATGGATCGCTCAAAATTTTTCTCAGCCAATCACTGAGCTCTAGTTCACCGGAAGTGACGCTTGCCATAATTATAATAAAGCCATTCAATGTCATTTGATTAAGGAACGTATTTTGTAAGATTGATGTTTAGATTCCTCTCTGACAAGTGTATGAGAATTCTTTGAAGACGTTAATTAATCTATCAACTTCGTTTAAAATAATTCAGTGAATTGGCAATGAAGAAGTTATTTCAAACTAAGTTTAAAGGTAAATTTCTAAAAATTGAAGTATTGAGAACTTTTCGCAGCACATTAACAGTTGAATTTGATAACTTAGGGTAAGGGTAATAAGGCTACCTGTACCCGTACACCGGAACCGGGGTATCTTAACCTCTCTATTACACCATTACGGTACTATTAACCTTGATCTGCAGGGTGTTTCAAAAGAAATTACTAAGTGTAATAATCATGTTAATGTGCAAAAGGAATACGGTTCTCATCGGTTTCTTTTGTTTCAACAGGGACGTTAAATGACGTATTTCCCGCGCGCAATTACAGGGATGGGAGATATTTAATTTTAAATGTACCTCATTAGGGACGTTCACAACTGAAACATTAAAAATAAACTTAAAAAACGAATTCAATTACACACAGTTTCAATCGTTTTATTTTTCGTTCGCTGAATATTCAATTCAATAACAGAATTCACAAACAAAAACTTCATTTCATTCCTTATTCCCTCGCTCATCATCTTATCGCGAAATAACACATAGCTTTGAACTTCATTAGCGGTTATAAATATTTTAATCACTGAACCATTTCTCAGATCTCGCTAAGCAAAAGCATCTCAACCATTGTTTTTCCCCGGGACTTGCACCATGTTATTGCAAACTAAACGAATGTTTGAGTTTTTTTACCTTCCAAAGTACATTCGACTCCAGCATCGTTACTGTGAGTACATTCATTGACTTCCCAGTTTTGAAGAGAACAACTTGACACATTTTTTTCCTGGATATTACATTCAACTCCGTCTAACCATATCGGTCCAGAACCAGAAACGGTTTCATTTCCTGGAATAGCTCTGAGAGAATTGGGATAGCCAAGCTCACGGATTACAACCTTGGCATCCTTTATGTCCCAATTACCGTCACAAATAGTTCCCCAGGTTCCATTATGGAATACTTCAACAAGTCCAAGACCTTTTAAACTCGATGGTCCTGTAATCTGAGGCTTTTGGAATAACCTGCTAATAATGATAGCATTGTAATCATAATCGCCATAATATTCTGAAACGTTAAAGTGATTTGCAGAAGAAGTAATTTGATGCATCGATGCAATCTCAGCAGTTCATCTCATCATATCATACCGAAAAGGAATAGCTAAACATATAGTACAAAGGTCCGTAAAAGTATTGACGTGTGGATTTCGCTATATTTGCTGCGAAAATTGCACGACGGACTGGGAACGAGTGGGGTGTCTAAAAACGTTGTATTCGAGTGAAATACCATGCCCCGAGGAAAGCACCGAAAGTAAGAGCTATCTGGGGCATGGTATTACATAATTTATTCTAAATAACCCTGTCGCCTCTGCAGTGCGCTTTAAAACAGTGGATAACAGGGTTAGTTCAAAATGGAAAACAAAACAACTGAGCTAAAATATTTTCAAAATAAAATTATATCTTTTGACGTCCGGTTGAGTTATTTTGCTACACTTTCTTAATATTTTACGCAGTCGCTAGATCATATGAAGGGAGCGTGCTATCAAATAACCCATATTATTGAAGATTTAATATCTGATTTGATATACACAATACTGAATCGTTAGTGAAAAGCAAATTCTGATACATATAAACTTAAAATTTAATTTTGAATTAATTACGGAACACTATATTAGGCAGACAAGACGAAGAAAAAAAAATGGAAAATATATGCGCAAAACAGACTTTCAGTTTGAAAAGGACTTCAATTATTGAGGGGGGGGGGACATATTCATGTATTCGTGATAAGGCAGGAATAATTTCTTTTGAAATCAACTGTCTTTACAGTCTGTTAACATGAATATATGAGTATGGGCCCCCCAATTATCGATGCTGGCTACGCCACTGACCAGCTATAATGAATTATTTTTTCTACGGTTCTCAGAAGCTCATGTTAGTTTCTACATTTTTGGCAAAATTCACTAAATAAATATATGAATGAAGGAATCAACCTAGTGCCTTAAAATATAAGAAGAGACTCAACGTTTTGGTGCCGTATTTGTCAGTAGATTAAGTCCCATGGCTTAGAATGAAATTAAGTCAAGTCATATAATATTTAACGCAGTTGCTCAGTCATCATATGAAGAAAGTGTATTATCAAATAACCCATATTATTGAAGATTTAATATCTGCTTTGATATTCATGTACAGTACCGATCGATAATGTCATGCGTTACAAACAAAGAACGTCATATTAAGACACAACATTCAATCTTAGTGAAAAGTCAATTTTAACAGAATACTGGTACATATAAATTGAAAATTAAATTTTGAATTGATTACGGAACACTTTGTTATGAAAGCTTAGACAAAACAAAAACTAAATTGAAAATATAGGCGCAAAACGGACTTCCTGCATGCTTAAAAAGGAATTTAATTATGTTTTGTGATGTACGGCTTATGACAAATTGTTTTTATTCACTTCCTTAGAAGCTCTTTGTACAATTGAGCTGTCGGTTATATCACTGTAACTTGCATTGCTCGTCATTGTTTTTTTTTCTTGTTTTAATCAGAAGATGGCGTTGATCTGGTTAGCAGGAATGTATGCAATCTTAGTATTATTTCATCTGGTAAGAAGCATATCTTTGTATTTTTAAATGTCACTTCGAAATGTTAAGTAATCGACCTTGTCATTTAAACTTGAAGCTGATGATTAGAGATTTCACATGATTTGACAGAGGACTATAAGATTCGGGACTGAATTCGCTGGTCAATTTACCGACTAAATAAATAAGCGTGCAAAAATATAGCACGAGACGACAGTCTCAAATTTAGAGACAGACGAAAATTAGAAGAGTATTAGGTGAATACAAGCAAGACTTCACATATATACGTGAACTATGCATGTGTTAGGATGCATGAACAATTCAATGTTACTTTTCTGACCAAAATACTAAAATGAAAATGATAGTTTTGCACATGGACTATAGAATGAATCCCTAGACATCAAAGACATATAAACCATGAAGCGACACTTGTGTGGCTTAGGAATAGGAAGTGGCTATTCGAGGAAGCAAAAGTGTTGATATTGTGACATGTGTACAAAAAAAGCTATTACGCGATAGAATTGTGTAACTTTCCTATTTAGCAACAGTTTCATTCCCCAATTGCATGCATGGTGTGCGTGGCTCACTTTGCCCAGTTTAATTACTACAGATGCTAACCGTATAGTCTATCTGTATGGGTATTACCAAATATATGTATACCATTTTGTTTAATCGTGTCATTTTATTTCAGTGTGTTGTGAATCATCATTTAAACTTTAAGCTGATGATTGGGGATTTCACATGATTTGTTCAGTGACCGAGGACTAAGATTTGGGACTGAATTTGCTCATCAATTTGCCAACTGAATTTTATAAATAAGCGTGCAAAAATTCAGCATGCATTTTGAATGGTTACAAAAGCAACCAAAGTGTTGACATGTGATATCTGTAACAAATGTTGACAGGATTGTGATCTCTGTAAAAAAACTTGAATTGTGTAACTTTCCTATTTTACAGCAGTTTCATTTTCCAATTATTGTGCGTCGCTCATTTTGCCCAGTGCAATTCCTGCAGATGCTAACCATATAGTCCATCTGTATGGGTATTACCAAATAAATAATTTATATATCATTTGTTTAATCCTTTCATTATATTTCAGTGTGTCGTACTTTTCTGACCACAATACTAAAATGAAAACGATAGTTTTGCACTTGGACTATAGAATGAATGCCGTAAACATCAACGACATATATAAACCATGGAGCGACACTTGTGTGGCTCAGGAAAAGGGAGTGGCTATATTCGAGGAAGCAAAAGTGTTGATATGGTGACATCTGTAAAAAAAAACTATTACGCGATAGAATTGTGTAACTTTCCTATATTGCAACAGTTTCATTCCCCAATTGCATGCATGGGGTGCGTGGCTCATTTTGCCAAGTTTAATTACTACAGATGCTAACCGTATAGTCTATCTGTATTGGTATTACCAAATATATGTATACCATTTTGTTTAATCGTGTCATTTTATTTCAGTGTGTTGTGAATCATCTCAATACTCAATCCATGTATCGCGTTTAAATGGGAATGATACGAAAAATTGCGGTACCCAGATATTCCCTTGTCGCAGTATATCTTATGGCATTCTACAACTGACAGAAGGGTCAGTAATGTACCTGGATGGCACAGAAACTACCAAAAACCCTTACCAATGCGAAAGAAAAGACCCTGGACAAGCGGGAATTCGTATTAATAAAAGCATATCATTCGTCAGCATCAGATCACGTGCTTACATCTCGTGTCTCCATGGAAACCCCTGGTTGGTGAACGGAATTAAGCTTAAGAACGGTGTACAAGTTAGCTTCTCTGGACTAACATTTTTGAACACATCTCTTCGCTTTTTGGAAGCCTCCATATCCGCGAGGGACACCATATTTGCGGAAAGCCATTTTAGAAGCATGCACATAATAGTCCTACATCTGCCGCGCTTTAATTTGGTTCTTGACAGTGTTGTATTCCAACAGAACAAGGCGTGCATAGGAATTCAGGCCCTTCCTAGAGTTGGGATTTCTTTGAACGTCGCTAATACGTCTTTCTTCCAAAATGGCTATTCTCCTGCGTCAATCCTTTTTTTAGCTTCTAAAGCTAGTTTTATTAACATTCAAATAAGAAACTGCAGTTTCAAGAAAAATACTTTTGAGGAAGACGGAATGATTGTAGTTGGAAACCAAGGAGGAGTGACAAGCCTTGTAATTAATCGACTGAGGATGGAGGAAAATAATCAAACAAACCCAAGCATTGCCAAATTAAGATGTTTGTTTCTCATATTGTCTGCCAAAGTGTTTATGGCATTAGAAAATGGGTTTATTTATAAAACATTTGCCAATTTTATTGTTGTGAGGGGATATTCAGCGCATATCCTCATGACAAATTTTGACGTGGACGGATTCAACTCGATAACTCGCCACGGTGGGGTATTCGACGTGTCTGTCAGCGGTGCATGTTACCTATTCATTCACGATTCGTCTTTTCGTAATGGCAGAAGCACTGGTTTGAGAGGTTTCGTTGTAATTTCAGCGCTATTTTCGATGGTAACTATTCAAAACTCGTGCATTCAGAACATCTCGAACCCCAACTTTATTGGAGCAGTGTGTTTAGGGAAAATAGACATACCTTCAGATACCACGAATTCCGTTGTTCTACACATAATCAATTCCTCGTTTTCAGACATCACATCAGGAGATATCGCTGCGGTGTCCATATTTGCGAGCAACCTATTTGCGACTGTTCGTCGCAGTTCGTTTGAGCGAAATACTGGCGGAGTTTTTTTTCTCTCTATTGACAATGCTTCAACAATTCGTCTTGACGATGTCAATTTCCTTGAAAATAGCGCCATTGTTCGTGGGATTGTAGATGCAGTAGCTTTTACAAAGAATTCCACATTTAATTTTTATATTAACAACGTCCTTGCAGCGTTCTAGGATTGACACTGAACGGTACACGAAGTAACATAAGTTTGAAAAACTCGCGTTTCCTACGGAACATGAATATGGCCGGCAACAGTATATCTTTCCTATTTGGTGAATCTAGATTCCAACAGGTAACTTTGGATACCTGCATTTTTCGAGAGAATGTTGGCTTAAACGCAATAATATACATTATGGGACAAGCTTCGGTGACATTCAAAAATTCTATTATCCATTCTAACAGAATTGACGCCGGTTTTCCCGCTGTGATGCTGTGGTTGATAAACAATTCACAGATTTTGATCACGAATGCAACATTTGAGAGCAACTTTTGTCGGCCATTTTGGGCGACTTTTCACAATTCTTCTCTAAGATTGGAAGATTCATCTTTTGTCCGGAACAAGAATATAAACGGTTCAGGAGGTGCGATAGAAATATTTCTCTTAGACTCCGTGACCTGTAATAAGAAAAATAAACAGATCAACAACAGTCCTGGACGAGTTTTTCAAGCTGTTATTGCCAATGTATTGTTTAAAGAAAACATTGCACTTGTTGGCAGCGCTTTGTCAGTCACCAAATGCCATGTGAAGTTAACGAATTGCACATTTTTAGATAATTTTGCCCTTCCTAAAGGCGGTCAAGTTGTTAATTTTGGCGCATCGGATATAAGTTTAAGCCACTGCGTGTTTAGACAAACAATTTCGAAGATCATCACGAGTAATGGAACAACATTTGCAGCCTCTTCGTTCCTAAGGTTCTACAGCACTGGAAAGGCGGATATACATAATACAACATTCAGTCGTAACACAGAATCTGCAGACGAAGCAACAATCTTGATACCTAAAGCAGAGCATATATCATTGGACAACTCCTCTCTGAGCATCTGTGCTTTGGCCTACGCCATCGAAAAGGATTATTATCATTACATCGGCGCACCCTATCGTAATGTCAGCGCACTCACGCTATCATGCAGGAAATGTGACTATAACCTCTACTCTCTGCAAAGAGGAACGGCGAGAGGAATGAATGTAGACTCCAGTTTCCAGTGCCTTCCATGCCCGCGGGGCGCAGTGTGTGTCCCATACATTAGATCAAAGTCAAACTTTTGGGGATATAAAACTGGTTCGAATCCACCTACGTTGGCTTTCATCACTTGTCCGTTTGGCTACTGCAAGTCCCCGCCATCTGATAGCACTGAGTACAATGCTTGTCAAGGTAAACGTACTGGTTTTATGTGTGGGATGTGTTCATCTGGCTATTCAGAGGCCCTGTGGTCAACGAACTGTACTTTAACACGAGATTGCAGGGAATATTGGTTCTGGATTGTGTTTCTTGTGTATGTTTTCTTAATGGCAGCTCTCGTCGTCTTCAAACCTCCATTGATAAAATATCCTTTACGACAGATTTTTTGGTTTAAAACGTTTATAGATGGTAGTCGCTTCGCAAACTGGCAAACGGCTTTACACCGTCACGTTGATCTGGTTCCTGAGGACGACAATGAACAAAACAATCCATCGCTGTCTTCATTAGAGCGAACAAAACAAGATAAAAGGCTATTTTCGGGTTTATTGGAGATCATCTTTTATTTCTACCAAATATCACAACTTCTTCTATGGTCGACGTCATTGACCGAATTCTTTGAAACTAAATTTCTCATGCCCGTCCTTGGCTTCTTCAACTTCCAACCAGGTGTAACAAACCATGGTTTTGACTGTCCCATTGCAGGGCTGACACCAAAGACAAAGCTTCTTTTTAAAGTTGCTCCGGTCTTCGGGACGCTCGCTGCAATCTTTCTTCTCTATGCCTTCCACGTCCTCATTCGTTGCAAGAGAGGTTTTCTTCGACCTAAAATTTCTCCCTACTTTCAAGCCAGCGTCAAAACAGTGTTCCTTGGCTACGTGACCCTGGCTACCGTCAGTATTTCGCTAATTCGCTGTGCTCCCGTTGCAGGCAAGCTCAGATGGTTTTACAATGGAAACGTCGTATGCTACGAATGGTGGCAATATGCATCGTTCATTTTCAATGCCATCTTTGTCGTTCCATTCATATTCGTTCTCGCTTGGATTCCATTCAAGCTTCACAAAGATAAAATAACCGTGAGAAACTTCCTCTTAGCTGTTGTTTGTCCTCTGTCGTTCTTGTTTCAAAGGCTAGTCCGCATCGTATGTCGATCTGAAGACGAACATGTCGAGGAAAGCGAAAATTTGAGCGCCTTGAAAGAGTTGCTTCTAGGTCCATACGCACAGCCAAATGAAACGAGCAAGCGTGGAGCTTTGTATTGGCAGAGCATTTTGATTGCTCGTCGATTTATTTTGGTCGTAATCTTTTGCATCGTGACAGAACCATCCTTCAGGTTATTCTGCATGACGCTTGCTTGCCTTTTCATCCTTTGTCTTCATCTCAAAATTAAACCATTTCAAAATTCTTTCTTGAACAACCTCGAGTCCGTTTCCTTGATGTCGTTAATCATTTTAGGTCAGATCAACCTGTTTAGGTCCGTGTTTTCTAGTTCTCATCAAAACATCGAGGGACCTTTGGTGCCAGTTTTTAAAGCTTTCAAATGGCTGGAAGTTCTTATGTTAGGGAGTTTTCCTGCAATTCTTGTTCTTCTTGTATGCTTTGCAATTATTTCGATATTTGCTCGCTTTCTTTTCGTTTTTAGCAGGGCGTGTCTTAAATGTTTCTCTAAATTTTGTCGCAAAAGGTGTTTGCGACGTGATTCGAATTCTAGTGTTCTGATAAACGTTTGTGAGGGGAACGATGATGAATAGCAAAGCTCTTGTCGTGTGTATTGCAAAGTTAATTGTATTTGATAAAGTTGATTTTTTCTAGCCAATTGGCAATTAACATAATAAAAAAGCAGTTGTATTGTGACATAACCGCATCTTGTTGCGCGTATTGCAGAGTTAAGTTTAGTTGATAAAGTTGATTTTTTCTAGCCAATTGGCAATTAACATAATAAAAAAGCAGTTGTATTGTGACATAACCGCATCTTGTGTGTATTGCAAAGTTACGTTTAGTTGATAAAGTTGATTTTTTCTAGCCAATACTTCAACCGTATCGGAGCGAAACGTAGCGCATCTCATTGTTTTAACGTCACTAGTTCTGGTCGAATAAAGCGCAATACATAAACACCTCTGGGAATTGAAAATGGCTCTTAATCCTTCATTTAAAATGCTAAAAGTCATTTTAGCCGAACTATGGTGCAAACCCGAACAATAGAGAGGTTAAGATACCCCGGTTCCGGTGTACGGGTACGGGTAGCGCCATTTTGTTTTCCATTTTTCGCTGATGTCAGCATATTTACCCGTAATATCTACCCATTTTTCCGTTGTAAACGACGGTCTACTCGTAAACAACGAACGGGTAACTACAAAGACAAAGTGGTCAAAGTTTTTTTAATAAAAGACAAATGGAGAAGCGGGTGAGTGTCTTTAACACGTTTAAAATACATTTTACGTATTAATATAATGTTCATATTGTTGTATAATTATACAGTCTATATACAAGCTACAGTACAGGCTTCTCAAAAATGGTTTACAAACATTATTTATGAACGCCATCTTGATATTTTTGATTTTCAAAACAAACACACGAAATACTATAGTTATATAAAAGCTAAGTAAGACTTACAATGGAAATGTGTAATACATCTTTACTTTTAAAGTCAGTTCTTACCCGGAGTTGTTCTTGCCCGGAATTTAAGAAAATTCTTAAGTTGCAAACCGTACCCGTCTTACCGGTAATGGGTACGTGTAATTCACCCGTACCCGTACACCGGAACCGGGGTATCTTAACCTCTCTAATATTAATATTCTTGCACATTTAAGTGGTTGCGTTTTTTTGAGACACCCTGTACTGGTCTTTCCTTTCTTACATCAATGCTGACTATATCACGAGTTTTATGCAGAACGCGAGTTTAGGATGTAACGAAATGCATGCACTTTCTAAGATAGTGTATTTTAAACACAAACTGGTGTCGTAAGCATGATGAAATCTAAGATTATTTCAACTAGGCTAAGGAACTCCAGGACATAATTTACCTACAGCACCACGAGGAATTGCAAGCCATAATTTATAGCTACCGTGAGAATTTATGGCTACCCTAGCTTGTATTATATGTACAATAGGTGGTATAGAGGTCAATGAAGACCTTATTCGGCCTTATTGATACGTTAGAAATGATCATAGTATAAACCAGCACATGGAGTATGTTCACATAATTATTTAATATATTAAACAAGATGGACATGATACTCACTTCTTAAAATACCGGTATCACCGATTTCCACCGATATATTGCTCATTTTCCGATTGAAGGACCATTCCCAGACGTGTGCATGTATCTTTATAACTACATAAAGAAATATGTCGGATGCAATTGACATATTCGCAATAATCAACCAATATTCTTTCTCACAAGTGCTCAAATTTCTGGCTCTTCCTCATAATGGGCCTTTCGTCAGGCAACTCCTACCTGCAAACAGGCTGAATTCAACCAGTGCTATATATATCTTACTGATCCTAAATTGTATTAATTTGAGAGTTATAATCTCATGAAACACGTAGAATTTTTGTAAATGAAAGCTTTATTTTACAGGCAATTTTTGAAAAAACTGAGACATGATAAACATATAATTAAAGATATCAAGCAGCTTGTTGTCATGGTACGAAGCTGAAAATTAAAGCATCCTGTACGCAAAAGTGCATATAGGCTTGATTTCACAAACAGTTTCTCTACCTGATTTCAAGCTGCTAAAACTAGGGATGTTTTAGTTGCCAAAATTTGAAAAAATTTCTAAAAATTAGAAACTACGATAACATGATGGGTTGTACTTAAAAGTAAACTAAAAAAATTGAATTATTAGACTTATTATAGCTAAACATGCATAATGAATTGTAAAATTACTGTTGTCAATAATGACTTTTTTAAAACCTCAAATGCTCTAGCATTCAGTGACTTTATTGAGTTCATCTTGATTTATTAGCTCACATCTTTCATCACTTGCTTTGACAGTTTTGCCAACAGCTAAACCTTGATTCTTATTGTGGTCACCAATTCCAGAATGTAAATCTTCTTTTGAAACCAACTGCAAGTTTTCATTATCATGGAATGTTCTTTGTGATCGTCTACGTCGTCTTCGTATCAATATTACCAGCAGTATTATTCCAAGTAGTAAAATTAGACCAATAATAATGTAAGCAAAGTTCGGAAAAGACGAAAACTTGTTTTCCGGTGATCCTGATTTCCGGTGAAGAATTTCTTTTTCTGCCGATGATAAAGTAATGGACATTATGAAGACACATGTGCAAACACAAACCAGTCCTTAACAAACAGGTTCAGCATTTTGATACTATTTTTCGGTTATAATTTCTGTCTGTCGTGTTGTTCTACTGTCTATACGCATATCTTGTATCCTGTAATGCCGTCAATCATTGTAGTAAATAATTATGAATATGATACATGCAAGATGATACTCAATGAATAACGTCTGCTTTATATATTTAACAATGTAAATAACTAACTCATTCGCACTGTAGACGGCTAAATGTTAAGTCAAAGCATGTTTGTTATTAAAAATTTGTTTGATTACTCTTTTGCTATTCAGATCATAGTTAGGGTAAAATCCAAAGAATCTTGATTTTTTTGAATACAGCAATAAAATACCTTTCAAAATTTAAACATCCAGTTTCTGACAAATTTCGTGTAAGTATAACCTAATAGCAAAACTAAATGTACCGTAAGACTATTCTCCATTATTATAATAATATTTACCCCGACTGTTAAAAATATATACCTTCACAATTATACCCATTTCCTGTGAAGCCCTGTTTGCATCTGCACTCAAACGACCCATTTACGTTTAAACAATCTGTATTTGAATGACAAGACACCTCTTGTTCGATACACTCGTTAATATCTGGAACAAACGTGATACTTTTAACATTGAAAAATTTAGCAACACTGGTAATTCTATACTGCAAAAAATTGAACAGAACGTTACAAAGGCATTATAAAAAAATGGAATCTAGATCATTCAATCTAGATTGGACTATTCTCCTATTAAACTAAATTTAAAACTAGGAATGGTTGGAAACACCATACCAAATTTGGAAAGTTTCATTGTGAAATAAATGATTGAGCAGGTTATGAACTTCGGGGACAGATAATTCACTGGCATAAATACTACTCATACAATAATTACTCCAAAGAAGATATTGCTCGAGTCGGGCGAGGGCACCGATTTCGCTGGGAGATTAAGAATTACACCAAGGTATTGTGACACTGCATGTGTTGTGTTTCGCACTGTTACAGCAGGAGTATGTAAAGTGCTAACCTTCGCAACTAACTCCGTGTCCTGTATAACCATGATTACATATGCACTCAAAACTTCCAACTGTATTAATACAACGAGAATTAACACCGCAATGGTCCGAACCTCGAGAACATTCATCTATATCTATGTAAATATAACAGAGTAGAACATATTCCTTTAATTTGAATGAAACATTACAAAAAAAGGAAGCATGGGAAACGACGAAGTACTTTTATATTCGCTATATAAATTTCGTTAAAATAATGCTTGCCTTTTTAGGATATTAATGAAGGATAAATTCCAAACCTTTTTATATAATTCAACAGCAAATTATGTAGCAAAAACCATGCACAGAAATAAATTAAAGAATGTCACCTTTTAAACATTCCACAGCAGCAAATTCGGAATTGCTACAAGTATGGTTTGTCCAGCCGTCGTGTGAACAACTGGTTATATTTTTTTCATTACCAGTACAAGATATCTTTGCCAGCCACATAGCTGTTGAGACGTTTTGTTGTGTTTGCCTTTTAAGAACGTTTAAATTATGAGCATAACCAAGTTCTCGACACACAACATCAGCAGCATTCCTATCCCAGCCATCACCACAGACTGCTCCCCACAGTCCATCGTAGAAAACCTCGACAAGACCAGAACCATTAAAACTTGATGACCCTTGTAATCTGACAGACATTGCTAAAAATTAGAAAAAAAAATGATGAAAAACCGTTGGCGTAATTAAATTTTTATTCGACCAATTTGACAGCCGCTTATTTTAAGAAGTTTCTTTCGTTTGTTGGAATATTGCCTGTAAATACTCGTAAATATGGCTTTCATTACGTCACTATTAGGTCAGGCATAGTCTAGTCACACACATGTCAAAATTTAATATATTGGCACGGGTTATTAGAAAATAGCTTGATATAAGCACTGACTATGTTGTTATCTTCATAACTCTCCATTTAGTTAAGCCCATTTACAGAGTGGACACATAATTTGCAGGTTGACCAATCATTTCCAGTTTGGGAAAGCCCTAATAGCACGGGAACGTTTTCTCACCGAGATTCAAAATATTTGCCCATTTCATTCAATTGCGCGAAATCATTAGGGACCTTTAGCAGCGACTACGAGAACAACAGCGAGTACCAGATTCGTCATTCTCGCGCCTTGTTGCTTACTCGTAGTCGCTGCTAAAGCTCCCTACTATTTCTACTTGACTGATCTGGAGTAAAAAAAGCAGACGAACGTTCAATTAAATTTAACGATTTCTAACGCAAATTTGCAATGGATCAATAGTTTGTATAAGATATCAAGCAGAAGCTTTCCTATTTACCACGGCAAGCGGATCCATTCCAAAAATATCCCTTGTCACAACTGCAAAAATAAGAACCAGCAGTGTTGGTGCAATTTGAGCTAGCCAGACAATTGTCCAACGATAGAGAACATTCATCGATATCTAAAGAATAATAAAGATTCAAATTAGACTGTAATGCGTCAAAAACATTCGTTAACGTACCTATTTTACCTGTGAGAATTGCAAAAACCTACCATTGCAGACCAAACCATTTCCTGTATAACCAGTGTTACATTGACATATGAAACTTCCCCAAGTGTTAATACATGTAGCATTCCAGCCACATCGCCAACTTCCCAGACATTCATCTAAATCTGTGTAGAATAATCAAACCAGAGTATCAGATAAAATTTTATTTTTTTGCATAGACATTGGATGATTTGCACAACCCCTCATCAAGCGGACAATGGTACCTGTTGAGGTACACTCTACTCCAGCATCTTTTCCATGGGTGCAGTTATAACCCCCAAAAAACAACTAGACAGTTTTTGCTCATATCCAGTACAATCGACATCGTCGAACCAAATCGGCTTAGATGCAAATAGAACGCGCCTTCTTTGAAAAGCTCTAACAGCATACAAATAGCCAAGTTCACGACATGCAACAAGAGCATCATGTACATTCCAGTTATAGTCACAAATTGTTCCCCATTGTCTATTATGGAATACTTCCACAAGACCAGTTCCATTTGAACTTAATGGTCCTTTTAACCTGATATATTTTCCTGTAAAGGAATCATCCACAATCAGGTTTGCTTTAGGGATTATAACTACGACAGATTTATCACATTCATGATCAAGTACATTGATAAGATCCATCCATGTTGATGGAGCTTGAATTGGGAAGGCAGTTGTCAGTAGATAGAGAACATTCGTCTATATCTATATAACCGATGCATGCGTTATAGTTTGTGAAATTCATAAATAATTAATGTAAGTTTATACCCAACCAAATTCTATGAATTATCATATTTACCCTGTATATACGCCAAACAAATAGGAATAATAAATATGCAAATCAGTTACAATCCCTTATATCGGAAAAATACAACAACTAGTTTTTGTAACTGATTTGCATGTATATTCAAATCTTATTTATCACAAATATATTATTTCGTATATTATCACAAATATATTTCAGAAGTTGTTTAAAACACTTGCGGCCGTTTGTTATATTGAGTGTACAATCACTCGCGAATATTAAATATTATACTAAAAATACATGCATGCAGCAACCCCTCGCCTCGCGGTTAAACGAAATTAGTTAAGCACAGTGATGGTAATTAAGATGATAATAAGAAAATTTATGTGGGTTGGAGGTTTAGAAGGTACGTGGTATGTGCGAAAAGAAGTATGGAAATATTTTTCACGAGTGGAAAAACTGTAGTAATAGCAACTCGCAACGGCCGTATATTTTTAAAGAATCAAAGTTTACCCTCATGTTTTTGTAAAAAAGATGGCAAAAATACGACAAGATTCTTACTTTTCTCCGGAAGTTAAGTTACTCGTCTATAGTATAGTACCCTGACTACCCTCACACGTTGCCCCGCACTTGCTCGGGGATTAATTAGGCTATCTATTTAGTCTCCGGACACTGTGGTAAACCGGAACGCTAACTCCTGACAAATATCTCCATAATTATTAGCTTGAAGTCAAAATAGTTTTACGCCATATGTTGGGCTGTATGTCAAGTTTAAGCTGTTGAAAAGTTATATTTTAGGTGGAAATTTTAAGACTTTTAAGTGCACCGGAAATATATCTAAAAAACCCAAGGAAATTTTCAAATATTTTTTAGATATTTCCCTTTAAGCTAAATTCTCGAAATTTTTACACGAAATTTCTATTTCACGAAAATATCATACCGACAATCGTCCACATAATATCTGAGACAAAAACAACCCCTCCCCCTATTTCAATGTTGTTTCTAATATAACCTGATCAACCTTAAAGTAACGTATTGGGAATCAATGGCTACACATGCCCGCGTCATTTTAGGGCAAATTCACACTTCGTTAGCGTTAGTACATGTCCCACAATATTGAAATAGGGGGAAGGGGGGCATAATTTGAAAAGTCTCAATATATTTTGTGGACGATTGTAGACTCGGCTACCACAGGTAGCCCGAGTAACAAGACGCCTGTTCTGGCGTTAACTCCGGCGCACGTGCCAGTCTTCAATATAGAGCTTCTGAACATCAACAATACTGTTCATATTCGCATTTAGATGCCTTGCGAACCTAAATGTTCGATCGCGAAACTCAGAAGCACATCGTAGTATAGAAGCTAGTTCAATTGTTCAAAAATGTAAATAAACCGCATGATACATTCGCTTCGTCTTACACTTTGCCTTTGGAATTCGCGCTTATATAGTTTTATTAAATCTTCAATCCTGTGCAAATTACCGTTACGCGATGTTTCAACGCGCCAATACACGACCACATCATCTTGTTAAACGGCGAAATAGCAGCGATATTATTAAAATAGGACCGGAATCTACATGTATTAAATATATTCTTACCCCAATTCAATCTAAACTTAATCGAACAGCATGAAAAGAACGGTTTATTTGTTCCTCTTGGAGGAATTGCCGCATCATGAAATAAGACTGGGACGTAGATAAATACGGTCACAAACACATTTTAAATACTAGAATATTTCGCGCCATTTCAGACTTGCGACGACGAAAAATAAAAAAAAACAAAAACAAAACAAAACCGGGGCGAATTTTCAACTCCGTCGCTGGCGCCGGAGTAATAAGATAAGGTTGGCAACTAAATATAAATTAACGACGTACAGCCTCAAAACAATCGACAAAAAACATTGAAAATATGCATCATAACTCACAAAAACATCATAACAATAAAATTTGATGTTTTAATTGCTCCCAGTACATTTCTTGTTGAAAACATCTAAAAATACGAAAAATTTGGCGATACTTTTCGTGTGCTATGAATTCTTAGCTGTAACGATGCGGGATGTCTTTGCGCTACTGGTTTGCTTCAAAATAGCGAAGCAGCGACCTCATTGGCTTTTAAAATTTAAAATTTAAATTTTAAAATTCACCAATTTTAAAAGCCAATGAGGTCGTAACCCCAGTGAAATTTGCTTAATTTTCAACAAAATGCTCAGCCTGGTCTTCAATACACATCATCATCGCCTCGAAAGTTTAGAGCAACCATTTCTTTCTCCTGAAAACCTTAGCAGGTATGCTGACAGCATACACAATCATGGTTCCCCTCTGCTAAACTGTTTTGGCTTTATTGATGGGACTGTGCGAAAGATTGCAAGGCCAAACAAAAATCAGAAGTCAATGTACCATGGGTATAAAAGGGACCATGCAATAAAATTTCAGTGCCAGATGGTTTGATTGCAAATCTGTTTGGGCCATATGAGGGGAAAAGGCATGACAGCACCATGCTTTATCAATCCGGGCTGCTTCCATTATTGGAACAGCATGCTGTGTACAATGGGACCCCACTCTGTCTTTATGGTGATCCGGCATACCCACTTGGTGTCCATCTGCAAGGGCCATTTAAAGACCGCAACTCACCCCAGATATGGAGGTATGTAATAAATCAATGAGTTCAGTGAGAATTTCAGTTGAATGGATGTTTGGCAGCACATGCAATTATTTTTCTTTTATCGACATGAAGAAACAACAAAAAATAAACCTGAGTGCTATTGGAAAGAATTACATTGTTTCTGCTTTGCTCCAAAATGTCCACACATGCTTATATGGAAATATTGTGTCTGAATTCTTTGAACTGTCACCTCCAATGTTAGAACAATATTTTTCATGAAGAGCACAAAACAATTTATAACTTGTTAAATTTATTACAAACCCAAAACAATTTATAACTCGTTAAATTTATTACAAACTGTTAATGATGTTTAAAACATTTGAATGTATAACATGTAATTGAATATCAAACATTAATCAAAATTCAGTTATTCAAATTTTTTGCTGAAAAAAAATAATATTGCCTGAATAAATTATTTGTTTGTATTTCTGAGCATTTCTATTATCATTTCAGATTGTTGCCTCTGCTGTTTCATCAATGTCAACATGTTACTTTGCATTCCTGCAAATTGATGAATTTGTTGCTTTTGCTGTTATTGCTGCATGATCAGGCTCTGTAATAAATGCTGTTCTGTAACTGTATGCTGTGCAGTTTGTTGTTGAAAGCATGCCTCCAATTGCTTAAAAAATGTTGTTTGCACTTCTTGTTGGGCTTGGCGATCCTCTTCTCTTGCTTTTTTTTCTTCCTCTTGCATTTTTTGCTTCTTTTCGATTGCTACCTCTAGAAACTGCATCGACTTCTTTGCTGATCGCCGTCTTTTTTCTTCACTGGATGTCTGCACCAGTCGTTCTCTTGTCTCTCCCAAAATCTCCAATTCTCTCTTCCCCATCTCCAATGCTTTTTCCCGGTCTTCATTCTCATTATTCTTTTTTTCCTACATTCTTCTTCTGCCCTCTGGTTTGTGTCATCCTCGATTTCAATGAGCTCTTCCAACAAGATCTCTAACTCACTTCGGTCAACACTTCCTCCACCAGTTGTCCGCTGTTGTTTTGCCATTTTAGCTTTATGCTTCTTTGTGAGCAGTTTAAATCTATCTCGTACAGACTTAACATTGACCTCAAAGTTTGGCAGATCATTCACTTTATCGACAACCCGGTGCCAGGATACACCCCTGCTTCTAGATTTGGATTTGTGGTGCAGTACTCTTTCTACTGCTATCTCCTGCAACATGATTATTTTTGTCCATATCCTGATCCCATACCATAGCTGGCCTGGCAATATTATGATGTAAATGTATATTACTGTATATATGTCAAACAGAGCTGTAAAATTTATATTATATCATTACTTATTATCATTAAGTTACAGTATATAAAACAGAATAAGTATACTTCTTTTGTTGTTTTTCATTAAGATCCTCAGCGGCATCCATCTTTTTCTTATTTTTTTACCTGTAATGTAATATCATATATAGTATTATACTAGAAGTTACTATCGCAAGGTGAGTGCTGCTCGAGTGCTCATCATGCCATGGTAAATTCATATTTAATGGTAGGACGCTCCCTATGATTTTCCGATGATGACGTTTCCGAGCAAATTCTTCTTCGTATATGACGCTGGGAAATGACTGTTGTTAGCTCATTTTGCAGTGGGTCACAATATATCAATTTAGATATCCAGACAGAGTCGGCTGTGGTTAAAGGTGTATGTTTTGCACCTGAAAAACGGTCAGCTCTAGAAGCTCTTGCACTACAAAAATCACCTGTCAAAATTAAAGTTAAGAAGTACAATATCAGCACAAAATATGGAAGAGAAGATATAGTTATTGACAGGAAGACATCTCTTATCCCAACAACAGTTGACTTTGAGTACAAAACTTTGGACAACAACATTTCAATTGCCTCACTGTTACAAGTTGCACCTGACCAGCTGGTAGCCATAAAGGGCTGTGTAACGCAGTTGTCATCTACAAAGTCTGTTATCCTGCATGGTGGGGCAGTACGAAAGCAGCAATGTTATATTTCTGATCCGTCTGGATATATCAAGTTGATACTTTGGGGTAATCATACTGATAACCTTGACGAAGGTAAAACATACCTTTTCAACAAATTAAGAGTTAAAGCAACAAAAGGTGAGAAGTATGTGAACACACCAAAGAATCTAGATGAGTGCACCATAGAACCAGTTGAACCCTTTACAGAAAGCCTTCCTGAAGTAGAAGTGGTAACAACCATTAAGGAGATTACTGCCAATATACTGGGGGTTACAAATGCCACAAAGAAACAGTGTTGTTGTTCATGTGGCAAGAAGGTTTTGATGAAAGGTAAACTGGCATATTGTGAAAGCTGTAAAATGGCACAAAAGCCCAGTCGTTGCAATTCAGAATGGTATATACATATTTATGCTGAATGTGTTGGCCACTCACTAGAGAAGGTTCGCCTATCTGTGTTTAACGACAGTCCAGAAATTTAAAATTTGCTGTAAACTTCCAGAAGACATGTCAGAAGACCAGCTGGTAGAAGGAATTTTGATGTTGGACACAGTTACTCTCTCATATGACACTCAGAGCAATAAACTGATCGATTTTCAAGTAATTGACGTGTAAACACAAAAACATTATGTCATTTTGTATTGACATATAAAGTATAAGGCTAGAAATGTTGATGTTTATGGTTGAAGAGGTTGATATTGAGTTTTGCTAGTTGCATGGGTATTGAAAAGTTTATAAAATGGACATTATCATATATATAAACATAAAAACATTATGTCATTTTGTATTGACATATAAAGTATAAGGCTAGAAATGTTGATGTTTATCATTGAACAGGTTGATATTAAGTTTTGCTAGTTGCATGAATATTGAAGATTATAAAATGGACATTATCATATTTATATAAACATAAAAACATTATGTCATTTTGTATTGACATATAAAGTATAAGGCTAGAAATGTTGATATTTATGGTTGAACAGGTTGATATTAAGTTTTGCTAGTTCCATAAATATTGAAAAGATTATAAAATGGACATAATCGATAGTTTCAAGCTGACTGGCCACAGTAAATACGTTTTTGCTGTTGTTATTAATTAAATGTTTTGTTTTCATAACTTCTGTTTTCACTAACTGGCTCTACTTTAAAATATATCCCCATAATTAATTGTGATTTATATTTAATATTCTGAATTTCAAAACAGTTGGTTACTATGTCGTTAAGAAGAGTCCAATAGACTTCAAGTAGACTATACTGAGTTGAATTTTGGTGACACAAGTTAAATCTGGGTTGTGTAAAAAAGGAGCAAAATGATGTATAGGTCCAGACTATTACAGTATTAGTACAGATGGGCAAACATTGTTTTAATACATACAAACTGTTATGAGTGTAACACGATATCTTTCTTGCACTAAATTGAACGCTAAAAGTTATTGATAAATATACCGACTATTAAATATCATACTGATGATAAAGCCGATCAATAAAAAGCATACTTCTTGCACTAAATTGAACGCTAAAACTTATTGATGAATATACCGACGCTTTCATGGCAGAAATCCCGTCAACCCCCCCACATTTCAAAAATGACCTGAAGCCAGAGGTTCTGTCCCGGAAATGGACAAACCGACACGAATCGACTTTTCGACTAAACATAAATCGGCGTGAAAGACTGGGTCGAGTGGGCGTCAAGAATAGTGTGCTGCCTCGCTACGCTCGGCAGCAAAAAGATGGAGGATGAGCACAATTTATTGTTGCTGGGCCTTTTTTTCTTTGCCTTTTCTGCCACCAAATTTAGTTTAGAAATTGTTAAATTACCTCTCTTTAGGTCAGTATTCAAAGGTAAATATTTAAATATAGATTATTAGAAAAATATGTGTATTTTTGTGTGGAAAAATATGTAAACTACCGAAGTGAACCGAAGAATATTCTGAAGGCGAAGTATAGCTTTTATACAAAAAACAGTCTTACTTCTCTATTTTGCCGAATCCGTTTCGTTTTTTTAGCACAAGACTATATATCTTATACGAAGATCAAATGCGAAACGAGCTTTAAATAAATGCTATAGTTTATTAGGAGTTTTGAAAGGATATGGCACGTTTAACTTTAATTTCGGGCATCTGTTTGTTTATGTTTTTATAACTGGGGAAAACCCGCTCACGCTTATTAACTATGCACTTCCTGTTTATTATTTATTTTTTATTTTTTTTTTTATTTAGAAATATTTTAGAACGGTAGCTCTTCAGGGCTCTTACGCACCTGATTTTCAAGAGGCCGTTCGTTTACAAGTTAAAAACACACTATACTATACAAATATATACAAATAAATTACCAGTTACTTAAGTAAGTACAATAGGCGTCGGAAATGTTTATCATTCTTGAGAATAGTGACCGAGAATTGATCTAAACTTCTGGCTACTCAAGCCTGGGTCTTTAGCCTCTGGGGGTAAATTATTCCAGGCCGAAGCAGCTGCATAGCTTATGCTTTTTTTCATGAAATTTGTATTAGGTTTGTCAAGGCTGAAATCTCGGTTGTTGCTACGGAGGTTATACCTTGAGTTTGTTTTAATATCAAACATATTCGTTGTGGTACTTGGCATTTTGTCATTCCTAATCTTGTGCGTAAAAATTAATTTCTTTCGTTTAAAGCGTTCTTTCAAGGGTTGCCAGTGAAGTTCTTTTAAAACATCTCGTGATCTCGTTTCGTATGTTTTACTAGTGATTACGCGTGCTGCTCTGTTTTGCAATTTTGTAATTTATCAATTAAATAATCACTGCAATTGTCCCATACAAGGCTACAATAGTCGAAATGTGGTAGAATAATGGCATTGTAGACTTTTGTTAATGTTGTTTTTGGAACTAATTTTCTCATTCTCCGCAACGTGCCAATACCTTTTGAAATTTTTGTTTGAATGTTTTCGATTTGCCTTTCCCAAGTAAGGTGTTCGTCTATAACAACACCCAGAGTTTTAGAAAAACTTACTCGTTTGATTTTTGTTTCACCTACGTGGATTTCCGGTTCATTTGACATATTAGAGAGCTTTTGTCTAGATCCAATTACCATGTATTCGGTCTTCTCCTTATTCAGAGTGAGTTTGTTAGTCAATAGCCACTGGTGTATGTTCTCTAGGTCGTGATTTAGGGAATCCTGAATTTCCATTGCCGATTTGCCTTGTGTTGAAATGTTTGTATCATCAGCAAACATGCTAACAGTCGATGTTGACAAGCAATTTGGAAGATCGTTTATGTACAATAGAAATAGTAATGGTCCGAGGTTTGAACCCTGCGGTACACCACATTTAACGATTCTTTTGTCAGATAATATTTGATTAACTTTACAAATTTGAGTCCTATTGAGAGATAAGACTGGAACCATTTAAATGATTTTTCTCTTATTCCATAGTGGAAGAGTTTCCTTAGCAAAATACTATGGTCAACACAGTCAAATGCCTTTTTTCAAGGAAGATAACACCGTTCAAACTTCCCTTATCCATGTTGACAAACCATTGATTTGTTATATTAAGGAGAGAGGTCTGAGTGCAGTGTGATTTTCTAAAACCAGATTGTTGTTGTACTAGTATATCATTCTTTTCTAGATAAGTTTCCAGCTGTTGAGTGATAAGTTTTTCGAATATTTTTGCAACGTTAGATAAAATTGAAATTGGTCTGTAGTTACTGCAATCGGTCTTGCATCCCGATTTATGTATTGGTGTGATTATTGCCGTTTTAAAATCATTTGGAAATATGCCTGTATTTATAGACGTGTTGAATATTAGTGTGAGTGAATGTGCTATTATATCAGCTGAGTCTTTTAAAAGTTTGTTAGATATTCTATCATATCCTGATGATTTAGAAACATCGATAGATGATAGGATTTTGTGAACGTCTATTACAGTAACATTTTTTATCTGGAATTGCGAGTTACAGTTGGAGAGGTATGACTCAGGCAATTTTGAAGCTTGTTCCAGATTATTAGCTAAGTTGGTTCCAATTTCGTTGAAATAAGTATTGAAGGTGTTTGATATGGATGGAGCATCTGTAAAACTTTGGTTTTCGTGCTTAACTTCAGAAATAATGGTCGTTTTTGTATTTTTATTAGTAAGTTTATTGATTGTTTTCCACATCTGTTTTGGTTGGTTTTCGCAGTTGTTTAGGGTGTTTGTAAAATAGTTGGTTTTAGTTCTCTTTATCAAAATGTTAAGCTCATTTCGTGCTTTTCTAAAAGCATCATGGATTTGTTTTGATCCAGTTTTCACTGATTTTCTTTTCAAAAAGTCCCTACGATGCATCAAGTTTTTAATCTCCCTGGTAATCCATGGGGCATGTTCACTTCTTACTTTCCTAGTGATCGGTGGTGCATGCCTGTCAGCTACTGTAACATATATATCTTTCCATTCATCCCACATTTCATCCGGGTTATTCGTTACTGAGATTGTTTGCAAATGAATTGCTAATTCTTGTTTGAATTCGTCAACGTTGTAGTTTTTAAATTGCCTTGTTTTAATTATTTTTGGCGCTTTTCGTTGTATTGAGATTTTTCTTTGAATAAATATGAGACTATGGTCGCTAATCCCTATGTGGTCTACACCAGTATTCATGATTATTTCTGGTTTGTTTGTAAAAGCTAGGTCAATTTGTGTTTTAGATGTCTCAGTTACTCGTGTAGGTTCGTTAATTAATTGTTCAAATTGTAGAGTTTTTGTGAGTTCGGCAAGTTTCTTTGTCTGGGAACTGGCATTGTTGTTTACAATTTGAGACCAGTCACAGTTGAAATCTCCAATTAATATTACTTCTTTGTTTTCATTGTCCATTTTCTTAACGAGGTCTTCATATATATTAAAGATTTCTATCATAGAGTCAGGTGGTCTATACCAACAATTTATCAAAAAGGGTTTCGATTTAGGTTTAGAGATCTCAATTGTGATCGTTTCAAGTTCGTTAGACATCAGCTTTTTTCTTATGCTATAATTTATATGAGTTCTTAAGTAAATAGCAACTCCCCCCCATTTCGGTTCCTGTCTTTACGTACAATTTCGTACCCACTTATTCCGACTTCATGATTCGGAACCGTAGCATCAAGCCGAGTTTCGTTAATACAAATGACATCAAATTGTTGGTTTAAAAGATAAAGACGAAGTTGGTCTAGGTTTTTCACTAGACTTCTGATATTCAGAAGGGCAATAGTAAATCCTTTTAATTTAAATGGTTTAAGCTTATTAGCATTCGAATTTGGTTCGCAGTTGTGGACTTCAGTTTTACTGTTCTCGATCACTTCCCTCCTTAAATTATGTTGATAGTTGCATTTGGAATCATTTTTGGTGTAGTGATTAAGCTCAGGGCGCGTATTATTAACTATAGTATTACGATTAGTTAAAGAAATATAATCTGCTGTATAATTCCTTTTGTTGTGAAATAGTCAAGTTTTAAAAAAATTGATATAGTTTTTTGCCAGTAAGGCTGTACCTTGCCTATTTAGGTGTAAACCTGATCCATTAAGATGTCTAGTGTTTTATTGCTGTGATCAATAAAGTACCAATTTGATTCTTCGCAAAGATTCGATAACAATTTATTAGTTTCATGAATCTTAGTGTTTAACATCGGATCTTGTCGTTTTACAATTTCTGAATAGCTATTTCGCAAGTAGGATTCCGTTTTACTATACCTTGACATAACGCCTTCGCTTCGGCTGCTAGCTCCTCTGGTTTCTTGTTCTGTATGTCGTTTGTACCAACATGTAAGATAATCGTATTGGGCTTTGTACGTAGCGTTGGTTGTACGTAATGCTCCATGTCCGCTATTTTGGCCCCTGGGAAGGTTTTAACTTGGATTTTTTTCCCAGCAGAACGCGAGAGTTTGGCTGGCTGCAGCATCTTTACCATAGAGTCTCCAAGGATAATGATTGGACTTTTTATTGACTTTGTGTTTGTTGCTTGTGTTTGAGGTTGAGTGTTGATGCCTGCCTGATTCCTATCAGTTTATCCGATTTACCATTTGAATTAATGCCTGGTTGCTCATCGTCGTCAATATTAAGAGCCTCATAGCGATTACTGAGTTGAATGTTTGCTCTCCCGGTCTCGGTTCTACGGCCTTGTCCTTGTTTTCGCGTCGAATTTAGTTTTATTTTGTTCTGTGCTTGAGACGGTTGTTGCTCAATATTAGTATCGGTATAGGGAGCTGCTTGAAGAAGTCTTATTGATGTAATTAGGCTAAGCCTTTCATTGTCAAGGTCCTTGATTTTTGTGTTCATATCCGAAGCTATAAGTGTTAAATTTTCAATCTTGTTCCGAAGAGTTTGGTTCTCGTCCTTTAACTCTTGATTTTCTCGTCTTAGCTCGTTTATTAACATGTGTTTGTCATCAACTTTTGTTCCAAGCACCTCTTGTTTCAGATCATTAACTTTCCTGTTTAATGTAGTGTTCAAATCATTGATTTTATTCTCCAAATAGTTAAAAACATCTTTAAATGCTTCGTCAACAAGTGGAGGTTAGGGTCGTATGACTCGTTGCTAATTTCCGATTCATTAGTATTCAGGGTCGAAGCAACATAACCTTCGTCCTCGTGGCGACCTTGGTTCGATTTGTTTAGATTTAGTAGACTTTCGGATGCAACTAGCGCAGCTGATTTCATTTTATCCGTGACTTCATCTCTCTTTTTTCCATTTACGGTGACTGTTAGTGAATCGGGATACCACCGCAAGTCAATATCTTCGGATTTAAACTGCTTTGTAGTTCCTCCCGGACAACCCCAATCTCCGTCGGTTAAATTAAGTACTTCTTCTACAAATATCTGCAAATCTTCGTACGATCTTGTCCAGGTTAACTTGCCTTTCTTATTGAGTGCTACGCCATGCAAACAGCTAACTTTTGCTGAGGAATTATTACTCATTATCAAATTTGATTATAGCTTTTGAACGGAGCTCCCAATTGCAGTGTGCACACGGTGCGAACACGTTTCGAACACGTATGCTAAATTTGACCTTTTAAAAGGTCAGTCAGACCAGAAATCTGATTGGAACATATCTTATAAAGTATTCGTTTCATAATATCTGTTTTAAAAAAGATTGGCTTACCTTTATTGACGAGAAAAGGATATCTCAAACTGCCGTCCTAGACAGGACGTCAAAACACCTGCTTTCACGGCCTAAACGCGACACGACTGCCGTCGTAGATTTGACCGGAAGTAAAATCTCATCTGCCACGCCATTCTCACGGCGTCTTAGGCGTCGCGTCGTGTTTGCTAAACCTCTCTATTAAACTGGATGGACGCTTTATAAAATACAAATACCTTTGGGCTACCTAGGGTACAGTACGCATCACGGAACACTTTTTTATCAAGGCTTAGACGAAGCAAAAAATGAAATTGAAAATATAGGCGCAGAACGGACTTCCTGTTTGAAAAGGAATTTAATTAAGTTCTGTGATGTCTGGCTTATGATAAATTGTTTTCTTCACTTCCTTAGAAGCTCTTTGTACAATTGAGCTGTCGGTTATATCACTGTAACTTGGATTGCTCGTCATTGTTTTTCGCTTGTTTTAATCAGAAGATGGCGTTGATCTGGTTAGCAGGATTGTATGCAATCTTAGTATATTCATCTGGTAAGAAGCATATCTTTGTATTTTTAAACGTCACTTCGAAATTTTAAGTAATCGACCTTGTCATTTAAATTTCAAGCTGATGATTAGATATTTTACATGATTTGACACAGGACTATAAGATTCGGGACTGAATTCGCTGGTCAATTTGCCGACTAAATTTTATAAATAACCGTGCAACAATTTAGCATCCATTTTAAATGGTTACAAAAGCCAGACAGACGACAATGAGAAGAGTATTAGGTGAATACAAGCAAGATTTCACATATATACGCGAACTATGCATGTCTTAGGGTGTATGAACAATACAATGTTACTTTTCTGACCACAATACTAAAATGCACTTGGACTATAGAATGAATCCCGTAGACATCAAAGACATATAAGCCATGTTGCGACACTTGTGTGGCTGAGGATTAGGAAGTGGCTATTCGAGGAAGCAAAAGTGTTGATATTGTGACATCTGTAGAAAAAACAATTACGCGATAGAAGTGTGTAACTTTCCAATTTTGCAACAGTTTCATTCCCCAATTGGATGTATGGTGTGCGTGGCTCACTTTGCCCAGTTTAATTACTAGAGATGCTAACCGTATAGTCTATCTGTATGGGTATTACCAAATATATACCATTTGTTTAATCGTGTCATTTTATTTCAGTGTGTTGTGAATCATCTCAATACTCAATCTATGTATCGCGTTTCAATGGGAATGATACGACAAATTGCGGTTCCCCGATATTCCCTTGTCGCAGTATATCTTATGGCATTCTACAACTGACAGAAGGGTCAGTAATCTACCTGGATGGGAAAGGAACTACCAAAAACCCTTACCAATGCGAAAGCCAAGACCCTGGACAACCGGGAATTCGAATTAATAAAAGCATATCATTTGTGGCCATTAGATCACGTGCTTACATCTCGTGTCTCAAGGGAAACCCCTGGTTCGTGAACGGAATTAAGCTCAAGAACGGTGTACAAGTTAGCTTCTTTGGACTAACCTTTTTGAACACATCTCTTCGCTTTTTGGAAGCCTCCGTATCCGCGAAGGACACCATATTTGCGGAAAGCCATTTTAGAAGCTTGAATATAGTAGTGCTACATCTGCTGCGCTTTAATTTGGTTCTTGACAGTGTTGTATTCCAACGGAACAGGGCGTGCATAAGAATTCAGGCCCTTCCTAGAGTTGGAATTTCTTTGAACGTCGCTAATACGTCTTTCTTCCAAAATGGCAATTCTCCTGCGCCAATTCTTTTTTTGGCTTGTAAAGCTAGTTTTATTAACATTCAAATAAGAAACTGCAGTTTCAAGAAAAATACTTTTGAGGAAGACGGAATGATTGTAGTTGCAAACCAAGGAGGAGTGACAAGCCTTGTAATTAATCGACTGAGGATGGAGGAAAATAGTCAAACAAACCCAAGCATTGTCAAATTTGATAGTTTGTTTCTCATATTCTCTGGCAAAGTGTTTATGGCATTAGAAAATGGGTTTATTTATAAAACATTTGCTAATTTTATTGTTGTGAAGGGACATTCAACGCATATCCGCATGACCAATTTTGACGTGGACGGATTCAACTCGATAACTCGCCAGGGTGGGGTATTCGACGTGTCTGTCAGCGGTGCATGTTACCTATTCATTCACGATTCTTTTTTTCGTAATGGCAGAAACACTGGTTTGGCAGGTGCCGTTAGTATTAAAGCGCTATTTTCGATTCTAACTATTCAAAACTCGTGCATTCAGAACATCTCGAACCCCAACTTTGTTGGAGCAGTGTGTTTTTGGAAAATGGACATACTTTCAGATACAACCGTTGTTCTATACATAATCAATTCCTCGTTTTCAGACATCACATCAGGAGATTCCGCTGCGGTGTCCATATTTGCGAATAACCTATTTGCGACTGTTCGTCGCAGTTCGTTTGAGCGAAATATTGGCGGAGTTTTTTATTTCTGTATTGACAATGCTTCTACAATTCGTCTTGACGATGTTAATTTCCTTGAAAATAGCGCCATTGAGGTTGGGATTGTAGATGCAGTAGCTGCTAAAAAGAATTCCACATTTAATCTTTATATTAACAACGTTAGCTTCGTTCGAAACAAGTTGTCTGGCGTTCTTTTCCATGTTCTAGGATTGACACTTAACGGTACACGAAGTAACATAAGTTTGAAAAATTCGCGTTTCCTAGGGAACATGAATATGGCCGGCAACAGTATATCTTTCAGTTTAGGTGAATCTAGATTCCAACATGTAACTTTGGATACCTGCATATTTCGAGAGAATGTTGGCTTAAAATAATATGGGACAAGCTTCAGTGACATTCAAACATTGTATTATCCATTCTAACAGGATTGACCCCTGTGTTCCCGCTGTGATGCTGTTGTCGATGAACAATTCACAGATTTTGATCACGAATGCAACATTTGAGAGCAACTTTTGTCGGGCATTTTTGGCGTCTTTACATAACTCTTCTCTAAGATTGGAAAATTCATCGTTTGTCCGGAACAAGTATATACACGGTTCAGGAGGTGCGATAGAAATACTTCTCACAGACTCCGTGACCGGTAATAAGAATAAACAGATCAACGACAGTCCTGGACGAGTTTTTCAAGCTGTTATTGCAAATGTATTGTTTAAAGAAAACATCGCACTTGTTGGCAGCGCTTTGTCAGTCACCAAATGCAACGTGAAATTAACGAATTGCACATTTTTAAATAATTTTGCACTTCCTAAAGGCGGTCAAGTTGTTAACTTTGGCGCATCGGATATAAGTTTAAGCCACTGCGTGTTCAGACAAACAATTTCGAAGATCATCACGAGTAATGGAACAACATACGCAGCCTCTTCGTTCCTAAGGTTCTACAGCACTGGAAAGGCGGATATACATAATACAACATTCAGTCGTAACACAGAATCTGCAGACGAAGCAACAATCTTGATACCCACAGCAGAGCAGATATCACTGGGCAAGTCATCCCTGAGCATCTGTCCTTTGGCCTACGCCATCGAAAAGGATTATTATCATTACTTCGGCGCGGACAGTCGTAATGTCAGCGCACTCACACTATCCTGCAGGAAATGTGACTATAACCTCTACTCTCTGCAAAGAGGAACAGGGAGAGGATTAAATGTAGACTCTAGTTTCCAGTGCCTCCCATGCCCGCGGGGCGCAGTGTGTGTCCCATACATAAGATCAAAGTCAAACTTTTGGGGATATAAAACTAGTTCGAATCCACCTACGTTGGCTTTCATCACTTGTCCGTTTGGCTACTGCAAGTCCCCGCCATCTCACAGCACTCAGTACAATGCTTGTCAAGGTAAACGTACTGGTTTTATGTGTGGGATGTGTTCATCTGGCTATTCAGAGGCTCTGTGGTCAACGAACTGTACTTTAACACGAGATTGCAACGACTATTGGTTCTGGGTTGTATTTCTAGTGTATGTCTTCTTAATGGCAGCTCTCGTCGTCTTCAAACCTCAATTGATAAAATATCCTTTACGACAGATTTTTTGGTTTAAAACGTTTATATATGGCAGTCGCTTCGCAAACTCTCAAACGGCTTTACACTGTCACGTTGATCTGGTTCCTGAAGACGACACTGAACAAAACAATCCATCGCTATCTTCATTAGAACAAACAAAACAAGATAAAAGACAATTTTCGGGTTTGTTGGAGATCATCTTTTATTTCTACCAAATATCACAACTGCTTCTCTGGTCGACTTCGCTGACCGAATTCTTTGAAACTGAATTTCTCATGCCCGTCCTTGGCTTCTTCAACTTCCAACCAGGTGTAACAAACCATGGTTTTGTCTGTCCCATTCCAGGGCTGACACCAAAGACAAAGTTTCTTTTCAAAGTTGCTCCGGTCATCGGGACGCTCGCTGCAATCTTTCTTCTCTATGCCTTCCACGTCCTCATTCGTTGCAAGAGAGGTTTTCTTCGACCTGACATTTTTCCCTACCTTCAAGCCAGCGTCAAAACAGTGTTCCTTGGCTACGTGACCCTGGCTACTGTCAGTATTTCGCTAATTCGCTGTGTCCCCGTTGCAGGCAAGCTAAGATGGTTCTACAATGGCAACGTCGTATGCTACGAATGGTGGCAATATGCATCGTTCATTTTCAATGCCATCTTTGTCGTTCCATTTATCTTCATTCTCGCCTGGATCCCGTTCAAACTTTACCATGATAAAATAACCGTCAGAAATTTCCTCCTAGCTATTATTTTTCCTCTGTCGTTCTTGTTTCAAAGGCTAGTCCGCATTGTATGTCGATCTGAAGACGAACATGTCGAGGAAAACGAAAATTTGAGCGCCTTGAAAGAGTTGCTTCTAGGTCCATACGCACAGCCAAATGAAACGAACAAGCGTGGAGCTTTGTATTGGCAGAGCATTTTGATTGCTCGTCGATTTATTTTGGTCGTAATCTTTTGCATCGTGACAGAACCATCCTTCAGGTTATTCTGCATGACGCTTGCTTGCGTTTTCATTCTATGCCTTCATCTCAAAATTAAACCATTTCAAAATTCTTTCTTGAACAACCTCGAGTCCGTTTCCTTGATGTCGTTAATTATTTTAGGTCAGATCAACCTTTTTAGGTCCGTGTTTTCTAGTTCTCATCAGAACATCGAGGGAACTTTGGTGCCTGTTTTGAAAGCTTTCAAATGGCTGGAAGTTCTTATTTTAGGGATGTTTCCTGCAATTCTTGTTTTTCTTGTATGCTTTGCAATTATTTCGATACTTGCTCGCTTTCTTTTCGAGTGCAGCAGGGCGAGTCTTAAATGTTTCTCCAAACTTTGTCGCAAAAAGGGTTTGCGACGTGATTCGAATTCTAGTGTTCTGGAAAACGTTTGTGATGGGAACAATGATGAATAGCAAAACTCTTGTCGTGTGTATTGCAAAGTTATGTTTAGTTGATAAAGTTGATTTTTTCTAGCTAATTGGCAATTAACATAATAAAAAAGCAGTTGTATTGTAACATAACCGCATCTTTTCGTGTGTATTGATTATATAAATATGATTATTTCTAGCTAATTAACATCATAAAAAAGCAAGTGTATTTTGACATAAATGCGTTATTGACAAACATGTTTAATTAATAAATTCTTTTGGGAAATATAATCTAAACTGTGAACTTCATCCGGGTCTCTTTTGTTATATTATAGTCTATAAGAATTCAGTATGTCTTTTAAAATCGTTTTGACTTTTGAGAAAAACCATGTCTGTGCATCTTAGAAAACGTGACAGAGAACTTGCGTGAAATTATTTATGTTTGTACATTTTTGAGAAAAATTCACTAAATGAATAAATGAAGAAAGGAATGAACCAAGTGCCTTAAAATATAAAAAGAAACTGGACGTATTGGCGCCGTATTTGTCAGTAGTTTAAGTCCCATGGGTTATGAATGAAATTAAGTCAAGTCATATAATATTTTACGGTGTTGCTCATGCAGTGCATCATATGAAGGGAGTGTACTATCAAATAACCCATATTATTCAAGATTTAATATGCGCGTTGATATTGATGTACAGTACCGACGGATAAGGTCATGTGCGTCACAAACAAAGATCTATTAAGACACAATATTCAATCTTAGTGAAAAGTCAATTTTAAAGAGAATACTGATACATATAAACTGAAAATTAAATTTTGAATTGATTACGGAACACTTTATTATGAAAGCTTAGACGAAACAAAAAATAAAATTGAAAATACAGGCGCAAAACGGACTTCCTGCATTGCTTGAAAAGGAATTTTACTATGTTTTGTGATATCCGGCTCATGATAAATTGTTTTTCTTCATTTCTTAGAAGCTCTTTCTACAATTGAGCTGTCGGTTATATCACTGTAACTTGGATTGCTCGTCATTGTTTTTTCGCTTGTTTTAATCAGAAGATGGTGTTAATCTGGTTAGCAGGATTGTATGCATTATATGCAGGATTATATTCATCTGGTAAGAAGAATATCTTTGTATATTTTAATGTCACTTCGAAATGACAAGTAATCGACCTTGTCATTTAAACTTTAAGCTGATGATTAGGGATTTCACATGATTTCTTCAGTGACCGAGGACTACGATTCGGGTCTGAATTCGCTCGTCAATTTGCCAATTAAATTTTATAAATAAGCGTGCAAAAATTCAGCATGCATTTTGAATGGTTACAAAAGCAACCAAAGTGTTGACATGTGATATCTGTAACAAGTGTTGACAGGATTGTGATCTCTTTAAAAAAACTTGAACTGTGTAACTTTCCTATTTTACAGCAGTCTCATTTTCCAATTATTGTGCGTCGCTCATTTTGCCCAGTGCAATTCCTGCAGATGCTAACCATATAGTCCATCTGTATATTAGATGCTAACCATATAGTCCATCTGGGTATTACCAAATAAATAATTTATATATCATTTGTTTAATCCTTTCATTATATTTCAGTGTGTCGTACTTTTCTGACCACAATACTAAAATGAAAATGATAGTTTTGCACTTGGACTATAGAATGAATGCCGTAAACATCAAAGACATATAAACCATGGAGCGACACTTGTGTGGCTCAGGAAAAGGGAGTGGCTATTCGAGGAAGCAAAAGTGTAGATATGGCGACATCTGTAAAAAAAACTATTACGCGATAGAATTGTGTAACTTTCCTATATTTCAACACTTTCAATCCCCAATTGCATGCATGGTGTGCGTGGCTCACTTTGCCCAGTTTAATCACTGCAGATGCTAACCGTATAGTCTATCTGTATGGGTATTACCAAATATATACCATTTGTTTAATCGTGTCATTTTATTTCAGTGTGTTGTGAATCATCTCAATACTCAATCTATGTATCGCGTTTCAATGGGAATGATACGACAAATTGCGGTACCCCGATATTCCCTTGTCGCAGTATATCTTATGGCATTCTACAACTGACAGAAGGGTCAGTAATCTACCTGGATGGCAAAGAAACGGCCAAAAACCCTTACCAATGCGAAAGGCAAGACCCTGGACAACCGGGAATTCGTATTAATAAAAGCATGTCATTCGTCAGCATCAGATCACGTGCTTACATCTCGTGTCTCCATGGAAACCCTTGGTTGGTGAACGGAATTAAGCTTAAGAACGGTGTACAAGTTAGCTTCACTGGACTAACCTTTTTGAACACATCTCTTCGCTTTTTTGATGCCTCCGTATCCGCGAAGGACACCATATTTGCGGAAAGCCATTTTAGAAGCATGCATATAATAGTCTACATCTGCCGCGCTTTAATTTGGTTCTTGACAGTGTTGTATTCCAACGGAACAGGGCGTGCATAGGAATTCAGGCCCTTCGTAGAGTTGGAATTTCTTTGAACGTCGCTAATACGTCTTTCTTCCAAAATGGCAATTCTCCTGGGTCAATTCTTTTTTTAGCTTCTAAAGCCAGTTATATTAACATTGAAATAAGAAACTGCAGTTTCAAGAAAAATACTTTTGAGGAAGACGGAATGATTGTAGTTGGAAACCAAGGAGGAGTGACAAGCCTTGTAATTAATCGACTGAGGATGGAGGAAAATAGTCAAACAAACCCAAGCATTGTCAAATTTGATAGTTTGTTTCTCATATTGTCTGCCAAAGTTTTTATGGCATTAGAAAATGGGTTTATTTATAAAACATTTGCTAATTTTATTGTTGTGAGGGGACATTCAGCGCATATCCGCATGACAAATTTTGACGTGGACGGAATTAACTCGATAACACGTCAGGGTGGGGTATTCGACGTGTCTGTCAGCGGTGCATGTTACCTATTCATTCACGATTCTTTTTTTCGTAATGGCAGAAGCACTGGTTTGCGAGGTGCCGTTGGAATTTCAGCGCTATTTTCGATGTTAACTATTCAAAACTCGGCAATTCGGAACATCTCGAACCCAAACTTTGTTGGAGCAGTGTGTTTAGGGAAAATGGACATACTTACAGATACAACGAATAATTCCGTTGTTCTATACATAATCAATTCCTCGTTTTCAGACATCACATCTGGAGATTTCGCTGCGGTGTCCATACTTGCGAACAACGTATTTGCGACTGTTCGTCGCAGTTCGTTTGAGCGAAATATTGGCGGAGTTTTTTATGTCTCTATTGACAATGCTTCTACAATTCGTCTTGACGATGTTAATTTCCTTGAAAATAGCGCCATTGGAGGTGGGATTGTAGATGCAGTGGCTTTTAAAAAGAATTCCACATTTAATCTTTATATTAACAACGTTAGCTTCGTTCGAAACAAGTTGTCTGACATTTCTTCCGGTGTTCTAGGATTGACACTTAACGGTACACGAAGTAACATAAGTTTGAAAAACTCGCGTTTCCTTGGGAACATGAATATGGTCGGCAACAGTATATCTTTCAGTTTAGGTGAATCTAGATTCCAACATGTAACTTTGGATACCTGCATATTTCGAGAGAATGTTGGCTTAAACGCAATAATATCCATTGTGGCAAGCTTCAGTGACATTCAAATTCATTATCCATTCTAACAGGATTGACCCTGTTTTCCCGCTGTGATGCTGTGGTTGATGAACAATTCACAGATTTTGATCACGAATGCAACATTTGAGAGCAACTTTTGTCGGGCATTTTGGGCGCTTTACATAATCTTCTCTAAGATTGGAAGATTCAACTTTTGTCCGGAACAAGCATATAGGGTTCAGGAGGTGCGATAGAAATATTTTTCATGACTCCGTGACCGTAATAAGAATAAACAGATCAACACAGTCCTGGACGAGTTTTTCAAGCTGTTATTGCCAATGTATTGTTTAAAGAAAACATCGCACTTGTTGGCAGCGCTTTGTCAGTCACCAAATGCAACGTGAAATTAACGAATTGCACATTTTTAAATAATTTTGCACTTCCTAAAGGCGGTCAAGTTGTTAACATTGGCGCATCGGATATAAGTTTAAGCCACTGCGTGTTTAGACAAACAATTTCGAAAATCATGACGAGTAATGGAACAACATTTGCAGCCTCTTCGTTCCTAAGGTTCTACAGCACTGGAAAGGCGGATATACATAATACAACATTCAGTCGTAACACAGAATCTGCAGACGAAGCGACAATCTTGATACCCACAGCAGAACAGATATCACTGGACAACTCCTCTCTGAGTATCTGTCCTTTGGCCTACGCCATCGAAAAGGATTATTATCATTATTTCGGCGCGGACGATCGTAATGTCAGCGCACTCACGCTATCATGCAGGAAATGTGACTATAACCTCTACTCTCTGCAAAGAGGAACGGGGAGAGGATTAAATGTAGGCTCTAGTTTCCAGTGCCTACCATGCCCGCGAGGCGCAGTATGTGTTCCATACATTAGATCAAAGTCAAACTTTTGGGGATATAAAACTGGTTCGAATCCACCTACGTTGGCTTTCATCACTTGTCCGTTTGGCTACTGCAAGTCCCCGCCATCTGACAGCACTGAGTACAATGCATGTCAAGGTAAACGTACTGGTTTTATGTGTGGGATGTGTTCTTCTGGCTATTCAGAGGCTCTGTGGTCAACAAACTGTACTTTAACACGAGATTGCAACGACTATTGGTTCTGGATTGTATTTCTCGTTTATGTCTTCTTAATGGCAGCTCTCGTCGTCTTCAAACCTCCATTGATAAAGTATCCTTTGCGACAGATTTTTTGGTTTAAAACGTTTATAGATGGCAGTTGCTTTGCAAACTCTCAAACGGCTTTACACCGTCACGTTGATCTGGTTCCTGAAGACGACACTGAACAAAACAATCCATCGCTATCTTCATTAGAGCAAAAAAAACAAGATAAGAGACAATTTTCGGGTTTTTTGGAGATCATCTTTTATTTCTACCAAATATCACAACTGCTTCTCTGGTCGACTTCACTGACCGAATTCTTTGAAACTGAATTTCTCATGCCCGTCCTTGGCTTCTTCAACTTCCAACCAGGTGTAACAAACCATGGTTTTGTCTGTCCCATTCCAGGGCTGACACCAAAGACAAAGCTTCTTTTTAAAGTTGCTCCGGTCTTCGGGACGCTCGCTGCAATCTTTCTTCTCTATGCCTTCCACGTCCTCATTCGTTGCAAGAGAGGTTTTCTTCGACCTGACATTTCTCCTTATTTTCAAGCCAGCGTCAAAACAGTGTTCCTTAGCTACGTGACCCTGGCTACTGTCAGTATTTCGCTAATTCGCTGTGTCCCCGTTGAAGGCAAGCTAAGATGGTTTTATAATGGAAACGTCTTATGCTACGAATGGTGGCAATATGCATCGTTCATTTTCAATGCCGTCTTTGTCGTTCCATTCATATTCGTTCTCGCTTGGATTCCATTCAAGCTTTACAAAGATAAAATAACCGTCAGAAATTTCCTCCTAGCTGTTGTTTGTCCTCTGTCGTTCTTGTTTCAAAGGCTAGTCCGCATTGTATGTCGATCTGAAGACGAACATATCGAGGAAAGCGAAAATTTAAGCGCCTTGAAAGAGTTGCTTCTAGGTCCATACGCTCAGCCAAATGAAACGAGCAAGCGTGGAGCTTTGTATTGGCAGAGCATTTTGATTGCTCGTCGATTTATTTTGGTCGTAATCTTTTGCATCGTGACAGAACCATCCTTCAGGTTATTCTGCATGACGCTTGCTTGCCTTTTCATCCTTTGTCTTCATCTCAAAATTAAACCATTTCAAAATTCTTTCTTGAACAACCTAGAGTCCGTTTCGTTGATGTCGTTAATCATTTTAGGTCAGATCAACCTGTTTAGGTCCGTGTTTTCTAGTTCTCATCAGAACATCGAGGGACCTTTGGTGCCAGTTTTGAAAGCTTTCAAACGGCTGGAAGTTCTTATTTTAGGGATGTTTCCTGCAATTCTTGTTCTTCTTGTATGCTTTGCAATTATTTCGATATTTGCTCGTTTTCTTTTCGTGTGCAGCAGGGCTTGTCTTAAATGTTTCTCCAAACTTTGTCGCAAAAGGGGTTTGCGACGTGATTCGAATTCTAGTGTTCTGGTAAACATTTGTGACGGGAACGATGATGAATAGCAAAACTCTTCTCATGTGTATTGCAAAGTTATGTTTAGTTGATAAAGTTGATTTTTCTAGCTAATTGGCAATTAACATAATAAAAAGCAGTTGTATTGTAACATAACCGCATCTTTTCGTGTGTGTTGCAAAGTTATAAGTTTAGTTGATAAAGATTATTATTTCTAGCCAATTGGCAATTAAGATTATAAAAAAGCAGTTGTATTGTGACATAACCGCGTCTTTTCGTGTGTATTGGAAAGTTATAAGTTTAGTTGATAAAGATTATTGTTTCTAGCTAATCAACATAATAAAAAGCAACTGTATTGTTACATAAATACATTATTGACAATCATGTTTAATACATTTTTTTGGAAAATATAATCTAAACTGTGAACTTTATCCGGTTTGTTATACCATAGTCTATAAGAATTCAGTACGTCTGTAGCGGCTTTCAGCTCGATTGAACAATAGCAGGAACTTTTTGGTTATTTAGTGGTTACTTATGACGCGGTAAATAGTTCCGATTTGGGACAGGTAAAGGTTTGCACAATCTTGTTTTTCGCTCAGTTGGTTATGTGTATTCGTCGAGAAAACTTGTAATAAAAGTTTCGAACAAGTTTTCGTAACTCATCCAGCTGTTCGAACATCTCGGTTTGTGCATCGTTTGCCTATACAAAGCGGAACTGTTATGTAAGTTTATCTTTTACGATTGTTATTTAGTTAGTTTGTAGTTTCTCTTTTATCGTGTTAGTCTTAGTAATTGCATGATAAGATTGAGCGGTTTTAGAACATGTTTTGGTGCATGCGATACGTATTCATAATCTGTATAGCTTATTATTCCTTTAGTTTAAGATACAGTTGTAGTAGTTTTTGCTGGTATATTAATTAGGAATGCATGAACTTAGTTTTTATATTCGTTATTTCAGTTTACGACAACTATAATCGACAACCTTAATGATTCTCGAGGAGTAAGGTTGTTACTTGGTCAAGACTAATAAATTGTTGCCTGTAAAATATATCCCTGAATTTGTTTCTTCGAACTCTAAAACGCGTCGTGACGTAGACAAATCGTCGTCGTTTTCAAACAGCTTGCGCTGCGGCCGTTACAGTAAAATAACACCGATTGGCGAATTTCGTTTAAATTTACAAACCGAAAATCGAAATGTCCTCAGAAGACCCAAACGAACATAATTTTATTTCGAACATCGAAATCAGCGAAGGGATTGATTTGGCTTGCGAACAACGCCCAAAAGTTGGCACAGAAACAATAGAAAATGATTTACCTAAAAAGCAGGAAAACCGACAAACTGCGTCATCGGAAATCGAAAATGATCGTTCCCTTCCTGAACAACAACTTGGCACTCGTTCGAGGAAACCCACAGATGGTTTTACAATGGAAACGTCTTATGCTACGAATGGTGGCAATATGCATCGTTCATTTTCAATGCCACCTTTGTCATTCCATTTATCTTCGTTCTCGCTTGGATCGCGTTCAAACTTTACTATGATAAGATAACCGTCAGAAATTTCCTCCTAGCTATTATTTGTCCTCTGTCGTTCTTGTTTCAAAGGCTATTGCGCATCGTTTGTCGATCTGAAGACGAACATGTCGAGGAAAGCGAAAATTTGAGCGCTTTAAAAGAATTGCTTCTAGGTCCATACGCACAGCCAAATGAAACGAGCAAGCGTGGAGCTTTGTATTGGCAGAGCATTTTAATTGCTCGTCGATTTATTTTGGTTGTAATCTTTTGCGTGGTTACCGAGCCATCCTTCAGATTATTCTGCATGACGCTTGCTTGCCTTTTCATTCTATGTCTTCATCTCAAAATTAAACCATTTCAAAACTCTTCCTCGAACAACCTCGAGTCCATTTCCTTGATGTTTTTGATAGTTTTAGCTCTGATCAACCTGTTTAGGTCGGTGTTCTCTAGTTCTCATTAAAACATCGAGGGACCTTTGGTGCCAGTTTTCAAAGCTTTCAAATGGCTGGAAGTTCTTATTTTAGGGATGTTTCCTGCAGTTCTTGTTCTTCTTCTTATTTTCGTGTATGCTTTGCAATTATTTCGATATTCGCTCGTTTTCTTTTCGTGTGCAGCAGCGCTTGTTTTAAATGTTTCTCCAGACTTTGTTGCAAGAGGTGTTTGCGACGTGATTCGAATTCTATTGTTCTGATAAACGTTTATGATAGCATGGATGATGAATAGCAGGACTCTTGTCGTGTGTATTGCAAAGTTAAGTTTAGTTTATAATTAGTTTATAAAGATCATTGTTTCTAGCTAATTAACACCATAAAAAGCAACTCTATTGTGACATAAATGCATTATTGACAAACATGTTTAGTAAATTTTTTTGGGAAGTATTATCTAAATTGTGAACTTCATCCGGGTCTCTTTTGTTATTCTATACGAATTCAGTACGTCTTTTAAAAACTAGTTTTTGAGAAAAATCCACGTATCGGAGATGCACTTCGGCCCCAGATTATTTTGTCTGTGCATCTTAGAAAGCATGACTGAGAACTTGCGTTGAATTATTTATGCTTTTACGATTCTGGCGAACTTCAGAAATATAAATAATGAATAAAGGAATCAACCAACTGATATGAAAAGAAACTCAACGTTTTGGTGCCGTATTTCCCAGTGGATTAATTAAGTCCCATGGCTTAGAATGAATTACATAGTTGCCAAGTCACGCGCATTGCGCGTGAGGCCCACGCATTTGAACGTCACCTCACCCCTGTCCCACGCATGGGAAAATCCCACGCATTTTGCGATCTTTGCTCTATTTCTCACGCATTTTCAAAAGTACCGTTCAAATCATGATCATTTCAAAATTCTTATAGAAAAACACGATAAACGCTACAAAATTAAGACAATGACATGATTCAAAAGAAAACGCTGACGAGTCGCGCTTCAAATATTATTAAGATTCATTTTGAATGCTACACCAAGTATCGACTGCATAAATTCCAACAAACCGATTAACTTCGTGATGCTTTGCGGTTATAACGGTATCTACGAATACATTTTAGAGCATTTCTTCATACTTTAACATGTTTAGTTTGACTGTTATTTTTCCAAGGACCAAATTGTTGTATGACATGCTGTATGCTTGACTATGGTATGTGGAATTTTGAGAAAATCCCACACCTAACTTTTTTGAAAACTTGGCAACTATGATGAAAATAAGTCCAGTCATATAATATTTTACGCAGTTGCTCAGTGATCATAATTATGAAGGGAGTGTAATATCAAGTAAGTGAAATAACCCATATTATTATATACCACTTGTCAAAGTTTTGTTTTCTTAGCGTTTCATTGGTCGAGAGCGAATCACGCGAGAGTGACGAAATTTTGATGTCCCCAGCGCGACCCCCTGCAGAGTGAGATAACGTGTTATCTCATGGGAAATAACAACTTTTATCTATTTGAAATCATGTCTTTTATGAATAGATATTTCCTTGTTTACCTTGTAGTTTGGTTTTTCTTTGACAAGTGGTATATAATAAAAAACTTATTTACTGAGAACTCAGAAAACATTATGTTTTGTGGACTCTGGACCATCGAATATCGACAGGTCTCGGGTCCACAAAACATAATGTTTCCTTCGTTCGCAGTAAATAATTAAGTGTTAATTATTCAAGATTTAATATCCGCTTTGATATTGATGTACAGTACGCATGAATAATGTCATGTGCGTCACAAACAAAGATTGTCATATTAAGACACAATATTCAATCTTTAGTGAAAGGTCAATTTTAAAGAGAATACTGTATTTTTTCATAATATTTTTTATGAAGGCTTAGACGAAGCAAAAAATCGGATATTGAAAATATAGGCGTGGACTTCCTGTTTGAAAAGGAATTTAAATAACTTCTGTGATGTCCGGCTTATGATAAATTGTTTTCTTCACTTTTTTAGAAGCTCTTTGTACAATTGAGCTGTCGGTTATATCACTGTACTTGGATTGCTCGTCATTGTTTTTTCGCTGGTTTTAATCAGACGATGGCGTTGATCTGGTTAGCAGGGTTGTATGCAGCCTTAGTATATTCATCTGGTAAGAAGAATATCTTTGTATTTTTAAATGTCACTTCGAAATGTCAAGTAATGGACCTTAGCACACAACGTTATCCCAACGTTGGCTAAAGGTTGTATTTTGATTAAGTCATGAATAAACCTTAATTAATACAACGTTCTCACTACGTTGTTTGTCCTAATTCATTTTAGACCACGTTGAATCAACGTTGGTTGAACGTTGCATTGAATGCATTCAACCTGGCAATCACGTTTATCTGAACGTTATATTCTGACGTTGCATGCAGTAACGTTGGTTTAACGTTGTGTTTAACGTTTGATCTACAGGTGATATTCTTCATTGTATCAACGTTACATCGCAACGTTGTGATAACGTTGGTTGAAAGTTGAGAATAACGTTTGATCAGGGTGACATTTTCGTCATATTAACGTGTCATTGCCACGTTGTGACAACGTTGGTTGAAAGTTGAGAATAACGTTTGATCAGGGTGACATTTTCGTCATATTAACGTGTCATTGCCACGTTGTGACAACGTTGGTTGAAAGTTGAGAATAACGTTTGATCAGGGTGACATTTTCGTCATATTAACGTGTCATTGCCACGTTGTGACAACGTTGGTTGAAAGTTGAGAATAACGTTTGTTCAGAGTGACATTTTCTTTGTATTTAACGTTACATTGCCACGTTGTGACAACGTTGTTTGGAAGTCGATATTAACGTTCGATCAGGGTGACATTGTTGCTGTTTGTGTCTATATATGTTTGATTATGGAAATGCTATTAACGTTCAGTTCGAACATTTCGCATTGCGGTTTTTTGAATTTAAAGTTTAATTTATCATCAAATCGCTGCGCGATGTACTTTCATCACCCAAAAATGTTCAGTAAACGAGAATCTGTGAGTCTTAGTGCGACAGTCGCGAACATGCAGGCGGCTCATGAATTACCCGATAAACCATACCAATTATTCGATATTGCGATGATGGCCGAAATGCTATATTTATTTTTTTATATATATATATATTAATATATATATATACGATTAAGACGACAGAAACATTTCAATACCGAAATCTGAATAGATGCTGCGAGCCTGTGATGCTGTTATATGTTAATACCATATATAGTCAGTGCTGGGGACCAGTCGATAAAATTCATAGGGTCAGATTGGGTAACATGGATAACACGGAGTCGGAGTTCCGGAGCCGGAGTTTCGGAGCCGGAGTTTCGGAGCCGGAGTCCCGAAGTCAAATTTACGGAGTCTGACGTCATACATACATAGGCCGCGCGTTCATTTCCGTTGGAAGCTTTACTTTGAGAGAAACAAATTTCCCTTTATCTCAAACATAACCTACCTGAAATTTTCTTTCCATTGGAAAAAACGGGAGTATCAAGGTCATCAACGTAAGTAAATATTGTTTTATAGTATGTAATAGAAATGAAAATTTGCGAAAATGATGAAAATGTGATATAAGCCAATAAGGTCAAAGGGCACCAAATTCAAATGTGTCTTCGACTAAAGCATTTTATATTTACATATTTACAGCTTATCTGCGTCGATTGTATAAAGAAAAGGTTAATCTAATTCCCAAGTATTCATATACCTGTTACAAAGGTAAGAAGAGATTCGCGATTGTTCATTATTCACAAAATAAATGAAATGGTTTTTTCCTTCAAGTCCCATGCGGCGAGCTGGCCGAGATAGCATATAATATGATGTCAATCAGTGTATATAGCATTGTATTATTTTATTATTACCTATCTAAATGACAGAATAATTTACATGTTTATAGTTTAATTTCGTTTTCCGATTTCCTAGGCTTTCAAAGCTCGGTCTTAACGAAGCTAGTCAGCTAGACACCCTCATAGATAAACACGAAGAAGCTTTATCCATATCAGTGTACGTTCTCCATAAGTGCTACCGGCCAAAGGCATATATAACGAAAATATCACTAAAGATATCATTCCAAATGGATCGAAAGAAGGAATCAGACAATCAATAATTTTTCCATTTCCGTGTTTTAAAGAAATATGTTAGCTTGTAAGGTATTAATTTGAACGAAATAAAATATTGAAACGTATATATACTGTGGTGTGTGAATTTAATTGCGATTTCGGAGGCATTGTTCGCCAGCCTGCGAATACTTGTAATGTCATTGACATTGATTAAAACATTTCTAGCAAATTGACGCCGGAGACGGCTGATGACTATCAGTTATCTGTATTCGCAAGCTCGCAAACGAAGTTGCAGGAATTTTCAAATACTCCCAAATAATTAACGTTGTCTCAACCTTGATATCCAACGTTATCTTAAAGTTGGTTGAACGTTGTTCAAACGTTGTTCAAACGTTGGCCGAAGGTTGGCGCCAAACGTTTGCTGAACGTTGCATTAACGTCGGACATTAGGTTATATGAACATTGAGTTGAACGTTGTACGGACGTTGTATAAACGTCGCGCTGTAATGTTAATCCTAACGTTAGTACCAGGTTCCTACGAGTATAAAAAAACATTTACCCAACGTTAATAAATAACGTTATCCAAACATTCGACGAACGTTAATACAACGTTCATACAACGCGATTGTGTTAGCTGGGTTGTCATTTAAACTTCAAGCTGACGATTAGAGATTTTACATGATTTGACAGAGGACTATAAGATTCGGGACTGAATTCGCTGGTCAATTTTCCGACTAAGTTTTAAAAATATGCGTGCAAAAATTTAGCCTCCATTTTAAATAGTTTCAAAAGCGAGACAGACGACAATGAGAAGAGTATTAGGTGAATACAAGCAAGACTTCACATATATTCGTGAACTATGCATGTGTTAGGATGTATGAACAATATAATGTTACTTTTCTGACCACAATACTACAATAAAAATAGGCACTCAAAGAGTGCATAAGGATTTGCAAAACACATATCAATGTTTGGTTTATTGCGAATGGCGATTGCATGAACATAGGCAGCCCAATGTTATGGTTGCCTGCGCACGGGCACATATGGCGTAGTGATAGTTATATAATAGTATATAAAACCAATTCCCGAACATTCAAAGCCATTTCCTCAACGTTTAACCTGCTTGTATTCTTCAGTTATATTAAAATTGTTGAAGATATTTTAGCGTTTTTAAAGCAAACGCAGTTTATTGATAAACGCAGTATGTATTGATAAACGCACGACGAAATTGTTTCAATGGTTCCGCTACAAGTAATTATATTTTCTAAAGTTCCATGAGTGAAAAATGGAACTATTAAATGGAGACATCACCTTCAATTTTGTATAAAATCCCGCTCCTTTAGTTTACCGAATTTCAGGTTTTTAGGACCTTTCCCCTTGTATTCCCAGCACAAAATAGTTATTTATCCCTTCGCTTAGCTCTAAAAAATTGTCTAAATCTTTAGTTGTTCGTTCATTTACGAAAATAAGCGGTATTTTTTTGCCCAAAAGATCGCAAATATTCACAAACTGATTCAACGGTAATGGCGGATAATAGTTTCCGTCGGTTCGCGAATTTTTGGGTCCTCGGAAGATATCGTAGTTACGTCACATTCTTACTATCTATCTATTTTACACAGACGATGACATAAAGGATTTTGCTTAAATAAGCGAATCCTTAAAAATGATAGTTTTGCATTTGGACTATGGCATGAATGCTGTAGACATCAAAGACATATAAGCCATGGAGCGACACTTGTGTGGCTCAGGAATAGGGAGCGGTTATTCGAGGAAGCAAAGGTGTTGATATTGTGACATCTGTAAAAAAAAAAAATTACGCGATAGAATTGTGTAACTTTCCTATTTTGCAACAGTTTCATCCCCCAATTGCATGCATGGTGTGCGTGGCTCACTGCGCCCAGTTTAATTACTACAGATGCTAACCGTATAGTCTATCTGTATGGGTATTACCAAATATATACCATTTGTTTAATCGTGTCATTTTATTTCAGTGTGTTGTGAATCATCTCAACACTCAATCTATGTATCGCGTTTCAATGGGAATGATACGACAAATTGCGGTACCCCGATATTCCCTTGTCGCAGTATATCTTATGGCATTCTACAACTGACAGAAGGGTCAGTAATCTACCTGGATGGCAAAGAAACTACCGAAAACCCTTACCAATGCGAAAGGCAAGACCCTGGACAACCGGGAATTCGTATTAATAAAAGCATATCATTCGTCAGCATCAGATCACGTGCTTACATCTCGTGTCTCCATGGAAACCCCTGGTTGGTGAACGGAATTAAGCTTAAGAACGGTGTACAAGTTAGCTTCTCTGGACTAACCTTTTTGAACACATCTGTTCGCTTTTTTGATGCCTCCGTATCCGCGAGGGACACCGTATTTGCGGAAAATCATTTTATAAGCATGCATATAATAGTCTTGCATCTCCCGCGCTTTAATTTGGTTCTTGACAGTGTTGTATTCCAGCGGAACAGGGCCTGCATAAGAATTCAGGCCCTTCCTAGAGTTGGGATTTCTTTGAACGTCGCTAATACGTCTTTCTTCCAAAATGGCAATTCTCCTGGGTCAATTCTTTTTTTAGCTTGTAAAGCTAGTTTTATTAACATTCAAATAAGAAACTGCAGTTTCAAGAAAAATACTTTTGAGGAATACGGAATGATTGTAGTTGGAAACCAGGGAGGAGTGACAAGCCTTGTAATTGATCGACTGAGGATGGAGGAAAATAGTCAAACAAACCCAAGCATTGTCAAATTTAATTGTTTGTTTCTCATTTTCTCTGCCAAAGTTTTTATGGCATTAGAAAATGGGTTTATTTATAAAACATTTGCTAATTTTATTGTTGTGAAGGGACATTCAGCGCATATCCGCATGACAAATTTTGACGTGGACGGATTCAACTCGATAATTCGCCACGGTGGGGTATTCGACGTGTATGTCAGCGGTGCATGTTACCTATTCATTCACGATTCTTTTTTTCGTAATGGCAGATACACTGGTTTGGGAGGTGCCATTAGAATTGCAGCGCTATTTTCGATGTTAACTATTAAAAACTCGTGCATTCAGAACATCTCGAACCCAAACTTTGTTCGAGTAGTGGGTTTATGGAAAATGGACGTGCTTTCGGATGCAACGAATTCCGTTGTTCTACACATAATCAATTCCTCGTTTTCAGACATCACATCTGGAGATTCCGCTGCGGTGTCCGTATTTGCGAACAAGCTATTTGCGACTGTTCGTCGCACTTCGTTTGAGCGAAATATTGGCGGAGTTTTTTCTGTCTGTATTGACAATGCTTCTACAATTCGTCTTGACGATGTTAATTTCCTTGAAAATAGCGCCATTGGCATTGGAGGTCTGATTGTAAATGCAGTAGCTTTTAAAAAGAATTCCACATTTAATCTTTATATTAACAACGTTAGCTTCGTTCGAAACAAGTTGTCTGACATTTCTTTCAGTGTTCTAGGATTGACACTTAACGCCACAAGAAGTAACATAAGTTTGAAAAACTCGCGTTTCCTAGGAAACATGAATATGTTCGGCAACAGTATATCTTTCAGTTTAGGTGAATCTAGATTCCAACATGTAACTTTGGATACCTGCATATTTCGAGAGAACGTTGGCTTTGCCGCAATTATATCCATTACGGGACAAGCTTCAGTTACATTCAAACATTGTATTATTCATTCTAACAGGATTGACCCTTGTTTTCCCGCTGTGATGCTGTTGTCGATGAACAATTCACAGATTTTGATCACGAATGCAACATTTGAGAACAACTTTGTCGGCCATTTTACGCGCCTTTACATAATTCTTCTCTAAGATTGGAAGATTCATTTTTTGTACGGAACAAGCATATAGATGGTTCAGGAGGTGCGATAGAAATATATCTCACAGACTCCGTGACCGATAATAAGAATAAACAGATCAACAACAGGCCTTCACGAGTTTCTCAAACTGTTATTGCTAATGTATTGTTTAAAGAAAACATCGCACTTGTTGGCAGCGCTTTGTCAGTCACCAAATGCAACGTTAAATTAACGAATTGCACATTTTTAAATAATTTTGCACTTCCTAAAGGCGGTCAAGTTGTTAACATTGGCGCATCGGATATTAGTTTAAGCCACTGCGTGTTTAGACAAACAATTTCGAAGATCATGACGAGTAATGGAACAACATTTGCAGCCTCTTCGTTCCTCAGGTTCTACAGCACTGGAAAGGCGGATATACATAATACAACATTCAGTCGTAACACAGAATCTGCAGACGAAGCGACAATCTTGATAACCACAGCAGAGCAGATATCACTGGATAACTCCTCCCTGAACACCTGTCCTTTGGCCTACGCCATCGAAAAAGATTATTATCATTACTACGGCGCGGACGATCGTAATGTCAGCGCACTAACGCTATCATGCAGGAAATGTGACTATAACCTCTACTCTCTGCAAAGAGGAACGGGGAGAGGATTAAATGTAGAATCTAGTTTCCAGTGCCTCCAATGCCCGCGAGGCGCAGTGTGTGTCCCATTCATTAGATCAAAGTCAAACTTTTGGGGATATAAAACTGGTTCGAATCCACCTACGTTGGCTTTCATCACTTGCCCGTTTGGCTACTGCAATTCCCCGCCATCTGACAGCACTGAATACAATGCATGTCAAGGTAAACGTACTGGTTTTATGTGTGGGATGTGTTCATCTGGCTATTCAGAGGCTCTGTGGTCAACGAACTGTACTTTAACACGAGATTGCAACGACTATTGGTTTTGGATTGTATTTCTTGTTTATGTCTTCTTAATGGCAGCTCTCGTCGTCTTCAAACCTCCATTGATAAAATATCCTTTACGACAGATTTTTTGGTTTAAAACGTTTATAGATGGCAGTCGTTTCGCAAACTCTCAAACGGCTTTACAACGTCACGTTGATCTGATTCCTGAAGACGACACTGAACAAAACAATCCATCGCTATCTTCATTAGAGAAAAAAAAACAAGATAAGAGACAATTTTCGGGTTTATTGGAAATAATCTTTTATTTCTACCAAATATCACAACTGCTTCTCTGGTCGACTTCGCTCACCGAATTCTTTGAAACTGAATTTCTCATGCCCGTCCTTGGCTTCTTCAACTTCCAACCAGGTGTAACAAACCATCATGGTTTTGTCTGTCCCATTCCAGGGTTGACACCAAAGACAAAGCTTCTTTTTAAAGTTGCTCCGGTCTTCGGGACGCTCGCTGCAATCTTTCTTCTCTATTCCTTCCACGTCCTCATTCGTTGCAAGAGAGGTTTTCTTCCACCTGACATTTCTCCTTATTTTCAAGCCAGCGTCAAAACAGTGTTCCTTAGCTACGTGACCCTGGCTACTGTCAGTATTTCGCTAATTCGCTGTGTCCCCGTTGAAGGCAAACTAAGATGGTTTTATAATGGAAACGTCTTATGCTACGAATGGTGGCAATATGCATCGTTCATTTTCAATGCCGTCTTTGTCGTTCCATTCATATTCGTTCTCGCTTGGATTCCATTCAAGCTTTACAAAGATAAAATAACCGTCAGAAATTTCCTCCTAGCTGTTGTTTGTCCTCTGTCGTTCTTGTTTCAAAGGCTAGTCCGCATTGTATGTCGATCTGAAGACAAACATATCGAGGAAAGCGAAAATTTGAGCGCCTTGAAAGAGTTGCTTCTAGGTCCATACGCACAGCCAAATGAAACGAACAAGCGTGGAGCTTTGTATTGGCAGAGCATTTTGATTGTTCGTCGATTTATTTTGGTCGTAATCTTTTGCATCGTGACAGAACCATCCTTCAGGTTATTCTGCATGACGCTTGCTTGCGTTTTCATCCTTTGTCTTCACCTCAAAATTAAACCATTTCAAAATTCTTTCTTGAACAACCTCGAGTCCGTTTCCTTGATGTTGTTAATCATTTTAGGTCAGATCAACCTGTTTAGGTCCGTGTTTTCTAGTTCTCATCAGAACATCGAGGGACCTTTGGTGCCAGTTTTGAAAGCTTTCAAATGGCTGGAAGTTCTTATTTTAGGGATGTTTCCTGCAATTCTTGTTCTTCTTGTATGCTTTGCAATTATTTCGATATTTGCTCGCTTTCTTTTCGTGTGCAGCAGGGCGTGTCTTAAATGTTTCTCCAAACTTTGTCGCAAAACGGGTTTGCGACGTGATTCGAATTCTAGTTTTCTGGTAAACTTTTGTGACGGGAACGATGATGAATAGCAAAACTCTTGTCGTGTGTATTGCAAAGTTATGTTTAGTTGATAAAGTTGATTTTTTCTAGCCAATTGGCAATTAACGTGATAAAAAAGCAGTTGTATTGTGACATAACCGCATCTTTTCGTGTGTATTGCAAAGTTATAAGTTTAGTTGATAAAGATGATTATTTCTAGCTAATCAACATAATAAAATGCAACTGTATTGTGACATATAAATGCGTTATTGACAAACATGTTTAATACATTTTTTTGGGAAATATTATAATCTAAACTGTGAACTTCATCCGGTTTGTTATACTATAGTCTATAAGATGTCAGTACGTCTTTTAAAATCGTTTTGAGAAAAATCATATCTGTGCATCTTAGAAAACGTGACAGCGAACTTGCGTGAAATTATTTATGTTTGTAGAATTTTAGCAAATTTCACTAAATAAAGAAATGAAAAAAGAAATCAACTAAGTGCCTTAAAATATAAAAAGTAACTTAGCGTTTTGGTGCCGTATTTGTAAGTAGATTAAGTCCGATGGCTTAGAATGAAATTAAATGAAGTCATATAATACTTTACGCAGTTGCTCAGTGATCGTAATTTTTATGAAGAGAGTGTACTATCAAATAAGTGAATTAAACCATATTATTCAAGATTTAATATCCGCTTTAATACGGATGTACAGTACGCATGAATAATGTCATGTGTTACCAACAAAGGTCGTCATATTAAGACACAATATTCAATCTCTAGTGGAAAGTCAATTTTAAAGAGAATATTGATACATATTTTTTGCAAGCCTAAAGTTGAATGAGCCTTCTAAGCAACCGACAGAAATTGCCATTTGTGCATCCCTAGATACATGTTATTCCAAAGAGATGCGCCATCGTACGAAAAGCTCCTTTTCATAAACTCAGTAATTCGTTTTGGCAACACTATAAGTCTGTATCACCGTTTCTTTAAGTCCCATCGCACAATTTTCCCAAAGAGGGCTACAATGGTCAAAACGGGGTTGAATTAATGCATTATAGATGACCTGTACTGATGACACGCCTAAGGACGACAATCCCGGCAGCCACCTTTTTACAGATCATTTCTGTATGAACGTGCCAACGGAGTTTATCTTCTAAATAAACTCCTTAACATTTATATGGAAAAAACTCTGGGGACAGGTACATTGTTAATCAAAATGGGCTGATTATACATATATATTTTTTTATAATATAAGAATATGTCATAATATTTATTTGTACATGCATGTCATGATACAATCATAATAATTCCCCGAGAACAACGTCGGTTCGATTCGCGTTTTCGACCTTCAACCGATAGTTTATAAATTTGGCAAGATTATATAAAAATTAGTTAAAAGGCTAAAATCGTTCAACGAGAAAATGTCCTCGTCTCATCATAATGAAATGTTTTAACAAAGGACTTACGTCGATCTTCGTCAGATTAACAATTTTCCCTTTTACATTGCTTATGCCAAAGCCTTTCATCCGTGCACATAAAAGTTTTTAGGTCTTAGTTTCCAATTTAGTATCGCTAAAGGCCTAGACAAAGCCTGTTAACGTCGTTTTCCACTTCAACCGTATCGTTGCGAAACGTAGCGTATCTCATTTTAACGTCATTAGTTCTGGTCGAATACTTGGGAAAAAAAGAAATACGCTACGTTACGTTACGATACGGTTGAAGTGGAAAGCAGGCCTTAAAAGGTTTGCAGATTACGCTCGAACAATCACGATGAACGACTTTGCTAAACACAAGTGTACAGGTGTCTCAAAAAAACCACAGGCAGCCCGGTCACTGCTGTTACTTCATGCTATTATATATGTATATAATTACAATAAGGCTGGCAACTCCCTCGAAAAAAATATAATACATACATTAATACCATCGCTTAAAACAAAAATACTACGCTAGTTTCTTAAAAAAAAACCAGATACAAAACACCTTGGATATATTGACTATATTTATCTGTCGTTTTTAGACTTGAAAAAAACTCTAAAATGCTCAAATTTTGCGAATTAAAAGTGTATTTTCGTTGAAATTTTGCGAAACAGGGGCGGGATGCAATTTACTCGACAAACGTCATCATCGGAGAATTCGTCGGCAAACTTCTGATTGGCTGTGGCAAGTTCGGAAAATTACGAAGGTCAACTCAATCAAGAAAAAAGATCTTCGTAATTTTCCGAACTTGCCACAGCCAATCAGAAGTTTGCCGACGAATTCTCCGATGATGACGTTTGTCGAGTAAATTGCATCCCGCCTCTGTTTCGCAAAATTTCAACGAAAATACACTTTAATTCGCAAAATTTGAGCATTTTAGAGTTTTTTTCAAGTCTAAAAACGACAGATAAATATAGTCAATATATCCAAGGTGTTTTGTATCTGTTTTTTTTTTAAGAAACTAGCGTAGTATTTTTGTTTTAAGCGATGGTATTAATGTATGTATTATATTTTTTACGAGAGAGTTGCCAGCCTTATTGTAATTATATACATATATAATAGCATGACGTAACAGCAGTGACCGGGCTGCCTGTGAAAAAACGCCACCACTTAAATATGCAAGAACATTAATACAGCTCTAAAGCGCAATACATAAACACCTCTGGGAATTGAAATGGCTCTTAATCCTTCATTTAAAATGCTAAAAGTCATTTCAGCTATGAACTATATGTATGGTGCAAACCCGAACAATATTAATATTCTTGCATATTTAAGTGGTTGCGTTTTTTTGAGACACCCTGTACTGGTCTTTCCTTTCTTACATCAATGCTGAGTATCACGAGTTTTATACAGAACGCGGGTTGAGGATGTAACGAAATTGTTGCTACACTAACTAAGATAGTGTATTTCAAAACACAAACTGGTGTCGTAAGCATGATGAAATCTAAGATTATTTTAGCTAGGCTAAGGAACTCCAGGCCATAATTTAACTACAGCACCACGAGGAATTGTAAGACATAATTTATAGCTACCGTGAGAATTTATGGCTACCCTAGCTTGTATTATATGTACAATAGGTGGTATAGAGGCCAATGAAGACCTTATTCGGCCTTATTGATACGTTAGAAATGATCATAGTATAAACAAGCACATGGAGTATGTTTACATAATTATTTAATACATTAAACAACATGAATATGATACTCACTTCTTAAAATACCGGTACCACCGATTTCCGCCGATTTATTGCTTATTTTCCGATTGAAGGACCATTCCTAGACGTGTGCATGTATTTTTATCGGTACATAAAAAAATATTTAGGAAGCAATTGGCATATTCGCGATAATCAACCAATATTCTTTCTCACAAGTGTTCAAATTTCTGGCTCTTCCTCATAATGAGCCTTTTGTCAGGTAATTCCTACCTGCGAACAGGCTGAATTTTAACTAGTGCTATATAGATCTTACTGATCCTAAATTATACTAATTTTAGAGTTATAAACTCATGAAACACGTGGGATTTTTGTAAATGAAAGCTTTATTTTACCGACAGTTTTTGAATAAACCAAGACATGATAAACATATAAAGAATTATCAAGCAGTTTATTGTCATGGTACGAGGCTGAAAATTAAAGCATCCTGTCCACAAAGTGCATAATTATATGCTTGTTTTCACAAACAGTTTCTTTCTCTACATGATTTCAGGCTCCTAAAACTACGGATTATTTATTTGACTAAATTTGAAAAGTACAATTTTCTAAAAATTAGAAACTACGATAACATGCTGGGTTGTACAAAAAAGTAAACTAAAAAAATTAAATTACTAGACTTATTATAGCTAAACATGCATAATGAATTGTAAAATGACTGTTGTCAATAATCACTTTTTCAAAACCTCAAATGCTCTAGCATTCAGTGACTTTATTGAGTTCATCTTGATCTATTAACTCACATCTTTCATCACTCTCTTTGACAGTTTTGCTAACAGCTGAACCTTGATTCTTATTGTCGTCACCAATTCCAGAATGTAAATCTTCTTTTGACACCAACTGTAAATTTTCATTATCATGGAATGTTCTTTGCGATCGTCTACGTCGTCTTCGTATCAATATTACCAGCAGTATTATTCCAAGTAATAAAATTAGACCAATAATAATGTAAGCAAAGTTCGGAAAAGACGAAAATTTGTTTTCAGGTGACGCTGATTTCCGATGAAGAATTTCTTCTTCTGCTGGAGATAAAATAGCGGAAATATCAAAGCACGTCTCAAAACACTTTTCAATTTTTTGAATACTAAAATGAAAATACCATTTAAAATTGCAATATTTGGTTCCTAAATGTACAGTGAACTATTTCTAACTATGATTGTTGAAAATAGATACCTTCACAATTATACCCATCTCCTGCAAAACGCTCTTTGCAGAGGCACTTAAACGACCCATTTGTGTTAAAACAATCTGCATTTGAATGACAAGACACCCCTTGTGCGATACACTCATTAATATCTGGAAAAAATGTGATAATTTTAACATTGAAAAAATTTATTAGCAAAAATTGTGCACATTATTCTCTTGTTCGTAGAAAATTAGATAATGCAATGCAATGTCCCATCAATGACTTACTTCTATGTCATGGATGTTGGATGTGGTTTTGTTAATTGAACGCATGCCGAAATTCAAACAGATAAAGACCAGTAGTCAGAAACGTCTGATTGACTATGGCAGAATTTTTGCATTTTATTAAGAACGTCAGTAAATCATTTCACTGTCTATCAGAGCAACACATCGATATACAACTTTTTAAGGATAGACATTAAGACTTGAAACGGAGTTGCCGTATGAAACCTTCCTGACCCTGCATCAGCTCTTTTTCTAGAGGGAATCTGTGACCCCTGCGCCGTGCACCGACAGCCCTTGGTAGCAGATTTACACTTGTAAAAATCTAACCTTCGCAACTAACTCCGTCTCCAGTGTAACCATGATTACATATACACTCAAAACTTCCCACTGTGTTAATACAATGAGAATTAACACCGCAATTACCCAAACCACGAGAACATTCATCTATATCTTTGTAAATATAAAAGAGTAGAACATATTCTTTTAATTTGCATTGAATGAAACATTGAAAAAAAAGGTTGAATAGGAAACGACAAAGTACTTTTATACCTTTTAGACATTCCACAGCGGCGAATTTGGAATTACTACAAGTATGGTTTGTCCAGCCGTCGTGTGAACAACTGGTTGTATTTTTTTCAGTACCAGTACAAGATATTTTCTCCAACCACATAGCTGTTGAAACATTATGCAGTGTTTGTCTTTTAAGAACGTTTAAAACATGAGCATAACCAAGTTCTCGACACACAACCTCAGCAGCATTCCTATCCCAGCCATCACCACAAACTGGTCCCCAAAGTCCATCGTAGAAAACCTCCACGAGACCAGAACCATTAAAACTTGATGGCCCTTGTAACCTGACAGACATTGCTAATAATTAAAAAAAAAGAAACTGACGAAAAACCGTTAATGTAATTGAATATCACTTCCCTTGAACCTCTTTAAATTTCTTCCTTTTGTTGCAAGATGACAACAACGTATTACAACCAGCTTTTATGTAAAAAAAGAAATAGAAGTCGTATATTATTTTAATTGCTGATCAGGCTTCTCTCATTGCGGGCTATACTCCGCCCCAAATCAGGCGTCTCCTTGGCAATGAAGTGCATTCCAATTTTTTTTTCTATTAGCCCAATTTTACCACGAGTTTTGCCCCCTTACAAAACATGTATTCTCCATACTAGCTCTCCTGACGAAGGTCCCAGGTCAAAACGTCGAGAAGTGTCTTTTTTAGGCAGTTGTTTTGGTACATTTGATGCTAAGTTGTTTGAAGACGCTGCCACTCTGCTCCCTGGTTACATTGATATTTACCTGTTGTAGTACATTCTACTCCAGCATCTCTGGAATGGCCACAGTAACTGTCTCCCAGTGCCAATTGATGAGCACAACTATTCAGATTTGGTTCTTCACCAGTACAGTCAACCTTGTTTAGCCATATCTGACCAGACCCTGATGAAACATGTTTGCCTTGAAGAGCTCTAACAGCGTTGAGATAACCAAGTTCTCGACATGCAACCCTGGCATCATTAAAATCCCATCCGTCATCACAGACTGTCCCCCAGGTCCCATTGCGGAAAACTTCAATGCGTCCAACACCTTTTGAACTTAACGGACCTTGTAACCTAATGTTTCCTGACTGAACTGTGAAAAAGAGAAACATTTGGTTGCAAAATAACAGTATTTTCTAATAATATTGAACATTGAAAGTTATAATTCGACAAAATTAATCACAATTTTTGACCTACCCTGGCAAGTTGATCCATTTCCAGCATGTTGATCATCGCATGTGCACAAATAAGATCCGTCGGTATTGCTACAATTTGAACCTTGTAGACAATTGTGAGCAGACAAAGCACATTCATCAATATCTAAAGACATTCAGGAGAATTTTCTTTATTATTTGAATAGTTTTTCACGCAATTCTCAATTTGATCCCATAGACTGAAATAGTTTCAGCGATGTACGCTAAGGACTCAAATGCAGGAAAAAACCGTGTTGGATAATGATCATTTTCTTGCAACATGTAATGTAATCCTACTTTTGAGAGATGTAAAGTTGGCAACTACGAAACTTTTGTGTCGTTTATTATATCCGTTACTTCACGGATGCATTAAGTTAAATGAAGCGATAAACATGGCGGGGTTTTTTCGTGCGGAAGCGAGATATGGTTCCAATTGCATGCAATGGCAATGACAACGGCGATTTCTTTCGCCATTTTAGGTACAGCTGCGTACTTAAAAAACTTATTATAAATTACTCGTTTCTTCAACTGTCATTTTGACAAAAATTATCTGCCATTTGAAAAATCTATCAATCAGTGGTCAGAATTTGAATAAATATACTAAAAAATATTTATATGATAATCAGTAAAACAATTATACTAAGGATGATTAAATACCTTCACACAATATTCCATTTCCAGTGTATCCCACATTACACGTGCACCAAAAAGAACCCATTGTGTTAATGCAGAAAGCTTTCAAATCACAGTTGTTGTTAAGAGTTGAGCACTCGTCGATATCTATAGGATTTAATCATTACTTAAATCAGTTATCAGTTAAATTTAGAGTACACAGAACGTTGAAATTTTCTCTGTAATCCCAGACCTGATTACCTGTAATCACACTTACTCGTATGTTGAAACATTACATTCAGTGGCGTAGCCAGCCTGACGATTTTGTCCCGCTATGTAAATTTCGAGCTATTATAATTACTCATGCCTTTAGAAATCTATTGTTTTCAAAGTCAGTGAACACTAAAATATTACCATAGCGGGAGAAATCGACAGGCTGGTTACGCTACTGATTACATTAGTTGCTAGTAATGTTTACACTCGTATTGCATGCACCTTTTTGGTGAGAATTAGAAATAATTGAAAAAAATCGAGTTCTGCGTACAGAATTTTTGCAAAAAGACGGTGAAATACCAAATACACAAGTATAAAGTGAAATACAGTATGTTAATGTGTGAATAAAAATAATTAAGAAAAACCAAACAAAATTAGCTATTATGAACTCACCAGTACAATTCCATGTTCTCTTGTATAACCTGGATTACATAAACATAAATGACCCCAAACTCTTCTTTCACATCGTGAATTCCTGCCACACGTGTGACTTTCTAAGGCGCATTCATCGATATCTAAAGTGAGAGAGATAACTCTGTATACTGACAATAGGCAATCGAATTTTCCCATGGATAATTATAGGAAAAAAATTATCATACAAATTCTCATTAAGTTGTCAACTACAATAAAAATATGGTGGTAGTTTCTTGTTAATATTACTGTGGCTTATAGATGATGTATTGATACCTATTTACCTCGATACATGTATTGTGTTTTATTACAATCCATATACTACTACATCACCTAATATTAGGGAGGTCAAGATACCCTAGTTTTGGTATACGGTACGGATGCGGCTGGCAATAGCTATTTTGCTCATTGAAATTTCTTGTTGTTTGCACGATTCAAGATTCAAATAATGCTTACCTCAGGAGGCTTTAGTCTACTAAAAAATAATTGTCGAGTTATTCTTCGAAAAAATTGAGAAACACTGATGAAAATTTATCGAGCAAAATAAGGCTACCCGTACCCGTACACCGGAACCGGGGTTATCTTAACCTGTCTATCACACCGTTACTGTACTATTACCCTTGATCTGCAGGGTGTTTCAAAAGAAATTACTAAGTGTAATAATCATTAATGTGCAAAAGGAATAAGGTTCTCCTCGGTTTCTTTTGTTTCAACAGGGACGTTAAATAACGTAAGTACCCCAAGTACAGGGATGGGGGATATTTAGTTCTAAATGTACCTCATTATAGGGACGTTCACAACTGAAACATTAAAAATAAACTTAAAAAACGAATTCAATTACACACAACTTTCAATCGTTTTATTCTTAGTTCGCTGAATCAATTCAATGACAGAATTCAGATTCACAATTCCTTATTCCCCCGCTCATCGTCTTATCACAAAATAAACACATAGCTTTGAACTTCAAAAGTGGCTATAAATGTTCTAATCCCTGAACCATTTCGAAAAGAGATCTTGCTAAGCAAAAATATCTCAACCATTGTTTTTTCCCCGGTGACCATGTTAGTAATAACTAAATGCATGCTTTGAGGAATATTAGTGATCAAATGTACACTTACGCCTCGGGAGGTTTAGTAAACCTTCCTCAGTTTGCGGGAGGAATCTCCTGTAGCGAGGAGATCTAGTCTCGGGCGGTCGGCCAATTTTGTCCAATAATTTCAATCATTCTCGAAACACAAACATGTTTATTCGGTGAAATTGATCTACACATCGCACAAAATAGCGGAAAATTTTTCCCAGTATTGAATTTCCCAAAGCCTAAAATTACGTAATATATTTTTACCTTCCAAAGTACATTCGACTCCAGCATCGTTACTGTGAGTGCAGTCATTTACTCCCCAGTTTGGAAGAGAACAACTGGACAGATTTTTTTCCCGGCCATTACATTCAACTCCGTCTAACCATATTGGTCCAGAACCAGAAATAGTTTCACTCCCTGGAATAGCTCTGAGAGAATTGAGATAGCCAAGCTCACGGCATACAACCTTGGCATCCTTTATATCCCAACCATCGTCACAAATTGTTCCCCAGGTTCCATTATGGAGTACTTCAACACGTCCAAGACCATTTAAACTGGACGGTCCTTGTAGTCTTACGCTTTTGGAATAACCTGCAAATAATGATAGCAATGGTAATCATAATCGCCATTTCCTGAAACGTGAGATTGATTCGCAAAAGAAGTAATTTGATGCAGATGCAATCTCAACATGCAGTTCATATCTGTCCTTGACAAAGCGACGGATTCAACGTTAGATTATTACGTATCATTTATAGACCTCAAGTGAGGGGACTCGGCGAACTATCATTACTGAGGGAAATATTTCGCTGAATCCCCCAAGCGTAAGGTGTATAACCTAAGTGCATGATATACTATACCGAAAAAGAATAGCAAAACATAAGAAGGTCGGTAAAAGTATTGACGTGTGGATTCCGCTATATTTGCTGCGAAAGAAGAAGAGCTTGCAGAATCTCCAAGCTCTTCTGGAATACCATGCCCAGAGGAAAGCACCCAGGATAAGAGCATTCGGGGCATGGTATTACATAATTTATTCTAAATAGCCCAGTCCCCTCTGCAGTGCACTTTAAAACAGTGGATAACAGGATAATGGAAAACAAAACAACTGAGCTAAAATATTTTGAAAAAATAATTATATCTTTTGACGTCCGGTTCAGTTCTTTTGCTACACTTTCTCAATATTGTACGCAGTTGCTTGGGAATGTACTAATCAACACTTATTTACTGTAAACGAAGGAAACGTTATGTTTTGTGAACCCGAGGGTCCACAAGACATAATGTTTTCTGAGTTCTCAGTAAATAAGTTCTTTATAGTTTTTTATAAATAAGTTTTTTGAGCTAAAATATTTTGATTAGACATAGTTAAATTTTGAATGTAACTGCATATTGAATGTATAAAATGTATGTTCAGTCATGAGACTATTTTTCTATGGTTTATCCATCGTTTAAAACAAGGTTATTTTCAGTGATTTAAACAAACGCTTTGTTTACATATTGAATCGTTATCCTGAGTATCGGAATATTTATCACCATTTCAGCTCACTATATTTTTAAATGGATAAGAGATTGAATTTGTGTTAAAATAAATTCAAAACATGGATCGGAAATTTCGGCTTTAGGTAAATATTTTTGTAACAACAGACTCCGGAAGATTTAAACTTTCTGGTTTAAAATCCATAAAACAAAGATCACTGGAGCATTATTCTCACTCATTTTTACCTTTAGAAGATCGAACAGAAATGCAAAAAGTGGATAATGCAACCTACGAGCAAACATCCGCTTCTAACATGCTGTAGACTGTGGTGAAGACATGAGGATAGTTTTGAAATAATTATTTCGAGTATTAAATACTATCAGTTTAAATATGTTTAATTTACCTTTGCAGTTTTGGCCATTTCCAGATTGTTGATCGTCACAAGTACAGAGATAAGATCCATCAGTGTTGGTGCAGTTCAAGTAGGGAAGACAGTTGTGAGTTGAAAGGGAACATTCATCTATATCTAAAGAAAATAGTAAAAACGTTTTAATTATAATATAGCTGCTCACTGTATAATAATTATGATCTATTCGTATCTGCATTATTAGCCAAAATGCCAACCGTATCTTAGCTTATATACTGTGAGTACCAACAACAAAAGGGCATTTATTTCATTTATAAAATGGTATTAATTGTAACTGTCTATATTATGAAACAATTATACGTATGCCATGCACTGGCTTTCGTCGTATATGGCCGATGATTTAGTTATCAGATTGATTTGAATGAACACAAATTATATACCACCCATGGAGTTCGTGGTGTGTTTTCTCTACTAAAGCACATTAATATTAATTTTCAGAAAAGTCTTTGGACCTCTCCAATCGTATTTTAGGACCTCTCCAATCGTATTTTATCTTTGTGAGTTAATACCTTGGCAAACAGCCCCATTTCTAGTGTATCCACTATTGCATGTGCAATGAAAAGATCCAAAAGAATTTACGCATCGAGAATTTGAACCACAGGTAATGGATGGACATTCATTGATATCTAGGGATAATAATGGCTATTGACGCATGAAACCAAGAGGTTGTTCAATAATAGAATTGCCCGAGGGCTGAAGAAGGGCCTAGCGGGGACGGGCTTTTGCTCCTCAGTTATAGTTATAGAAGACCTTTAATAGGACATGATGATACTAGACGATGACGTGTACAGATCACTCACCAAAGCAATCAATCCCGTTTCCGCGAAAGCCTGGCTTACATGAGCATGAAAACCTGTCAGCAGTTTTCAATCTATTACAACGAGCGTGTTTGTGACAATTATTCAATCCTGGAGAGCAGTAATCAACACCTGTATAAAAACATAGAATCAAAAAATATATAATAAAAAACTATTTTAGTCTACTACATTTAAACACTTTACTACAGTTTAGAAACCACCTTTTATATATCTTTATGATTTAAATTAAGAAGTTATCCAACATAAACCATGTTTCAAACGATCAGTTTTTAGAAATTGAAATATATCAAGCCACATTTATGCATTCGTTGTTACAGCAAAACCCGAAATGTCGTCTAATATTCTTTTCGTGGAATATGTACATTTTCAAAAAACATAGGAGCATGATAGGCATAGATATCTTTTCCAGACGTCTTCGTTTGTGAGAGTAAGTTACACCAGGTGTTATTTACCTCTTAATAAACATATAACTCCAGCTTCTTTACCATGGCTGCAGAAATGGTTCCCCCATCCGTAATGAAAACAACTGGGCAGACTTTCCTCAAATCCAGCGCAGTTAACATTGTCTAACCATATCCGTCCAGTCCCACGTAAAACTTGGCCACCGTGAAGAGCTCTGAGAGCATTGATGTAACCAAGTTGACGACATGCAACACGAGCTTCACGTATACCCCACATGATATCACAAACCGTTCCCCATTGTCCATTATGAAATACTTCCACACGACCAGTACCATTTGAACTAAATGGTCCTTGTAACCTGATAACTTTCCCTAGCGTGTTATGGTAAAGAAGTTAAGCGAGGCTATGTAATTCAGTGAGGCTCACCAGCTCTCAATGGAAAAAACGAAAACAACCATCGGTTTTCTAAATTACTTCCAAGTTTAAATTGGCAACCTCTTGAAGCAAGGAGGATTTACCTAAAATCTATTTTTGTCTATAAGTTTTAAATGGCCACACCGCAACGAACATTAAAAAAGTTCATCTGAACTATGAGAGAGATATTATGTACAATCTTAGACAAAGTGAAACTAATCTTCACCAACCATGCCGAAAAAAGAATTTGGTAAGAGGTGATTCAATTATAATGCAGCCTAGATTGGAAGAATATTCCATGAGAGGCAAAAATTGCTGAATCCATGATTTCCTTAAAATCTATTTTAAAACAAAGATTGGCTTGAAACTTGATCATAATCGTGTTCTGTCTTCTTTCCCGTACCTTTTATTCTTATTCATTGTAAATAGTTCAGCTTTGAAATCCACGCCTTCATGGAAGTCAGCCAACTATTGGCTGTTGAGGCTAGCGCGATAAATAAAGTTTTGTATGTATATAGTATAGGATAAAACAAATATTAAAGGCTTAGAAAATTTTTGAAACACGCCAAACGTACTGGAGTATTCCTTATTAAGTTTTAGGGTCTTATTCTTGATCAATATTAGATGTTTCCAAAGTTCTAGTAGCTGATTATTTTGAGGATTTTCGTAATCGCGGAGGCTACTATAGGGTAAACTTTTTTTTTTATTTTGGAAATACTGATGTGGCAAGTGCATGGTTGTAGGTCTAGCTGAATTGAGTAGAAATGTTCAAACAATGTTCAAAATATTAAATTTGAAACTTATAATAAAATTTTTATTTTTTCTTTATTATAACTTACATACCTGGTCGGCAAATCCCACTTTGATTAGAACAGCATTGGAAAGATCCAACGGTGTTTTGGCAGTTTGAACTTGGAGGACAGATATTAATATTTCCATAACATTCATCGATATCTGAATGAAAGAATTTCGATTTTATGAAACAGTCGCCTATTTTTAATGTTTCAGTTTTTTTCTAAGGATTTACATTTTTATAAGTTGCCTTAAAATTCAAAACAAGTGCTGACCGTCACAAACAATTCCATTTCCTGTGTATCCATTATTGCATGTACATCGATAGGATCCGGGGGTATTGGTGCAAAAACCTTCCGAAGAACAGTTAAATGATAGACATTCATTGATATCTAGGGATAAATTTAAAAATAAAATAATAATATATATTGCAGTGCTTTATTCGCGAATCCCCCATTATGAAAAGCGACTAAACAACATGTGCTAGGCCCGGATGGGGTGAAAATCTGTAAAAAATAGTTTTGTTATCATAAAAAAAACAATACATAGATGCTTGAAAGTATGGAATTTCTTTTATGAGCCGTAGCACTGGAAACAAAACTCCATATTTCTGCGCAACCATGTATTATTTTTTTATTTTTAAGACTATTTTTAACAGATGTTTCATTCAGTTTATTATATTTGACTGAATGGTCTCATTTAGTGAAGGTACTACCACCAGCTTACTCGAGAAGGTGGAATCAAACGCACTATCTCATGAATGCGACAGATCGAAATGATGTTATAAGCACTACAACAAAGAGGATGAACATTTACAACATCAATGTCAACTCGCTTAGTAAATCCTTTACAACGTATATCAACGTCACCAAGTTATCAAGGTGGAGAAACCTCAGCTTATGAGTTTAAAGAACCCTGGTTACCAGAACCTCTTGGAAATATATCTTAATCTAGATGGAGTAGTCATGGATGACAAAGATAAGAGGGCCGACTTACATGTCCATTTAACCTCGGGAATAAATGAATGCACTAAAGTAAGCACTGCAGAACCGACGCGTATTGGGGAAGAATGGGATTTAGTCGGAACTTTCACGAAGTTGGGTTGGACCATCACCTCACCAGGTCAAGAGTTTGATGTTTCAGCAATGTTGCTCACACAAACAGCACAAGTTGACTACGAGGAACTTTGCAAGTTAGATATTCTGGGTCTTGCGGATTCATCTCCCTGCGACCAAAATGATGCGTTCAAAAAGAATTCAAGGAACAATTGCAAAGAAACGAGAAGGGATGGTACCAAACATGTCAAGGGATGGTACAAGCCATGGAAAGGTGACAATCCACCTCTGCCATATGGGAAAGAAGCTAGTTTGCGTAGACTAAGCACTTTAGAACGCAAACTCGAAAAAGCAGGGAATTTCAAGGATGATGATTCAATCATGACGGACCAGCTTGACCAAGGTATAATCGAGCCTGCCCCAAACACAGTAATCGGGCAAGAATGCTATATTCCACACAAAGCTGCCTTCAAGGAGATGGAAGAAAGTACGAAGGTTCGAATTGTATATGATGCTTCGATGCGGGTAACAGCTATAGACAACGCTCCCATCGCTCCGTCGCTCAACGAATGCCTAAATCCTGCCCCCCTTCGGAACCATCTTTGGAACGTGCTCGTAAGAGAAAGGTTTTACACTGTAGACAGCCCCACTGCAGACCTCAAGCAAGCCTTCTTACAGGTCCGAATCTGTGGAAGAGGACAGCGATGCCTTAAGATTACATTGATTGAAAGATTTAAATTCGAACGAAATGGAAACTTTTAGATTTACCAGAGCATTATTCAGAATAGCACCATCTCCGTTCCTATTAGGTGGGGTGATCAAACAACAAGTAGGAAGTGTGGCGTGACATGAACCCAGAGGCAGTCCTTGAAATTGATATACAGATGACTCTCTGTTGACGATATGATCTCAGGCGCGGAAACCAACCGAGGGCGCCAAGTTACTGAAATCCGTAGCTACTGAAATATTTGAGGACGGTACCTTCCAGTTGCACAAGTGGCATTCGAACAAAGCTACATTAGAATGCAACCAATCTGACACAGAATTCGCGGAGGAAACCTTTGCAAAACATCAAATGAAGCAGGTGAACAATGTTAACTGTGGTCTTCTATGTGGAATAAGAATGAGGACACAATCCGCGTCGCCATATTGAAGATTGACGCCCCAGCAACCAATCGATGGGTTTTAACGAAAATCGAAAAGTCCGTTGGCACTGGATATTTACGCGGTTTGCATGAAAGACATTATCTTAAATACAAGAGATCGGCAGGAATTATCAAGGAAGGTGAAGTTGTATTTATGAAGGGAGACGAGAAAGACAGAAATCAATGGAAATTGGGTATTGTGGAAGATCTTCTAGCCTTGTGCGAGCAGGAAAAACTTTTAACGACCGATTCAGCTTCTTTACCTGCTGAAGCTCAGCTGCAACAGAGAAAGAAGAGTGACGAATTGCAATCCAGAAACGTCAGTCTTTATTTAGACTTAGACGAAATGCAGCAGAGGTAGCGAGAATTCAGATCAGTGACGTAGCAGAAGAGAACGATAAGTGAACAGAGTTATATTTAGTATATCATAGCCTTATGGTTGACGTTTGGAACTATGCATGAAAAAAGTATATAACACTTCCAATCATAAATAGGGGAGTGTGTTTGCAATTTTATTTTTTTTGGTTATGGTACACAACCATAAGTCGTAACTAAGGTGTAGAATGATAAATTTCCAGCTTGAAAAAGCAGAAAAAACGTTATGTTAAGGTGGCTCCCTATAATTTTAGGAATACTAAACTAATGATAATAATGGAAACTAATGATATTGATTTAAATTTTGGCAGGAGATTTCTTGCTTTTAGGAAATGGAATTTTCCAGATTATATTAACCAACATTCTAACAGTCAGAAATTGCGGTCACAGTCAGAAATAGCATTCACAATGGGGAATCAATATGGACGTCATTTTACCTACTCAAACATTTAACTCGAAAATAAGTTCCGTTACCCCTATTTTTTTATTTTATGAAACGTTTTCTGAAGAAAATAGGAGATTTCAGCAAGTTTAAAAAATTCTGTAGAGCCAAAAAATCTTGATGACGTAAAATCATGCTTTTTTTATTTTAAATAATATTGCCTCCATTTTATTGTAATAAAAGTTTTTATAAAATAAAAAATGGGGGTAACCGAACTTGTTTTCGAGTGAAATGCGTGAAAATGTTAAGTGTCAGCCATATTGAGTCGCCATTGTTACAATGACAATGGCAATGACGTCATACTTATGGACAATTCTTGCTATTAAAATATTGGTTAATGTATCTGGGAAATTTCTTTTCCTTTAGCAAGAAATCTCCTGCTAAAATTCTAAATCTAAATCCCAAGTGTTCAATATTCTTAATATTCTAGGGAGCCAACTTAAATTCAGTTTTATGACTACATATTTGAGTATACATTTGATTCCAAATAATAGTAAATCAGTTATCGACTCATTTAAGTCATGCCATAATATAAGCTTAGATTTCACTAGCTCAGGAAATTGTTTGTTTTGATTAAATTGGCGAGGGGCTACTACATGCATGCATTTCTAGTTTTATACAATAAAATCGAAAAAATGCGAAATTAAACAGGCTAATAGTTTCCCCAACACTTGGAAAATTGTCATGGTAAAAAGTTTGCAAATATCATGTACATCATCTATAGGATTGAAGAAATGCTACTGGCTATATAGCACAGTCACTGGGAAGATTATAATGGTTTCGATTTTTTATATACACCTTGTTTGTCACTTACCACGACAAAAAACGCCGTTCCCGGTAAAACCTGGTTCACATCTGCATGTAAAACCATTGTCAGGGTCGGCAATACATCGAGAGTTTCCCCAACAGTCGTGCAATCGCAAGGAGCAATAATCGACATCTATAAACAATAATGTAAAATTTGTTTGTCATCTTTGCTATAATTGTAACAATAGAAAAATTAACGTCAATTAGTTGCAAAATGGCGTGACCAGGGTATAAAGAATAACGAAAGCACCTTCAAAGGAACACACTACTCCAGCATCTTTATAATAGCATTCATGTCGTCCCCACCCTGTAGAAGAACACCTGGACAGTTCTTGCTCATTCCCGACGCATTCAACCCAGTCTAGCCATACTTTTTGGGAACCAGGTGCAAATTGGTCTTTGAAATTGCGAAGAGCCCGAAGGCTAAGAGCCCGAAGAGCACCCGGATAACCAAGTTGGCGACATGCCACTCGAGCATCTCTTATACCCCAATCATTATCACAGATTGTTCCCCATTGTCCAGCATGCAATACTTCCACACGACCAGTGCCATTTAAAATTAACGGACCTTGTAACCTGATCCGTGGCTCTAATAAATCGGAAAACAAAATATTTACGAAGGAAATAAGAAATTTATGTAATGTGATTTTATAAATACACTACTAAGGCAAGGTGTAATCCCAAAGGAAATACGCCTTGACTACGATAATTTAAACTGTTTTATGATAAGCAGCAAAATTATTTTTTCAGCGAATCTCTACTAAAAAGCACCAATCTTGGGTTTAAGTCTAGAAAACAAATCGTGTAATATCTCCCCCATCCTATTGCTCAAAATCACAAATTTTATTAAAGAAATTTTAAACCGATCGAATAAAGACACACGGACCTGATTTGTCAGTACCTCCTTCTCATAAAATTGGTAACAATTGAAGGTCGGTCAATTTTTTGGGGGAAGGGGGTTATTTTTTACCACTCCCTGTATATTAAATTTTATCCATACCTTTACAAACCGAACCTTCACAACAAAGAAAAGTTCCATCTGTATTAGTACAACTTGCATTTGGAGGGCAGTTATAAATTCCATCAGAGCACTCATCGACATCTAAAAGGGGTGTTTATTATTTTTATCATTAAATGGTTTATTACACTTCTTTGCATTTCAAAATTCAATTGTAAAGCGTTTGAAATTAGGGTGGAAAGAAGTGTATAATTATATAAGGATAAGAATATCTAGCAACATGAATAGAGAAGTTTACATTTACGAATATCCTAAGCGTTTTGATTATTAATCTTCATGCACTACTGTGCTCGGGAAGAAGTTATTTTGAAAATAATTCCCTTCCGAAGAAAATATTTCCCTCGGTCTCAAAAACGTTTTTGGGACAGTAACTGTAACTTGTAACTACATGCAGACTAGTGTGTCAGCCCAACGGTAAGAACCTTTTTCAGTCCCAACCACAAAAGGATCAATTATTTGTACCGTGTAACTACAATTGTAAAAAATTGAGAAACTTTGTCTTCCATGCATAGATAGTGTAAACAAAATAATACAGGGTATGCAATTTCGCAAATTTTGAAATACCAAAATTACTCCAAAATTGTACTTTCCATCGAATGTTAATCTACAATCTTGTTTACTAATAAAAAAACATTTACCTTTTGTCTAAACGAGGTAATAAAAATCAAATCAGTTTTTTCACACTTGTACAACATAAAATGTTTAATTCTATTATTTGATAACGAAGCTAGTAAACAGGTACCTTGGCAAACAGTTCCATTTTTATCATTAAGAATAAATCCACTTTTACATGTGCATTGGTAAGATCCAGGAGAGTTGGTGCAAAGAGCGTTTGAATCACAGTAGTTTGGAAATAAACATTCATTAAAATCTAGGATAAATATAAGTATATATTTTTTGAAAGAAGAAAAAATATGAACATTCCATTGTAAAATCATCCAGAATTTCTGTTCTGTCATTAAAACAATATGAAAGGAAATTAATATTAATATTTTACCATTACTTAAACTTTTCGTGTTTTCTCAAATCTCTTGTCAGAATCACTAATTTATTGTTTCCAAACAATTTTTTTTTTATTTTTTTTTAACCCTTTTTTTACATTTTGTTTTATAAAGTATAACTTATTGAAATATTTAATAGGTAATGGCCATCTGGAATAACCCTGAGAAGGTTAAAAATGTCAGGTGGCCAAAAATCAACACTATTCAGTGTATTCTTTTCAGTGGCTGCAGGCAGTCCTCGCGAGACGACGCGCGAGATATTATTATTATTTAATAGCACAGTGTGATAAATTTAATGTCACACGCCTAGTGCGGAAATAGGGGAAAGGAATGGATTGCGATACCGCGAAAACTCTCGAAAAATTTTTTTTTAATTGGGCAATTTGTCGTATAATATGAATTGTATTCCCTGTGTGGTTAAATTGAAATCTAAAGATAGTTGTCACTAACCATTGCAAGAAACACCGTTGCCTGTATAGCCTGGATTACATCTGCATGAAAAACCATTAGTTTCGTTAATGCATTGAGCACGAGAATTACAGTTGTGCAGTCCCAATGAGCAATAATCAACATCTATAAACATTAAATATAAATAAATCGAATTCCTTAAAGAGATGGAAAAGTAGAAGGAAAAGTTGAGTACTGCGACATAACTAGTTCTGAATTCGAAGTTTAATTTGGGTGCAATAAACTTCATATTCTTAAATAGAATCTAAAACTCGTTATTTCACTGTTTGGAAATTGCTTGCGATAAAACATAAGTCGCGGTAACGTTGGGCCAATGGAAAACTGAATCTTTTTTGATCTACCGACTTTGAAACAGAGTTTTAAAATATTTTTTAAAAACTCTGTAATATAAGCCGAGTAATCTTGTCCAGGTATCTGTTATGCTTAACCCTAGTTAGAAATAATATAATTCTACCACCCTTTCACCGTTTAATTATTTTTTACCTTCGTAAGAACATTGCACCCCAACATCGTGAAAATGATTGCAGTAACGGCTATACCATCCCGGATAGCGACGTGGACAACCTTCCAGATTTTTTTCGTTTCCAACGCAACGAACTTCGTCTGACCAAATCCGTCCGGAACCATCAGGAACTTGCGATCCTGGAAGAACTCTGAGAGCATTCCGATAACCAAGTTGACGACAAACTACTCGAGCATTATTTATATTCCAACGAAAACCACAGATTGTTCCCCATTCTCCGTTACGACGCAGTTCCACACGGCCAGAACCATTGAATCTTAACGGTCCTTTTAATCTGACAGTCATTTCTGAAAATATTGGCATTTACATCACGCAAACCACGTCTCATTTTTGTTATACGCAAACGAGAACTGGAAATTATAGCCTAATCATTTCTCATGGCGGACCGGCTTTTCTTTTTCATAGGGACGCCGGAATCGACGCCAACGCAAATAGGGGCAGGTTTTCGTGAAAAGCAATTTTGTAGCGGCGCATAAAAAGAATTGTTTGCTAAACATTGTCTGTTGAATTTGTTTTCGTCGTCGTTTCGAAGATAAATTTTCACTATAGACGATTGTGTTGTTCTTGATGCAGGGGTTATTCTAAGCTGGATTTGCTGCCACTTCTTGGAGTTGTGAAAATATTTGTAGAGTTGGAAATGAAAATTATTGGAATTGACAAATACTACCGTTGTAGAGAAAACTACAACATAGTTTTTGAGCGGTCTTCAACCTTCTTAGTGAAATTTGTGACCATACATTTACGAATTGCCGATTACACTGATACAGTCATTCCATTTCATTTCATTGTATTTTGTATGCTTGTTTGGTATGAATATTTTGCATCTTTTGTCTTATGTCATTTGTCATATCGTTTGTCACAACAGTAAGTGAGAACAGTGAAGTGAGTGAACACTGAGCAGACAGTAAGGACATATTTAATATACTGACAGACGTAGCATTTTGTAGTTTACTGGAATTGTAAAATTTCCTTAGAATAACCCCTGTCTTGATGCTCGTTGGCGATACTTCTACTTAAGCTATAGATGAAATGCGATGATTAAAATAAATAGCCCCTGCTGGTAAAAGACACAGCGTGCAGCTGCCCCGGCCTGCTTGCCGTCTCAGCCGTCCTTGCTCTCTCAGACCGTATGCAAAATGAACTAAAATATGGAAACTGCATTCGAACGAGTCTTTTTTCTTGCGTAGTACGCGAATAATAGTGCATGAAAATGTCAATATTATTATTCCCGTTCCGATAAAATAATTTTGGTTCTTAGGGCCACAGGCACAGGTTTTCGCATAATTATGTATAGAACGGAGTATAAAATAATGGCGAAGAAGGTATTTACCTTGGCAAGTCACATTACTTCCATCAGATTGTCTTAAACAACATTCATACGAGCCAGCAATGTTTCTGCAAGTTGTGTTTGCACGACAGCGGTGCGCGGTATGAGAGCACTCATCATAATCTAAAAAGCATTACACAAATTATTATAAATTATTGCTGTAAATTTTTCTACTTCATCGTGGACCAAAAATAAACTATTCAAAGTGGCGATAACTGCATACGGATTACTGTATAGTATTAAAAAGGATCATCTTATCTGAAACATCGAAATACCTTCGCAAACTGTTCCATTTCCAATAAATCCAGTTTTACATGTGCATTGGTAGGATCCTGCGGTGTTGATGCAAAGAGCGTTTGAATCACAGATGTTTGCAGATGAACATTCATTGATGTCTAGGTTAAAATTCATAAAACTGCCAATTACCAGTAAGCAGGGAATTCAGGACAGGGAATTTCTTTGAATAAGCTCTGTAAACGTGAACGATTTTGGCTTTTTTTGTGCAGTGTTACTCACTCTTGTAGAAATGTTCAATTCGTGAAGTATTTTAGCATTCTGATTTTATGCGTTTTATAAACCTATTTTCCAACCATGAAGAAAGAATGATTATTTTATAGCTGTATACATTACCAACCAGCGCAAAAATAGACGGTGTCCGTATAACCTTGATTACATTTGCACGAGAAGCCACCTCCAATAGCTGTAATACATTGAGCATTTCTATCACAGCTGTGTAATCCGGTGGAACAATAATCAACACCTAAAAACAAGATTGAAAGCAATGTAAAATTTTGAAAGCAATGTATTTCAAATATTAAGAGCTATATTAACAAGGCGCCGGAGGCAGTGCAGGGCGGCGGGGCAGAATTTTAGAAAAGGGCACATTAATTTTACTTTGATGACCACAAGAATAGGAAACTTAAATTTACAAGTACTTGCGAAACTGCAAATCCACGCGAGAACACATATTTCAGTAGAATAATATTACCGGTTCGTTCTAATGCGAAGAGTTGGCACCATTAATGTATGATATGTATCATGTATGATACTATTACGTTGTAGGAAAGGGCACAGGGCAGCCCCCGCTCGCCCCCGGGTTCCAGTGCCCCTGTATCAACATTGAATTCAAAGGCCAGCGACCAGACTTATTACAATGTATATTACGAGCGCTATATAGCCATATATAATAAGTAATATATTTTACTGATTGTTATAATTATTATACTTACCTCTTACAGCACATTCTACCCCTGCATCTTCATGATAATTGTAGCAGTTATGATATCCCCAGTCAATACCAGGACAACTAGATAAATTAGTCTCACGACCAGTACAATCAAGCTGGTCTAACCATGTTTTTCCGTAGCCACGGGGTACTTCATCAAGGGACAATGCTCGAATAGCACCAGGAAAACCAAGTTGACGACATGCCACTTGAGCATCACGTATATCCCAATTATCGCTACAGATTCTTCCCCATTGCCCATCGTGGAATATTTCAACACGGCCAGTGTTGTTTGAAATAATTAATGGTCCTTCTAACTTTATAGACGGTTCTGATGGTTCAGTAATGATAAATTTATAATAGAAACGTATTCATATTTAGAAGAGTGTAAGACCACACTGAGAGCGAAGACATTACACAGCACACATTTATGTATTAATTTTTAAGCAAATATTCTCTTTGTTGAAGAAATATGTTTCTCACTTTGGGAATTATTTTCTTAATAAAATCGACGTGATGAGACACAAAAGTATTTCTTTTTCCTATTTTCGAATTTATAAAATAATTTCTTGCCCTCATTACGAAAATTTCGTGAATTAGGTCACATGCATGCCCTGCGCATGTCCCATATGCAAATCAGTTACAAACACTAGTAGTTGTGTCCGAAAAATACCTGTCTTTATTGATTACAAACTCATTTCACAAATTGTGAAATTGTATATTCAATACAAAACGACCTCACGTCTTGTAAACATTGCTAATTCGTAGGGGTCCATGTGCATATACTCGTCAGATACTTTTTGTACGTATATACATTTTTATCGGGCAAAACAGAATAATTATATGACTTTTCACCTACCACCCCAAACTATCAAGCTCCAGCTGGTCCAAATTAGTTAGTCTCCCCCACTCCTGCGGGCTCCTATATATTGCCAGCAGTAAACTTACATGAAATTGAGAGCAATGCTTAAAACGAAATGCGAAGACCACTGGATCCCTCTGCACTGGGAGAAAATTTGCCGAATATGATCACCGTGGTTAGTTTCACCCCCCGTCGTCCTGGAATTTTTTTATCACATTTTGACCGAAATATCTAAATATTATCGAAACGTTTTATTTACCTTTGCAAGTCGATTCGTTTCCACCAGGTTCGCCAATACAGCATAGAAAAGATCCTGGAATGTTGGAGCAATATTCGGAGACTGAAGGACACCTGGCAGTAGACTGAGAGCATTCATTGATGTCTATAATTACATACGAGATACAGAGGTTTGAATTTATGTTCATGTTAGATATTAACCTAGGTTGAGTTTAGGTAGGCTATAAACGCTATGATCTGAGGGTGTATAATTGTGAGGCTAACTTCAAACCTTGGCAAATGGTTCCATTCCCAGTATATCCACCATTGCATGCGCATTGGTAAGATCCGTAATTATTGACGCAAGTAGCGTTTGGATGACAGCTGTCAGGCGACAAGCATTCATTGATATCTAGGGATGTATACTGGAAATTAATAATCTTTATAAGCAATAAGTTAGGGCCCAGAACGTTAAATGCTATAAAATTAAAAAAACAATGTCCCAGGTTTTCCGTGATTATGGTAACAACACAAGATGTTTAGTATTATAGCAATGCTGATGATGCAGGGTAGGTTCGGTTGGTAAAAAGCCAGGTCTGTTTTACGCAATAAAAAGTCGTATTTTGTTGGTCGTATTTAGAATTTAACTCAGGGTTATAGCGCTAACCTAGCTTTGAACAACTGGCCCCGGGCGTTAAAATTTCAATATTTGAGGTTTCAGAAAAACATCGAAGTACAAAAACTTTAAGTACAGAACCTTCAATATTTTTCAAATATAATATATATGCCGTTGAATGTATAAGTTTCCGTTCATTTTGATGCGACAGTTTACATTAGAATATAAATTTCCGTTTCAAAAAACCCTTTTTGAAATTATGAAGATGGTGTAAAAACCGCTCATTGCCCATTGCAATATGACATTGGAAAACGACGTATTAAGCTCATTTAAATATAAATAAACTGCATACTTCTTCATACAGCAAACACATAATTGTATAAAAAAACTATACTAAATTTACACACGTACCGGTCAAAACATTTTAAAGCTTTATCGAGTATAAATCGTTCCTTTTCCCTTTTTAATCGTGATGAGTAACCCTTTTGTTTTTGATAAATGTTTCTTGAAGATTTTCATTGAATCTGTTGTTATTAATTTTTCCCATTTATTTCGTGTAATTCTTATAAACAGTTTTATTAAAAAATTAACGAATTTGCAGTTAAATTGCGGACGTTAATATTGAAATTCAAACTTCTGACTCAGTCAATCAAAAAGTTGCTGATTAACGGTTTGCACTTTTTTAAATTTTGCGTATGCGCATAACTGTCAAAGCCATCCTTCGTCCATGACATAGAATTTTGACAATTTTTGACTGCGCTATGTTATGTATCAATACCCGGGTGTAATTCCTAATCTCCGAGCGGATTAGTCCCTCGCATGCATGGTGCTCCGCACTGGCTTGGAGATAATAATATGGTCAATGGTTTAATAATGTGAAATATTGCGCACTGCAAAGGCCAGAAGTCACCTATTTTATTCCCTGCTTTGAAACTTTGTGGAAAACGAAAAGTTTGGCTTCATATCAACGTTGTTCTTTTATGAATCGTGAGCTAGGTCACTATTGATTTGTGCCATTTTAAACAAAATGTAATTATGCAGTCTTTCATTGAAGATATATTATTACTCACCAGAGCAAGAGGCGCCCGTAAAACCTTGATTACATCTGCATGTGAAACCACTGTCAGTGTTGATACATTGAGAGCTACCCCTACAATCGTGCAATCCCAAGGAGCAATAATCCACATCTATAAAAAATAATGAAAAAGAGGTTATCTCACTTTGTATGTTTATCGTACCACTTAACCCCATTCGTCTGAGCTGCAGTGTCAAAGTAAACTATCAAAAGAGACGATTAAAAAAATCCACCAAATTTTGCAAACGATAACAAAGGTTTCATTATCAGTAATTTAAAAATAAATTACAGATTAATACATTATTGTGAATGATGCTATCTGCCCCGCACATGATAAGACTGATCAAATGTTATAAAATCTAAAGTAACACAGACAGACCCACTGACTGAAATAGAGTTTAAAAACAACACTAAAAATTGCTTATATTTTACTGAAAGTTTATTTGAAAAGATTGTGCCATAAGGCCGTTCTCGTGTAGTAACGGCGTGTGTAACCATATCAGCAGTATTTTATGTGTGTACTTTTTTCTTGTATTTTACTTTAATGTTGTAAATCCTGATTAGTCTACCGCGATTAAATAAAAGTTTCAATTCAGTTCAGCGATTTAAACTGCAAACCTAAGCGACAATCTCTTTTACCTTGTGAAGTACATTCCACTCCAGCGTCTTTATAATATCTACAGTAATAATTTGTCCGTCCCCAATTGAGGCGAGGGCAACTTTCCAAATTTTGTTCATTTCCAGTACAGCGAACGTTGTCCAACCAAATCTGTCCCGAACCAGAAGGAACCTGCCATCCTCGAAGAGCTCTACGAGCATTGCGATAACCAAGTTGACGACATGCAACGCGGGCATCATTTATGTCCCAATTATTATGACAAATTGTTCCCCATTTTCCTGAATATAGTATCTCCACACGACCAATACCACGCAACCTATTCGGTCCTTGTAGCCTGAGAGTGGCATCTGAAATTATAGCAACCAGAGTTTTAAAATACTGCAAGCCATGTCTTTTAGAACAATACACAAAGCACATAATTTTTATTCAGTGTTGAGAAATAATTACAGCATGAGAAGCACAATGACTGACAACTTGTTTTACCTAATGCAAACGCTAACTCTCTTAGAATAATCTTAGTATCGTGGAGAAGCAGCTTTGAATTTAATGATCGACGTGTAATATCTTGAAAGATTTTATGTTTGGAGACAATTTTATTCGCATAACGCTGCAAGTTTTTGAAATACAGGCGTGGTAAATACGGCGTAGAGGTTTAGACCTAGTTTATATTTCGCATTTTAGACATGTAATTCAAACAATTGGAATAATGAAACGATAATGACACTAAATGAGGTTGATTAATTCATTATATATTGTTTTATTTGCATTCGAGGGGAACCAAATGCGACATATTACAAACCATAAACGAACAAACAAAACCTATGGTCACCTTTGCAAATAGAACCAATTCCAGAACTTTGTGTTTCACAGCATAAATAGGATCCTTTAGTATTGGTGCAGTTTGTCTTTAAAGGACAGTTGTATTTTGAATGTGAACATTCATCTTCGTCTAAACAAAAATATTTTTGGCTACGGCAAAGCTGTTATTCCTCGACGTTTGTCGGGAACCCAGTGTAGGAAGAAAGAAGATTAAATTTGCTATGAAGAGTAGTCAAGAAACTACCTTGGCAGAAGGTCCCATTTCCAGTAAATCCATCCTTACATTTGCATCGATAAGATCCGTGAGTGGTCGTGCAAAAAGCATCGGAATGACAGTTTACTGTTGAACATTCATCGATGTCTACGGAAAAATTTAAAATGGTAATAGAATGAATAGGAGTGCTAATTATGGCAAAATCACCCGAACGATTACCAAATCAACCGACCGCGTAGAGGGAATTGATTTGTTAATCACGATTATGATTTTATCATCATTGGCGCGACTTAATTATTTCATCGTAACAAGCTAAAAAATTCCGATAAAGTATTGCATAAGTATTTCACTGAGCACGTGTTTATCTTTGTCTTGGTAAACGAAGAGCATAGACTACGAGGTATGCGACTATGGACTATTTTATGTTTAAGAAAACATTTAATTTTATTAAACTCTTTTTATTTTATAAAATTTTTGGGTATTTATAAAAAATTATAAATAAGGGTATTTATGTATGAAATTAAATTCCTGCAGCATGTTTTAACTTTTTGACGCTTGGTTCGTGTATGGCACAATGTTTTGGTTTTTCAGAAAAACTTTAGAATATTTATCAACGCCGGACTGCACATCAGCATTATTTTGCTCTGTTCTGAAAAATTGCGTGTTTCTGGAAAATTCTTTTATACACCTGCATATGATAAGAAAGTCATAGGTTGGTTCTATTAACATGAACATTCTATGTAAATGAACAGTTAAACCACGGACTGACCGACAAACCGACTCACGGAAATAGAGTTAGAGCAGAAAAACTGCATTAAAAATATTACATTTCACTTAATGTTTCATTTAAAAAGATCGTTCCATAGGACCGTTCTCATGCAGAAATGGGGGGGGGGAGTAAGATCCTGTAAACCGGCAAGCAGTAGCGGCTCCAGTTTGTAATGAGTGGGGGGAGGTAGTTGGGGTCAAAAAGTTTCTTGGGGGTAAGATCTAATTACATTAAACCAACCATCGCAAAATCTGCCATAAATTTTATGAAAATGCCCTGATTAATTCAAGGTTTTTAAACGGGTAGGCATAGTTAATCTTCGAAAGACTATAATAAAAACATTACCAATTTCACTGCTCGATTGAAATTGCAAGCATGAATTTGAAATTCCACTGACAGTCTGATTAATTCATGTGTCCCAGTTTTTAAAAAATGTTTACCTTCAACCTTTACCTTGTGAAGTACAATCCACTCCAGCATCTTCAACATGACTACAATTACGACTTCCCCATCCCCCATTGTGGAGAGGACAACTTTCTAAATTTTGTTCATTTCCAGTACAACCAACTTCGTCCAACCAAATCTGTCCTGAACCAGAAGGAACTTGCCATCTTCGTAGAGCTCTACGGGCATTCAGATAACCAAGTTGACGACAGGCAACGCGGGCATCATTTATGTCCCAATTATTACCACAAATTGTTCCCCATTTTCCTGAATAGAATATTTCAACACGACCAATGCCTTGTAACCGGGATGGGCCTTGTAACCTGATTGAATTATCTAAGATGGTGAGAATAAAAGTTAGAAAATAGAGAAAAGCATGAATTGGAACAATACACACCGCAAGGACAATACGATACTCAACCCTATGAACGAAACTTAATTATGCCATTAACTTCATTTCATGTTCTCATTCTTCGCGTTTCTTACTCAGTATCTCACTACACGCCTCTGCGAAGGAGAGTATAGAACTGGGCTTCGAAAAACTGGAAAAGCGTAAATAGAACAACTAACCACTTTGGCAGTATGTTAATCCTGGCTTTTTATTCTCCTGGGGCCGGTTGTATCAAGCCCGTTTAGCTTAAACGGTGGTTAAGTTCAAAATAGAAAGCAAGTCTATCGTTTTATTCAACAAGGGAACTAAATGTTTTTAACCTTAATACAAAGATACTGTTTAAAACTACATATTCAGTGCATAATATTCAAGTTGACTCATTCAAGAGAGATGTAAGAGTGTTATTTAATTTTGACTTATCCACCGTTTAAGCTAAACGGGCTTGATACAACCGGCCCCTAGGACAGGGACAGAAAGCAAGTCTATCGTTTTATTTAAAAAGCAAACTAGATGTTTTTAACTTTAAATTAAGAAAAGAGAATGTTTATAAAACTTCATACTCAGTGCATAATATTGAAGTTGACTCATTCAAGAGATATGTAAAAATTGCTATTTAATTTTGACTTATCCACCGTTTAAGCTAAACGGGCTTGATACAACCGGCCCCAGGGCATTTCTACATCTTCAAAAAACGTACTTGTTGTATAATAGTATAGACATGGCTGGTCATAATGACTAACTTTATCTGGAGGCTTTAAAAATGGACGCGCGAATTCTTTTTTCGGTTGCCATGTGGATAAAATTAATTTTTTGCTTTGTCTGATTATTTACATTTTTTGGATACTCTTTAATACGTTCGATAATTCAATGGTTCGTCAATTGGCCAAATTCTGCCTCCAGTTTGGCTTATATAAACATGCTGCAGGGCTGTTAGAAAACTCCGGACACTCATTTCACCTAATGTTGATAGTAAAACGAAAATTTAGACTTTTTTACAATTTACTTTAAAACGTTGAAAAAAACGCAGCTCGCCAATGTTTAGTTTAGATTTATTGCGGGTAATTTAGAAAAAAAAACATACCTGGGTACTGGTAAGTTTGAAGTTTACCAGGCCCTTCAGCAAGATGCAAGCAAAACTTTTTTTCAATAAATCAATAATTTAAAGTTACCTCTGCAAATAGAAGTATTTCCAGAATTTTCTGTTCTACAGCATTGATAGGATCCATTAGTATTGGTGCAGTTTGTCTCTGAGGGACAATTGTGTGTTGATTTAGTACATTCATCGACGTCTAAACAAAAATATTTCCATTCATCGACATCTAAACAAAAATATCTACGGAAAACCCGTATTCCTTCAAGTCCCTCTTGGATGCATTGTAAGACAAAGAAAAATGATAATTTTGTATGAAGAATAATCGCACATGCAAATACCTTGGCAGAAGGTTCCGTTTCCAGTAAATCCACCATTACATGTGCATCGATAAGACCCATAAGTGTTCGTGCAAAAAGCATCCCAGTGACAGTTGTTTACTGTTACACATTCATTGATGTCTAGGGCAAAATATTATATTGAAATTACCGAAATGGCATAAAATACAGTTACAGTTACAAATTGGAAGGTTACAGCGGCCTCCACGCATTGGTTCTGCTCATAACATTGGGGGACTCGTGCAATGATGTAGGAGTTGCCCAAATTTCGAAGTCTTTAAATTTCTTTGAACACAAACTCTATCTCTTGTCCACTTAGAAATATTGTGAACTGAAATGGTAATAAATATTCCGACAGGACAGGATACTTTAAGGGATAATAGGGATTCATCATTCCCGACTATAACCTGCCTTCAAGGTTCTGTAACACTACGCCATTTTGCTTCCAACTTGCAATGTAATTATAATTGATTTTTGAGGAATGTTAATTTGTAAAGAGTGTACATGTCGACAACTTTAGATGTCCCAGGAGTAGAATTGTATTAAAGTTCCTAGGAAAGTTGCATAGTGTAACACCGCCTTTAATGCATGCAACTTCTATAGAAATTATTCATTCAGTGCTACGTTAAAGTTATGCCACTTACCGGTACAAGAAAGGCCGTTCTCGGTAAAACCTTGACTACATATGCATGTTAAGCCATTTTTTGTTGTAATACATTGAAAATTTTTCCCACAGTTGTCCAATTTCAAGGAGCAATAATCGACATCTATAAACAATAATAAAAACTTAGAAGACTAAAAAGAGGGATCTCATTTGGATGTTTATCATACCTCTCAACCCCATTCCTCTGAGTTGTAATATCACATTATTAAAAATCGGAGATTCTTCGAAACAAAATTCGACCAAATGTTTGAAACAATTACAGAGGTTTGATTACCAGTAAAGTAAAATACAACATAGATTCGACCTTTTCCGCATAAGATTGTTTTTAAGGGGTAGGATTTTGTAACAAGTAAAACGAACTGGGCATAAAACAACTAATGCCGCCACTGCTGACTAAGTAATTAACGAACAAGAATTAACTATAGATTAGTATTGTTCTAAATAAAATAAAAACATTAAATATTATTTATACCAATCATGCAGAACAAAGGTAATAAAATTAATAAGTTGAAATACATAATTTTAGAGCTTAAGTTGGTAGAGCATAGAAAATCAGGATTTATATTTTCTTGAGATGTGAGCTCCGTCATCGATCATGTATATTTTTTATTATATATAAAGAACGCGATAATGTAAATGCTTGACTTAAAGACAATCGGCCCAAACGTGAACCTAAAAGTGTTGTATTCTGCTCAATCTATAAGTAAAAAAGCGACTGTTTATTTTAGACAGATCGTAGAAGTTTTATATTATTTTACAGCTTCGAGGGAAAATATTGAGAACTAAATAAAACCAATTCCGTCGTTCTAGCGTTGAAACCTAGTTTGTTATCGTTTTCGCAAAAATCATCTATTTTCCAACATTTGGTGTGTCTGGTCTGGATAACTATAGTGATTGAAGATTCAAACAAGTCTTTTTTCACACAGAGCAAATTGCCTTGCAATATGTCATGAAGAGATTTTAATATTTTTCAAAATAAAATAATTTTTTAGTTTTTTTTGTCAGACCTGAAATTTGTGCCAAGTTGTGATTAACATTATAATCTTTACAATTTCATGATAACCTTGACCTTGCATGGGTTGTTGGAATTTAATGCTGTGTAAGACAGTCCGTTATACAGTGGTTAAAATTAAAACATGATGGAAATCAAACCAACCTTCTGAAGTGCATGCCATTCCAACATCTTCCAAGTGACTACAGTCATGTCCGCCCCATCTCCTCGAGAAGAGACGACAAAATTCTGGATATTGACTTTGATGATATCCAATACAAGCATCAATGTCGAACATAATCTTTCCTATACCAGAAGGAATTTCTCGTCCTCGAAGAGTCCTGAGAACATTCCGATAACCAAGTTGACGACACGCAATGCGGGCATCATTTATGTCCCAATTATCATCGCAATATATTTCCCACATTCCCCAACGAAATATATCCACACGATCAGTGCCATTTAACCATGATGGTCCTTGTAACCTGAGAGTCGCATCTACGATTGTGACAATGGGAGTTAGAAAATACAGCAGACGATGGTTTTGGAACGATATACGGCGCACTAAATACCCAAATTTATTATAGTCATTTTGAAATCAATGGTGTTTCTTGCAATCTGATTGGTTAAAAATAGTGTGATTAATTCCCAAATCACACTATTTTTGAGCATTAATCACATCATTTATAAGCCAATAAGATTGAAGCTCTGCACCACAATAACCAATCTGATTTAGTATTTCAGTGTAACTATCCAATCAAATAACAGGGTAAAATGGTACAAAATTTTATTCTTTTGAATTTTTAAATGCTCTCCAAAATTTCTTGATAAAATTAAATGAAAATTACTCAAATTTTACACCCGTTTACGGTTCTTTCTGGCAATATTGTTTAATTTTTTGTATGATTTCAAAATGAATATAATAAAGTGGAAATTGCACTTCGTGTCGTGCAATTTTGATGTGAAATCAAACTTTTGATTGTAATCATGCGTTTGATTTCAAACCAAATTGCATTCCACTCTGTGCAATTACCATTATTAACCCCATGACTCAAACTTTACTATTAATCTGTGTTATCGCGCCTCTTAACTTCAACCAGCAATTTTGATCTAAATCACTGCAGATAACTCAGTGAAGAAGAATTTAAAAGTTGAGTTAAGCAAAAGCAAAATTGCGCAAATGCAACAACCAATGACTTAGGAGTATCTTAATCCTGCCTAATCACTCTCCATTACATTTCAACATGGGTGGTCATATGACTACCTTTATCTACGTAATTATTTGCAGCAAAGGGCTGCGTGAATGAGGTTGACGCGTGGATAAAAAATAATTTTCTAATAATCTGATTACTTCTATTTTTGTGGTTAGGAATTTTTTAGTACGTTTGATAAATTCCGGTTCTACATATGGCAATATTCTGCTATCAAGTCGCAAATAATAAACAGGGTTATTACAAAACACTGGTCGCTCATTTCACTTTAAGATTCACTTTAAGGATTTTTAGAAAAAAAAACATTTCGGTCATGTTTAATTTTCATTTATTGCCGGTAATTTGGACGAGTAAGTTATCTGAAAAATCTATAGAAATTGCAGACATGCCCGCGATGCGCCAGAACATTTCTTGAAGTAAAACACAGTACTTTCCACTTCCCAGTATAACCAGGGAGCAGCGTGGAAGCGTTTCGAATAAATTAGCATCCAAAGTGTTATAACAACTGCCTAAAATAGACAAAACAATTTTCGACGTTTCGACCTGAGGGCTTTCGTCAGGAGAGTTGATAAGTAGCGAGATTCGGGATGGTAACAACGTAAGTGGGTTTTAATCCACTGGTAATTTTGAAAGTTGCAGTACGTACGTTTGAAATCATTTAACATGTTGACAAAAATTAAATTGCAACATTGGCTGTTGGGAATTCACCGCAATAAGGAAATTTTATTTACGTTCACCTCCGCAAACAGAACCATTTCCAGAAGTTTGTGTTCTACAGCATTGATATGATCCTTTAATATTGTTGCAACTTGTCCCTGAAGGACAGCGGTGTGTTGAATCAGAACATTCATCTATATCTAATAAGCAAAAATGTTAAATATTCACCTTTCAAAACTGAGAACAGTTACCTATGCAGAACAAACCTGTATCCCTCAATATTTGTCCTGGATTTATTGGTGATTAAAGAAAATTTAATTTAAAATCATCATAATCAAACCAATACCTTGACAGAAAGTCCCATTCCCAGTAAATCCAGCATTACATGTGCATCGATAAGACCCAAAAGTGTTCGTGCAATAGGCATCCGAATGGCAGTTGTGTTCTGTTAAACATTCATTTTTGTCTAGATAAGATATTACCACTCGTCATTGCTCTAATAAAATTTGTAGTTTATTTTATTGGTCATTTATTTGACGATATCAAAATTTATGTTATGAAAAATACGCGCAGATGCGGAGCTAGCTCCAGTGAACTCTAAAAAATATTGGAACAATAATTTGATCGCCATCTTTGAAGTCTAATGGAAGGCCGTCATGAAGGTCAAAAGATTCCACTACCAAAAAATTGCACAGCAAAACAACGCCGGTTTTTATACGCAAACTCACATCATCTGAGTGAAAATGAAAGCTTAAAACGAGTAGTAACAAATAAATTTAAAAGAGGACCAGTTTCTTGAACGTGGAAAGGTCTAGATCTATATTTTTGCCAGGGGCGTACGAATATTTAAGATTCGGGGGAATGGGTTCATCATGGAAGAATTTTTTTTTTGAATTTATTGCTTTAGATCCTTGCTTTCAAAGTTTTTTGAGAGCAATTGCGCCAGACGATAACATTTTCCGAAGCAATCGTCGTTGTCTTTCTTCAACCTATGAAACACCAAAACTCATAACACTAAAACTATACTCTGATTAACGAAAACTTTTATGCATGAAAATTGATGACATCTTGCATGTGTTTGTTACCACAACCTACATACAATTTCCCATTATTACTCAGTTTGAATTTCAAAGCGTTTTCATTAAAACTACTGTGATATTGGGGGGGCAGAAAGTTATTTGCCCCTCCCATAACCCCCTCTCCCCTTCCTACGCCCCTGCTTTTGGTAGTTGAAGACGAAGTTCTTTTTTGGACCGTTCACATTCTTTAAATTTTTCATGTATATAAAGATGGTACCGACATCGCCGGTTTTTCGCACAGTTAGATCATACGGATTACTTAGATCTCTGGGTAGAAATGGTAAATTCGTTGTTCAAATTTGAATTGATTTATTAAACAATGTAAGCCAGTTTATGGCAAATTTTTCCTAAAAAATAAATTTTTTAAAAATTTCTTACTCCTCCATGCTCTCCCCAGTTCTTTTGAAGCGTGTTTTGCCTCATTTGCACTCATTTTCGTTCTATTAGCATTATATATCACTCACCAGAGCAGAAGACCCCGTTCCCGATAAAACCTTTATTACATCTGCATGTATAGCCATTTTCAGTGTTAACACAATGAGAATAACGCCTACATTTCGGTAATCCCATAGAGCAATAGTCGACATCTATAATTAACAAGAAGTGGAAATACACAATAGAGACCTTGAGCGTGCACGCTAAATTTGCTTCTTTCTTTGCTAAATACATGAGACATAGTGGATTGCTTTCTTACATTACCGATGAACATCACGAGATTTTTTTGTAGAACGTTTGTAAAATAGTGAAATTGCTGCACACTTGAAAATAGTGGAGTTTAAAAACGAAGTTTATTGGCAGCTTAGCAAACGCCGTTAACTTAAAGATAAATAAGGTCTCTATTTTTGGAGCTCATACTTACGTCCGTTTTTAATGTTAATTATATTACCTTGTGAAGTACATTCCACTCCAGCATCTTGATAATGTCCGCAGTCATGTCTTCCCCATCCGAATATGTGGTGAGGACAACTTTCTAGATTTTGTTCAGTCCCAGTACACCGAACTTCGTCCAACCAAATCTGTCCTGAACCAGAAGGAACTTCCCACCCTCGAAGAGCTCTAAGAGCATTCCGATAACCAAGTTGACGACATGCAACGCGAGCATCATCTATGTCCCAATTATCATCACAAATTGTTCCCCATTTTCCCGAATGTAATATTTCCACACGACCAGTACCATTTAACCTGGATGGTCCTTGTAACCTGAGAGTCATATCTAAAAATTTTGGAAGTGAAAGGTAGATTTACGAACACAAGGGAAAGTTATAGCTAGATTTCTTGACTAGCTTTGAAACAGGCGAGTATTTCTGGAATTAAAATTACCATGCCCTCTTTCTAGCTTAAGTGTTCCTAGGCCACGGTATTAGCGAGATTGTAGGTAATAAACTACATGTGTTTTCACTGACATGATTTCTAAACAGCTAAGCTATTGGCTACAGGTAAGTCTAAAATTTATCATGCGTTGAGTAAAAGAGAAATATCTTTCTTGGTAACAAAACAATCGATAATTAAACATGCGAGATTTATCACTAAGATTTGTCTAAAGTTAATTGCGACGATGTTAATAATATTCGGGAAGGTCAGGCCGCTATCTGAAGTCATAACTTGCATCTGGGACTTAAATAACTCTTCAACATTAGTTGATGTCGCAACATTTCATATGAATGGTTTATGTCACCTTTGCAATTTCCTGAACTTTCACAGCATTGATAGGATCCGTTAGTATTGGTGCAATTTGTCTCTGAAGGACAGCGGTGTGTTGAGTCAGAACATTCATCTTCATCTAAGCAAAAATTTAATATATACATTTGAAAACTGAAAATATTTATTCACGAAAAATATGAGAAATTTCGACGTTTGCCCTGAAGTTTTTTGCTGAAGAAAGAAAATTTACTCTGAGAATAATCATGCAAATACCTTGACATAAGGTTCCATTTCCAGTAAATCCATCATTACATGTGCATCGATAAGACCCAGGACTGTTCGTGCAAAATGCTTCGGAATGACAGTTGTTTATTGTTGAACATTCATCGATGTCTAGAGGTAAATATTATTAAATCACCTAAATGTCGATGCTAAGGACACTCCCTGCTGTAATAATCTTTTTCGTTCGTTAATTTAATGTATCGAAAACACACGGAGCGTTCGCTTTCGGCAGGTTGAACCAATTATACGTTGTAGCTGGAATAACTTTGCTACACTTATTATAATTATATAGAGTGTTTAAGGGGCTGTACATGAGCCCAGTTACCCGAGATTCAACGAAGCGTGAGATGATTTTGAGGTATTGAAATGACCAGATAACATGATCCTAGGAGTCGTATAATCACCATAACAATAACATGTGTTTGTTTGGTGTCATAAAGACTTATTTCAATACCTCAAAGTCCTCTCACGCTTCATTGAATCTCGGGTAACCGGGCTCATGTAAACCGCCCCTAAAAGATCCCGCTTATAGATCCCAGCTGTCGTAAAGTAATCCCTACAGTAGCAGCATGTGATTGTTTGGTCTCAGAGAGACTTATATTTCAGAACCAAAAGTTGCATCACGCTTTGTTGAAAATGTTCGGTAACCGGGCTCTTGCATGAAGGGAAAATGCAAACTACTTGGTTGACTGTAGAAATTACATATTTCCAAGCAACCATGGCCATGTTATTATTCTCTTTTGAGTTTATATATGGAGTTATCGTTCAAGCTATATGTATAAGAGTTCATCGAGCCAGCCTGTTGATTAATCCCTATAATTATGGGTTTATTCAAAAAAGTGACGTAAGCATACAAATGAAATCCATCGGGCAGAACTGAACATATGAATAAACACCACTTCAATTTTGCATTTGCTCCTCGGGCTCATATGAGCCTTAACGCTATTAATGTTGGTGGAAATTAACGGGAAAAATTTTTGCAAAGCTATATTATAAAAGCACTCACCATAGCATGAAAAGCCGTTCCCAGTGAAACCATGATTACATCTGCATGTAAAACCGTTGTTAATGCTAATACATTGTGAATGATGGGCACAATTGTCCAATCCCAATGAGCAATAATTGACATCTATAAAAAAAACACAAAAACACCGAAGAGTAAAATAGAGAATCTCATAATGTATGTTTATCATACGAGAAACCTTTTTCCACTGGTTTATATTGAAATATCAAGTTACTTTAGCTCCATCATTTACTTCTTATTACGTAGAGTTCTTTAGTATTCATCCACCTAGCTGTATTTTTCCAGTACATTTAACCATGTCCGAAATATGGTTTCCAATTGATTAATTTACCATGATATTTATTCTCTCATTTAGATAATACACTCCATGCAAACTTTCCAAATTATTGCTGCATGTTTAGCGCTATAAAACTTTAGAAGCGATTTTTATTTATTCACTTCTGCTTGACGAACTTTTTCACAGTGGAATAACTTAGAATATAATTATTTCCGTTGCCAGAACTAGATAATAAATTATGAAAATATATTTTTAGACATCATTCCCTCTTTGATTATATTTATAAAATGATCTAAATTGCAAACCTGAGCGACAATCTTTTTTACCTTTTGAAGTACATTCCACTCCAGCATCTTCATAATGTCCGCAGTCATGAAATGCCCAAGGGCGGTGAGGACAACTTTCTAGATTTTGTTCATTTCCAGTACAACCAACTTCGTCCAACCAAATCTGTCCTGAACCAGAAGGAACTTGCCATCCTCGAAGAGCTCTAAGAGCATTCCGATAACCAAGTTGACGACATGCAACCCGAGCATCATTTATGTCCCATGCATCATGACAAATTGTTCCCCATTTTCCTGAATATAATATTTCCACACGACCAGTGCCATTTAACCTTAATGGTCCTTCTAACCTGAGAGTCATATCTAAAATTGTGGGACCGAAAGTTAGAAAATGTAGCAGGTAATGATTTGGAACAATACATTAACAATAATTCCCTGAATTTTGGTATAAAACAGCTTGAATCTGTTTTAGCCCGCCTCTTCATTCCCAAACGGAAATTCCGATAAAACTACTACCAACGTATCTGCAATAATATAGTATGAGTATGCGAGTATATCAAAATGAAGCTGGGCGAAAGAAAAAAGCGTAAATGCAGAACGACAGGCGTTTTTGCAGTATCTTAATGTTGGCTTTTTCTTCTGCAGTATAAATTCTACATCTTTCAAAAATTTTCGTGTTTTTTAGACATGCATGGTCATAATGACTGGCTTTATAACTACAGTTATGGAGATGTCCGCGCGAATGCATTATGAAGTTCTTTGAGTTAGAATTTTTTTAAAATAAATTTTTATTTATATTTTGTGGTAATTGCCATCTTTCGAGGTCGTTTGGCAAGACAAGACAAGAAATCTTATAAAAAATACAAAAATCTAGAAACAGGAAGTCTAAAAAAAAGCACTTGTGCTGTATAGTCACTAGGCCATCCTAATGGCGAGTTTGTTAACAATAACCACTGCTTGTGTTTTCAACTCAATTTTTTAAACAATTAAGTTATTGGCTACAGGTAAGTCTGAAATTTAACATGCTGTGAGTAATAGAGTAAAAATTATTTCTTCGTGACAAACAATCGAAAATAATTAAAGATTCAAGATTTATCACTAAGATTTGTCTAAAGTTAATTTCGACGACGTTAATAATATTCGGGGTTGTTGGCCGCAATCGGAAATCAGAGATTGCATCTCTGGGACTTAAATCATTCTTCAATGTTGGTTGATGGCGCAATATATGTTTAATTTACGGTCACCTGACTTACCTCTGCAAATAGAACCATTTTCAGAATTTTCTTTTCTACAGCATTGATAGGATCCATTAGTGTTGGTGCAATTTGTCTCCGAAGGACAGCGGTGTGTTGAATCAGCACATTCATCTTCATCTAAGCAAAAATATTTTTAATTGTATTCCTCGATGTTTGTCCGGAATACATTGTAAAAGCAAAGAAAATCATAATTTTGTGTGAAGAATAATGATGCAAATACCTTGACATAAGGTTCCATTACCAGTAAATCCACCATTACACGTGCATCGATAAGAACCAGGACTGTTCGTGCAAAAAGCTTCAGGATGACAGTTGTTTAATGTTGAACATTCATCGATGTCTACGGAAAAATATTATTACATCACCCATGCCTATATGTGTTAAAGTTCATAAAAGAATAACGTCTATTTCCCACTTCAACCATATCGTAGCGTAACGCAGTGGCGTACGGGAAACAATAATTGGGGGGACATGCACATATATTCATAAATTATATTCATGTTGTGCAAGATGAATTTAATTTCAAATTCATTGCCAGGTCTGTTAACAGGAATATATGAATATGTGCTCCCTCCTGATTATCGTCTCCCGTACGCCACTTTAAGACCCTAACTTCGAAAATGAAAATAAGTAACTTCCAAGCAGCATTTTGGCAACAAATTTGGTTTCGCTGGCGTCATGAATATTTAACATCGCTTTGTGAGTGTCACAGAAGCAGGGAAAAGACTAAAAACGACAAAAAAGGTGAGCTAGTCATGGTCCAGATTATAAAATGGAAATAATTATTAGCAATCATAGAAGAACTTCTCCGAGGAATACCGCAAGCAGACAACTGCAAGAAACTAGACCAGTCGAGTGATATCGAGGAAACAAATATTGAAACAATTACTTAAAAGCATCACGAGTTAAGAGAATTGCGGTAATACGGAAAATTCAAACTAGTTAAATTTTAATTGTGATCAACTCAAGTCCCTGCCGGATATAAGGGGCGGGATCGGATCAAATGAATCATATCTAAAAGCGCTAATGGTAAATGGGTAAATGGCGCGGACAGGCGGACGTGGACTAGCGGATGCGAATAGTTAAATATCAGACTGTATGCGCATGCAAACGGAAATTTACACGTATAAACACCACCAATATCATCACCATTTTGCTTACGTCTATTCCTATTACGCTTAAGCTAATGAACTCCGCGTCCAAATAATTTATAATTCTGCTACCCCGGTATTTTCTTTCAGTAAACAATGCTACAGTTAACCATCACGAGTTTAGAGAGCTGCGGTAATCAGAGCCAAAAATAGATTTTTAGAATTCGCATGGCATGGAGAAAGTTCTTTATATTAACTTAATATGTTTACTTTATCGTTTCTTGGGACAGCTGTGCTCAGACATAGGTCGAAAAACATTGACGCACTCCCACTATGATACTTCCGTCTATCATGGCGCAAAATAGTACGCATATAAACACCATAGATAAAACACTATACGCTTGTACAGATTGCAAATAAATCATTGTTGATTCCGGTATACCTCGTCACGACCGATGCTTCCGATTAATTCCTTCTTTGTCTGAATAATTCCCAACCAGTCAGGTCTTAGAGTTATGTTATTTTACTAACCAGTTAGAGATATTTTACTAACCAGAACAAATAATTCCGTTCCCGGTGAAACCTTGATTACATCTGCATGTAAAACCATTGTCGGTGTCGATACATTGAGAACTCCGTCCACAGTTGTGCAATCCCATGGAGCAATAATCGACATCTATAAACAACAATGAAACACTAAAAACAAAATCTACAAGATATTCTCACTGAGTTGCAATTGGCAACTTTAAATTAGATTAAATAGAGTTGGAGATTGTAATAAAGAAGACAAATTCGCAATTCCATAACAACGTTGAACTTAAGTTCTTATAGAATGTAATACTGCGTAAGATAATCATACTGTGGTTAAAATTAAAACACGTAAAAAATAAACGTACCTTCAGCAGTACATTCCACACCAGCAACTTCCGAATGATCGCAGTCATGACTTCCCCATCCTTCATCATCGTTGTGAGGACAACTTTTTAGATTTTTCTCACTCCCAGTGCAACCAACTTCGTCCAACCAAATCTGTCCTGAACCAGAAGGAACATTTCGTCCTTGAAGAGCTCTAAGAGCATTCCGATAACCAAGTTGACGACATGCAACGCGGGCATCATTTATGTCCCAATCATCATGACAAATTGTTCCCCATCTTCCCCGATGTAATATTTCCACACGACCAATCCCATTTAACGTGGATCGTCCTCGCAACCTGAGCGTCTTATCTAAATTTTTTTTTAAATGAGATTAAATTCAAGAGGTCAAATACCCTGAGTGAAATGCTAACTTTATAAACGGTTTATTAAACTGAACGTTAGAAAATTATTTTCAATATTTAACAATAATCCTTGATTTTGACGTTCTATTCTTTAAAAGGCAATTTAAACTTGGTTGGACCTTCCAGATTAAAATTATTTTTTTCTAGCATTGAATTTAACCTTTTGCAAACATAGTTTTTGAAATCTACCTAGCTACCGAATACGAGCTTGGAGAGGTAATTTGAATTGAGGCGATTTCAATAAGTTTTGTTTCCGAAGTCATTCAACACAACTCCTGACAGATTTGATTTTATTGAGTGGCCGCGGAAGGTCATTCAGGGGGGTTAATACTCTAAAAATTCGCGTTCAGCATTATGAAAGTAGACACAAAGTAGACCGAATTCAGACAATGATTCAGTTTTCAGTTTATAAATTATTATAAATGTTATCCCCGAGCCGGCGCGAAGCGCCGTGCGAGGGTACTAATTCCGCTGGGAGATTTATTACACCCGGGTATTCTGACAGAACATAGCGGAATCCAAAGTTGCTCAAATTCTATGTCGTGGACCGTGGACCGTGGACGTTCAATGGTCATGGTACTTGTGCGCATGCGTGAAATGCGAACGAGTGTAGACTGGTAATCAACGAACGTTCTGATTGGCTAAGACAGAAAGTTTGTAATTCAATGAGAACGTCAGCAATTTAACTGTCATTTCGTAAACATTTTTGTAAAAGCGTTTCATAAACTTTGTGCAAAGAAAGTAAAACGAGAAGAAACAAGATATATGAAGCATGACAGATAGCAAAGATGAACGTGGATACAGTCAAAAAAAAAACAGCCGTGTAAGAGGAATAATTCATAATCTGCAAGCTTATAAATGTTTTCAAAGACAAAGGGTACGTGTTTATTTTGTTTATCTCGTACTTGTTTCGCGGTAAGAATGAGCCGTATTTGTATACTTTTCAGCTTTGTATGCCGTTCATTTGTTAAATTTTCAGTTTTTCTGCAAACGCATAAACCTGTGAAGGGCTATTACACCTTTGCTTTAACTTCAAAAATTGTTTTTGAAAGTGTAATTTGAATTTTGGTATCAAAAATACACACTATATTTATAAAGTATACTGAAACTTTTAGCCGCCGGCGTTGACTGCAATTACAGAATAAAAAATTGAATAAAACATTTGAAGTTTTTTCTTTGTCTGTGAAGATTTTGTACTGTTTTAATCGTTTGAAACTTCGATTTTAAACCGTTACTTAATTGCTGGCATGGTATAATGCAGGGCAATGTTTACACTAGCTTTGTGATTATTTTTGTATTGAATGATGGAAACTTTAAGACTGATTTGAGTTTTGTGTCATTTCATAATATAAGTTTAGATCAGGTTAACTCAGGAAATTGTGTACTTGGTTTGAAATAGCGAGGGGTTGCTGCATGCATGTATTTCTAGTAAGTGTAATATACGTGCAATTTCATTCCCTAACGCGCGTGAATTGTTTGGCAATGGGCATAATGCACGCTTTTTGAAAACTTAAACTAGCAAAATTTTAAATGTGATCTGTTCAAGTCCCTGCCGGATATAAGGGGCGGGCTCGGATCAAATGAAACACACCTAAAAGCACTAATGCTTTTAGGTAAAATTGCGCAGACCGGCGGACGCGGACCGGCGGATGCGGACCGGCGGACGTGGATCGGCGGACGCGAACCGGCGGACGCAGATAATTAATAACCTAAACGAATCTCATACAAATAGCCCCTCAGACGGGTTTTTACAAGAAACTTTCCCGTCCATAATATGAATTTAGTGAAACATAATATCAGACAGTATGAGCATGCAAACGGAAATTTACACTTATAAACACCACCAATATCATCACATCTATTTTACTTAATTACGTCTATTCCATGCAATTACGCTTAAGCTAATGATAATTATGGGTATGAACTCCGCGTCTATATATTGCCCTGGTATTTTCTTTCCGTAAACCATGTTAAATACAGTACATAAAAAAACCTTTGTCGCCGTAGTTAAACTAACACTCATCATGTAAATCACTGGCTATTATATTGTTTTCCAACAAGAAAAAGATAAAATATTTAGACATATGTATATTAATTATGTATCAGGTTTACGTTTTTAATGGTGATGCGTGAATAACTGCCCTTTTAAAAGAATTCGACATAAAACTAATGATATTCTGCATTAGTTAATATTTAGCAAGACAGTAAATTCAGCTTGGTCTATATCCGTTTGTCTAATGCTGTGCATGACTCAACGACTACATACACTCAATCAGCCGTTCAGGCATAAAAAATTTACACTGGTAAACGTGACAAATACTAATTTTACGAACACAGCCTGCCACTTTCAATCAGCATCATCACACAATAGCCTGCAAAATCTATAGTTTACCTGAATACTGCTCGTCTATAAAGATCGATTGTTTTAGGTTGCCCTCCCACAGTGCTCGAATCATAGCGTAGTGTACCAGTATTCTGTTACTAACGACTTCAGTGTTTAATTTTTGATACAGGTTACAACTATTACATGACGCACTACCATACGGAAAAAATATCAGGCTCTCGACTTGTCGCACCAGGACTGAACAATATTGTGCCACAGCCCATGAACATGTGTTGTTAACAATGCTGTTGCCTTTTGAACCTTTTCGAGCCATCAATGTTGCTGTACTCAGTTGCAACAACAGTTGATGGTTCAATCACACTCAGCAACTACTTAGTGATAATGTTGTTCACAGAGTGCAGTAAAACACTATTCATACATTTCCTTAAACAATTAGCAGCAACTCGTTTTAGACACTCTCATAAAGTGCCACAACATCGTTAAGCCATAAAAATTTACTGTTAATTAATGCTTTAAAGACAGAGAGTGTATGCAGTCGTCCAGGCATTAAATTTTCTACAGCCAACGACAAACAGATAATGTAAAGCTTAATTTGCTGCTTTGCTAAACACTACTACAGTGGTCCCGGCCTAATTAAATCAATATTGAATATCACGAGTTTCATGTTGAACGTTAACGATGTATCGAAATTGCTGCACACTTTGAGATAGTGTAGCTCACAAAGTTCTTCGAAGTTTGGCGTTTACCATAAGGTCACGTCTAGCCAAATTGTGCCGAAATTGTGTTAACATTAGCGATCGCGCGCACATCCCCTAATCAGCTGCCCAGACTGAATGTTTTGCACAACATAATTTGATTACAGCTAGCAGCGAAGTGAAATGATAAAAAATGTAAGAAGTCAGCGACGTAATGTACCTATGCAAATATTACTTACTTGTACTTTCAGAGGTTGCAAAATGAGTAGATAAAACAAACGCACAAAGTTTGATAAACATATTCAGTGGCATTTTCCTTCAGCCGTTACATTGAACAATGAACTTGAAATCAAAGGCTACATCATATTTTATGATCTGTTCAAGTCCCTGCCGGATATAGTCATTAATATAAGGGGCGGGCTCTGATCAAATGAAACATACCTAAAACAATTCCTCCTTTTTTTGAAACAGTACTCATAACCTCTTATTTTTGTGTGTAAATAGCGGGCGTGGACGCGGAAGGGCGGCCGGGGATGCGGACCGGCGGACGCAGATATAGATAAACAACCCAAACGATAAGTAAGTAAATAGCAGAATCATTTAACAATTAAGTCGCAAGAACAGTTGATTTCCTAATACACCTTCTACTCTTGATTTACAATAGTCGGTCAACCATTTGTGTCAAATGTTGAATTAAAAAAGTAAATATACTTCCAAAAACATTACACGACGTTTTCCTTCCGCTAAAGACAATCATGCATTACAACAAAATGATATGCATAAACACTCAACTGCTGTATCGAGCGAACAATAGCATTTGCAGCTAGTCAATAACATAAATGTATTTTTCATTCTCACTCAACAATTTTCAATACCATTTATCAACAAACATTTGTTCTTATATAAGGTTCATACACAAAATCAGTAACATAACTATATTGATAACCAAATAAGGTTATGTACAAATTCGACATCATACAAACAGCCCCTCAGACGGATCTTTACAGTCAACATTCCTGTCCCTAATATGAATTCGGCTAATATCAGGCCGTATGTCCATGCAAACGGAATTCAAAAACAACACACCACCAATATAATCGGGTCTATTTTGCTTACCGTAGTCTATTTGTATTACGCTTAATAATTTGGGTATGAACTCCGCGTCTATATATAATTCTGCTGCCCTGGTATTTCTTTCAGTAAACAATGTTATATAGAGTACATTAATAAATCTCCGTCGCCGTAGCTAAACTAGCATGATACTGAATAATTTATTGACTCATCATATAAATCACATGTCTATTATATTGTTTTCCAACAAGAGAAAGATAATAAATGCTATAAAATAAAGTAAATTGCGGTTGAATCTTTTCAAACCCTCAATGTTGCTGCATGATTATTAACAAGTTCCAACAACAGTTGATGGTTCAATAACATTCATACAAACATAAAGAAATGCATTAAAAACTTTATTTCAAAACGCTAGCCCCAATCACGAAAGCTGATTTCATGCATTGGGGGGCGTGCAAAGAAATAATTTAACAATCATAACATTTTTAAGTATCTACAACTATTTAAAAATATATTTTTTTCTTTTTTAAAGCGAATTTTTGCGAGCCTAAAGTTGAGCGAGCCTTCGAAAGGAACCGACAGAAATTGCCATTTTTCCATCCCTGGATATGTTACTCCTCAGAGACGGTCAAAACGGGGTTGAGTTAAAGCATTATAGATGACCTGTACTGATGACACGCCGAAGGACGACAATCCTAACAGCCACGCTTTTACAGATCATTTCTATATGGACGTCCCAAGATTTTATCTTCTAAGGAAACTCCTAAACATTTATATGGTAAAAACTCTGGGGACAGGATACTATTAATCAAAACGGGCTGATCACATATCTTATTTTTTATATCATAAGAATATGATTGCCATAATAATTATATGTCATGATAATTCCCTGAGAGCAACGTCAGTTCGATTCACGTTTCCGACCTTCAAACGATGGTTTATAATTTAGGCAAGATTATATAAAAATTAGTTAAAAGGCTAAAATCGTTCAACGAGATATGCCCTCGTCTCGTCATATTGAAATATTTTAACAAAGGACTTACGTCGTTCTTCGTATATAAGATTAGCAATTTTCCCTTTACATTGATTATGCAAAAGCCTTGCATCCATGCACATAATTCTTATATAGTTGTTAGGGCTTAGTTTCCTAATTAGTATCGCTAAGGGCCTAAGCTAGACAAAATTTGGCCGTTTTCCTCTTCAACCGTATAGTAGCGAAACGTAGCGTTTCTCATTGTTTTAAAGTCTTTAGTTCTGGTCGAATACTTGGGAAACAAAGAAATACGCTTCGTTACGCCACGATTGAAGTCGAAAACAGCTCTTAAAAGGTTTGCAGATGACGCTCGAACAATCATGCACGATGAACGACTTTGCTAAATAAAACTGTAGAGGTCTTTCCTTTCTTACATAAATGCTGAGTATCAGGACTTTTATGCAGAACGCCGGTTTAGGTCTTTAGGATGTAACGAAATTTTTTCATGCACTGTCTAAGATAGTGTATTTCAAACACAATGTACACTGGTGTCGTAAGCATGATGAAATCTAAGATTATTTTAGCTAGGCTAAGCCTAAAGAACTCCAGGCCATATTTTACCTACAGCACCACGAGGAATCCCAAGCTATAAAACACCTATACCACGAGGAATTCCAGACTGTAAAATACTTACCACGAGGATTGCAAGACATAATTTATAGCTACCGTGAGAATTTATGGCTACCGTGAGAATTTATGGCTACCCTAGCTTGTATTATATTTACAATAGGTGGTATAGAGGTCAATGAAGACCTTATTCGGCCTTATTGATACGTTAGAAATGATCATAGTATAAACAAGCACATGGGGTATGTTTTCATAATTATTTAATATATTAAGCAACATGGCCATGATACTCACTTCTTAAAATACCGGTACCACCGATTTCCGCCGATATATTGCTTATTTTCCGATTAAAGGACCATTCCTGGACGTGTGCATGTATCTTTATCGGTGCATAAAGAAATATGTAGGATACAATTGACATATTCGCAATAATCAACAAATATTCTTTCTCACAAGTGTTCAAATTTCTGGCCCTTCCTCATAATGGGCCTTTCGTCAGGCAATTCCTATCTGCGAACAGGCTGAATTTTAACCAGTGAACTATATAGATCTTACTGATTCTAAATTATAGAGGGTGTATAAAAAACAAGTACGATCGTTCTATTGGACCTGGAACTGGTGAAGTATAGATTCAATCTTTCTCTCCAGGATGAAATTTCAAATATTTATGAACCTAGGCAATCTTGCAATAGTTAAAATTATCGCTTTTCTACATTTTTCATCTACTTTCAATACAAAGACACTTGCCGAGTTGCACATCTATGTCCTATGTTATGCCGAGTTGCACATCTATGTCCTAATCTATGCCGCTGTAGCTGGCGAGAAGCTAGCGTTGCGTGCACCGTGCCACTGTCATTATAGTCGTTTTTATGTATATGTATGCTGGGCAAACCCTAAACAAATAAATAAAAAATAAGAAATGCCCTAGAGAGAAACGCATTTAACGCAATGGTTCTACAGGGTGTATAAAAAAAAACGCAACCACTTAATATTCATGAATATCCTCTTTGTTCTACAACACAAAAGACGTTTGGCCCCTGGAATGCGAGAAAGCTTGTAATCATATTCTAGCGGCACAATCGTTGGTAAACAAAGTCGGGTGCGTAAACCAATGAGCTGAATTGAAAGTATTTAACGAGTAAAATTTTATTTACAATGAATCTTACAAGGTCGGCAGTTAGCACTCAAGTTATCATGCACGACAATAAAAATCGTTGTTCGGTTGTTAGCTGCACCATTATTAGTTTAGCTGATTTGACCATTAGCAGTTGAACTGTACGATTAGAAGCCATTTTAAAATCCCAGGGGCATAAAATCTATTGAGCTTATAAACAATATGAATTTTAGAATATTAAGTGGTTGCGTTTTTTTTGATACACCCTTTTTTTGATACACCCTGTATAATCATGAATATATATTGTGTACAAAACAAAGAAAATACACGACCTTCTGGCTTGAACTCATAGTATATGAATATTAATAATATTAAAATTTGCCTCCCGTCACAACCTGACATGGCTTGCAAATTTTCTGCAGAATACAAGCACAAACAATTTAACTCCGTAAGTCGATAAAGAATAACCTTTAAGATGGTTGTGTGAAGATTGATCACGATCTGGTGCGAAATGACGCAGCCTTAGCCATTCGAACTTGCTTCAGTTATGCATACTAATATTGAATATAATCTATACGCATTACTACGCTACAATTTTGAGTTGCTTCTAAATTTCTTTAAAATAAAAAAATCAAAATTATAACTCCGTCAATCGATGGGGAATATCGCTAAGGATAGTTGTGCGAAGTTTAATTGCGATCTGATGCGAATTGATGGAGCCTTAGGCTTTTTTAAAGAGCGTCACCCCCTAACAACAACAACAATAACAACAAGAAGATTAGCCGCGTGTGGGGACCAGTTCCTCGTCCAAAAAGGTAATCTAACTTCAACACACTACTGTACGTGAATTGCTCAGCCTATGAGCAAATTTTTTGGACATTCAGAAAGATCAGGCTTTTAACTATCAGATGACATTCATGTCCCAAAGGGAGTTAATTTTCAATCATTTTAATCTTAACTCTTAGAGGTGAAAATATGCGATTTTGACTAACACTTTTCATCAGCCTCCTTTTTGCTCATTTTTCACCATTTGGTACTAAAAAGACGTACGTCATTCAATAGTTAAAAGCCTAAACTTTCCGAATGTGAAAAAATTTCGTTAATAGAATGAGTAGTTCACGCACAATAGCACGCCAAAGTTTGAATACCTTTTTTGATACACCTTGTATTAGAGTCGACATAATCTCATGAAACACCGACGTAGGATTTTTGTAAATGAACGTTTCATTTCACCGACAATTTTTGAATAAACGTAGGCATGATAAATATATAAAGAATTATCAAGCAGTTCACCGTGATGGTACGAAGCTGAAAGTCAAAGCTTCCTGTCAGCAAAGTGCAAAATTATATGCTTGATTTTAGAAACAGTCTCACTACCTGATTTCAGGCTCCTAAAACTACGGATTCTTTATTTACCCAAATTTGAAAAATACAATTTTCCTGAAATTAGAAACTACGATAACAAGCTGAGTGATACTAAAAAGTAAACTAAAAAAAATAAATTACTAGACTTATTATAGTTAAACATGCATAATGAATTGTAAAATGACTGTTGTCAAAAATCACTTTTTCATAACCTCAAATGCTCTAGCATTCAGTGACTTTATTGAGTTCACCTTGATCTATTAGCTCACATCTTTCATCACTCTCTTTGACAGTTTTGCTAACAGCTGAACCTTGATTCTTATTGTCGTCACCAATTCCAGAATGTAAATCGTCTTTTGACACCAACTGCAAGTTTTCATTATCATGGAATGTTCTTTGTGATCGTCTACGTCGTCTTCGTATCAATATTACCAGCAGTATTATTCCAAGCAATAAAAATAGACCAACAATGATATAAGCCAAGTTCGGGAAGGACAAAAATTTGTTTTCCGGTGATCCTGATTTCCTGTTGAGAATTTCTTTTTCTGCTGGTAATAAAGTAGTGGACATTATGAAGGCCCATATGCAAACACAAACAGGTTCAGTATTTTGATACTATTTTTCAGTTATTTTTTTCTGTCGTGTTACTCTATATATTATGCATATCTTGTATCCGGTTATGTTGTCAATCATTGTTGTAAGTAATTATGAATATGATACATGCAAGATGATACTCAATGAATAACGTCTACTTAATAAATTTCACAATGTAAATAACTCATTCAAACTGAAGATGGCTTATGGTTAAGTCGAAGCGTGTTTGCTATTGAAAATTTTGTTGTTTATTTCAAATGCTTAATTACTCTTGTGCTATTAAGATCATATGGTAACGTCCAAAGAATTTTGATTTTTTTGAATACAGTAATAAAATACCTTTTAAAATTTATACATCCATATCCCGACAAATAGCTACACTAAGTGTACTAATAGCTACACTAAATGTACGGTAATACTATTCTCCATTATTATATAATATTTACTATGATTGTTAAAAATAGATACCTTTACAATTATACCCATCTCCTGTGAAGCCCTCTTTGCATCTGCACTCAAACGATCCATTTGTGTTTAAACAATCCGCATTTGAATCACATGACACCTCTTGTTCGATACACTCGTTAATATCTGGAAGGAACGTGATACTTTTAACTTTGAAAAATTTATCAACACTGCTAATTGTATACTGCAAAAAAATTGAACAGAACGTTACCACGTATTATAGAGAAATGGAATCTGGATCATTCAATCTGGATTGGACTATTCTTCTATTAAACTAAATTTAAAAACTAGGAATAGTTCGAAACACCATTCCAAATTTGGAATAAAGTTTGTATGCATATAGTATAAAATTAAAAAAAAATTAAACGCTCAGAAAATGCCTCAAATATGCAAAAAATACTGGATTATTCCATATTATGTCTCAGGGTATTATTTTTGTCCAAAATTAACTGTTTCCAAAGATCTATAGCTAGTAGCCTATAATATTTTGAAGATTTTCGTAATCGCAGCGGCAACTATAAAGTAAGCAGTGAGGTGAAAATCATGATATCATACGACGATCGAAAACCTTATATCCACTGGGAAATCGAAATTATTTCTTTTGTTTTAAAAACAAACTTTTTTGAGGAAGCAAGTGCATGGTTTTAGATCTTTCTAGCTGAAATGTTAAAACTGAGTAGAAATGTTTATACAAAAGTCATGTTAAACTTGTAATGCGTAATATTATTCCTTTTTCTTTAATATAACTTACACACCTGGTCGGCAAATCCCTGTTTGATTAGAACAGCATTGATAAGATCCAACGGTGTTTTTGCACTTTGAAGTTGACGGACAGGTATATATATTTAGAGAACATTCATCGACATCTAAATTGGCAGAGTTTTGATTTTATCAAACCACCACCTCATCTTCAATATTTTCAAAAAACAATTTAATTTTATTTCTTAGTGTTAGGTTTTTATTAAAGTTATTTCACAAGTCAAAACAAGTGCTCACCGTCACATACAGTTCCATTTCCGGTGTATCCATTTTTGCATACACATTGATACGATCCGATGGTATTGGTGCAGAAAGCGTCCGAAGAACAGTTGTGAGATGATTCACATTCATTGATATCTGGGGATAAATTTAAAAATAAAATATTTAACATAATAGACACTTCCCGAATTTGCTTGATATGATAGACATTCATTGATATCTAGGGATAAATTTGAAAATAAAATGTTTTATAATTTATACTATAATATGCATGGTGTTGTATTTGCGATTGCGCCATTATGAAAAGCGATGATACAACATGTGGTCAACATGAAAAATATTTCTAAAAAACTGTTTTGTTATAATAATAATAAAAAATACACAGACGCTGGTATATTAAAACGTTATATATTTCACTATTAAAGCGCATGGGTACAAGGCTGTTCATGACAGGATTTAGGCAACTTTGGATTCCGTTATGTTCTATCACAATACCTTAAAGGCCATTTAAGCACGAGTCTTTGGGATGAAAGATTGACCACATAGAATAATATGCTATAGCAGTGCTTCCTCCAAATCCCTTCTCCCACAAAAATGTGTCTGTGTATTCTTTTGCACAGAAAACCCGCTCTCCGGTCAACCATGCATTAGAGGGCTTATGATGATTAATTTCCCGTATAACCACTTTTGGGGTTTTGCAACTTAATTCACCGCTGCAAGCTTTGTCATTTTTGCTAAAAGTGTTACCCCTTAGCTAATATTCACATACTCTCACTTCTATTCAAAAACAAAATATCATGCATGTAGGCCTGTGGGAAGATTATTATGGTTGCGTTTTTTTTATACACCCGGTATGTCACTCACCAAAGCAAGTAAACCCGTTCCCGGTAAAACCTTGTTTACATCTGCATGTAAAACCAGTGTAAGCGTCGACAATACATTGAAAATTACTCCCACAGTTGTGCAATCCCAAGGAGCAATAATCAACATCTATAAACAACAATAAATGTGGAATTTCTTTGTTATGACTAGAAAAACTGAACGTTAATTAGCAAAATAGATTGACCAGTTTATAAGAATAACGTAAAGCACCTTCAAACGAACACATTACTCCAGCATCTTTATAATGAAAGCAGTCATGGTGACCCCACCCTCCAGAAAAACAACTGGACAGTTCTTGCTCATTCCCAGCGCAATTAACCTTGTCTAGCCATATCCGTCTTTTACCAGGTGTAAATTGGCCATTGAACGCCTGAAGAGCTCTAAGAGCACCCGGATAACCAAGTTGACGACAGGCCACTTGAGCATCTCTTATATCCCAATTATTACCACAGATTGCTCCCCATTGTCCAGCATGTAATATTTCCACACGACCAGTGCCATTTGAAATTAACGGACCTTGTAACCTGATGTGTGGCTCTAATGATTTCGACAAAATAATTTGGAGAAATTTGAGAACAGGTTAGTTTAATAAACCCTCGGACCAATTTTACGGTAATATGGAGCTTTAATGCACAGGTTAAGATACCCTGGTTCCGGTGTACGGGTAGCCTTGTTTTGCTCTACGAATTTCCATCAGTGTTTCTCAATTTTTTCGAAGGTTAATTCGACAATTCTTTTCCAGTAGACTTTAGCCTCTTGAATTTGTATCATGAAACGTGCAAAAAACAAGAAATTCCAATGAACAAATTATGGCTACCCGCACCCGTATACCGGAACCGGGGTATCTAAAGCCCCGTTTACACTACACTCAATTTATCGGCACGGCACGGCTAAAATGGGTACCCGTACCCAGTTTTGTTAGTATTCAGGCTACCAAAACAAAGGCCGAGTACAGATAAAATGAGCACGGTAACCCATTTTAGCCGTGCCGTGCCAATAAATCGAGTGTAGTGTAAACGGGGCTTTAACCTCTCTATTCTCGCGTCTTGGAATTCTTTGCTTACGCCATCAGCCAAAATTTGTAGTCACCGAGTACGAGTTAATTTATATTTCTTTCATAGGATCAGATTTATTGAATTGGACGCTAGACGTTCGTTGAATTATATCAGTTTGAAAGCGATTCTCGATTACCGGTGCGAGCGAAGCGGCCTTTGAAAATCCGCCCATGTGATCGTGACGGGCCTGAAAAACAAAGGCTGAGCCGATGTGATGAAAAATCGCCTTAATACATTTCACAGGTTGCCAGCTCTTACCGATATAATTTCTTGTTTTAAATGTAAAAATTGGGAGAGCTTTGAATGCGCTGTGTAAGCGTTTGGCAACCCACCCTAGGGCCACTGCGTCATTATATTTAATGCAAAGTCGTCGCCAACTGGCAATAAATCTAACTGTCGTAGAAATTCTAACCGTCTTTAAGCACGCGTTCTTTTTACTTTCAGACATGTTTAAACTCTTCCGGAATTTGTTCTCGGGCAATGAAAACAACCCAACAAACAATAGATTACATTGCTGGCCTCGTTTTCAAGCTATTGTTTGTGTGTATTCAAAAAAATTTCTATAAGTACCTTTACAAACCGAATCTTCACAACAAAGATAAGTTCCAACTGTATTGGCACAGATGGCGTTTGCAGGACAGTTATAAATCGCCCCAGAGCATTCGTCGGCATCTAAAAGGGGTGATAGAGGGAGAGTCTATTATTTTTAGTGCGGGTCAGGTAGAAGCTACAGCGGATGCAAGTAAAGGGGCGCGTAACCATTCCGTGTGGCTAGTGCAGTGCAGAGCAGGGAAGTGAAGTGCAGTGGGTGAGGTAGTACAGTGTAACACGTTGGTCATATTCGGCAAATTTTCTCCCGGTAAAGAGGGCTCAGTTTTTCAGCGGTCTTCGCATAAAAAATTAAAAGCTTTTCGTTTTACGCCTTGCTCTCAATTTTATGTAAGTTGTCCGCTGACAATATGAGCCTGCACGAGTGGGAGAAACTTAGCTAAGTTGGACCAGCGTGTAAAATAATGTACTAGAATACAGTGCATGCAGTGCAGTGCTCGTACAATTAATAACTAATTAATACAGTAGGAGTGAAATTTTAAAATAATATCACTCATACTATTACTCCCCATGGAATGTTAATCTACAATCATGTTTACTAATCTGAACCTTCAACTACATCTAAACATGGTAAAAATAAAAAAATCAAATCTGTTTTTGTTCACACTTGCGCAACATAAAATGTTTAATTCTATTATTTGATAACGATCGAAGTATACAAGTACCTTGGCAAACACTTCCATTTTTAATGAATCCACTTTTACAATAGCATTGGTAAGATCCAAGAGTGTTGGTGCAGAGAGCGTTTGAATCACACATGTTTGCAAATGAACATTCATTGATATCTAGGATAAATATGAGGCGAGCGTTTTTTTGTTGAAATATGCAAAAACTTGACATTTTGGCAGGTCTTGATTTCGATGTGGCATTTTTCGATGTGAAAATGCATTTACTGGATATATGACTAAAATATAACTATGACAATGGGATTTTGTACATTGACGGTTAAAAAGCGTAATTGAGAGAAGATATATCCCACATTTTTTGTCCTCGTCTTTTAACAACTTTCGTGGGTACCAAATTTCAAAGCTGGATTAATCGTCGCCACCTTTTTAACAAAGATATGTTAAAATTTTTTTTTTGGTGAATTATGAATAATTGAAATTGAGATGATTCTTGGATATCATGGCTGCAATATGACCCTTTTTAAACCCGTTCTTTTCATACTTTTTTCTGCAAAATATTTCTTAGTTTGTAAACGATTCGAAACACACTTTTTTTAAATATGCTCTGTTTGGTTTTAATTTGGAAATATCTCGTCTAAATTTCATGAATTTTGAGAAAGGATTGATGTGTTTTTTTCGCAGTTTTACCCTGTAACTCAAAAGGCCTTGAAGCATTTTTTATAAGTATGCTGGGCGCATTATGACTAAAAAATCTGTCGTCACTTTAATTTTTTTTCGGGTGTTACGAGAGGTGTGTAGCTAACATTTTAAATTAGTTGAAATAAAACGTTTCTGAATTGATCCTCGCACAGGGTTGGTCTTTGAATTCGTCAGTACCTTATGGAATACAAATGTTCTTTGACTTCTTTCTATCGAACATTAAGAAACATTAGATTAAATCCGATATATTCATTCGTTTGAATATATTTTAAAGCGATTTGTTCTGCATGACGTAAGCAACTCGCATGCGATTTTAACGATAGAACTGAAAAAAGTATTAAAAAGCAAAAACCAGCTTAAAGATTATGTCATTTGAAAATGTCAAATATAAATTGTAAGAGGTCTGCCACAGACCGATCATTTACAAGATCGGAAATAGGGGAATGGAATGCAATACCACAAAAATCTCAAAAACGTTTTTCGATTAGACAATTTGAATTTGACTTATAATAAAATTATCCATCTTCGTTGCGTGATTAAATTGAAATCTAAAGGTACTTAATTGTCACTAACCATTGCAAGAAACACCGTTGCCGGTATAGCCTGGATTACATCTGCATGAAAAACCATCAGTTTCGTTAATGCATTGAGCACGAGAATTACAGTTGTGCAGTCCCGATGAACAGTAATCAACATCTATAAATATTATAATTAAAATAATTCGAATTCCATGAAGATAAGGAAACGTAGAAAGTTAATTCAGTACGGGTGCAATAAATTTAATACAATCGAAAACCGGTCATTTCACTGTTTGGCAAATTTCTTGACATTAGAAATAAGTCGCAGTAACGTTGGGTCAATGAAAAGCTTTTAATTTAAAATGAAACTTTTAAGAAATCCTACCACCCTTTCACCGTTGAATTATTTTTTACCTTCGTAAGAACATTGCACTCCAACATCGTGAATATGACTGCAGTAATCGCTATACCATGCGTTATGGCGACGTGGACAACTTTCCAAATTTTTCTCGTTTCCAGTACAATGCAGCTCTTCAAACAAAATCTGTCCTGAGCCATCAGGAACTTGCCATCCTCGAAGAGCTCTGAGAGCACCCGGATAACCAAGTTGACGACATGCAACGCGAGCATCATTTATTTCCCAATTATAACCACAGATTGTCGCCCAATCTCCGTTATGGCGCACTTCCACACGACCAGTACCATTGAATCTTAACGGTCCTCGCAATCTGACAGTAATCTCTAAAAATATTGGCATCGACATGAAGCAAACCACGTCTCATTTTAGATATAAACAAAGAAGAAAACGAAAATATAACCTAACTATTTCACATCTTGGACTGGCTTTTCTTTTTCACAGGGATGGCGGGAAGATGCAGAGGAAAAGCGGAGCAGGTTTAGTTTCGCTTTTTCGTCGTTTCCATTTACATTTGTTTATTAGCAGGGCGGACCTGGGGTAAGTCCATGCAGTCAGTCGCGCGCCTTACGTATTTTTAGATACTCAAAATTATCTTCAAATATGAATAACATCTTTCAAGGTTGGAATAAGAATTGCATAGTCCAGTTTAAAGTGTCATAGTCCAGTTTAAAGGGTTCAGTTTCAGAATTAAAAACAATATTTTTTATCCAGAGCAGCGGTAAAGCGAAAACTGAAAAAACTTGCAGAATCGAGTGGATCAGCCGGCTCATGGATAAGGCATTGGGACCTATCTCGACTGATTTGTGGAAGAGCCAGACTGGTTTGCACCTTTCAAGGGAGTCAAATCAGTCCATTTCTTGCATTGGGAATGTTCAGTTTGAATTTACGTTTGGACTGGAGAGTTTGACAATTTGCATTATATTGAAGTTTGCAATGCATTTTACAATATGCGTAATCATTATTTTTGTTATGATTAGCACGATTTTGCGAAGTTCTTTGTACGTATGTGTGTATTTTAATCGGTGCAAATGAAATATTTCGGTTCGTTTTATTTGAGGATAATGTCTGATTTGTGTTAAGTCAATTACTGCATGCTATCATAAGGAGATCCTAGGAGTACGGAGTTGTGAGTTTTGAAATCTGACCCTCGCCAGTTCTTTTAATACGGTATTTTTAAGCGGGATCTAGTGTCTCCTTAATGGGCATAGCGATGAAACATAAAATTAGCCAAAATAATCAAAATTCCGATCTGCCTAGTTAATTTTTTTCAAATTTTCTCAATCTGGACTTTGAAAAATACGTTTGAAAAAATCCTAAATCCGCCCCTCAGGATAAATTTTCATCAGACGATTGTGCTATTCTTGATACTCGTCGGCGGTATACATATACTTAAGATGACTGGTGAATGTAATCGTTAAAATGAAAAACCCCTGGTGGCAAATTAAGGTCACGCCGTGCAGCTGCCCCTGCAGCCATCTGCTCTGGCGCACAATCTCAGAAAGTATGAAAACTGAACTAAAAGATGAATTCGCATGATTCTGTTTTTCTTAAGTAATACACGAGTAAATAGGGCGATTTAGCACGAGGACGTTAACGTCAAAAACGACGTCGAGATAACAAATAAATGGCGTAAAGCGCCCCAATATGGACAGGCCACATGCAGCATTTACTTGCCATTTTCACGTCGTCATTGACGTTCACGTCCTCGTGCTAGATCGCCCTAATATAGTGCATGAACGTGTCAATATTCACCTTTCACTAAAATAATTTTGGTTCTTAAGACCCCAGGCACAGATTTTCGCATATGTAGGTTTAAAAGACGGTATAATTATGGTAAAGAGAGTATATGTTTAGGCATTGTTTTATTTACCTCGGCAAGTCACATTACTTCCACCAGATTGTCTCAAGCAACATTCATATGAGCCAACAATGTTTCTGCAAGTTGCTGTTGCACGACAGTAGTGCGCGGAATTAGAACACTCGTCATAATCTAAGAAGCATTTGGCAGATTATTATTGAAATTATCATAAACGTTTCTACTTCATCGTGATCCAAAAATAAACTATTCAAAAGTGGCGGAAACTGCATACAGATTCCTGTTGTATTGTTTTTTTTATCTGAAAAGTCGAAATACCTTCGCAAACAGTCCCATTTGCAATAAATCCACCTTTACATGTGCATTGGTAAGATCCAGGAGTGTTGATGCAAAGAGCGTTCGAATAACAGATGTGAGGTGATGAGCATTCATTGATATCTTTAGGTTAAATTTATAAATCTGCTAATTATCATAATAAAAAAGTTTAGGCTAACTTTCTCGTATTCAACATGTTCTCGTTGAACATATATCTCATTCAAAATCAGTTTGCATGCATGTACAGTTTAGCTAGTTTGAAAACACGAAATCTGCAACGCAACGTCGCCCTTGTTTAAAACAAAGTTTCGCAGTGTTTATCTATACGTCCCATATTGTTGATAAAGCAACTGGATCCAATATTTTCGTAATAGTCAGATCTATACATAAGAATTCAATTGTTACGTCAAGTTGACGGGCAATGCCAAACTCAGCACGCTAGCTGCTTTGTTCGTCGTCCTTCTTCTTATCCCATTCTTCGAAAAGCGAGTTTTCCATTAAAATGCACAAAATCGATAATATAGACAGGTTGGAAATTAAATCACTCGCTATTCTCTCAGTTCGCGAAACTTTGTTTTAAACAATAGCGACGTAGCGTCGTAGAAAGCATAGCAAAGGATTAATTTTCTCGAATTGGACGAAAGCTTTCGAACACTGCGCAATGTCCCGAAATTTCTCGTTCATTGTATGGTCAGCGCGCGTGCCTTTATTTGCATGTCAACAAAACACTCACAAAGTCTTTAAATGACAGCCTGCAGCGAAGCTTGGATCTTGAATGCAGCAATCAATGAACACAGATTAAATATGTTGGAGAATTTATACTCCTGTTTTGTTTACAAATATGCACTTGCATGTCATACAATGAACTCGAAATTTCAATATCGCACTCGGCCTAAGGCCTCAATATTAATTTTAATTTTTTTTGTTTATTTTGTGTTCCGCGCGTGCGTTTTTTGTGAACAAAACACTCACAACAGTCTCCAACCCTTAATTATTAGCAACCGTCAAGACAGAATTATTATTTTATAGCTGTATACATCACAAACCATTGCAAGAAAAGCCAGTTCCAGTATAACCTTGATTACATTTGCACGAGAAGCCACCATCAACAGTTGTAATACACTCAGCATTTCTATGACAGCTGTGCAATCCGGTGGAACAATAATCAACACCTGAATACAATATTGAATGCAAAAGTTGAAAGAAATATATTTCAAACATTGCGACCAGGTTTTATCAAACCTGTTTAGCTTAAACGATTGATAGTTAAATAACACTCTTACATCTTCCTTAAATGAGTCAACTTCAATATTATAATTATGCACTGAATATGTAGTTGTAAACTGTATATCATATAATTATTGTAAACAGTATATAAATCATTAAGGTTAAAAAAATTAATTTGATATGCCCGTTAAATAAAACGATAGAATTGCTTTCTATTTTGAACTTAGCCTCCTTTTAAGCTAAACGGGCTTGATATACACCGGCACCATACACCTATTATACTATTTATATAAGTACTGATTGTTAATCTTACCTTTTACACCACACTCTACTCCGGCATCTTTATAATGGTGACAGTAAACTTTACGTGCGACCCAGTCAATACCAGGACAACTAGATAAATTATTCTCACGACCTGTGCATTCAAGCTTGTTTAACCATATCTTACCAAAACCATCGGGCACTTCATGACGGGGCAATGTTCGAATAGCACCAGGGAAACCAAGTTGACGACATACTACTTGAGCATCATGTATATCCCAATTAATATCACAGATTGTTCCCCATTGTCCATCATGGTATACTTCAACACGGCCAGTATTATTTGAAATTAATGGTCCTTCTAACTTTATCGAGGGTTCTGATGGTTCGAGTAATGCCGGATAAATGTAAAAAATAAAAAAGCTTTCCTATTAATTTAGTAAGACCGTACAGTGCATGGGCTAAGACACTACGCGGCAAAAATGAATTTCTTATTTTAGGAAATATTCTCTTTGTTTGAGAAATATGTTAGAAAATGTTTTCTTAAGAAAATGGAAGTCACGAGACAAGAAATAGGGTCTTTGCATTATTACTATAACTTTAAGAGGAACACAGATCTATATATAGAAGGAACTAGACTGAGTTCCGAAACATCAACTGCTCGAACCGTCTTGACCTAGTTGCTCAGTTGGAAGAGCATGGGACTAGCAAACCAAAGGTTGCGGTTTCGATTCCCACCGATAAGCTGATCCTTAAGTTTACCCGGTTGGTGACTCAGAGTAGCAATATCACAAATATATATATCACAACATACATTTCATATTGAAGTTTTATTTACCTTTGCAAGTCGATTCGTTTCTTCCAGGTTCACCAATACAGCATAGAAAAGATCCTGGGATGTTGGAGCAATATTCGACTGAAGGACACCTGGCAGTAGACTGAGAGCACTCATTGATGTCTATACCAGATAAAGAAGTTTGAATTTATGTTCACGTTAGATATTCACCTGGGTTGAGCTTAGATATAGACACTATGATCTGAGGGTGTATAATTATGAAGGTAACCTCAAACCTTGGCAAATGGTTCCATTCCCAGTATATCCAACATTGCATGTGCATCGATAAGATCCGTAATTATTGACGCAACTGGCATTTGGATGACAGCTGTCAGGCGACAAGCATTCATTCATATCTAGGGATGTATACTGGAAATTAATATTCCCTATAAATAATACATGAGGGAGAAAGTTAACGTTATAATTTGGGTAAAATTCAAAAAACATTTAACAGCCAAGATCTTCCGTTGTTAATGGAAACAACACAAGCAGTTTACAGCATTGCTGGTGATGCAAGGTAGGTTAACTTGGTAAAAAGCCAGATCTGTTTTCACGCAAAATAAATGATAATCTTCGCGGCCAAATACGACATTTTTTATAAGTTAACAACTGGTGGGTTTTCAGCCTGGACGTTTATCTAACCTACATGCATGCATGCATGCAGACATAAATAAAGAAAACATATACGTATGCGTTTTAGTGCCACGTATACCTCTGCTGTTTAATATGTGAAAATATGACCCGCCGCAATGGCCAGGCGACTGACCTATTTTATTCCTGCATTGAAACATTGTGGAAAACAAACGTTTGCCTTTACATTCCGGTTGTGATTTGATGAACCGTAAGCTAGGTCATTGTTAATTTCTGCAACTTTTAACGAAAATAAACCATGCAGTCCTTCATTTAAGATGATTTATGCGACTCACCATCACAAGAGGCGCCGGTAAAACCTTGATTACATCTGCATGTAAAACCACTGTCAGTTTTAATACATCGAGAGTTACCGCTACAGTTGTGCAATCCCAAGGAGCAATAATCAACATCTATAAACAATAATGAAAATGTAGAAGACTAAAAAGAGGAAACTCACTTTGTATGTTTATCATACGACATTCTTCTCGGCAGAAATATCAAATTAGTTTATTAAAAATCAGAGACTATTTAAAAAAATCACCAAATTTTGAAAGCTATTACAGATGTTTGATTACCAGTAATATAAAATACACTACTGTCAATAATATTCACTTCATTGAAAATAGAGACAACTAGATAAGAACATTGCACAGTTTTTTGGCACTTTCGTGCAATATCTGAGTAGCCGTTTACATGATTTCAGTTACCCGGGATTAAACGTGTGAGATGATTTTGAGGTATTGAAATAAGTCTCTATGAGAGCAAACAAGTATAATTATGTTATTACAAAACCTATAACCAAGCTGACGACATGCAACGCGAGCATCATCTATGTCCCAATTATTATAACAAATTTTTCCCCATTTTCCTGAATAGAATATTTCAACAATTATTTGGGACAACACACGCCGCAAGGACGATAGCTACGATGCTGTTGTATCAAGCCTTAAGCGGTGTTTAGGTTTAAAGTAGATATCAGGCAAAAATTTTTTTTTGACTTGAATACAAATATGTTTACAACAACATATTTTAGTGCATAATATTGAGCTGATAAATTTATTTCACTGCTTTTTCCCGCCCTGCGCGTCAGTTGTCTTACTACACGCCTTTGCCATGGCGAATTTTGAAGTGGGCTTGGCGAAACAAATTCAACAACCAACCATTTTGGCAATATCTTAATAAAAAGCTTACTTGTTTTACAATATAGACATAGACTGATTATTTTTATTTTTGTGTTTAGATGTTTTTTACTACGTTCCATAATTCGATGTTTCGTCATTTTGCCTTCAAGTTGACTTATATATAAACATAGTTATTAGAAAACGACGGTCTTTCATTTCACCTAGTTGGGAGAATAAGACCTAGGTTTTTTCAATTTTCTTGGAATAAAAACATTATTGGGATTTTTATAACGTAGTTCCTGGTACAGGTAATTTTAAAATTTACCAAATTCTGAATAATAAAATTGTAAGTTTAAGACCCTGAAATAAATCAATAACAATTTACGGTCACCTCTGCAAATAGAACTATTTCCAGAATTTTTTGTTCTACAGCATTGATAGGATCCATTTGTGTTGGTGCAATTCGTCTCTGAAGGACACTTGTGAGTTGAATCAGAACATTCATCGACGTCTACGAACAAACAAAATTATTTTTATTAAAGAACAAAGGAAATCTAATTTGCTAGAAAGAATAATAATGCAAATACCTTGGCAATTGGTTCCATTTCCAGTAAATCCACCATTACATGTGCATCGATAAGACCCTTGAGTGTTCGTGCAAAAAGCTTCGGAATGACAGTTGTTTACTGTTGAACACTCATTGATGTCTAGGGAAACATATTATAATGAAATTACCAGAATGGCATGATGGGAATGTAATACAATACACCAATATGAGTTTTTCTTGCTTTCTAATGTGTTAATTACTAATTGTACGACGAAACATCGCTTATAGTCATTTGTTTAAACAGAGGGGACTTTTGGTCGACGCTGCATTAAAAAATCGCAGGCTCACGGCCACCGAACCGAAAAAATTGGTAATAAAACATATATTTAAATGCGAGGCGATTTTTATGTTGGACTATTTTTAACTATGTGCTGTAAGAACATGATATGTTCGGCTTTTGGATCTTAAGTAAATCCTTGGAATTACCACTACATGAAGAATTTTTATACTAACAGCCAAAAAATTAAAATAGAACATTATAATTAAGAATTTAACTGAGAAACTGTTTTTCGGTTTGTTCACGGTGGGTAAACTGGGAGCAAGGACCAAGCATAGCCTATGAGATAATGGAGTTTAATTCCTAACACTGCATGGTTAGTATGGTTAACAATTTATCATACTTTTTATGACTTTTTTTCTTAAATTCAGCGCCCTCAAAGTAAAATTTAGCCCGCGACCATTTCGAACAAGAGACGATAACTTATTGCATTTCTGCATTACAATCGTTCACATTTAAAGACGGGTTACAGCGGCTTCTGCGCATCTGTAACGTTCTGCTCATATCAGGGGACTCCATGGTTTAGAATTTGTTCAAATTTCGTAGATTTTGAATTTCTTTGAACAAAAACTTTACCTGTTACTCATTCAGAAATATTGCAAACTGAAAAGGTCATAAAATATTCCCACATGGCAGGATATAGCGATTCAATACAACCTGGCTTAAAGACGCTGTTATAGCTAGGCTATGCAATTCCCTTGCAAATTGTAATTTATTTATAATTAATTTTTGAAGGATTCTAATTTTTAAACAGTGTTGAAAACTTTAGATGCCTCAAGAGTAGAATTGCATTGCAAGGTGCAATGAAAGTTGCATAGTGTAACCCGATACGACTTCTATCGAAAATTAATCATGCAGTGCTACATTTATACATTCCATAATTATACATACGCAAGTTCAGATGAACATATCCAATCTCCAACTCACAAGATATAATTTATTGTAAATTATTGAAATATGAGAAAAATTATCGACTGAACTCAGACTTTTGACCCAAACTGTATATGACTAACCGGAACATGTAAAGTCGTCCCCGGTAAAACCTTGATCACATATGCATTTAACACCATTGTCAGTGTTAACACATTGGAAATTCATCCCACATTGGTACAATCCCAAGGAGCAATAATCGAGATCTATAAACAATAATGAAAATTTCAGAGGAATCTCACTTTGTACGTTTATCACTGCATTGACTACAATAATATGATTACATTATTAAAAATCAGATCACTTAAAAACAAAATTCGACCAAATTTTTCAAACAATTACAAAGGTTTGATTAGCAGTAATGTAAATACAATATACTTGAGATCTTTTTCGCATAACAAGGGTGCACCGCTGACCTCTGGTTTAATTATAAATTATTGTCAACCATTTGCCTCATTCTTGACTTACATACTCAATATAAAGCTGAAAGTTCCCTTTGTTTTAAGAGGAAATTTTTTTTATGATTTTTTATCTCGTGTATTTTGGCTGGAACACAAAATCATTTCTGCATACCACTCAAAATAATTTATTTTACTTTTATTCTTAAGATTGTGTTGCCGGTGAACTTAGTTTGGAACTATATTTGTGATTGCAAAACACCAAACGACAATATATATATGTCGCCCTCTCGGTGCATTTTGGTGTGCTATTATCTACTAGACTTGGATTTCTATTTCATTCAACTCCCCAAATCTTTCCGCCATTTTGTTTACTTTCTCTACTAGACAGATATGAGCTAATATATATATATACATATATATATATATATATATATATATATATATATATATATATATATATATATATATATATATATATATATATATATATATAAATATAATTTATATATATATATATATATGGAGGGACTAAACTGGTAAATAATAGATTTATTTCTTTATCGCGGTCCGAATTCATATTTTAGAGTTCTGGGCTATTTTAGAATTCATATTTAGGGCTCTGTGCTTTTAAATCTCGCGCGGTCCGTACGGCTTCATTCAGACCGCTTGCGTAGCCAATCAGATTGCAGGAAATGCTAAAATATGAATTCGGACCGCAAGAAAAAAAACTTCTCTTAATTCCTTTGTTTATTTACAAGTCAGCACTGATTTCAAACATTATGTCCAAAAACTTTAAATTATAAAGTTAAAATATCTTTAAAGAAATATTTTTAAGAGGCGAGTTTTGAAACATGTGAGAAAAAGACATAAAACTACCAATGCAGGCTCTACCGACTGGTTAACGATCGAACTGAGAATCAACTATATAGATTATGTGCAAATACCCTGTTAAATTCAAAGCTTTTTGAAGGAGGCAATAAATGTTTTAAAGACTATATAATAAAAACATGAAATGTCATTCAAACTAATCATGCAGAACAAAGGTGATAAGATTAATAAATTGAAATACATAATTATTTTTAAAGCTTAAATTTGCGTGTATTTAATCGTAAAATGGACAAAATATTTTACTTGGAAGCCTTCTTGCTTAGTTATGGTATTGTAGCTTAAGTCAATAATCCACAAAGTCCCCATCCCCGAAAGAGGTTTAAATTCGATTAAACAAATTTAGAGATTGTAAAAAAGAAGATGAATTCGCAATTCCATCAAAACATTGAACTTGAGTTGTTGGAATTGTAATACTGCGTAAGATAATCACACTAAGGTTAAAATTAAAACACGTGAAAAATAAACGTACCTCCAGAAGTACATCCCACTCCAGCATCTTCCGAATGATCGCAGTCATGACTTCCCCATCCTACATCATCGTTGTGAGGACAACTTTCTAGGTTTTGTTCAGTCCCAGTACAACCAACTTCGTCCAACCAAATCTGTCCTGAACCAGAAGGAACATCTCGTCCTCGAAGAGCTCTAAGAGCATTCCAATAACCAAGTTGACGACATGCAACTCGAGCGTCATTTATGTCCCAATTATCATCACAAATTGTTCCCCATATTCCCAAATATAAGATTTCCACACGGCCAGTACCATTTAGCCTGGATGGTCCTCGTAACCTAATTGACTTATCTAAAACTGTGGCAATGAAAGTTAGAAAATACTGCGGAAAACACACCTCCCACTAAATAACTACCACAATTAACCCCATGAACGAAATTTTATAATATATTATGGCAAAATTAAGAACTTTGCAGAAATTTAAGAACTTTTTTGCCTTAATTCTTTAATCTGTCGTATCGCAACTTTGATCTTCCACCAGCAATTTTCAAAGTAAAATTGCGCAAATGCAACAATCAACGATTTTAGTAGCAGCTTCATCCAGGCTTTTTTTTACACTTAATTCCATTTCTATATCGTCAAAAAAGGTGTTCCAGTACAGACATGGGTAGTCATAATGGACTGCCTTTATTTACATCATTACTACAAAGACAGATATAGGTATTGCATGTACAATCACCTCTGCAAATCAAACCATTTCCAGAATTTTGTGTTCTACAGCATAGATAGGATCCTTTAGTATTGGCGCAAATTGTCCTTGAAGGACAGTTGTGTCTTGACTCAGAACATTCATCTTTGTCTAATAAGCAAATATGTTAAATGTTCAGTTGCCATGCAGACCAAACCTGTACACCTCGATAATTGTCCGGAGTTTTTTTGCTGAGAAAAGAAAATTTCTCCGGAAATAATCACGCAAATACCTTGGCAAATGGTTCCATTTCCAGTAAATCCAGCATTACATGTGCATCGATAAGACCCATAAGTGTTCGTGCAAAAGGCATCCGAATGACAGTTGTTTCCTGTTGAACATTCATCTTTGTCTAGATATAAGATATTACCACACGTCATTGCTCTAATAGAAATTTGTAGTTCATTTTATTGATAATTTAATTCATGATATCAAAATTTATGGTATAAAAAATGCGGCGTTGCGTAGCTACCACCAGTGAACTCTAAAAATACTGGAACAATAACTTGGCCGCCATCTTTGAAGCCTAGCTAATTCAAGGCCGTCATGAAGACCGAGAGTTGAAATTGCACACCAAAACAACGCTGGTTTTTATACACAAAAAATCATCTGAACAAAAATGAAGGCTCAAAACAAAGTAGTGGCACATAAATTTTACTAGAAGCATGTTTCTCTAAGGTGGAAAGGTTTAGCCCTATTATTTTTTCTGTAGTTGAAGGCAAAGTTTTTTTCGGCCCGTCAAATTTTCTTAAATGCTGGTACCTCACCAGTTTTACTGTTAGGTGTTGCAGATTGCTCAGATCTATCTAGAAAGGATGAATTCGTTGTTCAAAGTTGAATTTGTCAATTAAAAGAAGTACTTTTATTGCAAATTGCTGATAAAAAATATAATTTTTCAGTTATTTCTCACTCTTCCATGCTCGCTCCAGATCTTTTGTAGCCGTACGCGTATTTTGATTTAATAGCGCTTCTACTCGTTCTATTACCATTATACATCACTCACCATAGCAGGAAAGGTCGTTCCGGCCGGTAAAACCTTTCTTACATCTGCATGTAAAACCATTGTTAGTGCTGATACATTTAGAATTACGTCCACAGTTGTGCAATCCCAAGGAGCAATAATCGACAGCTAAAAAAACCAAAAACACAGAAGAGACTGAAGAATAAAGAGATAATGATCTCATAATGTATGTTTATCACATGCTTATCATTGCCCTGACAGGCAGAAATGAACTTTGTATATATAGCTTAGCTTAGAACAGAATTCTAAGAATTATAATCTGGCTGTCGGCCAGGACTAGATAATTATATCAACACCCCAATTGATATGATGCATGGTTACGCTACTTTCCCTCCCACATAAGGGGAAGTTGCTAAGCATAATCGTGAGGGAAAAGATCAAATTTATTCCCGAGTGTGGATCACATGCACATACACTTGTGATTCAAGATCACTGTTTTTCCACGCTAATGCGCGCTCACTACGGCGTTTAAATTTATAATACAGAAAAAAATCAGCCAAAGAAGTAGAAATTCATAATATAGACTTTTACGGTGACGTCTGAGGAAAACGGCTAGGCTGCTAATAAAACTGTGTTTTAACTCCACTATCTTGAAGTGAGAAACAATTTCGCTAAATTAAAAACGTTCTCAGTGGTAAATACATACAGCGAACATAAAACACATACGGAGCTGAGATTTGCTGCTTTCATTGCTAAATACACAAGAAATAGTTCATTTCTTTCCTACAGTATTTACTGCGGAACATCACAAGATTATTTGGTAGAACGTTTGTATTATTTAGGCGAAATTGCCGCACACTTAAAGATAGTTGAGTTAAGAACAAAGTTTATTAGCATTGTTGGCTTTGCCGTGAACGTCAAGATGAAGGTCTCCTTTTCGAAGCTCATAATTCCGTGGATTCAATGTGTTACATGATACCAATGTCTCAATGATTTAATGTGATACATCATACGTAACAAATGGATCAAAATCAATTGACACTTTCTCTATGATTGACGACATTTTTGAATATAACAAAATTGCATTCTCAAGTCAAGCTTCGGTATGGTAGTTGAAGTCGAAAATTTAGTTTTGGAAATGATTTTCTGCTTGATCCTATAAATAAAGGCATAATTAATCTGAGTGATAATCTCTTTTACCTTGAGAAGTACACTCCACCCCAGCATCTCTATAATGTCTGCAGCCATGATTTCGCCATCTCCACATCTGGTGAGGGCAATTTTCTAGATTTTTCTCATTTCCAGCACAACCAACTTGCAGTAACCAAATCTCTCCGTAACCATCAGGAACTTCCCGTCCCCGAAGAGCCCTGAGAGCATTCCGATAACCAAGTTGACGACATGCAACGCGGGCATCATTTATATCCCAATCTTCGTCACAGATTGTTCCCCATTTTCCGGAATGTAATATTTCCACACGGCCAGTGCCATTTATCTTTAATGGTCCTTGTAACCTGAGAGTTCTGTCTAAAAATTGTGGGAATGAAAGTTAAAAAAAAAAATTCCCAAACCCAGGAGCAGCGTGGCAGCGTCTTCAAACAACTTAGTATCAAATGTGGTATGACAACTGCCTAAAATAGACAAAACACTTCTCGACGTTTTGACCTGAGGGCCTTCGTCAGGAGAGCTTCTCTAAAGGTACTCATTGGTAATATTCGTAAGGAAATGTTTAGTCATATTCCTTTTATTCTCCGTTCATTTACAAGCTTTCCTAGAATATCTCGATTCTCGACCTCATTTTATATAAGACTCGTTTTGCGAGTCACTTATTTTTTCTCAATCGTTGTCTTCGATTCAGAAAATACAGTAGGCCATGGTTTCGAACATTATATAATAGCATGAATGAAACGTATAATTATGTCAACGAGCTGCATTTACACACCGGAGATAAAATTTCCGGCGAGCGATATGCGCAAACCATGTAAAACACCCTTCTTTTAAAATGAGTAAGAAATAATTTTTCATTTTGAACAATTAATGTGCAAATAAGCCATAACATTGGAACGATGTTCATTGTTCAGGGGCTAAAACGTGAGCCTCGTTTTGGTGTTATGGCGCATTTCCGCATCTATTGTTACCATTACACATCCGATGCTTAATCGATAATGAAGCAACTGAGATTTATCACTAAAATTTCTCAGAAGTTAATTGCGACAATGTTAATAGTATTCGGGATGGTGAGATGCTATCTGAGGTCATAAGGTCATAATCATCTCCCAGGACCTAAATAACTCTTCAATCGTTTACGCTCACCTCTGCAAATATAACTATTTCTAAACTTTTGTGTTCTACAGCATTGATAGGATCCTTTAGTATTGGTGCAATTTGTCTCTGGAGGACAGCGGTGTGTTGAATCAGAACATTCATCTTCATCTAAGAAAAAAATTGATATGTGCCTTTCAAAACTGATACATTTACTTGGGAAAAAGACGGAATATTTCGACGCTTGTCCTGAATTTTTGCTGAGGAAAGAAAATTTTTGTGGAAATAATCGTGCAAATACCTTGGCAGAAGGTACCATTTCCAGTAAATCCACCATTACATGTGCATCGATAAGACCCATAAGTGTTCGTGCAAAAAGCTTCGGAATGACAGTTGTTTCCTGTTGAACATTCATTGATGTCTAGATAAGATATTATCACTCGTCACTGCTCTAATAGAAATTTGTAGTTCATTTCGGACTAGCCAGTTGATTTAATCTCAAATAAAGACGTGCTTATTCATATTTAACAATTAATTGCCAAAAACGAGGTGAAATATCGCATAATAAATTCGAGACGAAGTCGAAGTCAGAGATATTCATCGAGCCTGAGGTGAATAATTGTTTTAGTATTTGTTTAACTACAAAGGTGATTTTTTTAAAAAAATGAAACTGTTGTAGAAAATATCGCGTTACAAACGTGAACATTTATTTTAACAGTTTTATACCGACAAAAAACAAAGTTTTCGCTAAATAAAGTTGAATAGTGGCCTACAAAGTAGTTTTTACTTTGGAAATAATTGTATGCCTAATTTTTTACTCCTTCTCTGCTTTAAGGTACTGTATTTTTGTAAAAGTAACGTATTTTTTCACTTTGACAGAAACACTACTACTTTGACTACTTTGAAAGAACGTAGAATTCAATTTTCAGCAAGTCTCATGTATAAAATAACTCATGAAATAGCGCCCAAGCAATTAACCGATCTTTTTCATAAGACGCCTTCCTCTCAGCATTATAATCTACGAGGTTCTACCACGCAGCTCCAATTGCCTAAACCTAAGACAGAATATCTTAAGAAAAGTCTTAGTTATAGAGGAGCAAAGTTGTGGAATAGCCTTCCAGATGAAGTAAGAAATATACAATCATTTAATCTATTTAACTCAAGTGTGCGACACCTGGCCAGTAGACTAAACTAATTTAGTAATATATGTGTTAATTAATAATTTGTAATTAGTAGATGTAAGTGTAATGTGTAATTGTAATTTTTAATTTCGTTTATATCTGTAATCTCTGTTGTAAGCTAATTATTTGTAACATTTTTAACCTACGCCCCCCTGGGAAACCAGCGTATGCTGTAGGGGTTAGCGTAGTCAAATAAAGTTTTTACTTACTTACTTACTGCGTAATTATCCTCGCTTAGGTGATCATCGCGCAATTAACCTCGCTTAGGTGATTATCGCGCAATTATTCTCGCTTAGGTGATTATCGCGTAATTATCCTCGCTTAGGTGATTATCGCGTAATTATCCTCGCTTAGGTGATTATCGCGCAATTATCCTCGCTTGGGTGATTATCGCGTAATTATCCTCGCTTAGGTGATTATCGCGTAATTATCCTCGCTTAGGTGATTATCGCGCAATTAACCTCGCTTAGGTGATTATCGCGCAATTATCCTCGCTTAGGTGATCATCGCGCAATTAACCTCGCTTAGGTGATCATCGCGCAATTAACCTCGCTTAGGTGATTATCGCGCAATTATTCTCGCTTAGGTGATTATCGCGTAATTATCCTCGCTTAGGTGATTATCGCGTAATTATCCTCGCTTAGGTGATTATCGCACAATTATCCTCGCTTGGGTGATTATCGCGTAATTATCCTCGCTTAGGTGATTATCGCGTAATTATCCTCGTTTAGGTGATTATCGCGCAATTATCCTCGCTTAGGTGATCATCGCGCAATTAACCTCGCTTAGGTGATTATCGCGCAATTATTCTCGCTTAGGTGATTATCGCGTAATTATCCTCGCTTAGGTGATTATCGCGTAATTATCCTCGCTTAGGTGATTATCGCGCAATTATCCTCGCTTGGGTGATTATCGCGTAATTATCCACGCTTAGGTGATAATCGCGTAATTATCCTCGCTTAGGTAATTATCGCATAATTAACCTCGCTTAGGTGATTATCTCGTAATTATTCTCGCTTAGGTGATTATCGCACAATTATCCTCGCTTAGGTGATTATCGCGCAATTATCCTCGCTTAGGCGATTATCGCGTAATTATCCTCGCTTAGGTGATTATCGCGCAATTATCCTCGCTTGGGTGATTATCGCGTAATTGTCCTCACTCGGCCAATCAGAGGCCAGAAATTTTCAACAATCACCTTTGTAATTATACCTAAAGTTATCCAAGTTATACAGCTAGATTGTAAGTGAGACTGGTATTAATTATGGTGTTATTAATATCACTCTAATAAGGAGATCAAAATTTGAAACCATTATTATGTGGATCAAATTAAGACCGTGGTTATTATGGTCAAGAATTGATCAATTTGACCAGTTCATTGTTTTCAGGATTGAAGGTTTCTGGTGGTCGGTATGACACACAAAATAATTACGAGTTATCTCAACTTTTGTTCTCATATCATTTAAAACTTTTGCCTTAAATTAAGCGGGACCTTAATATGAACGACTCTCCTTCTCCACGTACGTTTCTTCCGGCGCCTGCTGTCTGAGTACGCGGGTAACTTATATCTGAGTGTCGATTTTTGCGTTGTTAACAGGGTCATTTAAAATTAATCGTCTTAAACCCGCGCATTAGCATAACATACAAAAACGCTCAAGGGCTTCAAGGCCTATGACATAATGGCCTTGATAACTCAACATTTTTCAATTGCATTACTCACCATAGCAAGCAACGCCATTTCCCCGAAAACCTTTCTTACACCTGCATGTAAAGCCATTGTCAGTGGCAATACAGTGAGAATCTTCCACGCAGTCGTGCAACCCCCATGAGCAATAATTTACATCTATAGAAAAAACGAAAACAGAGAAGACTAAAGAGAGAATCACATAATGTATGTTTATCATACGAGAGAACTCTTTTGCACTGATTTGGCAATCATAAGTTACTATAACTAGCTATACACGATTTACTTCATGTAGTGTACTATTAGCTTGATGCAAATTTTTGGTGCTTGTTGCACCCCTCCCCTTCGTCGTAATTAAAACGATAATTGATTATTAATTATTATTGAATATTAATTAAAACGATTATTAATATAATTAAAATTAGTCGATCCCGCTCGACGGATTTTTTTTGTAATTGAAATAACTTCGGATAGAAATCTGTCAGCCAGAAGTAGGTGATTGTATATATGTCTTTCCCACAATAATTATTGTTATCTCGCCCTCGCGGCCCTTGTCTAACATACTAAGCTAAGCATACCAACGGGCATGAAGTCCCTCGGAGAAATGAAAAAAATTAATTCCCGCTCGTGTGCAACACATGCACGGCAGTGGCGTAGCCATCGCGACGATTTAGTCATGCAATGCCAATGCAAATATTTTGGTGTTCATTGACTGTGCATGAAAATAATATATGAATATTTGTCATAATTATTTAATATAATTTAAAAAATATATACAAATAATGATAGTAACATGAAATTGCATATAGCATGACTTAATCGTCAGGCTGGCTACGCCACTGCATGCATGGAGGTAAACTTGTGATCCCGGATCAATGTTTTTCTCACAGTTAAATTCAGTTTTGGAAATCATTTTCAAAGATCATAGGAAAAATTATGTAAACAACTGATCTAAACGACAATCACTTCAGCCTTGGGAAATGTATTCCATTCTAGCATCTTGATAATGTCTGCAGTCACGACTTGCAGTAACGAAATTTTGGGGCTGAAATTTGTTTAGATTTTCTGGTGCAATCAACACTTTTGCCATAAATATTTTAAATTTCATATATATGTGGTTCATTTCGGCAACTTCAACAACAAGATAATCTTCTCTTTTACCTTGTGAAGTACATGTCACTCCAGCATCGTTATAATGTCCGCAGTTATTTTTTCCCCATCCCCAATAGTGGTGAGGACAACTTTCTAGATTTTGTTCAGTTCCAGTACAACGAACCTGGTTCAACCAAATCTTTCCTGAACCATCAGGAACTTGCCATCCACGAAGAACTCTACGAGCATTCCGATAACCAAGTTGACGACATGCAACGCGAGCATCATTTATGTCCCAACCATCTTCACAAATTGTTCCCCATTTTCCGGAATATAATATTTCCACACGACCAGTGCCATTTAGCCTTAATGGTCCTTGTAATCTGAGAGTCGCATCTAAAATTGTGGGAGCGAAAGTTAGAAAATGCAGCAGGTCATGATTTGGAACAATATATACTATAGTAGAATTATACCAATGGATTATTTTTTCTTTTCCTCTTCTTGAAATGCATTTATACACCGGAAAGAAAATGTCAGATTGCAAGATTTTTTACCTTTGTGATTCTTTCACCCAAACAGAAATATTTTAAATGAAATTATTCTATTCCTCATTTGGTCCAGGAAAAGTTCGTTCCGAAAAAACTTTGCGGTGTTTAATCTGTGCAGCCCGAAACGTCCACCCGAAATATTCTCCAGTATATTTTGACATCTTTAGAAATTGACTCATTGTGTAAACATGGTCATAATGACGGGCACTGGCTTTATCTACAGTTTTGGAAATGGCCGCAATATAAAACATAAATGAACGCCTATCAAGGTGGCTTGGAGAATAAGGTGTCCATCGGTACTACCCAAAATCATGTAAGAGCGCCGAAAGGTCTGTTCACACGATCCAATTTTGTTGGATCCAATTCACTTCTGATGGATGTTTTATATTTTCTTGTCTTATAATATTTATGGGCACCAAATGCACTGAAGCCATTGCAGTACTGCTTTATCAATAACAGACTACATTTCCATAGGTCAGAAGTGAATTGGATCCTACAAAATTGGATCGTTTGAACAGACCTTAAGATGTGTCACCTCTACAAATGGAACCATTTCCAGAACTTTCTATTCCACAGCATTGGTAGGATCCATTTGTATTCGTGCAGTTTGTCTTTAAAGGACAGTGGTGTGGTAAATCAGAACATTCATCTTTGTCTAAACAAAAATTTTACTTACGGCAAAGCTGTATTCCTCGATGTTCGTCCGGAATGCATTGTGTGACCAAGGAAAATTTAATTTGGTAGGAGGAATAATCAACAAATACCTTGGCAGAAGGTACCATTTCCAGTAAATCCACCATTACATGTGCATCGGTAGGATCCATAAGTGTTTGTGCAAACAGCATTCGAATGACAGTTGTTTACTGATGAACATTCATCAATGTCTAGAGAAAAAAAGTTTAATGAAATTATCTGAATGTTGATGTTAAGGTACAGTGCCTGCCTGAAACTTTGTCTCGTTAATTTAAGGTCATATATTTGCCTATCGTTGAAATGGTTCAAACTGATACCTGGTTCATAAAATTTACAATTATTAGAGCTGTGTAAATTGATCCCGCTTTTAAACTCAACGACGCTTTGTTGCAGGAAAATCTGAGGAAATAGCGATCAACGGCTATTTTAATTAGACGATGAGATTAATTCGGTTCATAATAGATCGTTACCTTTTCCTTTCGCAATACGTGACGTTTGTTGATTAACAAGAACATTTGTGTCACGATATATCTCTGTTTAGAAGCAATTTTGTTTTAAAGCATACCTTGCTGATTCTTTTTAATTCTTTTTTAAAAGGAATCGCTTCTGAAAAAGGCGAAATCACAACTCAAGTTGACCTTAATAATCAACTACCATCACGCACTGCGCGCGCTTTAAAGTTAAGAGGTCTATTCATGATAGGAAAATATTTCGAAACTTATGAAGCATCATAATAATTACACATGTTTATATCCCATGCACTAACGCCATCCTACTTCCTCTATTGGAGAAGAATTACCTGCTTACACTATACCCAGAGAACCGAGATGAAGTGTAAGACCCTAATTTCAGAAATGAAAAGAAATAACTTATAAGAGGCATTTTGGCAACAATTTTGGTTTCGCTAGCAAGCGTCGTGAATATTTAACATCGCTTTGTGAGTATTCTCTGACTTCCGGAAACAGCAAGAAATGAAACAAGCTAGTCGTGTGACATCAAGAAAACAAATATTGAAACAGTTACTGCTGAACAATAACGAAAAAAGAGAACTGGGGTAATCGGAGCAAAAATATTTTTTTAGAATTTGCTCGGCACCGGAGGATTTTGATGATATTAACCGAATATGTTTACATTATCATTTCTTAGGACAGCCGAGCTCAGACTTGGGAGCTTCCGCCAATCTTGGCGCGAAATGGTATAAAACGATTTTGAAGATGGCCAATAAGTCGAACCTGGTATACGACAAATGCTTCCGATCAATTCTTTCTTTGGCAGAATAATTCTTAACCATCCATGTCTTAGACTTGTATATTAAAGATATTTCACTCACCAGAGCAAGTAACGCCGTGCCCAGTAAAGCCTTGATTACATCTGCATGTAAAGCCATTGTCAGTGTCGATGCATTGAGAATTACGTTCACAGTTGTGCAATCCCAATGAGCAATATTCGACATCTATAAACAACAATGAAAGACTAAAAACAAAATCTACAAGATATTCTCGCTGAGTTAGAAACTTTAGATTAGATTTAATAAAGTTAGAGATTGTAATAAAGAAGATAAATTCGCAACTCCATAACAACGTTGAAATTGTAAAGCTGCGTAAGATAATCATACTGAGGTTAAAATTAAAACACGTGAAAAATAAACGTACTTCCAAAAGTACATTCCACTCCAGCATCTTCCGAATGACCGCAGTCATGACTTCCCCATCCTTCATCATCGTTGTGAGGACAACTTTCTAGCTTTTGTTCAATTCCAGTACAACCAACTTCATCCAACCAAATCTGTCCTGAACCAGAAGGAACTTCCCACCCTTGAAGAGCTCTAAGAGCATTCCGATAACCAAGTTGACGACATGTAACGCGGGCATCATTTATGTCCCATGCATCATCACAAATTGTTCCCCATCTTCCTGAATATAAGATTTCCACACGACCAGTACCATTTAGCCTGGATGGTCCTCGCAACCTGACAGACAAATCTAAAATGATGGCAATGAAAGTCGATTTCACAAGTCAGACAGTCCGAAGTTGGCATTTATAATCACGCCACTGAACGTTAGAAAATATTTTCTAATTTAAAAATATATTTAATTATCGTTTGATCGATCTTGCTCTTGTTCAAATCATAACATTGAATATGTTTTAACAAAAAAAAACACCCACAAAATTAGGACCCTCGTTTCAAACGAGGTAATAGTTTGTAATAGTTAAAATTGTTGGTAATGGTAATGTATCAGGAATATCACAAAAGGGCAATTGAAGCTTTGTCGGACCTTCCACATTATTTTTCTACCATTGAGTCTAACGGTTGGTAATAATATTTTTTGCAAACTTCGCCACACGAAGGGTCTGGCGGCTTGGAGAGATAATTTGTGTAATTTGAGTGGCCGCGGGAAGTCATTAATTAGGGCGGGGGTTTTGGGTAGCACTCGAGCTCTGATAACTAGCCTTGAACATTATGAAGTATAAACACTGACCGAATTCAGACACGGATTAGCAATTGTAGTTTTTGAAATTTCCCCGCCACCTTTTGGGAAGTAGTCCAAGATTTCATCCAAGATTTCATCAAACAAGTTGAAAACTTGAACATAAAAATTAATACTAAAATGCAATAGGCTAATTCTTAAAACGAAAGCGCTAATGGCGGCAAGAAAAGTTTTAAAAAATTCAGAAAGAGAGCCGAATAGTGTAATAATCTGATTGGAATCTGTGGAGGCATGCAGAGCAGTCAAAATGTATTATCGTTAATGCTAGGTTATAATTTACATGTATTTGAACGAATTATTAGAACCTCAAAAATTTAGAATAATTGCGACGTGCGTTACGGCCGTTACAAAATCGCGTCTTATTTATTTTGGCCTTCACTATCTTTTCAAATTGATTGTTTTTTTATATTAACAAGAATAATGATTATATTAGCCTCCTACTTAACAACCTTCCGGACCCACCGATTGTGATAAAAAGCTGAAGTGAGACTTAAGAAAATAATTTTATATTGTACTAGCGGTGCCCTTATTGAGTAGAATCTACCGCCTTTTTCCGCCTCTGCGACTGTCATACAAACAACGAACATGCCCGACTATCATACAAACAGCCCCTCAGACGGGTTTTCATAATCAACTTTCCTGTCTTACACTTACACATCACCATTAACATCATCGAATTCCATTTTGCTTACGCATAAGTGCGCGTTTACGCTGTAGAATACAGCATTCTATATATATAATTCTGCTGCCCTGGCAATTTCTTACAGTCAAAAATATGCTAAATATATGTATATATATAAGACATCAATAAATCTCCGTCGCCGTAGTCGAACTAGCAAGATACTGAATATTGATCTCAAACATGCAAATCACATGCACGGCTGCATGTTATATACTTTCGTTACAAATACATCGCAAAACTGATGCACCTTGCATGCATGCTGATTACCTAAAATTTGCGTGTATTCCCGCTATTTCGTCACGCTAAATCGCATTCCATTAAGTCTTATGCTCAACAACTAAAATTTGATAATACCAGCTGTAGTCTTTAACTTCGACGTAGACGAAAGAAAACGAATTAATAACAAATATATTATATAAAGAAACTAGTTGTAACTTAGGCATAACTATTAAAAAGGTATTTATAATCCCAGCAAGGACATCAGCAAGAGATACAAGAAAGCAAAACCCCTTTGACTGATGTATTTAGCCAAAGAAAGTATAGTGTCGTGACTTTGATGGAATTGATGGTGTAAATTGTATGCTTCGCTCCACATAATAATAGTACTTCGCAAAGCAGTAAATTCAGCCTTTGCAGTATATCTGCATGTTTGTCTGTCGCCGTGCAAAATTTGGCTAATGCATGAACGACTCCGTACACTCAACCAACCGTTCAGGCATTAAATTTCATTCCGATTACTGATTTTTGAACACAGCCATTCCGACATACTGATTTTGGAACACAACCTGCCATTTTCGTCACAACACGATAGCCTGCAAATCTGGTTTACCCGAATACCTGCCCGCCGATTGCGACATACCACTAGCATGTGCAATCACTGAATCACATGCAATCACTGAATCACATGTAATCACTGAATCACATGCAATCACTGAATCACATGCAATCACTGAATCACATGCAATCACTGAATCACATGCTTCTATAAAGATCGATCCTTCAAGGCTGCATTCCCACTGTACATGTGTTCGAATCATATAGCGTAGTGCACCGTTACTCTGTTATTAGTATTTACGTTTTGATGTAGGTTACAACTATGACATGCGCTAGAGATTTTCGTTTACAAATTATGCCGGCAAACTGCTGACGAACTGCAACACGGCAAAATCAATATCATGTTGTCGCTTCAGGAGTGAACAATGTTGTGCTCTAGCCCATAAATATGTGTTGTTAAAATCTTGCTCGACATGCATCCTTGCTTCTGCATGATTATTAGCAAGTTCGCAACAACAGTTGATGGATCAATAAGTTTATTAAACAACTGTTTGGGAATAATGTTGTTCACAAGGTGCAGTACAACATTGTTAACTCTTCTTTTAAACAACTCCAGTCATGATAATTATTTTTTACGCGTGTACACTCTCATAAAGTGCCACAACATTGTCAAGTCAAAAACGTTTACTATTAAATAATGTCTTAACGGCTGAGAGTGTATGTATTCGTTCAGGCGTTAAACTTTCTAAAGAAAACGACAAACAGATAATGCAAAGCTTAATGCAATGCTAGTACAGCAGTGGCTATTGCTTTCTTACATCAATGCTGAATAAAACGAGCTTCATGTCGATGTAACGACATTGCTGCACAGTTATTCGCAGTTTGGCGTTCACCATGAAGTCCAATATGACTCCAATCATAAGATCTCTTATATTTTTAGCCGAAATGGTGTAAGCGGTGGTAGTGCGACTTGCAAATTTCCTAATCAGCTGCCCAGACTAAATGTTCTGCACAACACAATTTGAGTACAACTAGCAGCTAAGTGAAATGATAAAAATTTAAAGAATCAGCGACGTAATCTACCGTATGTAAACATCACTTACCTCCACATTCAACAGTTGCAAAGTGGGCAAAGAGAACAAGAGCACAAACCTTGATCAACGTATAAAGTGGCATTTTCCTTCACTCGTTAAGTTTGATATTAAACAGGAAATCAAACGCTTCATCGTATTTGTGAACTGTTCAAATTCCTGCCGGATGTGGACGTCCAAGGGGCGTGTTATTTGGTGCAAATTGTTTGTGGTTTGATTGTGACATAGATCGTCTTTTGCACCACATTAGGCGATAGCCTGCAAAGATGAGATAAAAAATAGGTACGCAGCGCGTACATGTGACTACCGCTCTGTCTTTGTCATCTGAGTGGTATCATGGATTTTGCTGGCAGAATAACTAGTGCTAATAGTTGTACCCGTTTGTCTTGCATTTGGAGTTCGAAGTCGCACCATTCAGTTTGCCTTTTTTCAAAGGTGACAGGTTGTGGATGTAGCCAATAACGGCCGGATTATTTCTTCGCGAAGACATGAATCGAATATCGTCTGATTAAATTGATTCACTGAATCAGCACGGTAAACTGGGTGTGACTTTTTATACTAAAGCGCGTGGTTGACACTACTGTACAGGGTGTCTCAAAAAAAACGCGAACACTTAAATATGCAAGAATATTAATATTGTTCGGGTTTGCACCATAGTTCAGCTAAAATGACTTTTAGCATTTTAAATTAAGGATTAAGAGCCATTTTCAATTTCCAGAGGTGCGTATCTATTGCGCTTTAGAGCTGTATTAATGTTCTGCTTATTTAAGTGATTGCGTTTTTTCAAGACACCCTGTAGTCCAAAGAATGGGCCATGTCATTACTGGAGGTGATTGGTGCATGTGTAAAATCCTTTGTCAGTCAGAGAAGAATACAATAGATCGGTGAGGATCGGCATATTATTATCACTGTTTATTGCTGATGATTAATGAAGGGTCTCATTCTTTCCTAAATAAGCAGGCTATTTTACTCACCATGCCAATAATTACCACATTCATTGATCATATTCAATGATGGCAGTAAAGCTAATGCTGAAGTGAATGACGATGCGTGACGATGTATAAAATAATTGGGATCACGTTCAGACCTGTTCGGCCGAAGCATAATTTTAGGTAGAATGACACGGCCTTTTATTTTGCGTTCCTGCCTCTACTTATGTTTACAGAAACTGATTGTGCATGTGAGCTATATGCTAAAGTTTCAGCAGACAGCATTCACATCTACAAATATTTCATGTTACTATTAAAGTATAGAAATTGCATTTGGTTTTGCAACGCATCCGCCGTATTGATTAAGTCCAAATTTCATAAAATATGAGCGATTAGCCGTTTTCACATCAGAAGACGAACAAATCGTCTATAGACAAACAAATCGCCTGCTGTCGGCGATCTGCAGGTGTTCTCTAAATACTGCAGCTGTTTTCACACTAGAAGACAATATGTGTCGTTTAAATATTGATTATTATATTTGAGTAAGACGTGCAAAGTTCAAACAGCTCAAAAATGTAAGCAAAACAACGTACGTATAGAAAAGCTGTGTTGATACTAAAATAATGTGCATTTGAATTGCATATTTGATTGCACCGGAAAGGTTGGCGATAAATGGCGAAAACTGCCGAGTGTGACGTACATCAGTTGTGTGACGTAGTGCTGAGTGTAACGTAGTGCTGAGTGTGACGTCATGGTCCAAGACAAGCATTCAAGAAAGCAAGCAAGCGAGCAAGCAAGCAAGAAATCAAGCAAGCCTCTGACATAGTGGCTACCGCTTACGCGGTAGTCACAAAAAACAAAGAAGCACAACATTAGAGACATTAGCTATGCATATTTTGTTGTCCCAAAATTGCGTTGCCATTCTTACCAGTTACGACGCTTTCAAATGATGAAATTTAACGGCTGTTTGAAGACATGAAATCAGCGTGAAAAATGTTTTACAGGTTGTATGAAAATGCAATATCAGTAAAATGTCCGAGGTTCTTAGCACAATTGAAACGTTTGTAAGTCATCGCAGCATATTTTTCTACAGCTTATTTTAAGCAAAACATTTGACTAATCTTAAACTCCCTATTGATCATTGTTCTAGGAGGCACGGGCCCCACTCTTCTTGAAAAATAGCGTAGTGTCTTTCAGAGGTTGCGAATTGGACAAATAAAACAAACGCAAAAAAATTGATAAACTGATTCAGTGGCATTTTTCTTCAGCCGTTACAGTGGATAAAGAACTGGAAATCAAACGCTTCATCCTAATTATTTTGTGATATATAGGTGTTAATATAAGGGGCGGGCTCTGATCAAATGAAACATACCTAAAACAATGCCTTCTTTTTTTGAAACAGTTCTTATAACCTCCTATGGTTGTAGGTAAATGGCGGGCGCGGCGCGAACCGACGAGCGGGGACGCGGATGAGCGGACGCTAATAGATTGACAACCCAAAACGATAAGTAAGTAAAGAGTAGAAACATTTAACAAGTTGCAATAAAAGTTGATTTCAAAATAATGTTTTTTACACGGTGTAGTACAACATTGCCCTTTCCCGTTTTAAACTACTCGTATTAACTAATCCTATGACTTCCAAACAAACAGCCTCGATCAGACCGTGTGTTTATGAAAATCGAAATTTACACTTACACAACACCATTAATAACGTGGCATTTCATTTTGCTTACGTCAGTACGTATTGCGCTTAATAATATGCGCGTGAAAACCGCGTCTATATATAATTTGCTGCCCTGGCATTTCTTTTTAGTCACCAATCAACAAACCTCCGTCACCGTAGCTAAACTAGCACAATACTGAATTAAAGGACCAAACGAGACACCAAACACGCAATTAGTTGTGGGAAAAGGCCGGGTTACGAGGGAGAAGTGCTCCAAATATAATGTAAAAAAGGTCGAAGTTACCCCTTAGACTCGTTACAGCTTAATGCATGTAGTTTATGGTACAATTAATTATGTAGTCCTGGCCAAGGACTCTGATGTCCTCAGGGGTCGTGGATCTCCATGTTGGACGTCCTCAGGGGTTTAGCAGCTGCTTCCCAGTATTAAATTTCACCCAAAAGGGGTCATAGCTCCACAGATATAGGTATCCTAAATGTCCAAAGGGGTCGTGGATCTCCGTGATGGCCATTGTTTATAGACAAGAATATATGTAGATTTATGCAAGTCTATGAGGTATAGATGGTGACATTTGGAGCACTCCATCCCCCAGAACCAATGTTTATTTACTTAAAACCCATTAAACAAAATGTTTTTACTACCTGTATGAAACAAGGTAGAATAGTTCAAAGGTGGCTACTGTAGTACCCCGATGATCTCAAGATGGGCTGTTCGGCAGTCCTCAACATAACCATAGTTACAAGATTTTTTTATATTTATTTATTTTTTATTTATTTCTCTTTTTTTCCCATGGTTTATGCAAATCAGCAAATTTTTGCAAAATCGCGAAGATGGGTGGGCTGGTTGGAGCAACCAGCTATGTCGTTTTTACTCGAAAAAGTGAAAAAGCACTCGCATATTTTCTTCCTCGTAATCTCCTGAACGGGTAATGCAGAGACAATAAAAGATCTCTTCTATGCAGCAAGAAAAATGCCTTTAACCAAGACTATAACTTCTAGACGAGTTTAATAACAGCGCGAATCAAACTGTTGAAAATTGATATCGCTGTGTCGGTGTCAGATATACTGACAAAACACAACGTATATGGTGGTACATCATGACAGTATAAACATGTAGCAGATATATCTTATTTGTTTTTGTCTGTCAAAACTCCAAAACATATAATCTTTATGTATATATACATGCATGCTTGATTTCACAAACAGTTTCACTACTTGATTGCAGGATTCTAGAACTACGGATTCTTTATTTGCCCAATTAAATTTGATAAAAAAAGTACAGTTTTCTAGAAATACCGATAAAAACTTGAGTTGTGCTAAAAAGTAAACAAACGGCAAAAAAATATTACTAGGCCTACTTTAGTTAAATAAACATACATAACTAATTCTTACTTTTACAAGTAAATCTTGGCGTAAAATTACAGTTTTTTAGAACGTAAGTTATTTGTACGAATTTGATAAAAAGTACAATTTTCTACTACGATAAACTACGATAACAAACTGAGTTGTAATAAAAAGTGAAGAAAAAAAATATATACTAGACTTACTATAGTTAAAATGTATAATAATGAATTCTCGCTTATTTCAGTGATATCTAAAACAGCGTTAAATGACCACTTTTTATATAATGATCACTTTTTCAAAACTTCAAATGCTCTAGCATTCAGTGACTTTATTGAGTTCATCTTGATCTATTAGCTCACATCTTTCATCACTCTCTTTGACAGTTTTACCAACAGCTGAACCTTGATTCTTATTGTTGTCACCAATTCCAGAATGTAAATCTTCTTTTGACACCAACTGTAAATTTTCATTATCATGGAATGGTCTTTGCGATCGTGTGCGTCGTCTTCGTATCAATATTACCAGGATTATTATTCCAAGTAATAAAATTAGACCAACAATGATATAAGCGAAGTTTGGAAAAGACGAAAATTTGTTTCCAGGTGATCCTGATTTCCGGTGAAGAATTTCTTCTTCTGCTGGTAATAAAGTAGTGGAAATATCAAAGTACGTCTCCAAATACTTTTCAATTTTTTTGAATACAGAAATAAAAATACCTTTAAAAATTTCAGCATTCGGTTCCTGACAAATTCCGTGCATGTATAACTAATACTAAATGTACGGTCTAAATTATTCACATTGATTGTTAAAAATAGATACCTTCACAATTATCCCCATCTCCTGTGAAGCCCTCTTTGCATCTGCACTCAAACGATCCATCTGTGTTTAAAAAATCTGCATTTGAATCACAAGACACCTCTTGTTCGATACACTCGTTAATATCTGGAAAAAACATGATATTTTCAATATTGAAAAATTTATCAACACTGCTAATTGTATACGGGAAAAAATTTTAACAGAACGTTACAACGTATTATAAAGAAATGGAATCCGGATCATTCAATCTAGAGTGGACTATTCTCCTATTAAGCTAAAATTAATTTGAAACTAGGAATGGTTGGAAACGCCTTACCAAATTTTGGAATGTTTCATTGTGAAATAAATGATTAAGAAGGTTATGAACTTCGGGACAGATAATTCCATGGCATAAATACTACTCATACAATAATTATTCCAAAGAAGAATATTGCTCGAGCCGGGCGAGGGCACCGATTTCGCTGGGAGATTAGGAATTACACCAAGGTATTGTGACACTGCATGTGTTGTGTTTCGCACTGTTATAGCAGGAACATGCAAAGTGCTAACCTTTGCAACTAACTCCGTCTCCCGTGCGACCATGATTACATATGCACTCAAAACTTCCAACTGTGTTAATACAATGAGAATTAACACCGCAGTTGTCCAAATCTCGAGAACATTCATCTATATCTATGTGAATATAAAACAATAGAACATAATTATTCTTTCATTCTTTCATTCTTTAATTATACTTTAAGAAAAAAGATAGAATGGGAAACGACGAAGTACTTTTATATCCGTTATACATAAATTTCGGTTAAATAATAATTGCCCATATACGACATTAACAAAGGATAAATTCCAAACCTTTTTGTATATTTCAATAGCAAATTATGTAGCAAAAACAATGCACAGAAATAAATGAAATTTGAGAATGTAACCTTTTAAACAGTCCACAGCAGCGAATTCGGAATTGCTACAAGTATGGTTTGTCCAGCCGTCGTGTGAACAACTGGTTATATTTTTTTCATGACCAGTACAAGATATTTTTCCCAACCACATTGCTGTTGAGACATTATGCAGTATTTGTCTTTTAAGAACGTTTAAAGCATGAGCATAACCAAGTTCCCGACACACAACCTCAGCAGTATTCCTATCCCAGCCATCACCACAGACTGCTCCCCAAAGTCCATCGTAGAAAACCTCCACGAGACCAGAACCATTTAAACTTGATGGCCCTTGTAACCTGACAGACATTGCTAAAAATAAAAAAATAGTAACTAATGAAAACCCTTAGCGTAATTGAATTTTACTTAAACTTCTCAGAGACCCGATTATTTTGTGAAGCCGCTTCCCTTTGTTGTAATATATAGGTAATATTTGTAAATACCCGAAAATAAAGGGTCGACTACATCACTATTGGGTCACACATAATATAGTCAAAATGTATAACGCAAGTTTGCAATGGATCAATAGTTTGTATAATATATCAAGCAGAGGCTTTGCTATTTACCATGGCAAGCGGATCCATTCCAAAAATATCCCTTGTCACAACTGCAAAAATAAGATCCAGCAGTGTTGGTGCAATTTGAGCTAGGCAGACAATTGTCCAATGATAGAGAACATTCATCGATATCTAAAGAAGAATAATAATGATTCAAATTAGACCGTAATGGCCGACACAGACCGGACGCAGTGCGGCAACGCGACGCGAATTTTCAGTTTTTAAGAGCACATAAATTAATTTCTCGAAGCAAAAATTGGAATCTATGGCAGCCAGAGCAGTCAAAATGTACTATCCTTAAGTAATCTACAACAATATAATGATAGTTCAAAATTTATTTGCTTTTGGAAAATGAAAAACTTTGAAATATCGCGCCGCGTTGCCACATCGCGTCCGGTCTGTGTGGGCCTTAATGCGTCAAAAACATTCGCTAACGTTCCTATTTTACCTCATTGTGAGAATTGCAAAAACATACCATTGCAGACCAAACCATTTCCTGTATAACCAGTTTCACATTGACATATGAAACTTCCCCAAGTGTTAATACATTTAGTATTGGAACCAATACATCGCCTTTCGGTACGGCATTCATCTAGATCTGCGAAGAATAATAAAACCGGAGTATCCAAGGAAATTCTATTTGTTGCATATATTAGATGGTTTGCACAACTCCTCGTCAAATGTCGTGTATAAGCTATCGTGGACAATCATACCTGTTGAAGTACATTCTACCGAAGCATCGCCTCTATGGGAGCAGACATGTCCTCCTTCTTCTCGAATGTGGCGAGAACAACTAAACAGATTTTGCTCATACCCAAGGCAATTAACATGGTGTAACGAAATCCGCACGGAGGCAAATGGAAAGCGCCTTTTTTGAAAAGCTCTAACAGCATTCAAATAGCCAAGTTGACGACATGCAACAAGAGCATCATGTATATTCCAGTAATAATCACAAATTCTTCCCCATTGTCCATTATGGAAAACTTCCACACGACCAGTTCCATTCGAACTTGATGGTCCTATTAACCTGATATCTTTTCCTAGAAAGGAATCGTGCCTGTTTTAGAGATTATAACGTATACTATGAGAGATTTATCGCGTTCACTATCGTAATTCCATCCTGCGTTTACTTTTATCTTAGCAATTTTTTTTTCATTTCGAATAGAGAAACGTGTGTTATCAATGGACGACTTTTGATCGAAGTAACTAGAAGAAAATAAATCATCACAGCTAGAAAAATCTTACCCAAATTAGTACGAATGGAAAACTTACCCAAATTAGTACAATAGAAAGTTTGGCTGCGAAATTTTGTAAAATACGGAAAATATAGCCATGTGAATTTATAGCCACTAAATCAGTTACACATACGTACACTTCCGGCCGTATAATACAAAAGTATACCAAAACCGACATATTCGGATGGCTATATTTTCCGTAAATTACAACAATTCGCAGCCAAACTTGGCAGTTTTACTATAATTTTATCAAGCTCTTTGAGAAAATTTCCTTTAAATCGCCGAGGTATGAAATTAGTCAAGAGCGTAAGTCGTCCATTACGCGGTAATTTCAAAAGGATTTTAAAGTTTATAAAGGTTTAAAACGATGGCATAATATGTAGCATATAAAGCAATCTGCAATTATAATATGAATAAATCAAATATCGCGAATTTTTTACCTTTGCAAGACGTTTCATCCCCAGCTTCTTGATCATCACAAATACATTGATAAGATCCATCAGTGTTGATGCAGCTTGAATTGGAAATGCAGTTGTCAGTAGACAGAGAACATTCGTCAATATCTAAAACAGATTATTGTGTTATAGATTGTGAAATTCATGAATAAGTAATGAGGTGTATACCAAACCAAATTACGGGAATTACGTCATATTCAAACGCTGTTTACCCAAAACAATCAGTTTCGATATTAAAACAATATTAATTAACCACGTCTTGGGAATTGTCAAATTCCAACTATAAGTTTGCAGCTAATTTGAATTTCAAAGGTGTCAGTTTTTTTTCCTCACCCTGTATAATCTGCTTAATAATATATGTCTATTTTATTCTCTTTGTTAGTGCAAAAAGGAGCTAGCAGCGTGTAACCATGAAATTTGCTAAAGCTATTGTTTTTTTAGATATTAGTCGCGATGTAGGCTTAGGCCATCCTTAGTTTTTTATTGATTCATTTAAAGAACCTCGCCAAGACGCCAACTAACATTGAAAACTGTTTCTTTGAATGACTAACCAGTGCAATTAATGCCACTTCCAGTATAACCTTGATTACACTCGCATGAAAAACCACCAACAGTGTTAATACACCTGGCATTTTTGTCGCAGTTGTCCATTTTCAAAAAACATTCATCGATATCTAGGATAAGAATAATTTAGACATTTATTAATTTAATTGATTTTGATAATTACACGATTGATTTTGCCATGTTTGCATGCTATTAATTTTGTGACTAATAATTATTATAATAATAATTATATTTAGCACTCCCATACATTAGTTTTATATTAACAATTATTATTGTTATATACCTAGTGTACATGTAAAAAATTGGTCTTTCCTGCTTTCCTATTGGACAAGAGGTCCACGCGTGGAGGGCTTTAAATCTCCATGATTACGCGTGATCAACACGAGCGGGCATCAAATTTTATAAGTTTTCCCAGGGCAAATGATTAAATTCCATTCCTGGAAATCCCAGGAAAGTTTTGAAACTAACTTTATATTGTTTCATATTCTAATGTACATGCACAGCTTTGTTTCATATACTAATCAATATACTGGCAGGTGATGTCTAGGAATTAGCTCTTTTTTTGGCCTCCGGTTTATTTTCATTTTTGATATTTCACTAGATATAATAACAAATCATTTATTTACTAAAACACAGTGCATGCTTCCCTCGCCATCAGTAAATAAGTGTTTATTGCTTATTAAATTACATATTCATTAGATTCCTAACCTTACAATGTCGTGAATAAAAAGTTAAATGCATACGATTAATCTCATATATGGCAGAGTACTTTGCATTTAGATGAAAACGCATGCAGAGGACACCGCAACAAAATTCATTTTAAACCAGAACCTCTAGGATTTTAGTTATATAATTTATTATCTTTGTCCTACGAAGTGTGCCATAGCTCCATAGCAGGGTCGCGGAATTTTACATCATTTTAAAATGTTGAGAATAAAAAATTAACAGCTTTTGTAACTGATATGAATTAAAAAATGATATAACAAGACTTCAAAATTGTTAGCCGTGTGCGTCAACGAAAACACTGAATTCGAAGCAATGTATTTTTAATAAAATAAGCAATCTGCGGCGTGCGTGCTGCTCTTGTCACTTGCAAGCTTTTGAACATAATCACTATAAGCAATAATATAGTAATTATGCGACTATATAGTGATTACTGTGTATGATGATTCATTCTAAAGCGAAACGAAATTCCAAATTTAAAGATACAAACATTACAATACAACCAGAGAGGAGCGTGATAGCGTCAACAACTTAGCATCAAATGTGGTATGACAACTGCCTGAAATAGACAAAACACTTCTCGACGTTTCGACCTGAGGGCCTTCGTCAGGAGAATTAGTATAAGTTACGAAACGAGAGTTAGTATGCATGACGTCGAAACGTCGAGAAGTGTCTTTGTCTATTTTAGGTAGTTATTATACAACATATCATACAAACATTACTTCCTCTTGAACTTTGGTATGTTCGAGGCTTACGGAAAAAACCTTTGTTAATATACTTTTTGAACCCTATATAAATATTCTGTAATATGCATTATCAATAGTTTATGTTGTGTATAGCGAATTTAATTTTTAAATTGTGAATAACGTTTACGTCTTCTTAACACGACAATTTTTAACAATAAAAAAAATAGAAACAATGTTACCGAATTAATTTTGATAAAATATTTTTAACAATCACCTAATTTCAGTGAAATCTTGTTCTTCATGCGACAAACATACAAACCAGCGAAAGCTTCCATGTTAATGAAACCACGATATCGCGAAGCAGTTAGACACAATCCAAAAACACGATCCATTGAAATAACTTTTAATTGTCTCGCGGTAGAATTGTAAAACCACCTTGGTCTTGCATTTGGTCCATCACAATCGTGCGTGAGAAGAACAGCATTCCATGTCCTTGGATTATGAAAGCATTTTCCAGTCTTCAATTCCTGCAGAACGTTTTGATTAATGAAACGAAAATGGCCAGGTGTACGAGTCCATGAAAAGTCAAGAAAATCGACGTTTTGATATGTATAACGGTACAAATATCCAAAGTTTTCTGATCCAATAATGTACGTATTGTATCCGGCAGCTAAACAAAAAAAAAGGATATTGCGATTTGATGACTCAATCACCCAATTGTGATTCAAATGGATGGTGAAAAAGGCTACAATTTTGAAGCTTTTTCAGAGTGTTCTTTAAGCCGGAAAATAGACAGCTTTAAAACTGTTTAATATCGTTTAAATCACGTATTTTGTAACTAAAGTTTGATGTGTGGATTCATCAACATGCAAATGTATGACATTTCTTTGAAGTCATTAATCAATTTCGTTTAAAATTACTTGAATTGAGAATGAAGTGGTCCTATTTCAAATTAAGTTTAAAGGTACCCAGACCTAACTTTCTACGCTAATATTATGAAATAACTCTTCGGAGACAATTAATATTTGATATTATAAAATAATTTTTCGGAAACAAAGACAGTCGTAAAGGTAAACAGAAATCACCTGTTTGCCTGCTGCATTACGTTGCAGTTTAAGTGAGTGTTAAACTTTTCTATATAGCTAAATATTCAAAACATCAAAACAGCACAAATAATTATAATAACCATACAAGCACTAAACCGACTGTTGTTTTTCGATTATTCATTTTATTCAATGATTTTAGCGACTATATAAGCTGCAAAGTGATATTTGTTTTATCAAAACTCTGAATTACACTTTTCAGAACTCTTTTTAAAGTTTAAGCGATGATGTAAAGCCTTAAACGGTCGGTTAACTCCTTGTAAAACGACATGCCAAGCTCGTACTTATCAAAATAACAATGCATTCTTACAGCAAACACTGAATAAGCAAAATACAGACACCTACCACTTCAAAGATTATAAACTACGAGTCGTACGTTCCTATTTCACTAACTGTTTCTGTGCTGTGATGATCTTTAAATCTTTTATCAGGGCCGTAACTAGAACGATAATTGGGGGGGTGTTTATTCATATATTCAGTTCTGCCCGACGAATTTCCATTGTGAGCTATTGCACTTACAAAAGAAATCCGTCGGGCAGCACTGAATATATGAATAAACACCCCCCCAATTATCGTTCTAGTTACGGCCCTGTCTTTTATTATTGTTTAATATTTGACTCCATGATTTCATTTTATATTTTTAAAAAATAGTTTGCAAAATAACGGTTAAAATGCTGACGCTCTCATGCATGCTCTCTTTTTGTCTTAGCTAATCAGCAAGTTGTAGACGGCCGTTCTTCCTTCGTTAAAATTACTTGCTTGCAGACAACTACCATGACCATTGAACGTCCATGATATTTGGGCAACTTTGGATTTGCCTATGTTCTGTCAGAATACCCGGGTGTAATTCGTAATCTCTGGGCTGGATTAGTACCCTCGCACGGCGCGGGGATTATAATAGCTATAATATTTTTACCTGTGGTAACACATTCTACTCCAGCATCTTTGGAATGGCCGCAGTAACTGTCTCCCAGCGCCAATTGATGCGCACAACTGTTCAGATTTGGTTCTTCACCAGTACAGCCAACCTTGTTCAGCCATATTTGACCAGATCCTGATGAAACATGTTTGCCTTGAAGAGCTCTAACAGCGTTGAGATAACCGAGTTCCCGACATGCAACCCTGGCATCTTTAAAATCCCATCCGTCATCACAGACTGTCCCCCAGGTCCCATTGCGGAAAACTTCAATACGTCCAACACCTTTTGAACTTGATGGACCTTGTAACCTAATGTTTCTTGACTGAACTGTAAAGAGAAAATTTTAGTTGTTAAAATAACAGTATTTTCTAATTATATCGATCGTTAAAAATAATGATTCAACAAATAAAATTTGTTAACCTACCTTGGCAAGTTGATCCATTTCCAGCATGTTGATCATCGCATGTGCATAGATAAGATCCATCGGTGTTGGTACAATTTGAACCTTGTAGACAATTGTGAGCAGACAGAGCACATTCATCTATATCTGAAGACATTCGGGATATAATGGTTTATTTATATGTGTATAGAGATTTATGGATAGGGGAATGATGAAATAAAAATTTATTTCATGCAATTTGATTGGACGTACGATATTCTTCGCACGTGAAAAATTGTCGTATGTCATTTTGGCGGTAATTTGTTTACATTTTTTTAAAGATGGAGTCGAAATACAGGAGTGAGATTCAAAACATAATTCTCAAGTTCAAGACATTTTCACATTCAGCACATCATGAACTATTTCGAAAAGAATATCTAACTTTTACTCAATAAAATTACGCAGAAACTGAACGGTAATAAATATGTTTTGATTCATGAAACTTCGATTTTTGTTTCCAACTGTGTTTTTGTACATTAAAGGCATGCCGTTGTCAAATTGATCTCAATACACATTTAATAAACGAATTACTTCATGGTTGGCTCGTTTGTTAGATTTTTATTACGCTGTCGTCGTGAAGGATCGTGGGTCCTAGCCAAACATGAAACGAACTCTATTTACTATTTGAACAGTGTTTCTCGCAGCTATCAATTCTATCTCATAAAAATATGTTTTCCGAGGTAGGTCGGAAAAATCAAATGCAGGAATAAAACCGTTTTACTTGATGATAACTTTCTTCCAACTTATAATGTTATCCTACTTTTAAGAGATGTCAGTTTGCCAACTACGAATCTTTGGTGTCGTTTATTATACCCGTTATTTCACGGATGTACTGAGCTATATTATAATACCTGGAGGGAATGCTAGCGATCGAAAAGTGAAGCAAAAAACATGACGCGGATTTCTTTGTGCTGACGCGAGATATGGTTGCAATTGGCAATGGTAATGACCACTGACAACTACGATTTATATCGTCGTTTTAGGTACACCCTCGTCTTTACAAATTAATCATTATAAAATTAATTACTCGTTTCTTCAACGACCATTTTGACAAAAAATTGCCCGTCTTTTTAAAAAATTCCCCCCAGGTGATTTCCGTGTAATAATCTGAGATTATGTCATCAGAATCAGTTGTCAGAATTTGAATAATTATACTAAAATGAGTAGTTATACTAAGACTGATTATAATTATATACCTTCACACACTATTCCATTTCCAGTGTATCCAACATTACACGTGCACCAAAAAGAACCCATCGTGTTGGTGCAGAAAGCTTTCAAATCACAGTTGTTGTTAAGAGTTAAGCACTCGTTGATATCTAGGATTCAATCAGTTTAGTTAAGGTGGCTCGATACAGTTTCTCGAATTTTTTTTGGGCTCATTTTAAACAGGGATATTAAGCACCTAAATATTTCACTATAAGGCTAAAAGTTAATATACTTTGCAGGAAACATATATAGAGCGGAAATATTCTCAGAACTTTTGCCTGGCACCCGTTACCATGGAAACAGAGACGTTTCAAAATGGCCGCCAAACAAGGTTTTATCGTGTTTATATCACAAACGAGTTCGGTGACCCCCAATTTTTTTTGCATTAAACGTTTACGCTATAGATTATTTATGTATGAAAAAGTTTTAAAAAAATTCTAACATGGGGGAATTTTTTAATAAGCAAAAATAACGTTTTTGTAAATAGAAAAAATTCCCCATGTTAGAATTTTTTTAAAACTTTTTTATAGATAGCGCATTTATGGCGTAAACGTTTAATGAAAAAAAAATTGGGGGTCACCGAACTCGTTTGTGATATAAACACGATTAAACCCTGTTTGGCGGCCATTTTGAAACGTCTCTGTTGCCATGGTAACGGGTGCCAGGCAAAAATTCTGAGAATATTTCCGCTCTAGATATGTCTCCTGCAAAGTATATTAACTTTTAGCCTTATAGTGAAATATTTAGGTGCTTAATATCCCTGTTTAAAATGTGCATCTAAAAATTTCGAAAAATTGTATCGAGCCACCTTAAATTTAGATTATTTGGAGAGCGTTGAAATTTGCCCTGTTACGTACCCCAGACATGTTTACCTGCAATCAAACGTACTCTATTTAGGCGTATTTTGAAACATTTTTTGCACTTTGTTTGGTGAAAGCTAGACAAATTTATGAGATTGAATTCTGTTCAGAATGATTACAAAAGGACGGTGAAATACCAATTACACAAGTCAAAGTATTCAACACATTTTCACCGGTGCAGCTGCCGATTACATCATTTATATAAACTATATGTATACCACATGCTAATAATATACCATCAAGCAAAGACAATTAGCTAATAATTATGAACTCACCAGTGCAAGTTCCATGTTCCCTTGTATAACCTGGATAACATAAACATAAATGTCCCCCAAATGTTCTTTTACATCGTGAATTCCTGCCACACGTGTGACTTTCTAAGGCACATTCATCGATATCTAAAGTGAGAGAGGAAATTGGTCCATGAAGAAATTAGGACATGCAGAAAAAATAATATTAAATTCAATAGAAAATAACTAACTAACGGATCGAATAATTATATTATCTAGTCTGCATTCTTTTGAAAGGAATCCTTGTTTTTCAAATCTATTAATTAAATGACCGTGTATAGTAAGAATACTAACAAAAAAATAATACAGTTCTCAATAAATGACATAATACCATTACCGTGCTATTACCCTTGATCTACAGGGTGTACAAAAGAAGTTAAGCTAGGCGTAATAATCGTGTTTATGTGCAAAAGAAATTATGGTTCGAAAAACGGGTTATTTAATAATTATTGCCTCTATTTCCAGTAGCGAAGAGGGAGTCTCAGGCGGTAGGGCATTTTTATTGAATCATTTCAATCATTCTCGAAATGCAAATTCCGTGAAATCGACCTATACTTCGCACCAAATAGCGGAAATTTTTTCCTAGTTTTCAATTTCCCGAACCCTGAAGTTACGTAATATATTTTTACCTTCCAAAGTACATTCGACTCCAGCATCGTTATTGTGAGTGCAGTCATTGACTCCCCAATTTGGAAAAGAACAACTTGACAGATTTTTTTCCCGGCCATTACATTCAACTCCGTCTAACCATATCGGTCCAGAACCAGAAACGGTTTCATTCCCTGGAATAGCTCTGAGAGAATTGAGATAGCCAAGCTCACGGCATACAACCTTGGCATCCTTTATATCCCAATTGTCGTCACAAATTGTCCCCCAGGTTCCATTATGGAATACTTCAACACGTCCAAGACCTTTTAAACTCGATGGTCCTTGTAATCTGAGGCTTTTGGAATAACCTGCTAATAATGAGAGTAATGGTAATCATAATTGCGATCATTTCCTGAAACGTAGGGAAAGTAGTTTGTTTGATGCAGATGCAATCTCAAAATGCAGTTCATCTCTGTCCTTGACAAAGTGACGGATTTAACGTTAGATTATTACATATCATTTATAGACCTCGAGTGAGGGTATTCGGCGAACTATCATTACTGAAGGAAATATTTCACTGAATCCCCCAAGCGTAGGGTCTATTAGCTAAGTGATATCTTATATCGAAAAAGAATAGCCAAACATACACTTCAAAGGTCCGTAAAAGTATTGACATGTGGATTCCGCCATATTTGCTGCGAATACGTTGTATATTCGAGTGAGTGCCATGCCCCCGGGAAAGAACCCATGGTACGGGCGGCCTGGGGCATGGTATTCCCCATCATTTGTTCGAAATAACCCTACCCGGTTGCAATGCTTTTGAACGTTAAAAAAAACAGTGGATAACAGGTCACGTTCAAGATGGAAAACAAAACAAATGACCTAAAATATTTCCATTGAAAATAGTTTAATTTTGAATGTAGCTGCGTATTGAATGTGTAAAATGTATGTTCAGTAACGTGACTATTTTTCTCTGGTTTATGCATCGTTTAAAGGCGGATTTCCACTTACAGAGAAATTGTTCGCTAGCGAAATATTTGCATGTTTTCTTTTGAATTCTAACAGCATAAATTAATTACAGCGACTTGACAGTTCTGAATTCAAAAGAAAATATGGAAATATTTCTCTAGCGAACGATTTCGCTGTCAGTGGAAATCCGCCTTAAAGATGGCTTGCAGTCGGTGATGGAAACAAACGCTTTGTTTACATATTGAATCGCTATCCTGTGCAATCGGAATTATTTATCACCGTTTCAGTTCACTATATTTCTAAATGAATAAGAGATTGAGTTTATGTTCAAAGATATCATAACATGAGAAATTTCGGCAATTTCTAAATCATGAGGAGACTGTAACCCTTTTTAAGGGAAAATAGCTCTGAAACAAAAGACGCCTGAAGATTTCAACTTTCTGGTTTAAAATCCACAAAACTAAGATCACTGGGGTATTATTCTGACTCATTTATTTTTACCTTTATAAATTCGAACAGAAATGCAAAACAGCGGATAATGCAACCAACAAACAAAAAATTAACTTCTAACATACAGTATAGAATGTGGTGAAGACATGAGGATGGATTTCAAATTTTTGGAGAGTATTAAATACTATCAGTTTCGATTTGTTTAACTTACCATTGCAGTTTTTGCCATTTCCGGATTGTTGATCGTCACAAGTACATAGATAAGATCCAACAGTGTTGGTGCAGTTCAAAGTGGGAAGACAGTTGTGAGTTGAAAGAGAACATTCATCTATATCTAAAGAAATAGTGCAAAACGTTACATAACATAGTTCACGGTATATGACTTATTCTTACCTGCATAATTGGTCAAGAACCTACCGTATCTGAGCTCGGTGAATATACGGTGAATAGCAAAAATAAAACGGCAGTTATTTCACTTTCTATTGTTATGAAACAGTTAGACGTATGACACTAACTCTCGTTCTTTAGGGCTGATGATTTGGAGTGATTTCAAAGAGAACACAAACTATATATACGATTCGAGTTCGTTTTCTTCAAGAAAGCCCATTAATTTTAATCTTTGGAAAAGTCTTTGGACATCTCCAATTATATTTTAGGATTCTTGTGAGTTCATACCTTGGCAAATAGTCCCATTTCTAGTGTATCCACTATTGCAGGAGCATTGAAATGATCCAATAGAATTAATGCATCGAGAATTTGAGCCACAGGTAATGGTGGAACATTCATTGTTATCTAGGGATAAATTCATGTCTAATTGACTGATGAAACCAAGAGGTATATTGTAGAACCTCCCTTGTGTAGAAAAAGGGCCTGGCGGGGCCTGGCTTTTGCTCCCCAATTATAATTATAGTTAATGAAGACCTTTATTAGGACCGAAAACGATATTATAAACCAGGCCATGACGTGTACATAACACTCACCAAAGCAATAAGTCCCGTCTCCGTGAAAGCCTGGCTTACATGAGCATGAAAACCTGGCAACAGTTTTCAACTTATGACAACGAGCGTGTTTGTGACAATTATTCATTCCTGGAGAGCAGTAATCAACACCTGAATAAAAACATAGAATCTTAAAATATATAATAAAAAACTATTTTAGTCTACTATGGTATAGAGGCTAATATAAACGTTTACATTTTTTTATAATTTAAGAAGTTAGCCAAAAAAAACATATTTCAACTCATCAGCTTTTGCAACCTAATGTATGTCACGCCAAATTTATGCCACTTGCTGTTACTGACAGCAAAACCCGAAATTTCATCTTATTTTCATTTCGTGGAATATGTACATTTTCAAAAAAAAATAGGGACATCGTGGACATAAATATTTTTTCCAGACGTCTTCGTTTTTCAGACGTCATCACGTGTTTTTACCTCTTAATAAACATATAACTCCAGCATCTTCCCAATGGCTGCAGAAATGGTTCCCCCATCCGTCATGCGAACAAGTGGGCAGACTGTCCTCATTTCCAGTGCAATCAAGATCGTATAACCATATCCGTCCAGACCCACGTAAATCTTTGCCACCGCGAAGGGCTCTGACAGCATTGCTATAACCAAGCTGACGACAAGCAATTCGAGCTTCTTTGATACCCCAATTGTCATCACAAACTGTTCCCCATTGTCCATTATGAAATACCTCCACACGACCAGTACCATTTGAACTAAACGGTCCTTGTAACCTGATAACTTTCCCTAGCGTGTTACGGTAAAGAAATTAAGCGAGGGCATGTAATTCAGTGAGGCTTTTATCACCAGCTCCCAATGAAAAAAAACAAATTAAAGGACTATTGGTCATCTGAATTGCTTAAAAGTTTAAATTAGCGACCTCTTCAAGCAGAGGAATTACATAAAAAATATTTTTATTTATATCTAAATGGCCACGTCGCACTCAACCTTAAAACAATTTTCATCTGAACTATGAGAGCAAATATTTTGTACAATCTTAGAAACAGAGAAATTGATCTATCACCACCCATGCCGAAAAATAACTTGATAACAGATGCTTTAATTATAACGCATCAATTAAAATGATGAATTCATAATTCCTTATGAATTCATCATTTTAAAAATATGAAAATATGTATGGTTGAAAATATGATAGTTATCTTCATACTGTTCTTTCTTCTTTCGCGTACCTAATATTCTTATTCATTATAAATAGTTTAACTTAAATCCACGCCCTTCATGGAAATCAGCCAAATACTGGCAGTTGAGGATAGCGTGATAAAATAAAGCTTGTATTTATATAGTATAATTCTATAGTATAATTAGAAAATTCTTCAAGCATGCAAAAAATACTGGATTATTCCTTATTAAGTTTTAGCCTGTTCACAAAATAAGTTAAAATGTGTAATATTACTTTTTGTTTTTTTTTAAATATAACTTACATACCTGGTCGGCAAATACCACTTTGATTAGAACAGCATAGGAAAGATCCAACGGTGTTTTGGCAGTTTGAAGTTGAAGGACAGGTATTAATACTTCGAGAACATTCATCGACATCTGAATGGAAGAGTTTTAATTTTATGAAACTGTTGAATTTCCAATGGGTTTTTTTCTGAGGATTTACATTTTTATAAGTTTGCCTTTAAAATTCAAAACAACTGCTGACCGTCGCAGACAATTCCATTTCCTGCGTATCCATTATTGCATGTACATCGATAGGATCCGGGGGTATTGGTGCAAAAAGCTTCCGAAGAACAGTTATCATAAAACGATAGACATTCATCGATATCTAGGGATAAATTTAAAAATAAAATATTTAGTAATAATGTTTTATTCGCGGATCTGGAGTTGTGAAAAGCGATAATGGTGTTTATGGTTGGCCGGATGGGGTAAAAATCTGTTAAAAACAGTTTTGTTATAATAAAAACAAATACCGTAATTACTTGAATAAACGCCTCCCTCGAATAAACGCCGCCCTCCTTTTTTGGGGATTGATTGTATTGGTTAAATTGGCGTTTAAATTACACAATAAATTCAGAGTTGTTACGAGTTTGCAATAAACGCCTCCCTTGAATAAACGCCGCCCTCGAATAAACGCCGCATCTTAATTGCTAAAAATTTAATAATCGAATAATTACGGTATATATGAATGCCTGGCTGGAAATTTATTTTATGAATCGTGTAGCATGCACTCGAAACAAAATTCCATAATTCCGTACATCCGGGCATTATTCTCAATATAAATCGTTAAAAATACATAATTGTTCAATTTATTTATCGAAATAATCCAGCTTCGTACCCCAGCGGTTTAATAGTAAAATATATAACGTTGCATTTAGTCATTGTATGGAAGTCAGTCGAAAAAAGGCGACTGCGCGGGGGTGCTTGGGGTGGTTTACCAAGGCAAGCAAAGCAGGCAACTTCGGAAGGTACAAAATAAAGTTTTTGTTTTTTAAGATAAAATAAGAGTGTAAATATAGAGACAGTGATATTTTGTCTTCATAATTCCAAAGACACCGTCAGACTATTAATCAATATTCCAGGTAAGCTGTATAACCTATATATGTAATGCTATTTTCAAAAATAGTGTAGATAGTATGTTAGAAAGTGAGAGGCTCTGTAATTAACAAATAGGTAACATTGAATTGTTAATTATCTGTCCATTATAGAACACGGTATGATTAAACAGGCAAATAAACGTAATTATATAATAACTAATGGATCAGAACAATTACATTTTTTTAAATATTCCCAAATAAGTTATTTTGAGGTTTTGCAATTTAACTTACCACTGCAAGCTGCACCATTTTAGGTATAGCCTTGTTTAAATATGCATGTAAACAATTCATTACTGTTACTTAGCTAATATCCATATGCAGTATATGTTCGCTTCTATTCAATGACAAAAGATCGTAGGCCTCTGGGAAGATTATTGTGGTTGCAATTATTTTATACACCCTGTATATAACTCACCAGAGCAAGTAACGCCATCTCCGGTAAAACCTTGTTTACATCTGCATGTAAAACCACTGTCAATGTCAGCAATACATTGGGAATTACTCCGACAGTTGTGCAATCCCAAAGAACAATAATCGACATCTGTATACAATAATACATGTAGAATTTGTTAGTCATCTTTGCTAGAATTGTTACACTAGAAAAATTAACATCAATTAGTTGCAAAATAGATTGACCAGATTATAATAACGTTAAGCACCTTCAAACGAACACATTACTCCAGCATGTTGATAACGGAAGCAGTAATGGCGACCCCACCCTCGAGAAGAACAACTAGACAGTTCTTGTTCATTCCCAGCGCAATTAACATAGTTTAGCCATGACCGTCCTGAACCTGGTGGAAATTGGTCATTGGACCTGCGGAAAGCTTGAAGAGCACCCAGATAACCAAGTTGACGACATGCCACTTGAGCATCTCGTATATCCCAATTATTACCACAGATTGGTCCCCATTGTCCAGCATATAATACTTCCACACGACCAGTGCCATTTGAAATTAACGGACCTTGTAATCTGATGCGTGGCTCTAATAATTTAGACGAAATAATTGGGAGAATGAGAATTGGTTAATCTCTGGAGCCAAATTTTACGGTAATAGGGAGCTTTAGCAGTGACTACGAGTACGAGATTCGTCATTCTCGCGCGTTGTTTGCTTACGCCATCAATCAAAACTCATAGTCGCTGAGCTTTTGAGTACGAGTTTTTAGACAAATCTCGTACTTGTAGTCGTACTCGTAGAGTCGTAGTCACTGCCAAAGCTCCCTAATAGCTACAGCAGTGACTACGAGAACGAGATTCGTCATTCTCGCGCCTTGTTTGCTCAAATGTTGCCAAGTCTTGCCGATATAATTTCTTGTTTTAAATATTTTTCAATACATGTGAAAATAAGGAGAGTTTTAAATGCATTTTTAAGTGTTTTACATTTTTTTGAAACCATCCTATGGCTACTGGGTCATTGTTTTTAATTTTCCAGATATTCTAACCGACTTTAAGTGCAAGGTTTTTTTCTTTCAAACATGTTCAAATCAATCCATAATATATTAAATTGTGTCAATTACCTTTACAAACCGAATCTTCACAACAAAGATAAGTTCCAACTGTATTGGCACAGCTTGTGTTTAGAGGACAGTTATAAACCGCATCAGAGCATTCATCCAATTCTAAAAGTGGCAAAAATTCTATTGAGCGCGAGTGAAGTGAAGTGAAGTGAAGTGAAGTGAAGTGAAGTGAAGTGAAGTGAAGTGAAGTGAAGTGAAGTGAAGTGAAGTGAAGTGAAGTGAAGTGAAGTGAAGTTGAAGTGAAGTGAAGTGAATGAAGTGAAGTGAAGTGAAGTGAAGTGAAGTGAAGCGAAGCGAAGCGAAGCGAAGCGAAGCGAAGCGAAGCGAAGCGAAGCGAAGCGAAGCGAAGGGAAGCGAAGCGAAGCGAAGCGAAGCGAAGCGAAGCGAAGCGAAGCGAAGCGAAGCGAAGCGAAGCGAAGCGAAGCGAAGTGAAGCGAAGTGAAGTGAAGTGAAGTGAAGTGAAGTGAAGTGAAGTGAAGTGAAGTGAAGTGAAGCAAAGCGAAGCGAAGCGAAGCGAAGCGAAGCGAAGCGAAGCGAAGCGAAGTGAAGTGAAGTGAAGTGAAGTGAAGTGAAGTGAAGTGAAGTAAAGTGAAGTGAGTTGCAGTGTCTTTTTTGCTCTGTTTGGCCTTCCTTTGCAACTTTGATATTTTACATTAATCGCGGGTGCAAAAATTATGAAAGAAAAGCCGAACATAGCAAAAACAGCTCAAGTTTGAGAGAACGCGCGGTGGATTTAATTTAGCTACAACAAATAGTCTGGAACTTTGATAGTTAATGAAACATTACACAAAGTTTCAGCCTATGATAACAAATTAAGAATGAGGGCGCCCATTTTTGTGGGCAATACTTGTCTTAGCTGGAGTTTGAAAATAGCCTTTCCTACATTTAGATGCAGTTTCTTTTATTCGATTTCAGCGATAAAGTGGTCAAGAGACCCTAAAAAACCTACATCAATTACAGAAACTCTTCACACATTTTGCAAAATTTTCAGTACATGGACATTTCAACAATTGTCTGATTTTTTATATACCCTGTAGTACGAGTGATTTTCGGATCGTTCGGGCGGTTCGTCCAATTTTCCAAATTTTGAAATGCTCGTACTATTATTGATCTGAAATTGGGCATCGCATGCTAATCTACAATTATGTTTACTCATCTGAACATTTACTTGTATCTAAACATGGCGACGAAAGTCAAATGAGTTTTTGTTTACATTTGCAATTCTTTTATATGACAACGAAGTAAACAAATACCTTGGCAAACTGTTCCATTTTTAAAGAATCCACTTTTACAATAGCATTGGTAAGATCCAGGAGTGTTGGTGCAAACAGCGTTTGGCTGATCACAGATTTTTGCAGATGAACATTCATCGATGTCTAGGAGAAATATGAATAAAATTATGGCAATGAATGAAAAAGGATTTTCCCAGATGGTAAAAGTATGAACATTCCATTGTTAAATCATGCAGCATTTCTGTTCTGTCAATAAAACAAACAACGACACTATTCCCCGCTATTCTCTTCAGTGAGTGCGTGCAGTCCTCGCAAGAAATCGCGCGAGAGAAATTTAAAGGCGGATTTCCACGAAATCATTCGCTAGCGAAATATTTGCATTTTTTTTTAATTTAACAGCATCAATCTATTCAAAAGAAAATATGGAAACATTTTGCTACCGAACGATTTCGCTGTTAGTAGAAAACCGCTTTAATGGCACAGTCTGATAATTTAATGTCACACGCCTAGTTCGTAAATAAAGGATTGGGATGGGCGATACCGCGAAAAATCTTAAAAAAATGTTTCTTGAAAAGGACAATTCAGTTGAATTTGACTTATAATATTTATTTTCGTCCCGTGGTTACATTGAAATCTAAAGATAGTTGTCACTAACCATAGCAAGAAACGCCGTTGCCAAAATAGCCTGGATTACATCTGCATGAAAAACCATTAGTTTCGTTAATGCATTGAGCACGAAGATTACAGTTGTGCAGTCCCAAGGAACAATAATCAACATCTATAAACATTATAATTAAAATAATTTGAATTCCTTATAGAGCTCTAGCTTCGTACCGAGGCGCTTTAATAGAAAAAAATGTTCCATTCAGTTATTGTATAGAGGTCAGCTGAAGAAAACGCGAGCGCGAGAGGGTGCTTGGGGTGGTTTTGGCAAAGGAAGCGCCTGGGAAAAAATGATTTCAACACATAAACAATCAAATGAATTATACAATATAATACAACAGATACAATACAAAATTTTATACAATGTAATACAATGCAGAATTAGTTCGACTATTTTGGATCGACCGTCTTTGAAAGAGATCGGAGTGCTAAGGTTTTTTAAAAGTTCTGTTTTATGATAAACGTCTTTACCAAAATTTTAAATTTTGCCCCCCTTTCACTGCTGAATTTTTTTTACCTTCGTTAGAACATTGCACTCCAAAATCGTGGTAATGAGTACAGTAACTATACCATGATGGATATCGATAGCCACGTGGACAACTTTCCAGATTTTGCTCGTTTCCAGTGCAACGAAACCTTTGAAACAAAATCTTACCGGAACCATAAGGAACTTGCCATCTTGGAAGAGCTCTGAGAGCATTCCGATAACCAAGTTGACGACAAACCACTCGAGCATTATTTATACTCCGACGAAAAGCACAGATTGTTCCCCATTCTCCACTATGGCGCACTTCCACACGACCAGTACCATTCAATCTTAACGGTCCTCGCAATCTAACAGTCATCTCTGAAAATGTTGTATTTGACATGACGCAAACCACGTCTCATTTTAAATATAGACACACATGCAAGAAAACGAAAATATAACCTAATTATTTCACATCTCGGAACGGCTTTTCTTTTTCACAGCGGCGCCGAAACGACGCAAAGGCAAAGAGGAGCAGATTTTGGTGAAAAGGCACTTTTGCAATTGTAGCGGCGCATACAGGGACCGCTGAGCGTTTTTCGTATTGCTGGGGCTCGGAACCAGAACCGCGGGCCTGCTAGGGGAGTCCGGGGGAAATTTTGGGAAAATTTTGAGAAAATTTTGAAAATCAATATAGACCTCTGAAATAGCCGCAAGTTCCTCTCAATTTAAGGATTATTGGATGGAAATAGCAGATACTTTTTTGTCTCGATGTTTTTTTTTATTTTAGCCAAACGTATATGTATTCAACATAACTAATTAAATTAAGTCGAGTTGTAAACATGGCGTACTTATTACGACAGATATCGTTGGAAATTAGAATACACATTTTGTTTGACTGATTTGTTATTAATTGAAATATACGTTGAAGAAGTAAAAGTTACGATAGTATTAAAGATAAAATACACTGCATATACTTGTAAGCAAATAAAACAAATTGCTAAAAATATTGCTTGTAAATTTGACCAAACTAAAAAATATTCGAAATTAAAGACCAATTACGGAAAAATTATTGATGGGGCTAAAGCCCAGCGAGCCACCCTGCTCCGCGGTCCTGGCATAATAAAATTCATTGCAAAACATTGTCTATTTAACTTCGTTTCATCATCGCTTTCAAGATAAATTTTCACAAGATGATTTTGATATTCTTGATGCTCGCTGGCGTACTTCCATTTGAGACATAGACTGAATGTAATCGTTAAAAGAAAAAGGCCTTGCTTGTAAACGGCACGGCGTGCAGCTGCCCCTGCTTGCCATCAACGGCGGCCTTATTCTCTCAGACCGCATGCAAACTGAAGTAAAATAAGGAAACTCAACCCGCACGATTCTTTCTCTTACGTAATACGCGAGTAATGGTGCACGGAAATGGCAAAATTTACCCTTCACTCAATTAATTTTGCTTCTTAAGATCCCAGACACAGTTTTTCGTATATGTAGGTTTAAAACAGGGTACGTATATGGTTATATAGGCCAGGGGTAGATCCAGCACTATTGCACTAATTTGCATGACACAAGAAAATTGCTAAAAATAACCACTTTGTTTTGTAATGCAAATTTGTGCACTAGTGCTGGATCCCCCCTTGATATAGGCTTTGTTTAATATGGTAAAGAGGGTATATGGTTAGGCTTTTTTTTATTTACCTCGGCAAGTCACACCATTTCCATGAGATTGTCTAAAACAACATTCATATGAGCCAACCATGTTTCTGCAAGTTGCGATTGAAGGACAGTAGTGCGCGGAATGAGAACACTCGTCATAATCTAAGAAGCATTTGACAAATTATTATAAAATGACTATGAAATTTCCCACTAATCGTGGTCCAAAAAAAAATTGAAAATTTGCAATAACTGCATACGGAGTACTGTAGTATTGAAAATTTTATCTGAAACGTCGAAATACCTTCGCAAACTGTTCCATTTCCAATGAATCCACTTTTACATGTGCATTGGTAAGATCCAGGAGTGTTGGTGCAAGAAGCGTTTGAATTACAGATGTTTGAAGATAAACATTCATCGATGTCTAGGTTAAATTCATAAAACTGTCAATTGCTATATAATCGACAAGTTTAGGTTGGCTTTGCGAACAATATTTGCAAACGAAATATTCTTTACTAAACTTTGTCGAATTCAATATGCTCTCATTGAACGTATCTCGTTAAAAAGCTGCTTAAATGTACAGGTTAGCGAGCTTAAGCAAACCTACGACACGGAAGTGACATGAAAACAGCTGGTCGCTGATGTTTGAAACAAAGGGCCGGTTGTATCAAGCCTGCATGTTGAGCCTAAACGGTGGTTAAGTTAAAAATAGAAAGGAATTCTATCGTTTTATTCAACAAAGAAATTAAATGTCAACCTTAAAACAAAGATACTGTTTACAACTACATATTCAGTGTATAATATTCAGGTTGATTCAATCAGGGGAGATCTAAGAATGATACTTAATTTTGACTTATCCACTGTTCAAGCTAACCGCCTTTCTAACAATGGACCCTGGGGTCGAACTTTTAAACTAATCCTGCGATTTGGTCGAACTGACGAGCATAGCGACTTTTTTCCGACGTTCCTAGATACATTAAGTTCACACATGCAACTCGCTTTTTGGAAAAAAGGGACAAGAAGAAGAAAGACGAATAAAGCAACATGCTGAGCTTGCCGTTGCCCGTCAAATTGTTATGTAAAGCCTATAGATCTGACTCTCACTCCAGTTTCGGTCCTACGTTTAACATATCAGAACTGACCTTTTTCCCCCAAAGTGTAAAACAATTATACAGATATAAATGTTGTTTGGCTGAAAAATAATTTCAGATGAAGAAATGCGTTGGGAGTCAAATTCTAAATAATTATTTTCAGTAATATGTGCAAACTGGAAATTGCTTCGAGAATCTGCAAACGCCGACGTTTTTGGCTTTTTCTATAGAGTTTAACTGTTTCTTCTAGAAATGTTCAATTCGCGAAGTCCTTTTGAACTATTTTTTAATAGCTGCATAAATTACAAACCATTGCAAGAAAAGCCAGTTCCAGTATAACCTTGATTGCATTTGCATAAGAAGCCACCTCCAACAGTTGTAATGCATTGTGCATTTCTATGACAGCTGTGCAATCCGGTGAAACAATAATCAACACCTGAAAACAATATTGAAAGCAATAATGTAAAATTGTGAAACAACATATTTCAAACATTAACATATATTAATATATGTTTCAAAAATTAACATATATAATTCTATAAATATATTTCAGACATTAACATAAATATTTATATAAATTAACAATAAAATCAAAGGCAAGCGACCAGACCTATTACAATATATATTACGAGCGCTATAATTATAGCTATAATAAGTACACTGATTGTTATATTAATCTTACCTCTTACCGCACATTCTACCCCTACATCTTCATATAATAGAAGCAGTTATGATTTTCCCAGTCAATACCAGGGCAACTAGATAAATTGGTCTCACGACCAGTACAATCAAGCCGGTCTAACCGCCATATTTTTCCATATCCAAGGGGTACTTCACGAGGGGACAATGCTCGAATAGCACCAGGGAAACCAAGCTGACGACATGCCACATGAGCATCTCTTATATTCCAATTTGTACTACAGATTCTTCCCCATTGCCCATCGTGGAATATTTCAACACGGCCAGTGTTATTTGAAATTAATGGTCCTTCTAACTTTATAGAGGGTTCTGCAGGTTAAGTAATGATAAATACTGATTAACAATGGAAATGCTTTCAAATTTAGTAAGACCATACTGAGAGTGAATTCATTACACAGCACACTTTTCCTATTGTAAGAAAATATTCTCTTTGTTTGGGAAATATATTTTCCCAGATTGGAATGTTTCAAATATTTTGTTGTTCTCCATACGAAAATTTCGTGAATTAAGTCACAAGCACCATATGCCTCGTACAAATTAGTTAGAATAGATATGAAAATCAGTTACAAACACTTGTGATTGTATCGGTAAAATACTCATCAAATGTATTACAAATTCATTTCACAAGTTGTGAAATTGTTAGTTGAATACAACACGACCGCTCGTTTTGTAAACATAACTAATTGGTAGAGGTCCATATCCATATACTCGTAAGATATTTTGTGTACGTATATACATTTTTATCGGGCAAAAAAGAATATTTAAAGTGGCAATATCACCTGGGGATCTTTATGCATTTGAAAAGAACGTAAAAAGTTAGTTCATATATTAAAAAACTTTTTTGATTTAGTGCAATAATTTCGAAGATACAAGCATCTAAACTACCTGTGGTTCATGAGTCCCAACCTCCTGGGTTTAAACACGGCTATTTAATTTGAAACTGCCCATTGTTTACAGGAGCATGGGACTCAAGAACTGCAGGTAGGTAGTTTACAGGCTAGTATCTTCAAAATTATTACACTAAATCAAAACTAACTAACTTTTTACATTCTTTTCAAATGCATAAAGATTCCATTAGTGATATAGGAACTTTAAATAACACCCATCGCCCAAAATTATCAGGTTCACGCTGGTTGACATGGGACTTTTGTCGACGCTGTCGCGGTATTTTTTCTGAAAATTTTTTTTTCGACATTTGCTTGCAAATTTAAAATTGTTGAAGTTTTCAGCATTGTGATTAACAGGTTTTCGAAAGTCTTGAGATTTTCTTTGTTGGAGGTTTTAGAGTAAGTCATCATGAACCTAAAGAGTGCTTCCAAAACGAAAGACTTGATAATAAAAACATTATTTTGACGAGGATTTTGGATGTTAAGTAAATCCTTGGAATTACCGTACAAGGTGGTAACTTTTTTGCCGGTTCGTTGTTTTTGGCATCATACGTCACACGGTGACAGCTAGATTTGTACACTTTGGTGTTTCTACGAATTGCTTTCGGTACTTCGGCGAGTTCGATACCACAAATGACCTACAGTTTTGTGTGACACGCGTGTTTGAAAGAGCTTCGCTTTTGAGTTTAGTCGCCGTGTTAGAAATAATTTAGGTCATTAACGTTTCTTTGGAACGCCAGTTAGCTGCATTTCCAGAACTTTAAATGTGTGAACTTTTTTTCTTTTTTGAATATTTGCGCCCATATAGGTTTGCGTTTGTATCGAGCGCCTCAAATTATCGCTTCGGTCGTGTAAGACAACATATTCGTATTTTATTCAAAATCTAGCCCCCAGCAGCTCCTATTTTCATTGTCGTCTTTCGTTGCTGCATGCTTTTTGATTTCTTGTTTCTATTGTAGGGCGAGTACTAAGCCGGAATTCTATAGTTAAGCACGCTGAATTTATTTTAGGCTTTCGTTAATAAATCACAAATACGTTACCGAATACTGCATCGGTTTTTGCAAAGAAACTAGCCTATATCATGCACCATCAAAATTTAAGGTTGTTTTTAAGTTGGCTCCCTACAGTTTTAAGAATATTGAAAATTAATGATTTAGATTGAAATTTTTGGCAGGAAATTTCTTGCTAAACGAAATGAAATTTTCCAGATATATTAACCAACATTCTAACAGTCAGAAATTGCCCATAAGCATGACGTCATTACCGTTGTTATGGTAGCAATGGCGATTCAATATGGCCGACATTTTACCTATTTACGCATTTTACTCGAAAACAAGTTCGGTTACCCCAATTTTTTATTTTATAAAAAGTTTTCTTACAAAAAAATGGGAAATTTGAGCAAGTTTAAAAAAATTCTATATAGCCAAAATTATTAAAAATTAAAAAACGTTATTTTTCGGTATAGAAATTTTTTGGCTCTAGAATTTTTTTTAACTTGCTCAAATTTCCCATTTTTTTGTAAGAAAACTTTTTATAAAATAAAAAATTGGGGTAACTGAACTTGTTTTCGATTAAAATGCGTGAATAGGTAAAATGTCGGCCATATTGAATCGCCATTGTTACCATAACAACGGTAATGACGTCATGCTTATGGGCAATTTCTGATTATTAGAATGTTGGGTAATATATCTGGGAAATTTCTTTTCCTTAGCAAGAAATCTCGTGCTAAAATTTTAAATCAAAACCACGAGTTTTTAATATTTTTAAAAATTGTAGGGAGCCACTTTAAAGCTGAATATATTGTCTATTAATAAAACTAGTTTTTATGCAGTCAAAAATTTCGAAAGAATTACTTCAAACAGAGTTAAATTGCACTTGCATATTTCAGTGGAAAAATATTCGAAGATGTCATAATACTAAGAATTCTGTCATTAACTTTGGCCTTTGACTTTTGGCTGGAATAGCAAAACTGCTCTCCGTGCACGTATTTTATTATATCGCAGTAAATTTATTTATACACGCAGTTTGTTTATTTAAAAATTAATTGAACTTTAAATTTCATGCGAAAATTATTATTATTATTATTAAATTTTATTAATTATTAAAGTTACAATCATTATTAAAGTTTGTAAAATCTCGCGTCTCGTGTACTTCAAGCTATTTCTTACCAGCGCGTGCGCAGACAAATGTCCCCAGTGTTAGTCTGGTCAACATTAGCTAATGGCTCACTCGTGCAGGCTCATATCACCAGCGGAAAACTTACATAAAATTTAGAGCAGAGCGTAAAACAAAAATGTTTTTAATTTTTGATGCGAAGACCGCTGAAAAATGGGACTTCTACATACGGTGAAAATTTGCCAAAAATTAAAGACCATCGTGGCTGGTTTCGCCCGTGGCAACAAGGAGGAATTTCGTTTTCGACCAATCAACAAGTTTGTTTACATTTTCAGTAACCCAATCAGAGTGCATATGTCTTGATAAAAAGGTACAATATATACTATTTTACATGAAGTATTTAAATTTAGGCATTCTGATTGGCTTTGCCTAAAAAATGTAAATAAATATGGCGATTAGTTTAAAACGAAATTCCTCTCTGTTGCCCCGGGTCACGTTGGAATTTTTTAACGAAACATCTCGATATTATCGAAACGTTTTATTTACCTTTGCAAGTCGACTCGTTTCGACCAGGTTCGCCAATACAGCATAGAAATGATCCTGGGATGTTGGAGCAATATTCGACTGAAAGACACCTGGCAGTAGACTGAGAGCATTCATCGATGTCTATATATACCAGATACAGAGGTTTGAATCTATGTTACGGTTAGATATTCACCTACAGTAGGTTGAGCTTAGGTATTGCTATAGACACTATGATCTGAGGGTGTATATGAGGGTAACTTCAAACCTTGGCAAATGGTGCCATTCCCAGTAAATCCATCATTGCATGTGCATTGATAAGATCCGTAAGTATTGACGCAACTGGCATTTGGATGACAGCTGACAGGCAACAAGCACTCATCGATATCTAGAGATGTGTATTGGAAAGTAATAATTTTTATAAGCAATAACTTAGGGCTGGGAACGTTAAATGCTCTAAAATTTAAAGAACAATGTCCAAGGTCTTCCGTGATTGTGGTAACAACACAAGCAGTTTATATTATAGCAATGCTGATGATACAGGATAGATTAGGTCCTTAAAAAAACAAAGTCTGTTTTACCCCTATTATAAGTCCCATTTTGTTCATATCGGCTTCCAAAAAAGTACATTTTTGATAATTTATCAATTTTCATGCATGTTTTCAGCCTGGAAGTTTATCTAATCTGCATGCAGACATAAATAAAGAAAACTTTTTTTATACTTTTGCGCATTAGTTCCGCCTTAATGTTCTGGACTAGAAAAACATGCATGCAGAACCATATAATGTGCACTATACCCCTCGCAATTTCAACGAAGAAAATAATCTCCTGGGACTAAATTAGCCATACTCATTGGCAAAGCGTCGATAACCAGTATTTTTATCATTAATTTTGCCATGGTACAAAAGATTGTCATAACATGTACATTGATAGTAATGTCACCCAGTTTCTGCTGGGGTCATCTGTTCAAAAGCAAGTTAGCTTAATCCTGGGGTAAAGCAAGTCTTTAAATTCATTTTTTAACCACTTTAAATTCTTTATATTCATTTTTCACAAATACTTAAATATCTTTTTTCATAAATATTTTCTGGACCTATAGAAGTCATATTTTTTAAGGTTTTAAAGCGAGCAGTAGTTTAGAAAACACTGGGGCCGGTTAATTGTTCCTAAGCCGTTTAGCCTAACCCTGCATGGGTTTAATTAAGGAAATCTTTACATTAATCTTTCTAATTGCTTGTTTACAAAGTTGAATATCTTTTTCCGTAAATAGTTTTTGGACAGGTGGAAGTAATATTTTCTAAAATTCTAGAACGAACAGTGCTTCAGAAGCACATAAACTAAAAAACTGAATTAATATTTAACCTAAGGTTGGCGTTAACCTAGCTTTGAACAGCTGGCAAATGGGTTAAAATTTAACGTCCAGGATTAGCGCTAAAAAAACCTTTTTGAAGTTATGAAGAATGGTGTAAATGCCGTTCATAGACCAATCCAATATGAGCTTGGAAAACGACGTATCAAGCTCATTTAAATAAATAAACTGCAACATTTTTTATACAGCAAACACGTAATAGTAAAAGAACCCAACGGGATCGGGGATGATATGGTCAACGGTTTAACAATGTGAAATATTGCCAACCGCAAAACCAGAAGAAACCTATTTTATTCCCTACATTGAAACTTTGTAGAAAATAAAAAGTTTGCGGGCTTTACAACCTCGTTGTAATTTTATGAATCGTGAGCTAGCTCACTATCAATTTGTGCTATTTTTAACGAAAATTAATCATGCAGTCCTTCAATAAAGATATAATTATTATACTCACCAAAGCAAGAGGCGCCCGTAAAACCTTGTCTACATCTGCATGTGAAACCATTGTCAGTTTTAATACATCGAGAATCCCTCCCACAGTTGTGCAATCCCAAGGAGCAATAAGCAACATCTATAAACAATAATAAAAAAGCGGAATCTGACTTTGTATGTTTATCATACCACTTTACCCCATTCCTTTGAGCTGCAGTGTTAAATTAAACTATTAGAAATCAAAGACTTAAAAAAATCCTCCAAATTTTGCAAATGTTTGCAAATTTGAAATTCACAGCCGTGACAGCACATGTATAACAAAGTTGCTTAGTGATTAAGCAATAGTGCATTGGTTTCAGTGGATTTGCTGCTCCTTATACATTACAAGACAACAGACCATAAAACATCCATCATACGTTAATTGGATCTAGCAAAATTGGATCGAGTGAACAGACTTTTACACGTGAAGCATTTTTCTTCTGCAAAATTCTTGACTAATTTGCGTCTCTTAGAGGTAGAATTGCAATGCAAGTTGCAATAAAAATTGCAACGTATAACAGAGATTTAAAGGTCCCCACTGACCCGGATGCGATGCGGCAACGCGACGCGAACTTTCAGTTTTCAGAGGCATATAATCTTAATTTTTGAGACCAAAATTTGAAAAATATTGACCCCAGAGGGGTAAAAATGCATTAATAATAGGTAATCTGCAAAAATATTATGAAAAAGTTATTAGGTTAAAATTTATTTGATTTTGAAAAACAAAAGTTGAAAATTTGCGCCGAGTTACCAATGAGCATTCTGTCTATGTGGACCTTAAGATCTTATTACAATTAAAACGAACATTGCGTAATTATAACAACGTATACTACCAGTGTCGACGGGTTGAAGAAAAAAAAGTTATTATATAGATAATGTAAAAATTCCGGATAAATTGAAGATTTTTAGAGGGAGGTAGTGCATATTCCCAACAAATAAAAACATAAAAATTTTGCAAATTTCACTGGACGAATGCATAATATTTACTTCATTTAAATCAGTCATACAGAATATAATTTCGAAGCTGAAATTTGCGGGGATACAATTAGGAAACTGACGCTTTTGCGATATAAATTTAAAATTCTAGCGACATCACCTCATTAGTTCATGTGTGCAACTTTTTCAATCATTTTTACTTTCAAACAAACAACTTTAGTTTTGTGGGAGTTTTCCTTGAAATCTTGATTATGTACAAAATTGATTTAAACTGCAAACCTAAACGACAATCTCTTTTACCTTGTGAAGTACATTCCACTCCAGCATCTTTATTATGTGTGCAGTAAAAATGCCATCTCCAATTCAAGCTAGGACAACTTTCTAAATTTTGTTCATTTCCAGTACAGTGAACGTAGTCCAACCAAATCCTTCCTGAACCAGAAGGAACTTGATATCCTCGAAGAGCTCTAAGAGCATTCCTATAACCAAGTTGACGACATGCAACGCGGGCATCATTTATGTCCCAATAATTATCACAAATTGTACCCCATTTTCCTGAATATAATATTTCCACACGACCAGTGCCACGTGATTTATTTGGTCCTTGTAACCTGAGAGTGGCATCTGAAATTATGGCAGCCAGAGTTTTAAAATACAGCAAGCCAGGTATTTTAAAACAATACACAAAAGACGAAGGCTTCAGTACATGTTAAAAAATAGTTCCAACATGAGAAGCGCAATGAATGACAACTTGTTTTACCAAAACCAAACACTAGCTTTCTTAATTTTAGTATCGCGAAGCAGAAGCTTTGAATGATTATGTTAAATTAATTTACTTGCAGTAACAAGTCAATTATAGCTGGGTTCTCTAATAGGGAGGCCCAAGCTGCTTGGACTTTAGAAACATGCATTGGCTCCTATAAACATTTTGAAAGTTTCAGGCACCGATCTAAACCAGCTGAGAACAATTGCTAAATCGGACCACAATGTTACTTTCACAGGCTTTAGCAACACCAAAGTGAGTCTTAAAGTTTCATTTCTCTCTGCGGATTTCTACATCCATTTATCGGATTGGAACTCTTCCGGCATCTTTACTCTAAAGCTGAGGGGATTTTGATCGAAATGAAAGAAGGGTGATGAAAATAAGGACTCCTGTTTCTCGTACCTTTTCTTACATTTGCATCCCTTCAACCCAAATTATCCCACAAAGGGCGTAAATAATGTATGCAAACATAAATTATCGCACGGCGCAATTTTAAAATGGCGGACAACAGTTGCATTTTGTTTCACATTATCTCAAAAATTAGAACATAGGAAATTATAATTTAAAACCAAATGAATATGTCCAATGTCCTTTAAGCATGCAACGACGACGCGGATGAAACACTCCTACAACTGCATGCCATGGTAATAAGTCGTTGCATATATAATTTTTCATCAATCGCAGGAATTTAATTAATGACGTGTAAGATCTTGAAAGAATTATGTTTAGAAAAAAATTTTATGCAGTCCAATTCAAAGAGCGCTGCCTATATTTTTGAAATACACGTACGTGCGTTGTAAACAGGACGTAAAAGTTTAAACATGGTTTATATTTCGCATCTTATACATGCAATTCATTTTATACATGCAATCAAAAATGGGGTAATGAAACCATGGTGAGGCTAAATGAGGTTTATTCATTATCTTTTGTTCTTTTTGTATTCGACCGAAACAAAATGCGACATATAAACCATAAACAAACAAACCAAGCCTACGGTCACCTTTGCAAATAGAACCATTTCCAGAACTTGGTGTTTCACAGCATGAATAGGATCCTTTAGTATTCCTGCAATTTGTCTTTAAAGGACAGTTGTATGTTGAATCTGAACATTCATCTTCGTCTAAACAAAGTTTTTTATTAATTTACGGCAAGGCAGAGTATTCCTCGATGTTTGTGGGCGGAATACATTTTAAGACCCAGGGAAATTTAATTTGGTATGAAGAATAATCATGCAACTACCTTGGCAGAAGGTTCCATTTCCAGTAAATCCACCATTACACTTGCATTGATAAGATCCAGGAGTGTTCCTGCAAAAAGCATCGGAGTGACAGTTTTCCGTTGAACATTCATCGATGTCTATGGAAAATTAATATTAATTACAATCAAATAACTTGAAATTCGAATAATGAGAAACAGACCTTTATTCCTGAGTTTTTCTTGATTTCTTATGTTAATTTTGTTCATTTTGGTAAAATAATTAATGAAATAACAATGTTCCTCTCGAGGAATCAGCATTCCGGCATTCCGTATTTTTGTCATTCTCGCATTAATGAAGTAATTAAACTATGAGTATTGTAAACATTCTGCAGTATACATTTCTGGCTAATATTTTATTCGCGAGTCATTGCAAGGATCATGATTTAAAGTTTTGTTTTAAACGCTTTGGATGGCAATATGTAAATGCACGAAAAAACTGCTCAATCCTAAAACGCGAAACTGAGAATGTATGATTTTACAACGCAATTATTTAAGCTACCCTTGTTTGGAGTAACTGTTCTTAAATTTGTTTCCGCCATTGCTTACGTCATATAGGTCCTCGCGTCGATGGAAATCACCGCAGACCGATATTTGCTTTGGTTTGTGGGCGGGCTTAAATAAAGTTTATAATGGGCATCTATAAGATAAATTTCAGAAATCGAACTTAAATTTATATCATCATATTTCAATAAATTTTTAATATCATTCACTTTGAAATCGGAATTACAAGCCAGTTATTTTTAGTCAGCACATTTATAGATTAAAGCAAGGACTTATATCGCGTGAGCAACGGTGCTCCACTGAACTCAAATACGACTGGAACGCTCACTCTCTAAGTTTCCCTGATTAATGAGTGAAGCTAAGATGGCGGATAGTGAGGCCTTTCTTTTAGGTATGATCCAGGCCTCTGGCGCGGAAATTTCAAAGAAAAAATAGAAATTGCCGCCATTTTACCTAAGAAATTTCCGCGTGGAGCCTTGGATCTTAGTGGGCGCAAGTTGCGACAAAATTGGTGCCACTCGACCAAAAAAGGAGCGACTCCAGAGGAAAAGGTTAACACAAACACAAACACACGCGAATATTTATAATAACACATAATGTTTATGAATAATTATACTGCACTTTTACTTCCTTGTGACAAAATTTTGTGCCTTGTAGAAGAACAAAAATACAGCCAAAATCCGAACAACTTCAACGACTATTATTTATATAAACACAATGCGGATATATAATAAAAAAAAAAATTCCGAATAGATAAGACATCTTGAAAGTCAATAATATAAGATTCAAACAAGACACGGGTCGAGTCTGTAAATTTTCGACCTTATTTCACACATCATTCTCTCTGAAATGAATTTGAAAAGTCAAAGTCTCAACATGTGTTTTGTTTGAATCTTATATTACTGACTCCCAAGATGTGTTGTCTATTTGGAATTTGTTTTTTATAATATTCGCATTGTATCTATATAATTTTATAGTCTTTTTTGTGTCTTTTTTTGTTCTTCTCTAGGGCACTAAATTTTGCAACAAGAAAGTAAAAGTGCACTATAATTATTCGTACGAATTACGTCTTATTATAATTATTCGTTCGTGTTTGTGTTTTCGTTTACGTTTTCTTCTGGAGTCGCTCTTTTTTTGGCCAAGTCACGACATTCATTTTCTCGCGACTCGTGCCTACTTGTCGCGAGTCGGAAACGCACCAATTAGACTATCATCCAACGTGATTACCTTTAACTTGTTCTCTATATGTTAAATCGGGAGGCAGGACGAAGCATAGACTATGAGAGTAGGAGTCTAGTTCGTAACACTGGTTAGTTTGCGCACAGTAAACATGCAAGTTGTAAGAAATTGATCATGTAGTGTTACATCGCTTACCAGAGCAAGAAACACCGTTCCCGGTGAAACCTTGATTACATCTGCATGTAAAACCATTGTCAGTGTCGATACATTGAGAATAACGCCCACAGTTGTGCAATCCTAAGGAGCAATAATCAACATCTATAAACAATAAAAGAAAATGTATAAGACAAAAGGCTGAAAGAAATCTTGTTTTTAAACTTATTATCCGACTAAACCTTTTTTACGTTTACGAAACATTTTGCTTTATTAAACTAGTAATATTTTATAAAATCTCAATGTAATTTCACGAGTATTTAGGGCGATTTAAATTGTGTACATTAGAAAAAAGTTAAATCAGGGTATTGTAGCATAAAATTAAATTCCGACAGCATCTTTTAACTTTTTTGGCGCTGAGTTCGTGCGTAGGCGGCACAGTATGGCACACACAGTTTTGTTTTTTTAGAAAAACTGTAGAAAACAATCTCAAGCAGTAAAATACAAGAAAAAACTTTCAGATGTAGTTTGTAAACTCCGGGAAATCGTGCTACATGGCTACATATCTTGCAACAAGAAGGAATCCGATTACAAGCGGGAGAAATTTAGGCCGATTAGAGCCAGTAACAGAAGAAATATGGTTATTTTCCAGTTTCCAAAAATTGTAAAATAATTTTGCACTTTTATACTTATAGTAAGTAACAATAACTAAGCAGTGAAACCCCGATCTCCGCTGAATTAGAAATACCGAAAAAGTAAGAAATTTCGCTACGGGTTTCGCATTTTGCAAAACAAAACTCTTTTTGGTCGTTTTTCGCAGTCAGATGAAGCCCGCATGAAAGTTATAGCTAACCTCTGCTGACCCAGAGTCAAGGTAGAGGCCCTGAGAACGAGGTTGCAACCTCTGGTGACGTCAGTTTTTTCAGGTACTTTAAAGTTTGGCAATGAAAACCCTTTACCCAGAGCATAAAGTTGTGCAGCTAACGTTCATATTTGAAATGTTTATGCATTTTAAAATCATATATAGACAGCTGTATTGAATATACGTATACGTGCATTCAGTTGTACCTCTTGAGTCTGAAATTTTTGAAACAAGGCTTTTCCTTCATTTCTCTTTTCCTGCTTCTACCTTCGTACATGAATATTGAACAAGGCCCATTGGATGGCACATGAGCATTTGGCTAAAAATTACTTTTCTGCAAAAATTGCTTGTTTCTCGAAAATTCTCTTATACACCCGCACATGATAAGAAAGTCATAGGTTGGTTCTCTGTAACATGTTTACCTTCAAACAAGCTATCTTGGTCTTAGAATTACTGACCCGCTAATCTATAAGCGACAATCTTTTGTACCTTGTGAACTACATTCCACTCCAGCATTTTGATAATGTCCGCAGTTATGTCTTCCCCATCCGAATATGTGGTGAGGACAACTTTCCAGATTTTGCTCATTCCCTGTACAACCAACTTCGTCCAACCAAATCTGTCCTGAACCAGAAAAAACTTGCCATCTTCGTAAAACTCTACGGGCATTCCCATAACCAAGTTGACGACAGGCAACGCGCGCATCATTTATGTCCCAATTATTATCACAAATTGTTCCCCATTTTCCTGAGTAGAATATTTCCACACGACCAATGCCTTGTAACCGGAATGGACCTTGTAACCTGATTGAACTATCTAGAATTATAATAATAAAAGATAGAAAACCCAGGAAACCATGATTTGGAACAGCGCACGCCGCAAACATAATTATGAAACATAATTATCCCATTAACTTCATTTTATTTTCCTGCCCCTCGCGTTTCTTACTACATACGTGTCTCACTACACGCCTCTGCGAAGGACAGCCCAGAGGTAGGATTGGAAAGTAGCCAAAAGCTCAAAGGCAACAACCAACCATTATCGTAATCCTGGCTGGTTTTTTTATTATTTCTACACCTTCAAAAAACGTACTTGTTGTGTAATATAGATATGCACGGCTTGTCATAATGATGAACTTTATCTGGAGGATTTAAAAATGGCTGCGCGAATGCATTTTGAGGTTGCCGCGTAGAGAAAATTATTTTTTTTTTACGTAGTCTGATTGTTTATATATTTTTTCTTTAAAATGTTTAATACGTTCGATAATTCGATGGTTCGTCATTTGGCCAAATTCTGCCTTCAAGTTGGCTTACAGGGTTATTATTATTCAGAGTAATTTGAAAGGAAAAGATGGCATTGGGGTTTTTAAAACATTCTTTTAGTTTACCATGCAGGCTCCTGGGTAACAAGACGCATGTTCCGGCGTTAACTCCGGCGTGCCGCGCACGACATAAACACTACAGTTCATACTTATTTAGATGCCTTGCGAACCTAAACTGATGTTGTTCGATCGCGACATTCAGAAGGACATCGTACTTTAAAAATGTATAGAAATTCAATTCTTTAAAACCGTGAATAAACTGCATGATACGTTCAGTTTGTCTTACACTTTAGAATTCATGCTTATATTAAATCTTCAATCCTGTGTAAACTGCAACGTGTAACACACCCATACACGACCACATTTTGTTAAACGGCAAAATAGCGGCCATATTTATAAAAATAGGTACGCAATGCGTACATGTGGGTAGCCTGTAAAACATTATTAACTGCGATAAAGCTGCTATAGTGGCAAGTAAATATCAACTGATGCAATAAAAATATTATTTTCTAGTCTTATGTTCTAATGCCATAAACAAGGGAATAAACACCCTATAGTTAGCTGGTTGAATACAGTTATAACAAAGTCAATTTAGTACACAAGCTATATATTATAATATTTTATTGTATTAAATACATTTTAGACAGATCAAAACATACATAAATATTTTTACAAGAGATAGGAAATGAAATTTTTGCAGAATAGGTGAAGAGAACAAAAAAAGACAGTAAGGTTCCGGGATGGTGGCACACATCTGATAACATAAAGCTTAGTTAAGGAGGAGAAAAAGAAGGTTTCAGACTTTTTCAAATGATCATCGTTTTGATGACCTTTGATTATCAGCATGTCTTTGTTACATACAAGATTGGTTATTTTGTTGATAAATCAATGTTATAGTTATGTTAATATTCAATAAAGGTTAAATGTTATTGTTCCAGTAAGATTATACCATTTGTTTTCCAAAGTTTATTGGCAATATGTTCACCATTATAACTGAAGATGATAGTATGATTTCATTGATCCAGTAAGAAGGTACAGATGGTTTGCAATGTTGATTACAGATAACTTATCAGCATCAATTAGCTGGACATAATAGCACCAGTTCGTAGGTCCAAAAAATCTGTGTGGCTTTTTCCAAGTTTAAATTTATCAGTTGACAATATCTTATCACTGTAGTAATCAGTCCAACAATCAGTTAACATTGAATGCCATCATTCATCATTGATATTAAATGTGTAAAAATTGTTTCAAACATTTCAGCATAACAATTTCAAAGGGCTCATCTATGTATCTGAACAATATTTTAAAGATTTTTGTTCAGTTGAAATGCACTTGGGTTAAAAGTTTTGTTTTTTAAAAAAATATGTTTTGTTAGTTATGTTCAAATAAATGCTTCTTTTTAAACTCCAAAGCATTTGGTTTAATAGCTGCATGTCCACAAGCAAGAAATTGACAAGTGAAATATTGCATTATAATTTATAAAACAGGGCAACTTATTATGTACTACCATTTGCAATAAGGTAATGTATTTGGTTTAATAGCTGCATGTCCACAAGCAAGAAATTGACAAGTGAAATAGTGCATTATAATTTATAAAACAGGGCAACTTGTTACTACTATTTGCCAAATTATAAGGTAATATATTTGGTTTAATAGCTGCATGTTCACAACCAAGAAATTGACAGGTGAAATAGTGCATTTTAATTTATAAAACAGGGCAACTTGTTACTACCATTTGCCGAATAAGGTAATGTTTTATTTATTTTCTATTAGTGTAACTTTGTAGTTGTAGATTCAACGCTCACCGATCACCGCTTTTTCGTCTTTAAAGTACTCGCCTTCGCTTTAAAATTTGACAAACGTATTAACGTGACTTCGATTGCTTCCGTCCTTCGAAAACAACGAAATTTTCCGGAAGTAGAAGAACCACCGTTCGTCATCTTTCGTATATCCGACGATTACCGAAGATGTGGCACCCACACACACACACAAACATCCGGACACTTTTTCGACTACATAGTGGTTAGCCGCGCATGCGCAGGCTACCCACAAAAAAGGACAAGAATCTATATGTATTAAATTATATTCTTACCCCAATAAAATCTAGATTTAATCGAACAGCATCAAAAGAACGGTTTATTTGTTTCTCATGGAGGAATTGCAGTATCATGCAAGCGAAATTAAATCGCGCATCGGAAAATTAGTAGGAAAGAGGGAGATTATTTTTTTGGAAAATATTCTGCAATAAATCAACAATTTGCGGTCACCTCTGCAAATAGAAGTATTTCCGGAATTTTCTGTTCTACAGCATTGATAGGATCCATTAGTATTGGTGCAGTTTGTTTCTGAGGGACAATTGTGTGTTGAATCAGAACATTCATCGACGTCTAAACAAAAATATTTTTATTTACAGGAAAGCTGTATTCCTCGACGTTTGTCCTGAATGCATTGTAAGACCAGGGAAAATCATAATTTTGTATGAAAAATAATCATGCCTTGGCAAATGTTTCCATTTCCAGTAAATCCACCATTACATGTACATCGATAAGACCCATAAGTGTTCGTGCAAAAAGCATCCGAATGACAGTTGTTTACTGTTGAACATTCATCAAAGTCTAGGGGAAAGTATTACAATTAAATTACCGGAATGGCATTTAGTTCCAGTTACAAATTGGCAGGTCACAGCGCCCTCAGCGCATTGGTTCTGCTCATAACAATGGGGGACTCGTGCAATGATGACGTTGCCCAAATTTCGCAGTCTTTGAATTTCTTTGAACACAAACTCTATCTCTCGTTTATTTCGAAATATTGTGAACTGAAATAGTAATAAATACTCCGACAGGACAGGATATTATAAGAATTACATATAGCGACTCAAAATAATCGACATAGATGTACGAGACATGGGGACAGGGGGGGGGGATGGGATAATAATTTTTTTGAGATGTTACTTTCTTAAAGAGCGTTGACAATTGTAAATGCCTCAGGAGTAGAATTGCATTAAAGTTCCAAGGGAGGTTTTATAGTGTAACACCGCCTTTAATTTATGCCATTGCCAATAAAAATTAATCATTCAGTGATACGTTACTCACCGGAACAAGAAAGGCCGTCCCCGGTAAAACCTTGGCTACATATGCACGCAAAACCACTGTCAGTGTTAATACATTGAGAATTCCTCCCACAGTTGTCCAATCCCGAGAAGCAATAATCAACATCTATAAACATAATAATGAAAACTTAGACGACTAAAGAGAGGTATCTCACTCTATATTCCCCGAGCCGGTGCGGAGCACCGTGCGAGAGTACTAATTCCGCCCGGAGATTAGGAATTACACCCGGGACCCGGGAGAACATAGCGGAATCCGAAGTTGCCCAAATGTCATAGACGTTCAATGGTCATGGTACTTGTGCGCATGCGCGAAATGCGAACGAGTGTAGACTGGTAATCAGTAACTTCCTGATTGGCTAAGACGAAACGTTTGTGTTTCAGCGAAAAACGTCAGCAATTTAACTGTCATTTTGCAAACTATTTTTTAAAAAAATGTTTCGAAAACAAAATATGAAATGTGGAATCAAAAAACAGATAAAACACTTGGAAGAGTTTAAAATATTATCAGAACTGGAGGAATTAGCGGTGAAAAGGAACAACTCGATTATAATCCTTGAAATGGTAGGAGTCTATTTTGTTTATTTCGAGGTTTATTTCGTGTTTGCTGTACGAATACATTTTATGACCTTGGTACAGTATGTCGTTTTGCTCGGTTTTGCGAAGACGTGACCGACTATTTGAGGCTTTACATAATCGTTTTAACTTCCAAAAGAGTCCTAAAAAGTGTAATTCGGAGTTTTAATATAACAAATATCACTTTAAAGGTTTATAAAATTATATAGTCGACTGTAATCACTGCACGAATTTAATAATCGAAAAACAACATTCGACGTTCACTGCTTGGTTATTTATATTATTTGGGCTGTTTTGATGTTTTGAAGGTTTAGCTATAATGAAGTATTAACTCTCACTTAAACTGTGAAAGTCTATAACTTAATGCAACGGAAAGCAGCAGGAAAACGGGTGATTTCACTTCACCTTTACGACTGTGTTTGTTTTCGAAATATTTGAAACATCATGCAGCTATCGGCTTTACATTTAGGACATTTCATAATATTGAAGGTTAGGTCTGGCTAGCTTAGGAAATATTTTGCTTCGTTTGAAATGGCGAGGGGTTGCTGCATGCATGTATTTCTAGTATTATTATGTTTATGATAACACTAAATCTCATTCATGAAAGGACAAACGCCGCGAATGCCGATGATTAACAAGCAATAATTAACTACATATTACTAGAAAAAGGTAGGGATCCAAGGATAGTGGAAAGTTTCCATGCCCTGTAAGCAACCACACGTTTGTCCCAACAGAAACATTTTGACTTATGCCAGTAAAATATAATGAACTAGGTTAACATTAATCAAAAGGAAATTACTCAAAGTACTCAAGTTAGTGAAGTTACGTTAGTCGCAGCATAGGCAGCCCAATGGCGAATGGTTTTATTTGCTTTAAAAATGTACACTTTCATGAAACTCACACATATGTAATTTATTTACATGATAATATACTTAAATCATGTTACTTACAACAGGCGACTTGTTTGTCTGACAAGGCAATGTAGGTAGCTATTATGTAGTATAATATATCCTAAAGCCTGTTTTCCACTAGGCGGAATTTTGCTCGCGGAGCGGAATTTTTCTTTGTTTTTCTCTCATTAGTTCTGCGTGAAAGCGCGCAGACAATTAAAAATTCCGCTCCGCGGGTAAATTTCCGCCTAGTGGAAAACAGGCTTAAGGTAGGCAACTTCAATCACAATATAAACGTCAATTTATCCCTAAAACTAAGCTAAAATAACAAAAGAAATGAAATTTACGATATTTTCACTATACACTGACTATATTTTAATATTTAAAATAAGTCATGGAAGCGAGAATCGAAAAATGAGAAAAGCTTTTGATATTTTACTCATTTTTGAGGCCCTGTTCATATAATCCCGCTTACTGAGATGTCTCACCTAGCGAGATGAAAATTTCCATGTGTTCATATGGTGTTTTCATCCCGCTTGCCGAGATAAAACTTCTTCGTTTCCAATGTAACTTTGTGGAAATAAATTTCATCGATACAGAATAAAACGATCGATAACGCGATTTTTTTGCATTTAATGATTGTTTTGCATCGTAGGACATTAGTTAAGCGATATTTTTGATAATTTGTACTAACCCAAACGTAAAATTTGCTAAAAATCGTGCAAATTAGGATTAAAATCGAGTATTTATAGTGTTTAGATTTTATCCCGATTTCAAACCACGGAAAAGCAATGCTTCAAAATTTACAGTAACGGTCAAAATTCATCAATATTTTGGTGAACTTAGCAAAAGGGATAGTGCATTAATAAATAAAGCAAGTTAAACTGATTTAAAAACTTTAGATTATACAGATCATGTACAAAAAGTTACTAAAAGCATAAATCAACCTACCCCCCGGAAAGTTTAAACTATGACTGTATGAATGACTGATGTGAACTTCCCTACTCATCACAATACTGCAAAGTTTCTTTAAAACTTTGCACTAATAACCCGATAAATTCAAGGTTTTTGAGAGAGATAGTGAATGTTCTAAGAAATAAAATATAAAAAAACAATCATGCCGAACAAAGGTAAAACAATAAAAAATTTAAATACATAATTTTCGAGCTTATAATTATGCGTGAATTTAATCCTGAAATGGACACTTTTGTCATATGAATTTAAAATTCTAATTTACAATTAAAATTCAAAATACAGCAGAATCTTGTAATGTGTTCAAGTTTTAAAGATATTTACTTTTCAGTTATATTCTAGAATAAGCAATATTCTATATAATGCATGGTGACATCAATAAGTAAATTTGCTTGTAGGTACACCGCGTAAGTATTTATTAATACTGAAGAGTTTTCAGCCCGTCAACCTGAGCTTTCATCAGTGCAATTACCAACACAATTACACAATTAATTATTGATTATTGCACTATTATTGCACAGACAGAGGCCCGGGTTAACGGACTGAAAGCGTTGCGGTATTAGATACTTACGTGGTGTACCTACAAGCTAGTTTACTTAAATTATTTTAGCCTTGGAAGCTGATTTTATTGTACTGTAGCTTAAGCCTTAAGTCAATAATTTAGTTCAGGAATTTTTTCCCTGATAAGCTTAATTTTAAGATGAAAAATAACTCCCTAATGTAAACAACTAACATTTTTTTACCTTGTGAAGTACATTTCACTCCAGCATCTTCAGAATGTCTGCAGTTATGATGTCCCCAATTTCGGTGAGGACAACTTTCCAGATTTTGCTCGCTCCCAGTACAATCAACATTGTCCAACCAAATCTGACCGTAACCATCAGGAACTTGCCTTCCTCGAAGAGCTCTAAGAGCATTCCGATAACCAAGTTGACGACATGCAACGCGAGCATCATTTATGTCCCATGCATCATGACAAATTGTTCCCCATCTTCCCCTATGTAATATTTCCACACGACCAATGCCATTGAAACTGGATGGACCTTGTAACCTTAGAGTCATATCTAAAATTTTGACAATAAAAGTTAGAAAATCCGGCAGGTCATGATGTAGAACAAAACGCACCCCGCTAAATACCACAATTACCCCATGAATAAAACTTTATAATATTAATCGGTCCTATCGCGCCATTGAACTGACATCAGGAACTTTAATAAATTCAAACTGACGCCTTTGCGAGGAAGAGTTTAAAAGTGGAGTTAGGCAAAAGCAAAATTGCATAAATGCAATAACCAACGGTTTTAGGAGCTGCTGCTTAATCCTGGCTTCTTTGATTTTCGAAATGCCATTACAATTCTACATCGTCAAAAAGTTACTCGTTGTATAGATATAATGGCGGATGTTCATAAGGACAGCTTTTATCAACATAATTAATTGGGAAAAGCTGCGCAACGTGAATGCATTATGACGTTGCCGCATGAAGAAAATTCATTTATATAATAATAATCTGATTATTTCTAATTTCTTTTTTAGGAATTTTTGAGTACGTTCGATCAAATTAATGCTGTTTTTTTATTTGGCAATATTCTGCTATCAAGTTGCGTTATATAAGTAGAGTTATTAATAGCTTATTACAAAACGCCAGTCGTTCATTTCAACAAGATGCCAAAACGTGAAATGACACATATGATTTACTTATAAAACTTTTAGAAAAACGTAGCTCGGACATGCATATTTATTGCCCGCGGTGATTTGGAAGGGCAAGACATACCTATAAATCATCGAGAGAAAACACTGTAATTTACATTCTGAGTGCTTTCACACTAAAACTCGACACAATTTGTTAATGGTTTAGCAAAAATCAGGAAATCGACGAAATTTTGTTGAAATGTCGTGCTAAATGTGGCAATACCGCGGATAATAACAGCATAACTGTGTTTCCACTGTGGTTTTTGAAGGGTGCAGTATGCACGTTTGAAGTTTAACATCTTGTGCAAGATTTTAAAATGGCAAATACGTTGATTCGACGTTGCAAATGTACTGCAATAAAGGAATCATGCATCTACGTTACCTCCGCAAATAGAATCATTTCCAGAATTTTGTGTTCTACAGCATTGATATAATCCTTTAGTGTTGTTGCAACTTGTCCCCAAAGGACAGCGGTGCGTTGAATCAGAACATTCATCTTTGTCTAATAAGCAAAAATGTTAAATATTCACCTTTTAAAGTTGAAAACAGTTATACCCATGCCCAAAAAACCTGTTTATCTCGATGTTACTCCTGATTTTATTGCTGATTAAAGAACATTTTTTTATTTTAGTCGAAAATAATCATAATGAAACAAATACCTTCGCAAAAGGTCCCATTTCCGTTAAATCCGTAATTACATGTGCATCGATAAGACCCATAAGTGTTCGAGCAAAAAGCATCCGAATGGCAGTTGTTTTCTGTTGAACATTCATTTTTGTCTAGATAAGATATTACCACTTGTCATTGCTCTAATAAATTTTGAGTTGATTTTATTGATAATTTATTTAATGATATCAAAATTTATGGTATTAAAAATACGCGCAGTTGCGGGGCTAGGCTTGTAGCAGTAAACTCTAAAGATATTGAAACAATAAATTGGTCGCCATCTTTGAAGTCTCATAATTATTGAAGGCCGTCACGAAGGCCAAAAGTTTCCTCTGCCAAAAAATTGCGCCAACAAAACAACGCCGGTTTTTATTCACAAACCACATCATCTGAGCGAAAATGAAACCTTAAAACAAGTAGTAAAATGCATACACATACACAAGTTTATTGAACTTGGAAAGGTTTAGACCTATCTTCTTGCTAGTTGAAGGCGAAGTTTTTTTTTGCCTTGTTCACATTCTTCAAATTATTCATGAATAAATCTTGTACCTCGCTCGTTATTACATAAAGTTAGATGATTTGGATTTTTTGTAACTTGAGTAAAAGGTAAATTCTTTGTTCAAAGCTGAATTTGTCAATTAAAAAATGTACGCTAGTTTATGGCAAATTTTTGCTAAAAAAAGGGTTAGTTCATTGTTTAAAGTTATTGGGTCAATTAAATAATGTGCGCCAGTTTATAGAATATTTGCTAAAATATACAATTTTGAAGGAACTTCTAACTTCTCAATGCACTCCCCAGTTCTTTTGACGGCGATTTTTGCTTCAATTACAATCATATATTCGCTTTATTAGCATTACATATGACTCACCATAGCAGAAGACCCCGTTCCCGATAAAACCTTTATTACATCTGCATGTATAGCCATTGTTAGTGTTAACACAATGAGAATAACGCCTACATTTCGGCAATCGCCCCATAGAGCAATGGTCGAGATCTATAATAAACCAACAGTAGAAATACACAATAGAGACCTTGAGCGTACACGCTAAATTTACCTCTTTCGTTGCTAAATACATCAGAAGCAGTGGATTGCTTTTTTACATTGCTGCTGAAGATCACAAAATTTTTTAGAACGTTTGTAGTTTAGCAAATTGTTGCACACTTTAAGATAGTGGAGTTAAAACACAAAGTTTGTTAGCTGCTTAGCAAACGCCAACATTGCGCGGGTCTATAAAAAATTTTCCGAGCTTAGCGACGATGAAATTGATAAATTTATAAATGAATCCACAGCTAAAATTATGCAACGAGCAACTGCATGGGGTGTTTCCGTATTTAAAGGTAAGCATGCGTGATTTATTTAGGTCATTATGTGTTTTATAGTCAAAGTGAATATTAAAAGCATGAAAGCACTCTTTGTTCGTGCGTCATCGGATTTAACATGCACGAGATCATAAACAAGATGCTCCGAGTTCATATCAATACTGCAGCCGGCTTCGCCTTGTGCAGTATTGAACTTCTCGTTCCTTGTTTATGAACTCGTGGATGTAAAACCCAAGAGCGCATTCACAGAGCGCTCTTTTCGTTAATTACCTTGTGAAGTACATTCCACCCCAGCATCTTGATAATGTCTGCAGTTATGTCTTCCCCATCCCCGCTGGTGGTGAGGACAACTTTCCAGATTTTTTTCATTTCCAGTACATCGAACTTGGTTTAACCAAATCTGTCCTGAACCATCAGGAACATTCCATCCTCGAAGAGCTCTAAGGGCATCCCGATAACCAAGTTGACGACAGGCAACGCGGGCATCATATATGTCCCATCCATCATGACAAATTGCTCCCCATTTTCCTGAATAGAATATTTCCACACGACCAGTGCCATTTAGCCTTAATGGTCCTTGTAACCTGAGAGTCATATCTAAAATGGTGGGAGCGAAAGTTAGAAAATGTAGCAGGTCATGATTAATTTAATTATAACAACGAGCTCGATTCATTTTTCTCCTTGTAATTCTTGAGCTTCATTTAAACAATATTAAAACTTATATTTAAGATTTTTCCGGTGGAAAATACTGGTGGATTTTCTTTACCTTTGCGACTCTTTCCTCGAAACAGAAGTATTTCCAAATGATATTTAACGCTTTTACTGAGCAGCCGATGCAGGAAAATTTTGGTTATGAATAAAACTTTCCGGTGTTTAATGGAGCTTTAATCTGTGCCAACCCGCCTCTTAACTTCAACCCGAAATTACTACTGGCGCAGAGTAGAAGAAGAGTATAAAAGTAGTTGGGCAAAAGCGAAAAGTATAAATGCAACAATCAACCATTTTTGCAGTATCTTAATACTGGCTGTTTATTCTCCGTTGCATTTCTACATCTTTACTTGATGTATGGACATGTAGGTGCATGGTATTAATGACTGGCATTTGCGCCAATGCGCGAATGTATTACGAGGCCTGAGTTTAAGAAAATAAATAACCTTTTTAAATCCTTAAATAATCTTATTATTTCTATTTTTGTGGTTAAAATTTGTATGAAATGGTAAAAGAGAAAAAACATTTTTGAGAGAATTTCATGCTGTGAGTAAAAGAGAAAAAATATTTCTTCGTATCAAAACAATTAATCGATCATTAAGCATCCGAGGTTTATAACTATAAGGTTTGTCTAAAGTAATTGCGACGTTTTTATAATCGGCTACTTGTAAGTATACTCTTCAACAATGGTTGATGGCGCAATATAAGATTAATCTTTACGTCACCTTTGCAAATAAAACCATTTCCGGAACTTTGTGTTTCACAGCATTGATAGGATCCATTTGTATTTGTGCAACTTGTCTCTGAAGGACAGCGGTGTGTTGAATCAGAACATTCATCTTCATCTAAACAAAAATTTAATATATAAATTTCAAAACTGAAAACATTTTGTCCATGAAAAAGCCGGATATCTTTACATTTTCCCTGAATTTTTTTGCTAAGGAAAGAAAATTTACTCTGAAAATAGTCATATAAATACCTTGGCAGAATGTTCCATTTCCAGTATATCCACCATTACACGTGCATCGATAAGACCCAGGAGTGTTTGTGCAAAAAGCTTCGGAATGACAATTGTTTACTGTTGAACATTCGTTGATGTCTAGGGGGAAATATTATTAAATCACCTAAATGTCGATCCTAAGGACACTGCCCGCTCTAATAATCTTTTTAGTTTGTTCATTTAATGTATCGAAAACACACGGGACGTTTACAGTTATTATATAGGCTGCGTAAATGACCCAGTCTAGATCTCAGCTACAGTAGCTATAGTCCCTACCAGCAGAACATGTGCATGATTGCTTGGTCGCAGAAAGACTTCAGAAAGACGCAAAGATTTAATCCTTATAATTATGTGTTTATTCAAATAAGTGGCGTCAGCATACAAATGAAATCCGTTGGGCAGAATTAAATACATGAATAAACACCCACCACCCTAATTATTGTTCCCGCGATATCACCCCTTACATATAGACCCTTGAAACTGCATAAATAGCACCTCTGATATTGGAAGGCAATAATCAATGTACAGGGTGTCCCAAAAAATGAGCAACCACTTAAATATGCAGAACATTAATACAGCTCTAAAGCACAATAGATAAGCACCTCTGGGAATTGAAAATGGCTCTTAATCCTTCATTTACAATGCTAAAACTCATTTTAGCTGAACTATCGTGCAAACCCGAACAATATATTAATATTCTTGCATATTTAAGTGGTTGCGTTTTTTTTTGGGACACCCTGTATAGTATTCGTTGACACCAGGAGGAGGTCTTCTGGTTGACAAGGGCGAAGGCCTTTAATAAAATATTTCTCATGCAACTGCCTAGTTTTCAATGAAAAGTTTTATATCCAAGTTGCCATGGCTGGGATAAAAACCACATTGAGATTTAACATTTTCTGCAATTATTTGCAGCCGGAATAGCAGACGGGATAGTTCCCTCATTATATCGACAATTTCACATTTGCATCCCCCGGCTCAATTCCTTAACGCTATTAATTGTTGGGAAAAATTTCTGCAAAGCTACATAATAAGAGCACTCACCATAGCATGAAAAGCCGTTCCCAGTGAAACCATGATTACATCTGCATGTGAAACTATTGTTCATGCTAATACATTGCGAATAGTATGCACAATTGTCCAATCCCATTGAGCAATAATTGACATCTATAAACAAAACACGAAAACACAAAAGAGTAAATAGCGAATCTCATAATGTATGTTTATCATACAACAAAACCTCTTTCCACTGGTTTGGATATATCAAGTTACTATACCTCCATTATTACTTCTTATAGTGTAGATCTCTTTACTATATTAATCCGCCCTGTATTTGTTCATTACATTTAACCATGTCCGAATATAGCTATGTAATATAGCTACTTCATGCAAACGTTCGGAATTATTGCTGCATGGTTAGTCCTACAAAAGCTTTTTTAGTCCTGCCCAGAGTCGAAAAAAACTATAATTGCGGGTGCATGCTTATTTATATATTCAGTTCTGCTTGACGGATTTTTTTGTACGTGGAGTATAGCCTAGAATAGAAATCGGTCGGCCTGAACTAGATAATTATTTAAGGATTAAAGCACTCTGTGAGTGCACTATCGGGTTTTACATGCACGAGTTCAGTTTTTTCACACTCAAAAATTTAGATTTAGATTTTAGACATGATTCATTGATGATAATATAAAAAATGAACTAAATTCCTGGATGATAATATGAAAAAATGATCTAAACTACAATTCTAAACAACAATCTCTTTTACCTTGTGAAGTACATTCCACCCCAGCATCTTTATAATGACTGCAGTCATGTCTTCCCCAATTGCGGTGAGGACAACTTTCCAGATTTTGTTCACTCCCATCACAATCAACCTCGTCCAACCAAATCTGTCCTGAACCATCAGGAACATTCCATCCTCGAAGAGCTCTAAGAGCATTCCGATAACCAAGTTGACGACATGCAACGCGAGCATCATTTATGTCCCATGCATCATGACAAATTGTCCCCCATTTTCCTGAATGGAATATTTCCACACGACCAGTGCCATTTAACCTGGATGGTCCTCGCAACCTGAGAGTCATATCTAAAATTATGGGAAGAGAAAATACAGAGACAATTGAAATATTTAGAACAATATATAATAGCATAATTCAAACTGTATAATTATGCCAATGACTTATGATATTAATTTTTTTCCCTTTCCACTTCTCGAGCTTCGTTTACCCACCGGAAATAAAATTTCGGAATGGAAGATTTTTTCCGGTAAAAAATATTGCAAATTTGTGTTTTTTTGCCCGGAAAGGAAATATTCTACTGCGCATTTGACCCTGGAGAATTTTTTGTTCCAAACAACCTTTCCGGTGTTTAATATAACAATAGACTTGATGTTCGCGGGCCTAAATGTGTTTTTGGCCCGGATCTGAACTCATTTTAGCCCAAGCGTAGCGAGGGTTAAAATGTGTTCTGGGGATAGCCAAAAACACATTTATGTCCTAGAACATCAAATGTATTACTACTATATTAACTTTAGAGGGCAAATGCCCGCCAAAGTGAGTATAATGCAGCTTTAATCTGTGTCAGACAGCCTATGCCTAAATGGGCAAGTTGTCCCGTTAAACGAATGACTCGTTTTATCAAAGCAGGCGAGTATTCCCGGTTTGATAATTACGTACTAGAAATACATTGCATGCAAAGTCCCCTCGGCTGAAGCAATAAACATATATTTCCATCACTGAAATGCTATAATACTCGTTTCTGCTGAATGATCGAAGTCGTAAAGTAAAATCCTATATCTTGGTAAAATTATAAAATCGACTCTCGAGCTATCAAATTCGACTATAATCATAATTGTGCTACGAATAGTTTTAAATACTACAATTTTTAACGAAATTTCAATTACTTTTCAAATCAAAATCATTTCAACGAAATTGACGAATGAATTCAAAGAGGTGTCATACTTTTGTTGATGCTTAAAATACTTGTATGCTTAAAATACAAAATCTACCCATTTACCTGTTCAAAACCACTTTAAAAATGCTTCAAAATCGTAGATTTTTTACCATCCCTTTGAATGAAATTTTTTCTATCCAAAGGCATCTTTTACATTATATTTTAATTAATATTACGAGTCAATTTTTCGTATATTTTCAAGACCATCCATATGAAAAATATTATTTAAAAAAGTTTTATAATTCAAAATATCAGTTATGCTGACGTGATCCAAATTTTAATTTAGCCAATCGCACGTTTGTAAACGTTAATTGCTACAGTTACCAGTTTTAACTCGTCTTATACTCACGCATGCGCATAACTTACAAAAACGCCCAACGTCCATGACATAATGGCGGACAACTTTCATTTCGCATTTGCATTCCCAGGCGTAATTAAAATCTCCGGGCGGAATTAGTACCCTCGGCCGGTGCTTCGCACCGGCTCGGGGATAATTGTCATCTTCCGAGGTCGTCCGTGAAAACAGGAGAAGAAATCTTTTAAAAAATACAAAAATCAAGAAACACAGAAATCGAAAAAAACAAAAAGTATTCTTGGGCTAATCTTAATTGCGACGACATTAATCATATCTGGGGAAGTGGGGCTGGCGGGCGTTATCTAAGGCCCGTTTCAAACGTGAACGTTCCATGAGTTGAACTTAATATCCATGCACCAAGCTCGACAAAGTTTGACGTTGTTTTTAAACGTCGAACCGATCATATGCCGAATCAAATGTGCCTTCTGAGAAAAACTTGTTTTACTATTTTACCGATTTAGTGGAAAAAAATTGCACCGTAACTTCTGCTGACCAGTTGCATTGAGCGCTCGTAATAAATGCATTACGTCGAACTTTGTTGAGCTTAACCGAACGTTTGAAACGGATCTGAGACGGGCCTAAGGTCAAAAGTTGCATCTTCCCGGACTTAATATCTCTTTAAGGTTAGTTGATGGCGCAATATAAGAATCGTTTACGGTTACCTCTGCAAATAGAACCATTTCCTGAACTTTCACAGCATTGATAGGATCCAATAGTGTTGGTGCAATTTGTCTCTGAAGGGCAGCGGTGTGTTGAATCAGAACATTCATCCTCATCTAAACAAAAATAATATCATTTTATTTACGGCAAAGCTGTTTCCCCCACTGTTTGTGCTGAATGCGTTGGAACAAACAAGGAAAATTTAATTTAGTTTTGAAGAGTAATGATGCAAATACCTTGGCAAAAGGTTCCGTTTCCAGTAAATCCACCATTGCATGTGCATCCATAAGAACCAAAACTGTTTGTGCAAAAAGCTTCTGAATGACAGTTGTTTAAGGTTGAACATTCATCGATGTCTACGAAAAATTTAATTATTATTAATAATATTATTATTGTCTGAAGTAAGCTCCACTCGCTACATATTGACCAATGACAAAGCTACACAGATTAGAGATCTCCGAATACCGAAAACAGCAAGAAGTTAAACCTGTCGTGCGACATCGAGAAAAGAAATGTGGAAACAGTTACTTCTGAACCATCACAAGCAAAAAAACTGCGGTATAATTAGAAGAATAAATCTTTTTTTAAAATTTCCTCGGCAGTGGAGGACGTTGATGATATTAACTTAATGTGATTACATTATTGTTTCTTAGGACAGCTGCGCTCAGACATGGTAACTGCCGCCTATCTTGACGCAAAATAGTAATAATAATAATAATAATAATAATTTATTAATTTATATTGCGCAAATATCAATATACATTTTCAAATGCGCATTACAATCATATGTCATGCAATAAAATAATAATTTAACTTAAAACAGTTAAAAATATAACAAATTAAAAAACTTATACCTAACAATTTAGAATATATGTACAATTAAGAGAAAGCCATATGATATAGAAACGTTTTGATAAACGATTTAAAACTGCTCAATGAATCACAATTTCTAATGTCGTAAGGTAAGGCATTCCAAAGTTTCGGAGCTGCTGAAGAGAATGCCCTGTCCCCTAATGTGCTTAAAGTTTTACAACTAGGTGGAGTTAATAACAACCCATTATTATCACAACGAAGGTGGTATTTGTTGGATTTCCTAACGCTTATAAGCTCTTTCAAGTACGTAGGAGATAGGCCATGGAGGGCTTTAAACGTAAAGACACGACGCTTAGTACGTAAGACACGACGCTTCAAAAGCTGGCAAATAAACGATATGTCGAGTCTGCTGTGCTTCTTTACGACAGATGCTTGCGATCAATTCTTTCTTCGGCTGAACAATTCTCAACCACTCATGTCTCATGTCATTAAAGATATTTTACTTACCATAGCAAGTAATTCCGTTCCCAGTGAAACCTTGATTACATCTGCATGTAAAACCATTGTCGGTGTCCATACATTGGGAATTACGTCCGCATGTGTGCAACCCCAAAGTGCAATAATCGACATCTATTTACAATTATGAAAGACAAAAGAAAAATTCCACAATATATACTCGCTGAGGTGGGAACTTTAAAGCATTACAGATTAAATAAAGTTATATATTGTAACTACAGTAATAGAGAATATAAACGTGCAAATTGATGACAACGTACCTTGACCTTGCACGAGTCAGTTGTTCGTATATAATGCTGTACGTGTAAGATAGTCAAACTATTGTTAAATTAAAGCATGCAAAAAATAAACCTACCTCTGGAGGTACATTCTACTCCAGCATCTTCAGAATGACTGCAGTCATGTCCTCCCCATCCCCGATAGTGATGAGGACAACTTTCTAAATTTTGTTCACTCCCAGTACAACCAACTTCGTCCAACCAAATCTGTCCTGAACCACGAGGAACATCTCCTTCTCGAAGAGCTCTTAGAGCATTCCGATAACCAAGTTGACGACATGCAACGCGGGCATCATTTATATCCCAATTATCATCACAAATTGTTCCCCATCTTCCCTGATGTATTATTTCCACACGACCAGTACCGTTTAACCTGGATGGACCCCGCAACCTGAGAGTTTTACCTAAATTCCAGAAATCAAATAGTCTTATATAGGAAACTGCCAACATTCAAAATGGTTTACTAAACTGAACGTTAGAAAAATATATTCTATATTAATTTCAACCAAAATCTTTGATTGTTGTTAGTTAACATCGGTTCAATCTTGGACATGTTCAAAACATGATCTTGCACATGTTTAGCCTATGTTATGATTTTTATTGGCAATGATATCAGAAATATCACATTAAGTGGAGCTATGGCCTGCGTAGTGTTAATTAGATAATACCGAGTGAATTCAAAGATTTTGAAGGCATAACATTGAACAGATTAATGTCCGATGTGCATCTTACATCGATCCCAAACTCTTTGCAAAGAAGGGTTAACAAAATACGCCCAACAAAATACGCTCATGTTAGTAATACATATTATACGGATGTATCAGAATCTGATTAACTGATTTTCCAAAGGGTTTTGATCTTCACGCGACGTTTATATTATTCGAACTAAGGGGCTGTTTACATGAGCCCGGTTACCCGAGATTCAACGAAGCGTGAGATGATTTTGAGGTATTAAAATGAGCAGATAACACGATCCTGGCAGTCGTATAATCACCACAACAATAGCATGTGCTTGTTTGGTGTCAAAAAGACTTATTCCAATACCTCAAAGTCCTCTCACGCTTCGTTGAATCTCGGGTAACCGGGCTCATGTAAATAGCCCCTAAGTGGAGCCCGAATTAATTAATTATGTATTCGCTCAAATTATATATTCACACTGAGTGTACTTTTTTACAAAAAAAGTTTAAAACTTTACAAAGCTATGTTTCTAGAAGTTCAAAACAGCGAATATTGCTTTCAGAGTTGGTACAGCCTGGATATTATCTTCGGATTTGGTACATCCAGATCAGATTTGGTATAATTATCGGATTAAATAGCTGGAATAAATCTCAAAAGATGAATACCACAGGGCACAGAGGTGGGACCAAAATGATTTGTTCTTCTGATCAACGATTTGGTCCATAACTGGCTTGGCAATGTAATATTATAAATTTGTTCACAACTTAACAGCAGTAGAAATATATTCTAGGAACTCTAAAAGCGTAATGGTTATGTTATCAATAATGTTGTAGTATTGTAAGGATTACAAAAAGAGGACGAACCCTAGGAAGTGTAGGGAAGCGTTCGTATATTTGTAGTAAATAATTATATGTAGTAAAAGTAGAGCCTAGACATTCAAAACCACGAACCCAAGTAAAATCTGTACATGTAAATCGACCTACCTACCTACCAAGTATTAAGGGGCGGCTGCATGGGGGAAGGCGTTTTTAACCAGTTAGTTTACACAATATACCGAAGCATAAAATTAAACGCAGCACCACCTGACAGATAAAACACAACCAAACACATACAGTTACGTCTTCTCTAGCCGCGTCGTGAATTGTAAACTGTCTAACGAGTCCCCCCAGATTACGTTCCCCCGTTACTTAAAAAAACACAGGACAAGTTCATCCCGTCAACCAGAATCGCCGACCAAGCCAGCCCCCTTAGACCGTTTTTACAATTAAATTTCCTGTTCTTAATATGAATTCAGCTAATATATAATATCAGACAGTAGACGCGCATGCAAACGGAAATTTACATTTATAAACACCACCATTGTCATCGCATCCATTTCGCTTATGTCTACTGTAGTATTACGGTATTCGTATTACGCTTAATAATATGGGTAGAAACCCTGAAACTAACACTCATCGTGTATATCACATGGCTATTATATTGTTTTCAAACAAGAGAAAGTTAAATGCTTTAAAATGAAGTAAATTAATTATGTATTAGGTTGACATTTTTATGGCGATTTCGTGAATAACTCGCCTCTACATAAAACTCGCAATATTCTGAATTTAGCAAAGCAGTAAATTCAGCTTGACCTATCCGTCTAATGCGGTGCAAAATTTAATGCCTGAACGACTACATACACTCGATCAGCCGTTCAGACATAAAGAATTTTATAGACGCGTTATAAAACGACCCAGTAAACCGACGTGACACATACTGATTTTCGAACACAGTTTGCCCAGATCAGCGAATCTGCCACATTCCACCAGCATCAGCACAGGATAGCCTGCAAATCTAGTCGACTACCTGAATACTGCCCGCCGATTGCACCACTAGCATGCAATCATATGCTTTTATAGACTGGATTGATCGTTTTAGATTGCACTCCCAAAGTGCTCAAATCATAGCGTAGTGTACCAATATTATTCTGTTATTAGTGACTTCAGTGTTTTAGTTTTGATACAGGTCACAACTATTACATGACGACAAAAAAATTACCAGGTTTCGACTTGTCGCAACAGGAGTGAACAATAATGTGCTAGAGCCCATGAACATGTGTTGTTGTGCGAACGGAAATTTACACTTGCACACAATCAATATCATCTCGCATTCCACTTATTTTTCTTACCTCCCGTTATTTGTATTAAATAACGTGTCTATAATTTATATAATTCTGCTTCGCTGGTATTTTCTATTCAGTAAACCAAGCTAAATGTAGGATTGTAGTCTAAATGCATTAATAAACCTCCGTTGCCGTAGCTAAACCAGCATAATACTGAATATTGATCTCATACATGCATGTAAATCACATGACATTGCTATTGTTTTCGTTACGAGTTATATAATACATTGCGAAACATGCATCCTGCTGATTATCTCCACTTGCAGCGTAATTCGTCTCATTAAATGCAATGCCACTTAGTCTTATACCAAACAACTAATATTTGATAATACCAGCTGGTTCAGCTGTGATCTTTACCTATATGACATGTCCAACTGGCAGTGGCGTAGCCATGCGGCCCGACAATTTAGTCATGCTATGCTAATATTGAGGTGCTCATTTACTGAGAAAAGAATGAATTTCTAAAGAAATGAATAATGATAATAACATAAAATTTGCATAGTCAGGCTGGCTACGCCACTGCCAACTGGCCGTTTCAATTATTTTTCAATCCGATCTGTTCCGGTATATGTCTTGAAACTGTGTATTAATTGTGGTTTTTTTCATTAAGAAAACAATCCATCCTAACTGTATACAAACAATTTCCTTTAGCTTCAAATATTATCTAAAAACAACAGTATACTGTATGCATTAGCTGCAATATCTCCTAAAAGAATCACAATAGCTATTATACAGTGATAATTATCATGACATGCACCACAATGCACGGCTTTTCCTCTTAAGAGCTGTACAGAACAGTAGAACTATAGAAGTCAAGCTTTATTTTATAGAACAAAAGTTAAGGTTATTCCGTACGAGACTGTATATATATATATACAAAATTTCTCAAAAAACGCACTGGGGAGCGTGAATTTAACGAAGAAGAGCCATTTTAGACAAAAGAACGATGTTTTAGTGATGCAAATGATGAGGATATGTCGCAGTGCTCGGAAGCTTTCGTCCAATTGGATAATGCTTTTCTATGCTCTCTAAAGAACGAAGCTATATGCTATTGCATGGTTGAAACAGACCTACAAATCTAGTTTCGAGCTGCGACCCTACATAAATGATGCAATTTAACGGCTGTTTGATTACATAAAATAAGATCAATGTTTACCAGTTACGACGCCTTCAAATGATGCAATTCAACGGCTGTTTGATGACATAAAATAAGCGTGAATCAATGTTTAAAGACGCGTGCGATTGCACGCTAGTGGCGCCATCAGTGGACAATTAAAAGCAGTATATTTCACTAAGCGCTACACAAATACAGAATAACGGTACACTACGCTATGTTTCGAGAACAGTGCATGTGGCCCGGTGCATCCTACGACTCTGTTAGCTCGACGTCGCTAGTCAAATGTTTTGCTTTAAATAAGCTGTGGAAAAATATGCTGCGATGACTTCCAAACGTTTCAATTGTGCTAAGAACCTCTGACATTTAGCTGATATTGCATTTTCATATAAGCTGTGAGTGTTCGCGTGTACACTCTCATAAAGTGCCACAACATCGTTAAGTCATAATCGTTTACTATTAATTAATGCCTTAACGCCTGAGAGTGTATGCAGTCATTCAGGCATTAAACTTTCTGTAGCAAACGACAAACAGATCATATGGAAAGATTAATTCACTGCTACTAATGCAATGGCTTTTGCTTTCTTACATCAATGCGGAATATAACGAGCTTTATGTCGATGAAACGAAATTGCTGCACACTGTATGTCAGTGTGATTCAAACACAAAGTTTATTCGCAGTTTGGCGTTTGCTCCAATCATAAGGCCTCATTTAGCCGTGTGACTCCAATCATAAAGGTCGCATGCATTTAAGGTTATACATTTAGCCGGAGTGATGTAGACCGGTGCGATTTTCGCATCTCCTAATCGGCTGGCCAGACTGAATGTTCTGCACAAGAAAATTTGATTACAGCTAGCAGGAGTTGTCAACGACATGATTGTAATCTATCGTATGTAAACATCACTTACCTGCACTTTCAACAGTTGCAAAATAGGCAAAGAGAACAAGCGCACAAGCTTTGATCAACGCACTCAGAGACATTTTCCTGCTCTCGTTAAATGTCATATTAAACAGGGAATCAAACGCTACATTGTATTTTGTGAACTGTTCAAATTCCTGCCGGATGTCGAAGTCCAAGGGGCGTGTTATTTGATGCAAATTGTTAGTAGGTTTGATTGTGACGTATAGGTCAACGTTTGTCTTGCTATGACACGAAAGTCGTGAGCTTGCCAGCAGACTGAATTAGTAGACCGCCCCTTTTAATTTCCAGCCCCCTAATTCAGTCTGTGAGCAGGCTAGCAAATCTGGCTTTCCCTGATTACTTGCCCGGCGATTAAGCCACAACCATGCAATCACCAATGTTGATAAAAACACGCGCGTAAAAAACAAAGAAGCGAGACATGCGAGACATTGGCCATGCATATTCTGTGGTCCCAAAATAGCGTTGCCATTCTTACCAGTTACGACGCCTTCAAATGATGCAATTAAACCAAGCTAAATATCTTGGTACAGTAATAAACCTCCGTAGCCGTAACTAAACTACTAATCATTTTTTTTACTCATGGTGTAAATCACATGGCTATTATATTGTTTTCAAACAAGAGAAAGTTAAATGCAGTTTAAAATAAAGAAAATTAATGATGTATCAGGTTGACATTTTAATGGTGATTTCGTGAATAACTCCCCTCTATATGAAACTCGCGATATTCTAAATATTTAGCAAAGCAGTAAATTCAGCTTGGCCTATCCGTTAGTCTAATGCTGGGCAAAATTTAATGCTTGAACGACTACGTACATATACTCGATCAGCCGTTCAGACATAAAAATTTATACGGGTAAACGTGACACATACTGATTTTCGAACACACCCTGCCACATTCAAACAGCTGCATGGCACGAAAGCCTGCAAATCTAGTTTACCTGAATACTGCCCGCCGATTTCACCACTAGCATGCAATCAATATATGCTTCTATAAAGATTGATTGTTTGAGGTTGCCCTCCCACAGTGCTCGAATAATAGCGTAGTGTACCAATATTCAGTTATTAACGACTTTAGTGTTTAAGTTTTGATACAGATTACAACTATTATATTACATGACGAATCACTACACGGCAAAAAAAATTGTCGCAACAGGAGTGAACAATAATGTGCTAGAGCCCATGAACATGTGTTTTTAACAATGCTGTTGCCATGTTGAACCTTCTCGAACCATCAATGTTGCTGCATGCATGATTAATATTGTTTATTACTTGTGGGCCATTCACACAGACCCCCAGACAGGTTTTTACAATCAACTCTTATGTCTCTATTATGAATTCAGCTAATATCAGACTGGGTGTAAATGCAAACGGAAATTTACACTTGCACACCATCATGCAATATCATCGCCTTCCACTTATTTTTCTTACCTCCCGCCATTTTGTATTGAATAACGTGTCTATATATGATTCTGCTCCGCTGGCATTTTCTTTTCAGTAAACCAAGTTAAGTAGTCTAAATGCATTAATAAACCTCCGAAAGGCGTAACGGACAAAGATGGGGCTCTTTGGTATATTTGTACTTTCGTTTTCCGGACATTTTGTTTTAAATACAAAACTTAGGACGCGTAGAACTTCATGCAAGAATTACTAAGAATAACTTAGTTATGTTCGTTATATAGAGGTAATAGAACGTGGATAATAGAATGGAAAATTCAGCCACCATGGTCGATGGATGTTCCATTATTTGATCTACCATCATTAATGCTGCATTTTCTTTGCAATCAACCTCATACCCTGGGCCTATCTTTGGCATAACCATTTTTTTTAACCTGAATTTTTTTATGTGATACACTGACACGCCGTTTTTCTTTAAGAATCGTGGCGATAGACGGCAGTCAGTGGGGGGCCCGACTCGTTAATATATGTCCTAAAACAATCACAATAGCTATTATACAGTAATAATTACCATGCACGGTTTTTCCTCTTAGAACTGTATAGAACTACTAGAACGTACTATAAAAGTCAAGCTTGATTTAGAATAAAAGTTAAGGTTATTGCGTACGAGATATACAAAGTGTCTCAAAAAACGCACTGGTGAGCGTGAACTTTGCGAAGAAGAGTCATTTTAGACAAAAGAACGATGTTTTTGCTTTTGGAATATTGCACTGTTTGTAATATATATCGAAGAAAATTGGGAACACTAAGAATTTTACCTCTGCGTGCACGAAGGTAGACAAAAGAAAACCAATTTTAAAATAACAATTATATAAAAGCTAGTTTCAACTTCCATGATTATTAAAACGCGTTTATAATCCCTGCAAGATATCAGCAAGAGATACAAGAAAACAAAAGCCCTTTGACTGTTGTATTTAGCGAAAGACGGAATCCTGCTTTGGAGTAATTATCCTGTCAAATAATTCTACATAAAAACTCGTGATATTGATGTAAAGCTGAACTACTGTAGTGGTATTTGGCAAAACTTATGAGACTTATGACATGCGCTGGAGATTTTCGTTTACAAATTATGCCGGCAAACGCCAAACTGCTGATGAACTGCTACACGGGAAAATCATTGTCTTGTTGTCGCATCAGGAGTGAACAATCTTGTGCTATGTCAATGAGCCCATAGACATGTGCTGTTAACAATGTTGTTAAAACCTTGTTCGACCATCAATGATGCTGCATGAATATTAACAATTTTGTAACAACAGTTGATGGTTCAATAAAATTCAACAATTATTTGAGAATAATGTTGTTCACAGTGTGCAGTGCGACATTGTTTACTCTTCTCCTAAACAACTCCACTTGTTTAAAAGACTTTCACGTGCGTTCATGGAAACGGAAATTTACACTTACACAAAACCATTAATAGCATAGAATTTCATTTTGCTTACGTAAGTGCGTATAATTACGCTTAATAAAATTTTCTTGAAATAACGATAAAAACTTGAGTTGTGCTGAAAAGTAAAAAAACGGAAAAAAAATACTAGACTTACTTTAGTAAACATGCATAATGAATTCTTACTTTTCCCATTAAATCTTAAATAGCCAAAAAGTTTTCAGAACCTCAATTGCCTTAGCATTCAGTGACTTCATTGAGTTCTTCTTGGTTTATTATGGTACTATTTTCTACTACGATAAACTAGGATGACAAACTGAGTTGTGCTAAAAAGTGAAGAAAAAAATATATACTAGACGTACTATAGTTAAAATGCATATTAATGAATTCTCGCTTATTTCAGTGATATCTAAAACAGCGTTAAATGATCACTGTTCAATGATCACTTTTTCAAAACCTCAATTGCTCTAGCATTCGGTGACTTTATTGAGTTCATCTTGGTCTATTAGCTCACATCTTTCATCACTCAATTTGACAGTTTTGCTAACAGCTGATCCTTGATTCTTATTGTCGTCACCAATTCCAGAATGTAAATGGTCTTTTGACACCAACTGTAAATTTTCATTTTCAGGGAATGCTCTTTGCGATCGTCTACGTCGTCTTCGTATCAATATTACCAGCAGTATTATTCCAAGTAATAAAATTAGACCAACGATGATGTAAGCAAAGTTCGGAAAAGACGAAAATTTGTTTTCAGGTGATCCTGATTTCCGCTGGAGGATGTCTTCTTCTGCTGGTAATAAAATAGTGGAAATATCAAAGCACGTCTCCAAATACTTTTCAATTTTTTTGAATACAGAAATAAAAATACCTTTCAAAATTTCAGCATTTGGCTCCTAACAAATTCCGTGCATGTATAACTAATACTAAATGTACGGTCTAAATTATTAACATTGATTGTTAAAAATAGATACCTTCACAATTATGCCCATCTCCTGTGAAGCCCTCTTTGCATCTGCACTCAAACGATCCATTTGTGTTTAAACAATCTGCATTGGAATCACATGACACCTCTTGTTCGATACACTCGTTAATATCTGGAATAAACGTGATACTTTTTGAAAAATTTTGAAAAATTGAACATTGAAAAATTTATCAACACTGCTAATTGTATACGGGAAAAAAATTTAACAGAACGTTACAACGTATTTTAGAGAAATGGAATCCGGATCATTCAATCTGGAGTGGACTATTCTCCTATTACACTAGTACTAAATTTGAAACTAGGAATGGTTGGAAACACCATACCAAATTTGAAATGTTTCATTTGAAATAAATGAGTGAGCATGCAGGTTATAAACTTCGTGACAGATATTTCAATGGCATAAATACTACTCATACAATAATTATTCCAAAGAAGAATATTGCCCGAGCCGGGCGAGGGCACCGATTTCGCTGAGAGATTAGGAATTACACCGAGGTATTGTGACACTGCATGTGTTGTGTTTCGCACTGTTATAGCAGGAGCATGTAAAGTGCTAACCTTCGCAACTAACTCCGTCTCCTGTGTAAGCATGATTACATATGCACTCAAAACTTTCAACTGTATCAATGCAACGAGAATTAACACCACAGTTGTCCAAACTTCGAGAACATTCATCTATATCTATGTAAATATAACAGAGTAGAATATATTCTTTCTAATATTACAAAAAAAGGAAGCATGGGAAGCGACGAAGTACTTTTATATCCGCTATATATAAATTTCGGTTAAATAATGATTGCCCATGCATATACGACATTAACAAAGGATAAATTCTAAACCTTTTTATATATTTCAACAGCAAATTATTTAGCAAAAACAATGCACAAAAATAAATGAAATCTTAGAATGTCACCTTTTAAACATTCAACAGCAGCGAATTCGGAATTGCTACATGTATGGTTTGTCCAGCCGTCGTGTGAACAACTGGTTATATTTTTTTCATTACCAGTACAAGATATTTTTCCCAACCACATAGCTGTTGAAACGTTTTGTTGTGTTTGACTTTTAAGAACGTTTAAAACATGATCATAACCAAGTTCTCGACACACAACCTCGGCAGCATTCCTATCCCAGCCATCCCCACAGACTGCTCCCCACAGTCCATCGTAGAAAACCTCCACGAGACCAGAACCATTAAAACTTGATGCCCCTTGTAACCTGACAGACATTGCTAATAATAAAGAAAAAGTGAAAAACCCTTAGCGCAATTGAATTTCGCTTAAACTTCTCAGGGACCCGATTATTTTGTGAAGCCACTTCCCTTTGTTGTAATAGAAGTAATATTCACAAATACCCGTAAATACAGGGTCGACTACGTCACTATTGGGTCACACATAATATAGTCAAAATGTATAACGCAAGTTTGCAATGGATCAATATATAGTTTGTATAAGATATCATGCAGAGGCTTTGCTGTTTACCACGGCAAGCGGATCCATTCCAAAAATATCCCTTGTCACAACTGCAAAAATACGATCCAGCAGTGTTGGTGCAATTTGAGCTAGGCAGACATTTGTCCAATGATAAAGAACATTCATCGATATCTAAAGAATAATAATAATTATTCAAATTAGACCGTAATACGTCAAAAACAATCGCTAACGTACCGATTTCAACTCATTGTGAGCATTGCAAAAACCTACCATTGCAGATCAAACCATTTCCTGTATAACCGGTTTTACATTGACATATGAAACTTCCCCAAGTGTTAATACACCTAGTATTAGAGGCTAGACATTGCCAATCGTTCTGACATTCATCTATATCTGCGAAGAATAATGAAACCAGAGCATCAAAAGAAATTTTTAATGGTTGCACACATTGGATGGTTTGCATAACTCCTCATCAAAGTTATCATGGACAATGATACCTGTTGAAGTACATTCTATTCCAGCATCTCTTCTATAGGAGCTGACATAACCCCCATCTTCTCGAATGTGGCGAAAACAACTAAACAGACTTTGCTCATACCCAATACAATGAACCTCGTATAACGAAATCCGCCTGGAGGGAAATGGAGCGCGCCTCCTTTGAAAAGCTCTAACAGCATACAAATAGCCAAGTTGACGACATGCAACAAAAGCATCATATATATTCCAGTAATAATCACAAATTCTTCCCCATTTTCCATTATTGAATACTTCCACAAGACCAGTTCCATTTAAACTTGATGGTCCTATTAATCTGATATATTTTCCTGCAAAGGAATCAAGCCTGTTTTCGGAATTATAACGTATTATGAAGGATTTATCACGTTCGGCATTTTATCTGAGCAATTTTTTTCAGTTATGAATAGAGAAACGTGTGTTATCAATGGACGACTTGCGTTTTAGACTAATTTCTGAGCGAAGTAACTAGGAGAAAATAAATCATCACAGTTAGGAGGGTCTTACTTAAGTTAGTGCAAATGCAAAGTTTGGCTGCAAAATTTTGTAAAGGACGGGTAATATAGCCATGCGAAGTTGGCAAATTTAGTATGCTTTTGTATTACGTGTGGAAATGTGCAAATCAACTAATTCGCAGCCAAACTTGACAGTTTTACTAACTTTATCAAGCACTTTTAGAAAATATACTTTTTATCGCCGAAGTAGGAAATTAGTCTAGTCACCTACACTGCACTGTGGTTTTGTTGGTAATTTCAAAATAATTTTAAAGTTAGTTAATTAAGCTGTAAAACGATAGCAAAATATGTAGCATATAAATCAATCTACAATTATAATATGCTTTAAATATCAAGTTGCGAATTTTTTACCTTTGCAAGAAGTTCCATTTCCATCTTCTTGATCATCACAAATACATCGATAAGATCCGTCCGTGTTGATGCAGCTTGAATTGGGAAGGCAGTTGTCAGTAGATAGAGAACATTCGTCTATATCTAGAACAGATGCATGTGCTATAGATTGTGAAATTCATGAATAATTAATGAGGTGTATACCCAATCAAATTACGTGAATTAGGACATATTCACATGCTGTTTACACAAAACAAATAAGAGAAACAAATATGCAAATCAGTTACAACCCTTTTATCGAAAAATACAACAACTATTCTTTTCACGAGTTGTTTAAAACACTCGCGGCCGGGTTGTATTGAATATACAATAACTCGCGCCCATTACTTACTATATTGATAAGGCTAGCTATAGAAATAATAATATAATCTGCTTAACTTAATAAAATTATATGTCTTTTTTATTTCCTTTGTTAATGCAAAAATGAGCAGCGTGTAACGATGAAATTTGCTGAAGCCATTGTTTTTTAGATAGTCGCGATGTTGGCTTAGACCTTCATTAGCTTTTTATTGATTCATTCAAGAACCTCGCTAAGACGCCAACTAACATTAAAACTGGGTTTGTTTATTTAATTAGATCCCACTACGAACGTGAATGACTAACCAGTGCAATTAATGCCACTTCCAGTATAACCTTCATTACACTCGCATGAAAAACCACCAACAGTGTTAATACACCTGGAATTTTTGTCGCAGTTGTCCATTTTCAAAAAACATTCATCGATATCTAGGAAAAGAATAATTTAAACTTTAATAAATTTAATTAATTTGATAATTATACAGTTGATTTTCTCAAGCTTGTTATTGTTTTGGTGAATAATATTATTATAATAATTATATTTAGCACTCCCATACATACGTTTTTTTACAATTATTATTGTTAAATACCTAGTGTCAAAATTCCTCTTTTCTGCTTCCCTATTGGACAAGGGGTCCACGCGTAGAGGGCTTTAAAACTCCATGATTACGCGTGATCAACACGATATTGTTTCATAATTATACTAATCAATATACATGCAAGTAATACCTAGGAATCGACTCTCGCCGTGTTTACTGCTTATTAAATTACATGTTCATTAGAAGCTCAACCTTCCAAAACACTTCTGGACGTTTTCACCTTAGGGCCTTTGCCAGGAGAGTTAGTATGAGCGAGACGAGAGGTCGAAACGCGTTTTGGTCTATTTTAGGCAGTTATTATACATTAAACATCATGTTATACCACTTGAACTTTGGAAGGTCGGGTGCTTATGGGAAAGACCTTTTTTATACACTTTTTTACCCTATTTATAGCTTCAAATAGCCTGTAATATGCACGTGTTCACTAATGGTTTAAGTTGTGTATACCGGAATTTAATTTTTAAATGGTGAATCGTTTACGTCTTCTCAACGTTGATCTTACACGAGAATTTCTAACAATAAAATAATTAAAAGCAATGTTACCGATTTAATTATGATAAAATATTCTTAACAATCACCTAATTTCAGTGACATCTTGTTCTCCGTGTCACAAACACGCAAACCAGCGAACGCTTCCATGTTAATGAAACTACCATATTGCCAAGGAGATAGACACAATCCCAAAACACGATCCATTGAAATAGCTTTTAAATGTCTCGTGGTAGAATTGTAAAACCACCTTGGTCTTACATTTGGTCCATCACAATCGTGCGTAAGGAGAACAGCCTGCCATGTCCTTGGATTATGAAAACATTTTCCAGTCTCCAATTCCTGCAGAACGTTTTGATTAATGAAACGAAAATGGCCAGGTGTACGAGTCCATGAAAAGTCAAGAAAATCGACGTTTTGGTATGTATAACGGTACAAATATCCAAAGGTGTCTGAGCCAATAATGTACGTATTGTAGCCGGCAACTAAACAAAAAAAGGATATTGCGGTGGTTTTTGATTTGGTGACTCAATCACCCAATTGTGATTCAAATGGATGGTGAAAAAGTCTACCATTTTGAAGCTTTTTCAGAGTGATCTTTGAGCTGGAAAATGGATAGTTTTAAAACGGGTATATCATTTAAAGCACGTATTTTTTAACTAAAGTTTGATGTGTGGGTTCATCAGCATGCAAATGTGGCTTATATGACAATTCTTTGAAGTCATTAATCAATTTCGTTTAAAATTATTTGAATTGAGAAGGTAATCCGGTTAAAATATTTCAATTTTTTTATTTTTCATATAAAATATGAAATTTCTAAAATTTAAAATAGCTATAGGTAACTATTCGTAGCACATTAACAGTTAAATTTGATAGTTTGAGTCAATTGTGAATTTAAAAAAATATTTTACTTATATGACTGGCAAGTCAATTATTGAATAGTTACGAGAACAAATGCTTTCACTTATACAACAAAAACTGTAATAGTCGTGCTACCAGAAAATGAACTGCATTTTACAATAACGTTTCATTCCTGGAAGTATAGGTAATTTTGCGTAGAAGTACTGATTGTAATTATAATAGCTATAATATTTTCACCTGTTGTAATACATTCTACTCCAGCATCTCTGAAATGGTCACAGTAACTGTCTCCCAGCGCCAATTGATGCGCACAACTGTTCAGATTTGGTTCTTCACCAGTACAGCCAACCTTGTTCAGCCATATCTGACCAGACCCTGATGAAACATGTTTGCCTTGAAGAGCTCTAACAGCGTTGAGATATCCAAGTTCCCGACATGCAACCCTGGCATCATTAAAATCCCATACGTCATCACAGACTGTCCCCCAGGTCCCATTGCGGAAAACTTCAATACGTCCAACACCTTTTGAACTTGATGGACCTTGTAACCTAATATTTCCTGACTGAACTGTAAAGAAGAGAAACATTTCGTTGCAAAATAACAGTATTTTCTAATTATATTGAACGTTAAAAATTGTAATTCGACAAAATTAATCACAATTCTTGACTACCCTGGCAAGTGGTTCCATTTCCAGCATGTTGATCATCGCATGTGCATAGATAAGATCCGTCGGTGTTGGTACAATTTAATCCTTGTAGACAATTGTGAGCAGACAAAGCACATTCATCTATATCTGAAGACATACAGGATATAATTGTTTATTATGAATTATTATGTGTATAGAGATTCATGGAAAGTAGAATGATGAAATAAAAATCTTATTTCACTGGGTAATTAATTTCATGCAATTTTATTGCACGTACGATATTTTTCAGGTGTGAAGAAATGCCATACACGGATTTTGATTGAACGTAATATATTCTTCACACGCGAAAAATTGTCGTATGTCATTTTGGCGGTAGTTTTGTTTACATTTTTTCTTCAAGATGGTGTCGAAATATAGGAGTGAGATTCAAACCATAATTCTCAAGTTCAAGACATTTTCACATTCAGCACATTATGAACTATTTCGGAAAAAATATCTAACTTTTCTTCAATGAAATTACAAAGAAACTGAACGGTAATAAATATGTTGTGATTCATGAAACTTCGATTTTTGTTGCCTGCTGTGTTTTTGTACATATATCTAAAAGCATATCGTTGTCAAATTGATCTCAATACACATTTATTAAACGAATTACTTCATGGTTGGCTCGTTTGTTAGATTTTTATTAGACTGTCATTGTGAAGGATCGCAAACCGGTACTTTGGCATAAGAATCGTGCGCACTAGCCAACTATGAAGCGAACTCTATTTACTTATTGAAGAGTGTTTCTCGGCAGCTATCAATTCTATCCAACAGAAATATGTTTTCTGAGGTAGGTCGGAGAAATCAAATGCAGGAATAAAACCATTTTACTTGATGATAACTTTCTTCCAACATGTAATGTTATTCTACTTTTTATTCCACTTATTATACCCGTTATTTCACGAATGTACTGAGCTATATTATAATACCTGGAGGGAATGCTCGCGACTGAAAAGTGAAGCAAAAAACATGGCGCGGATTTTTTTGTGCTGACGCGAGATACGATTGCAATTGGCAATGGTAATAACCACTGACAACTACGATATATATTTCGTCGTTTAGGTACACGTTCGTCTTTACAAATTAATCATTATAAATTACTTGTTTCTTCAACGAACATTTTGACAAAAAATGCCCGTCTTTTTGAAAAATCAACCCAGGTGATTTTTGTGTAATATTCGGAGATTATGTCGTCAGAATCAGTTGTCAGAATTTGAATAATTATATACTAAAATGAGTACTTATATTAAGAATGGTTATAATTATACCTTCACACACCATTCCATTTCCAGTGTATCCCACATTACACGTGCACCAAAAAGAACCAATCGTGTTGGTGCAGAAAGCTTTCAAATCACAGTTGTTGTTAAGAGTTAAGCACTCGTTGATATCTAGGATTCAATCAGTTATTAGTTAAATTTAGATTATTTGGAGAACGTTGAAATTTGCCCTGTTACCTCAGACATGTTTACCTACAATCAAACGTACTCTATTTAACCTATTTTGAAACATTTTTTGCACTTTGCAATTGTGTTGTGAAAACTAGAAAAATTTATGAGATTGAATTCTGTGTTCAGAATGTTTGCAAAAGAACGGTGAAATACCAAATACACAAGTCTAAAGTATTCAACACATTCTCACTGGTGCGGCTGCCGATTACATCATCCATATATACTATATGTATACCATATGCCAATATATACCATAATTATGTAGACGACGTGCCAATATATACCATTTGTATACCACATGCCGATATATACCATAATTATGTACGCCACGTGCCAATATATATACCATATGCGTTCTGATGACATTTCGCTATTTCCCAATCGAATACTGGATAATGTTTATAAGATCGTAAATTGTAATAAACGAAAAAACAGAATGATTTGATGTGAAGAATAGAATGAAAATGCAAAAGTACTATTCTGAAAAGGTGAAGTATAGTGCATTATTGTGCGACTTTGGAAAAAGCAAAGATAATTAGCTAATAATTATGAACTCACCAGTACAAGTTCCATGTTCTCTTGTATAACCTGGATTACATAAACATAAATGTCCCTCAAATGTTCTTTTACATCGTGAATTCCTGCCACACGTGTGACTTTCTAAGGCACATTCATCGATATCTAAATTGAGAGAAGAAATTCATTTGGTACATGAAGAAATTAGGACATGCAGACAAAGTAATATTAAATTTCATCGAAAATAATTAACTAACTGATCGAGTATATTATCTAGTCTGCATTATTTTGAAATGAATCCTTGTTTTTCAAATATATTCTAACTACCCCAATATCAAGAGTTTTTGAACAGATTAATTAAATGTACTTGTATAGTAACAATAGGCAATGGGAATGTTCACATGGCTCATTATAGGAAAAAATAATACAAGTCTCATTAAATGACCTAATATTACACCATTACCGTGCTATTACCTTGATCTACAGGGTGTTTCAAAAGAAGTTAGGTTAAGGCTAATAATCGTGTTTATGTGCAAAAGCAATTACGGTTTGGAAAACGGGTGATTAATTTTAATCATTATTGTCTCTATCTCCCGTAGCGAAGAGGGAGTCTCGAGCGGTCGCCCAATTTTCAATCATTCTCGAAACACAAATTCAGTGAAATCGACCTATACTTCACACCAAATAGCGGAAAATTTCTCCCAGTATTGAATTTGCCGAAGCCCTGAAATTACGTAATGTATTTCTACCTTCCAAAGTACATTCGACTCCAGCATCGTTACTGTGAGTGCAGTCATTGATTCCCCAGTTTGGAAGAGAACAACTTGATAGATTTTTTTCCCGGCCATTACATTCAACTCCGTCCAACCATATTGGTCCAGAACCAGAAACGGTTTCATTCCCTGGAATAGCTCTGAGAGAATTGAAATAGCCAAGCTCACGGCATACAACCTTGGCATCCTTTATATCACAATTATCGTCACAAATTGTTCCCCAGGTTCCATTATGGAATACTTCAACACGTCCAAGACCTTTTAAACTCGATGGTCCTTGTAATCTGACGCTTTTGGAATTACCTGCTTATAATGAGAGTAATGGTAATCATAATTGCGATCATATCCTGAAACATGATATTGATTTGCAGATAAAGTAATTTGATGCAGATGCAATCTCAAAATGTGATTTTGACAAAGTCCTTGACAAAGTAACAGATTCAACGTTAGATTATTACGTATCATTTATAGACCTCGAGTGAGCGGATTTGGCGAACTATCATTACTGAAGGAAATATTTCGCTAAGTCCCCCGAGTGTAGGGTCTATAACCTAAGTGATATATTATACAGGAATAGAATAGCCAAACATGCAGTACAAAGGTCCGTAAAAGTATTGACATGTGGATTCCGCCATATTTGCTGCGAATCACGGATTGGGAATGAGCGGTGTATTCAAAAGCGTTGTAATCGAGTCAGTACCATGCCCCTGGAAATACACCCATAGTACAGAGCAGTCTGGGGCATAGTATCCTGAGCTATCGGAATATTTATCACCATTTCAGTTCACTATGATTATTTTTAAATGGATAAGAGATTGAGTTTGTGTTCAAAGAAATTCATAACATGAGAAATTTCGGCAATTTCTAAATCATCAAGACCTCCAATGTTATGAGGAGACTGTAACCGCTGCTGTAACCCCCCTTTTGGAATAATATTTTCTAACAACAGACCCCAGAAGATTTCAACGTTCTGGTTAAAAATCCGGCCATAAAACTAAGATCACTGATGTATCTTTCTCATTCATTTTTAACTTTAGAAATTCGAAACGAAATGCCCAAACAGCGGATAATGCAACCAACAAACAAAAAAATCACTTCTATCACACTGTAGAATGCATGTGGTGAAGACGTGGATAGTTTTGAAATATTTGGAGTATTAAATAAAAGCAATTTAGATATATTTAACTTACCGTTGCAGTTTTTGCCATTTCCGGATTGTTGATCGTCACAAGTACATAGATAAGATCCAACAGTGTTTGTGCAGTTCAAGGTGGAAAGACAGTTGTGAGTTGAAAGAGAACATTCATCTATATCTAAAGAAAATAAATAGTGCAAAACGTGATATAACATGATTCACTGTATAATTATGACCTATTCTTACCTGAATGCTTGGTGAAGATAATTTATATCTGAGCTCGGTGAATATATGGTGAATAGCAAAAACAAACATGCAGTAGCATAGCCAGCCTGACGATTTGTCCCGCTATGCTAATATTTTGGTGTTTTCTGACTGTGTAAACAATAAATTTCTAAGGAAATGAATAATTATAATAACTCGAAATTTACAAATCAAGACAAAATCGTCAGGCTGGCTACGTCACTGAAGACAAAACGGCAGTTATTTCACCTTCTATTGTTATGAAACAATTAGACGTATGACACTCCCTCTCGTCCTTTAGGGTTGATGATTTGGTTATCAGAGTGATTTGAAAGAGAACACAATCTATACGACTTGACTTCGTTTTCACCAATAAAGCACATTAATATTAATCTTTGGAAAAGTCTTTGGACATTTCCAATTGTATTTAAGGATTCTTTTGAGTTCGTACCTCGGCAAACAGTCCCATTTCTAGTGTATCCACTATTGCATGAGCATCGAAAAGATCCAATAGAATTAAGGCATCGAGAATTTGAACCACAGGTAATGGATGAACATTCATTGTCATCTACGGATAAATTAATGTCTAATTGACTGATGAGACTAAAAGGTCCTGGCGGGGCCTGGCTTTTGCTCACCAATTATAATTAGAGTCAATGAAAACCTTTATTAGGAAAGAAACGATATTATAAACCAGACGATGACGTGTACAAATTACTCACCATAGCAAAAAGTCCCGTCTCCGTGAAAGCCTGGCTTACATGAGCATGAAAACCTGGCAGCAGTGTTCAACGTATTACAACGAGCGTGTTTGTGACAATTATTCAATCCTGGAGAGCAGTAATCAACACCTGTTATAAAACATAGAATCGTAAAATATATAATAAAAAACTATTTCCGTCTACTATAGTTTAGAGGTCACCATAAACTTTTGTATATCTTTATAATTTAAAAAGTTATCCAACATAAACTAGGTTTCAAATTATCAGGTTTTGGAAATTGAAGTATTAAAGTAGCTATATCACGCCCAGTGGCAGATCTAGGGTTAGGCAGAATAAATTAAAAGGCTTAATTTAAAATTCAAAATACCTTAAAAATAACGCAATTTGTCATGGATTTCTAAAGAATATTTTTAAATAAAGAATAATATATACACCAATGCGATTACGATTTTGAGCTGTAGTAATTTATTCTGCCTAACCCTGAATCCGCCACTGATCACGCTAAATTTATGCCACTTGCTGTTACTTACAGCAAAACCCGAAATGTCATCTAATATTCTTTTCGTGGAATATGTACATTTTCAAAAAACATAGGAACATCATGGACATAAATATCTTTTTTAGACGTCTTCGTTTGTCAGAGTATATTTCATCAGGTGCTATTTACCTCTTAATAAACATATAACTCCAGCATCTTCCGAATGGCTGCAAAAATGGTTCCCCCATCCGTAATGCGAACAACTGGACAGACTGTCTTCATTTCCAGCGCAATCAAGATTGTCTAACCATATCCGTCCAGACCCTCGTAAAACTTGGCCACCGCGAAGAGCTCTGAGAGCATTGCTATAACCAAGTTGACGACACGCAACTCGAGCATCTTCGATATTCCAACGGTCATCACAAACTGTTCCCCATTGTCCATTATGAAATACCTCCAGACGACCAGTACCATTTGAACTAAATGGTCCTTGTAATCTGATACCTTTCCCTAGCGTGTTACGGTAAAGAAATAAGGCGAGGGCACGTAATTAAGTGAGGCTTTTATCACCAGCTCCCAATGGAAAAAAGAAAAGGACCATTGGTCATCTGAATTGCTTAAAACTTTAAATTAGCGACCTTTTGAAGCAGTGGAATTACATAAAAATTTATTTATATCTAAATGGCCACGTAGCACCCAACCTTAACTATGAAAGAAATATTACATACAATCTTAGAAACAGAGAAACTGATCTATCACCACCAATACTGAAAAAATAATTTGGTAAGAATTGCTTCAATTATAACGCATCAATTATAATGCTGAATCCATAATTTCCTTAAAATCGATTTTAAGACAGAAGAATGGGTTGAAACATAACTAATGGTTATCTTCATACTTCTCTTTCTTCTTTCCCGTGCCTTATATTCTTATTCATTGTAAATAGTTTAGCCTAAATCCCTACCCTTCATGGAAATCAGCCAACTACTGGCTGTTGAGGCAGCGCGGATAAATAAATAAGTTATAATTTATAGTATGAATTAAAAACAAAATAAAGGCTTAGAAAATTTTTCAGCAGCAAAAAATACTGGATTATTCCTTATTAAGTTTTAGGCTGTTCACAAATAAGTTAAAAATTAATGTATAATATAATTTATCTTTTTTACTAATTTTTAATTTACATACCTTGTCGGCAAATCCCGCTTTGATTAGAACAGCATTGGAAAGATCCAACGGTGTTTTGGCACTTTGAACTTGGAGGGCAGATATTAATATTTCCATAACATTCATCGACATCTGAATGAAAGAGTTTTGATTTTATGCAACTGTTGAATTTCCAATGGGTTTTTTTCTAAGGATTTACATTTTTATAACTTGCCTTAAAAATTCAAAACAAGTGCTCACCGTCACAGAAAGTTCCGTTGCCCATGTATCCATTATTGCATGTACATCGATAGGATCCGATGGTATTGGTGCAAAAAGCTTCCGAAGAACAGTTATCATAAAACGATAGACATTCATCGATATCTAAGGATAAATTTGAAAATAAAATATTTAATAACAATGTTTTATTCGCAAATCTGAAAAGCGATCATAATAGTGTTTATGGTTGGCCGGTTAGTTGTTTATGGTTAGTTTTATAGTTTTAAAACAATGTGCCCTCCCGGCTATCACAAGAAGCTAACCCGGTATGACGTCATTTGTGATACGAACCAAAAGTGACCAATCGCCCATTTTTTATGTAATAAAATCCATGATTAAACAGCCAAATAGTTTTCCTCAACACTTGGAAAATTGCCAAAGTAAGAATTTTACATTATATCACGCTTACGTGATCTATAGGATTGAGGAAATGCTATTGGCTAGTTTCATACACGTGCTAAAATGTGATTGGCTGACAAAATAAATGAAGAGATGCCTGATCAAATTGGTTAAAATTATCTGTGATAACCGCTCGTCCGTCCTCTCACAGATCATGACACTTAAAGAATGAAATTGCTTGAATTCTTAATGTAACAAGACGCCTGTTCTGGCGTTAACTCCGCGCACGTGCCAGTCTTCAATATAGAGCTTCTGAACATAAACAATACAGTTCATATTCGCATTTAGATGCCTTGCGAACCTAAATGTTCGATCGCGAAATTCAAAAGGACATTGTACTTTAAAAAGTATAGAAGTTCAATTGTTCAAAAATGAAAATAAACCGCATGATATATTCGCTTTGTCTTACACTTTGCCTTTGGAATTCGCGCTTATATAGTTATATTAAATGTTCAATCCTGTGCAAACTACGACGTTCAACGCGCCCATACACGACCACATCATCTTGTTAAACGGCGAAATAGCAGCGATATTATTAAAATAGGACCAAAATCTACATGTGTTAAATATATTCTTACCCTAATTCAATCTAAACTTAGTCGAAAAGCATGAAAAGAACGGTTTATTTGTTGCTCTTGGAGGAATTGCCGTATCATGCGAGCGAAATCGAATCGCGCGCATCGGAAAATTAGCCAAAGCTGTGCACCACAACTCTTAGCAGATAAAACTGGGACGTAGATAAATACGGTTACATACACATTTTAAATACAACAATGTTTCGCGCCATTCAGACTTGCGAACGACGAAAAAAAAAAAAAAAAAAAAAAAACAACAACAACAAAACAAAACCAGGGCGAATTTTCAACTCAGTCGCTGACGCCGGAGTAACAAAACCAGGCCGAATTTTCAACTCCGTCGCTGACGCCGGAGTAATTATATAACTAATGGATCAGGACAATAACATTTTCTTAAATTTTCCCAAATAAATTATTTTGGGGTTTTGCAATTTAACTCACAACTGAAAGCTGCACCATTCTCGGTATAACCTTGTTTAAATATGCATGTAAACAATTCATTACTGTTACTTAGCTAATATCCATATACATTATATGTTCGCTTCTATTCGATGACAAAAGATCAATTTTTTATACACCCTGTATATGACTCACCATAGCAATTAACGTCGTCCCCGGTAAAACCTTGTTTACATCTGCATGTAAAACCAATCTCAGTGTCGGCAATACATTGGGAATTACTCCCACAGTCGTGCAATCCCAAAGAACAATAATCGACATCTATATACAATAATACATGTAGAATTTGTCATGTTCTGCTAGAATTGTTACACAAGAAAAATTAACATCAATTAGTTGCAAAATAGATTGACCAGTTTATAAGAATAACGTAAAGCACCTTTAAACGAACACACTACTCCAGCGTTTTCATAATAATAGCAGTTATAAGGTCGCCACCCTCGAGGAGAACAATTGGCCAGTTCCTGCTCATTCCCAGCGCAGTTAACATAGTTTAGCCATGTCCGTCTTGAACCCTTGTACATGTACCCGCGAAGAGCTTGAAGAGCACCCAGATAACCAAGTTGACGACATGCCACTTGAGCATCTCGTATATCCCAATTATCATCACAGATTGTTCCCCATTGTCCAGCATGTAATACTTCCACAAGACCAGTGCCATTTAAAATTAATGGACCTTGTAATCTGATGCGTGGCTCTAATAATTTAGACAAAATAATTGGAAGAAATTTCAGAACAGGTGAGCATCTGGAGCTAATTTTACGGTAATAGCTTTAGCGGTGACTTTGAGTACGAGATTCGTCATTCTCGCGCGTTGCTTGCTCTTATGTTGCTAAGTCTTGCCGATATAATTTCTTGTTTCACACATTTTTCAAAACATGCGAAAATAGGGTTTTTAGGGAAAATAGAGTTTTAATGTATAAATCCCTAAAAAAATGTATAAATTAATGTAAAAAAAAATTAATGTATAAGTGTATAAATTACCTTTACAAATCGAATCTTCACAACAAAGATAAGTTCCAACTGTATTGGTACAGCTTGTGTTTTGAGGACAATTATAAACCGCATCAGAGCATTCATCCACATCTAAAGAGGGCGATATTCTATTCAGCGCGGGTCAGGTAGAGGCTAAACGCGGATGCAGATGGGGGGGGGGCACGTAACCATTCTTGCACGTTCTCCTCCTTGCACGGTGCAGTATAATGCATTAATTAGGTGAGGTGAGGTGAGGTGAGGTGAGGTGAGGTGAGGTGAGGTGAGGTGAGGTGAGGTGAGGTGAGGTGAGGTGAGGTGAGGTGAGGTGAGGTGAGGTGAGGTGAGGTGAGGTGAGGTGAGGTGAGGTGAGGTGAGGTGAGGTGAGGTGAGGTGAGGTGAGGTGAGGTGAGGTGAGTGAGGTGAGGTGAGGTGAGGTGAGGTGAGGTGAGGTGAGGTGAGGTAGGAGTGAGTGAGTGAGGTGAAGTGAGGTGAGTGAAGTGAAGTGAAGGTGAAGTGAGTGAAGTGAGGTGAGTGAAGTGAGGTGAGTGAAGGTGAGTGAAGGTGAGTGAAGTGAGTGAGGTGAAGTGAAGTGAAGTGAGGTGAAGTGAGTGAAGTGAAGTGAAGTGAAGTGAAGTGAAGTGAAGTGAAGTGAAGTGAAGTGAAGTGAAGTGAAGTGAAGTGAAGTGAAGTGAAGTGAAGTGAAGTGAAGTGAAGTGAAGTGAAGTGAAGTGAAGTGAAGTGAAGTGAAGTGAAGTGAAGTGAAGTGAAGTGAAGTGAAGTGAAGTGAAGTGAAGTGAAGTGAAGTGAAGTGAAGTGAAGTGTGAAGTGAAGTCTTTTTTGCTCGATTTAGCCTTCCTGAAAAATCTTTGCTTCACGCGTTAAAAATTTCACGCAACTTTTATATTTACATTAATCGCGGGTGCAAAAATAATGAAAGAAAGGACAAACATAGAAAGAAAAGTTCAAGTTCAAGAGACTGCGCGGTCGATTTAATGTAGCTACAACAAATAGTCTGGAACTTTGATAGCTCATAAGACATTACACAAAGTTTCAGCGTATTAGCCTTCCTCACGATGACGTTTTGGGGTACTTTCAATTTTCTGAAAGGGTCAAAAAATTATGTTTAAACACCAAAAGCATTTTTTTCACAACAAACAGACCATTTGAAGGATAAATTTAACCTAAAATTAAAAACAGTCGCCCGTTACCAAGTCTTAAGCTCGCGAGTATTGAAAAAGTACCCCCAAAATGGCGGCATATTCGTCATCGTGAGAAAGGCTAGTTATAATGAATTAAGATTGAGACCGCCATTTTTGTGCGCAATACTTGTTTTAGGCGGAGTTTGAAAATAGCACTTTCTACATTTCGATGCAATCTTTTTATTCAATTTCAAGAGACCCTAAAAAAACTACATCAATTAAAGAAGCTTTTTACATATTTTGCAAAATTTTCAGTACATGGACATTACACCGGGTAATACGAGTGATTTTCTGATCGTTCGGGCCGTTCGTTCAATTTTCAAAATTTGGAAACACTCGTACTATTATTCACCTGAATTGTATTCGCCATCGCTTGCTAATCTACAATCATGTTTACTAATGTGAACACTTACTTTTATCTAAACATGGCGATAAAAGTCATTTTCTTTACATTTGCACAACATGAAAAGGTTAGTTTTGTTATTTGATAACGAAGTATACAAGTACCTTGGCAAACACTTCCATTTTTAATGAATCCACTTTTACAATAGCATTGGTAAGATCCAGGAGTGTTGGTGCAAACAGCGTTCGATTGATCACAGATTTTTGCAGATGAACATTCATCGATGTCTAGGAGAATATGAATAAAATTATAGCAATGAATGAAAACTGATATTCCTAGATGTTAAATCATGCAGAATTTCTGTTCTGTCAATATAAAAAAGAATAAAGGAAATTAGCAACCATATTTTAGCATTATTTTGTTTTAAACAAACAACCACACTATTCCCGCTATTCTGTTCAGTGAGTGCGTGGAGTCCTCGCAAGAAATCGCGCGCGAGAAATTTAAAGGCGGATTTCCACTTACAGCGAAATCGTTCGCTAGCGAAATATTTGCATATTTTCTTTTAAATTTAAGCAGCATCAATAAATTAGTGCAAGTTGACTGTTCCCAATTCAAAAGCAAATATGCAAACATTTTTCTAGCAAACGATTTCGTTGTAAGTAGAAAACCGCCGTATGTCACACGCCTAGTTCGTAAATAGAGGATTGGGATGGGTGATACCGCGAAAAATCTCAAAAAAGTGTTTCTTGAAAAGGACAATTCAGTTGAATTTGACTTTAAATATTTACTTTCGTCCCGTGGTTAAATTGAAATCTAAAGATACTTGTCACTAACCATTGCAATAAACACCGTTGCCCCTATAGCCCAGATTACATCTGCATGAAAAGCCATTAGTTTCGTTAATGCATTGAGCACGATGATTACAGTTGTGCAGCCCCGAAGAGCAATAATCAACATCTATAAACATTGTAATTAAAATAATTTGAATTCCGTATAGAGCTCTAGCCTCGTACCGAGGCGCTAATTAGAAAAATAATATTTCATTCAGCTATTGTATAGAGGTCAGCTGAAGAAAACGCAAGCGCGAGAGGGTGCTTGGGGTGGTTTTGGCAAAGGAAGCGCCTGGGAAAAAATGATTTCAACATGTAAACAATCAAATGAATTATACAATATAATACAACAGATACAATACAAAATTTTATACAATGTAATACAATACATGCAGAATTAGTTCGACCATTTTGGATCGACCGTCTTTGAAAGAGATCGGAGTGCTGAGGTTTTTTAAAAGTTCTGTTTTATGATAAACGTCTTTACCAAAATTTTAAATTTTGCCCCCCTTTCACTGCTGAATTATTTTTTACCTTCGTTAGAACATTGCACTCCAAAATCGTGGTAATGAGTACAGTAACTATACCATGATGGATATCGATAGCCACGTGGACAACTTTCCAGATTTTGCTCGTTTCCAGTGCAACGAAACCTTTCAAACAAAATCTTACCGGAACCATAAGGAACTTGCCATCTTGGAAGAGCTCTGAGAGCATTCCGATAACCAAGTTGACGACAAACCACTCGAGCATTATTTATACTCCGACGAAAAGCACAGATTGTTCCCCATTCTCCGTTACGGCGCACTTCAACTCGACCAGTACCATTGAGTCTTAACGGTCCTCGCAATCTAACATTTATCTCTGAAAATTTTGTATTTGACATGACGCAAACCACGTCTCATTTTAGATATAAACACACAAGAAAACGAAAATATAACCTAATTAATTATAATCTCGGAACGGTTTTTCTTTTTCACAGCGACGCCGGAACGACGCAAAGGCAAAGAGGGGCAGGTTTTGGTGAAAAGGCACTTTTATAGCGGCGCATACAGGGACCACGGAGGGTTTTTTGTATTGCTGGGGCTCGGAACCAAAACCGCGGGTCTGCTAAGGGACTCCGGGGAAACTTTTGGGAACATTTTGGGAACATTTTGGGAACATTTTAGGAAAATTTTGAAACATAGACCTCTGCTGATCGAAATAGCCGCAAATGCCTTTCAATTTAAGGATTATTGGGAAATAGCAGATACTTTTTTGTCTGGATGTTTTTTTTTTTATTTTCGCCAAACATATATGTATTCAACATAACTAATTTAATTAAGTCGATGGCGGATTTATTACGACAGATATCGTTAGAAATTAGAATACGCATTTTGTTTGACTGATTTGTTATTAAAATATACGTTGAAGAGGTAAAAGTTACGATAGTATTCAAGATAAAATACACTGCATGCATATACTTGTAAGCAAATAATACAAATTGCTAAAAATATTCCTTGTAAATTTGAGCGCACTATAAAATATTCGAAATTAAAGGCCAATTACGGAAAAATTATTGATGGGGCTAAGAGCCCAGCGAGCCACCCTGCTACTGGCATAATAAAATTGATTGCAAAACATTGTCTATTTAACTTCGTTTCATCGTCGCTTTCAAGATAAATTTTCACAAGAGGATTTTGATATTTTTGATGCTCGCTGGCGTATTTCTACTTCAGACATAGACTGAATGTAATCGTTAAAATAAAAAGGCCCTGCTTGTAAACGGCACGGCGTGCAGCTGCCCTGCTTGCTTGCCACCAACGGCGGCGGCCTTAATTACTCTCTCAGACCGCATGCAAAATGAGCTAAAATAAGGAAACTGAATTCGCACGATTCTTTCTCTTAGGTAATACACGAGTAATGGAACGCACGGAAATGGCAAAATTTGCCCTTCACTCAATTAATTTTGGTTCTTAGTACCCCAGGCAGAGATTTTCGTACATGTAGGTTTAAAGAGGCCACGTATATGGATAGGCTTTCTTTAATATGGTATATGCTAGAGAGGGTATATGGTTAGGCTTTGTTTTATTTACCTTGGCAAGTAACACCACTTCCACCAGATTGTCTAAAACAACATTCATATGAACCAACAATGTTTCTGCAAGTTGCTGTTGCACGACAGTAGTGCGCGGAATGAGAACACTCGTCATAATCTAAGAAGCATTTGGCAGATTATTATAAAACTATTATAAAATTTCCCACTTCATCGTGTCCAAAAATAAACTATTGAAAGTTCGCGATAACTGCATACGGAGCACTGTAGGATATTGAAAATGATTATTTTATCTGAAATGTCGAAATTATTATTAACATCATATTTAACCAGGATACCCACGTCACTGAGTGTTTTTCAGTGGGGTCCTGCATCTATATGTTACATAATTTCAAAAGTAAACATGCAGTATTTACAGCAACACATATATTCAACACAATACAATACAATACAATACTGAACGATACCATCCCATACTATATACCAAACAATACAATACTGTAACATGTTCGCAATACAATATAATACTATATGATGCAATACAATGAGGAAATTGGATTATGATGTGGAAGAAAGATACTGAGTAGAAAATGGTATAATGGAAAGAAATGAAGAAGGAGAGTCTATAGCCAAATGGTATATTCGATCACCGTCTTTTCAATAGGTTCTTAAAATACGTTAGGTAATGAAATACTGTTCAAGTTCATGTAAATACCTTCGCAAGCTGTTCCATTTCCAGTGAATCCATTTTTACATGTGCATTGGAAAGATCCAGGAGTGTTGGCGCAAAGAGCGTTTGAATGACAGATGTTTGTAGATGAACATTCATTGATGTCTAGGTTAAAATTCATAAAACTGCCAATTGCCATAATCAACAAGTTTAGGCTGGCTTTGCGAAAGATGTTTGCAAACGAATTTTCCTTACTAAACTTTGTCAAATTCAACATGTTCTCAGTACGCGTAGCCAGACTGACGATTTTTCCCGCTGTGCTAATATTTTGGTGTTCTTTGACTGTGAAAACAATAAATTTCTAAAGGCTGAATAATTATAATATCATGAAATTTACATAGCGGTACAAAATCGTCAGGCTTGCTACGCCACTGCATGTTCTCATTGAACGTATCTCGTTAAAAATCTGTTTAAATGTACAGGTTTAAGCGAGCTTTAACGAAACCGACGACATGGACGTGACATTAAAACAGCTAGTCGCTGATGTTTGAAACAAAGTTTCGCAGCGTTTAACTTATGTCCCATTTTGTTAACGCAACTGGGGCCAGCTGTATCAAGCCCGTTCAGCTCAATCGATGGTTGAGTTAAAAATAAAAAGTAATTCTATCTTTTTCTTCAATGAAATTAAATGACAACCTTAAAACAAAGATACTGTTTACAAATTACAACTACTTTTCAGTGCATAATATTCAAGTTTACTCATTCAAGACAGATCTAAGAAAGTTCTTTAATGTTGACTTATCCACGGTTTAAGCTAAACGCCTTTCTAACAACTGACCCCTGGAGTCGATTTTTTTTTCGTGCGTTTTGTTCGAACTGAGAGCATAGCGACTGCTTCCCGACGTTCCTACATGCATATATTGTCGATTTAGTATATTTTTTTTTTAAACTCGCTTTTTGAAGAAAGGGACAAGAAGAACAAAGACGAATAAAGCAACACGCTGAGCTTGCTTGCCCTTGCCCGTCAAATTGTTATGTGGGTTCTGTAGATCTGATTCTCACTTCCAATTTAGGTCCTACGTTTAACAAACAAGAACTTACACTTTTCCACCAAAATGTAAAATAATTATACAGGTGTAAGGGTTGTATGGCTGAAAAAAAAATTTCAGATGAAGAAATGCGATGGGAGTCAAATTCTAAATGTTTTCAGTTATATGTGCAAACTGGAAATTCTTTTGAGACTCTGCAAGCACCAACGTTTTTTGTTTTTTTTCTATAGAGTATAACTGACTCTTCTAGAAATGTTCAGTTCAAATGTTTAAGTATAAAAGCTGTATACATTACAAACCATTGCAAAAGAAGCCTGTTCCAGTATAACCTTGATTACATTTGCACGAGAAGCCACCACCAACAGTTGTAACACATTGAGCATTTCTATGACAGTTGTGTATTCCGGTGGAACAAAAATTAACACCTGAAAACAATGCCAGTAAAAGCAATGTAAAATTTTGAAACAATATAATTATTTCAAATATTAAAAGCTATATCAACATTGAATTCAAAGGCAAGCGACCAGACCTATTAGAATGTAATAATTGTTATATTATTATCTTACCTCTTGCAGCACATTCTACCCCTACATCTTTGAAATAATAGTAGCACTTATGATTTCCCCAGTCAATACCAGGACAACTAGATAAATTTCTCTCACGACCAGTACAATCAACCCGGTTTAACCATATTTTTCCGTAGCCACGGGGTACTTTATGAGCAGGCAAAGTTCGAAGAGCACCAGGGAAACCAAGCTGACGACATGCCACATGAGCATCTCTTATATCCCAATTAATATGACAGATTCTTCCCCATCGTCCATCATGGAATATTTCAACTCGGCCAGTATTATTTGAAACTAATGGTCCTTCCAACTTTATGGAGGGTTCTGAAGGTTAAGTAATGATAGATACTGATAAACAATAGCAATCTTTAAAATTTAGTAAGACCGTACCGAGAGCGGAGACATTACACAGCGCACATTCTCTTATTTTAAGAAAAAATTCTCTTAGTCGTTGCCTTTATAGACAGCTTTCCTGTTCTTGCGGATACTCTCTCCAGACATCTTTTCGGACGTATGAGGATTACGAAAGGAAACTTTTTTGTCGAATGACGACGTTTACTAGCTATTTTATGGCGTTTTTTGACGTATTTGTGTAGAATATTTTTATCGATGCATGATTTAATTATTGCTTTTGTAATTTGTACACCAACGGAAGTGAGACGTCGAAAAGCAACCAAAACCGCGGTGATTACTACAAATTTAATAATTTAAACGTAAACTAAGACTAACAAGCAATTAGATTAATTGATCACGCCAATTTCGTGATAGTCGTTCCTGAACCGTGGCTAGTTTCGCCCCCGGTTGCATTTGAATTTTTTATCACATTTTTACCGAAAAATCTCGATATCATCCAAACGTTTTATTTACCTTTGCAAATCGATTCGTTTCGACCAGGTTCGCCAATACAGCATAGAAATGATCCTGGAATGTTGGAGCAATATTCTGATGAAGGACACCTGGCAGTAGACTGAGAACATTCATCGATGTCTATACCAAATAAAGAAGTTTGAATTTATGTTCATGTTGGATATTTACCTGGGTTGAGCTTGGGCTATAGACGCTATGATCACAGGGCGAGGGTGTATATGAAGGTAACTTCAAACCTTGGCAAATAGTTCCATTCCCAGTATATCCATATTTGCATGTGCATCGGTAAGATCCGTGATTATTGACGCAAGTAGCGTTTGGATGACAGGTGTCAGGCGACAAGCATTCATTGATATCTAGGGATGTATTAAACAAGGAGGAATTTTGTTTTTGAACAAATCTGAACTTTTTAATTTCTCAGGCAGAGGCAATCAGAATCCTCAATATTTAATACTGGAAGTAAGTAGTCAAGATTTATGCATTCTGATTGGCTTACTGAAAATGTAACGAATATGCTGATTGGTCTAAAACGAAATTCCCCTGGTTGATGTATAATGGAAATTAATAATCTTTATCAGCAATAACTCAGGGCCGGGAACGTTAAATACTATAAAATTCAAAAAACAATGTATAAGGTCTTGCATGATTGTGGTAGCAACACAAGCAGTTTATATCATAGCTTAGCTGATGATGCAGGATAGGTTAGGTCCGCAAAAAGCCAGGTCTGTTTTTAAGCAAATACAAGTCCCATTTTGTTCATCTCGGCTACCAATAAAGTACATTTTTAATTGATTATCACATGTTTTCATCCTGAAAGTTTATCTAATCTGTATTCAGACGTAGAAAAAGAAAACATATACTTTTGCGTTTTAGTGCCACCTTAATGTTGTGAATTAGAAATACATGCAAGCAGCACTATAAGTTTACTTAAAAAAGATTGTGCCTTAAGGTCGTTTTTGTGTAGTAACGGAGTGTAGGATCTTATCAACCGTTCGGCGACGCGGCTCCAAGTTAAATGAATGGAATGGGAGGATTTGGGGTGAAATTTATGTTTTTAACGGTTTATCTAATCTGCATGCAGACATAAAAAAGCACACATATACGTTTGCGTACTAGTGCCACCTTAATGTTCTGGACTAGAAATACATGCATGCAAAACCATACATGTGCACTATTCCCCTCGCTATTTCAACGAAGAAAATAATCTCCTGGGACTAAATGGACGACTCACCAGTTTTCTGCTGGGGTCAGCTGTTCAAAAGCAAGTTAGCTTAACCCTGGCTTATGGCAAATCTTTAAATTCATTTTTTAAAAAGACTTATCTTTTTTTCATAAATATTTTCTGGACCGATAGAAGTCATATTTTCTAGTAAAGTTTTAAAGCGAGCAGTATAGTTCAGAAGCACGTATACTTAAACGAAAACACTGGGGCTGTTGTTCCTAAACCGTTTACCGTGCATGGGTTTAAGGAAATCTTTACATTAATCTTTTTAATTGCTTGTTTACAAAGTTGAATATCTTTTTTCGTAAATAGTTTTTGGACAGGTGGAAGTAATATTTTCTAAAATTCTAGAACGAACAGTGCTTCAGAAGCACATAAACCAAAAAAATTACTTAATATCTAACCTATGGTTGGCGCTAGCAAACCTACAATCCTGGTCAAAACATTGACGACACTCAGTGTTAATTGCCACTACAGTCAGTAGTCACGGAATATATTTCAAAATTCTCCCCCTTTCCCCCACAAATCAATGTTGGGTGATGTGTCAGAACTCATTCAAGTATTTAGCATGGACTCAACATTGATTAGGGGGGCGAGGGGGGAAATCGACACAGAAATGTTGATGTTTTGCATAAAAAAACTACAAATCATTTTGAGTGTAGTCAATGGTTTTGGCCAAGATTGTAGCTTTGACAACTGGCACATTGGTTAAAATCTAACGTTAACTAGGATTAGCAATAAAAAAACCTTTTTGAAGTTATGAAGAATGGTGTAAAACGCGTTCATAGCCCAATCCATTATGACTTTGGAAGTATCAAGCTCGTTTATATAAATAAACTACAACCTTCTTTGTACAGCAAACTCGTAATAGTAAAAAACCCTACCGGGTCGGGGATCATATGGTCAACGATTTAATAATGTGAAATATTGCCCACCGCAAAGCCAGAAGAGAGCTATTTTATTCCCTGCATTGAAACTTTGTAGAAAAACGAAAAGTTTGGCTTTACAACCCCTTTGTAATTTTGTCGTTGTAAATTTGTAAATGAGTCGTGAGCTAGCTCACTATTAATTTGTGCCATTTTTAACGAAAATTATTCATGCAGTCCTTCAATAAAGATATAATTATTACTCACCAGAGCAAGAGGCGCCCGTAAAGCCTTGTCTACATCTGCATGTGAAACCATTGTCAGTGTTAATACATCCAAAGTTACCCCAACAGTTGTGCAATCCCAAGGAGCAATAATCGACATCTACAAACAATAATGAAAAAGCGGAATTTGACTTTGTTTGTTTATCATACCACTTTACCACATTCCTTTGAGCTGCAGTATTAAATTAAACTATTAAATATGAAAGAATTAAAAAAATCCTCCAAATTTTGCAAATGATTAATGCTCACTGCCCTGATTGCGAACATGACACAGCAAAAAGTCGCTTTCTTATTTTGAGAAAAAAAAAATTATTTCAAGATTTTTTATCTTAATTTAAATGAGAAAAATTTTCATGGGAGAATAGCAAGAAATATTTTCTCGCTAAGAAAACATATCAAGAAAATATTTTCTTGTTTTAAGAAAAAATGTTTTCTTACAACAAGAAATTTTAGAGAAAAATAATCTTAAAACAAGAAATATCGTAACTATTTTTTAAGAAAAATTAACTTAATTTGAGAAATATTTACTTAAATTAAGAAAAATATTCTTATTTTAAGAAAGTGGGAGAATAGCAAGAAATATTTTCTTAGCAAGAATTTTTTTCAGAATGAGAAAATTTTTCTCAAAATCTATTTTCTTGTTTTAAGAAAACATCTTTCATAAGAAATTATAATGTCTGAGTTGGATAAAATTACACCTGAAAAAAGAAAATATTTTTTGCATATAAGAAAAAAATTCTATTTCAAGAAAAACATCCTTGTTTTGAGGATAAATAACATCAAATGTCACAGACAATTTTATTAATATATGCTTTTATAATATGAGTAATAGTATACATGGATAATTTATTTAAAAAGAATCAAATGTTATATAATCTACAGTAACACTGACAGAACGCAAACCTAAGCGACAAACTCTTTTACCTTGTGAAGTACATTCCACTCCAGCATCTTCAGAATGGCTGCAGTAATAACTTGTATATCCCCAACCGAGGTGAGGACAACTTTCTAGATTTTGTTCATTTCCAGTACAGCCAATTCTGTCCAACCAAATTTTTCCAGCACCATCAGGAATATGCCATCCTTGAAGAGCTCTACGAGCATTCAGATAACCAAGTTGACGACATGCAACGCGGGCATCATTTATATCCCAATTATTATGACAAATTGTCCCCCATTTTCCGGAATATAGTATCTCCACACGACCAGTGCCACGTGATTTATTTGGTCCTTGTAACCTGAGAGTGGCATCTGAAATTATAGCAACCAGATTTTTAAAATACAGAGAGCCAGGTCTTTTAGAAAAATACACGAAATATTCAGTACCTGTTGAAATACAGCTACAACATGAGAAGCGCAATGAATGACCGACAACTTTTTTTACCAAAACCAAAAAATTTTAATATCGCGGAGCAGAAGCTTTGAATAATTATGTAAAATTTACTTGCAGTAACATTTTAATTATAGCTGGGTTCTCTAAGAAGAAGGCCAAAGCTCTTTGGACTTTAGAAACACTAAACATTTTAAAAGTTCCAATCACCGATCTAAACCAGCTGAGAACAATTGCTAAATCGGACCACAATGTTACTTTCACCGGCTTCGATATTAAAACCGCCCTTTTTTTCCTTGTGAATACAAATTCGTTCGCAAATTGTTTGTTTAGGAAATTCTTTTGCAAATCGTTCGTGATTTACAGTTTTTTCCTGCTGCATAATCAATAGAAACATTTCTCTTTACGGATGCTCATATCCATTGATCGGATTCGAACTCTTCCAGCATCTTTACTCCAAAACTGATAGGCTTGTGAAGTAGTCGTTACGTTATTTTCAGAAGCGGTAGGGGTTTCATCGGACTGGAACCAGGGTGATGAAAATAAGGACACGACTCCTGTTTCTCGTACTTTTTCTTTCATTTGCATCGCTTCCACCCAATTTATCCAACAAAGGGCGTAAATAATGTATGCAAACATAAATTATCATACGGTGCAATTTTAAAATAGCGGACAACAGTTGCATTTTGTTTCACATTATCTCAAAAATTAGAACATAGGAAATTATGATATAAAACCACTATCCAATGTTCTTTTCGCATACAAGGACGACGCGGATGAAACAATCCTACAACTGCATGCGCTGGTAATAAGATAATTTTTCATCAATCGAATGAATTTAGTGACATGTAAGACCTTGAAAGGTTTATGTTTAAAGAAAATTTTATGTTGTCTAATTCGAAGAGCGCTGCCAATTTTTGAAGTACACGTACGTTGTAAGTAGGGCGTATGTTAGAGTTTAAACCCGGTTTATATTTTACATCTTATACATGCAATTCATTTTATATACATGCAATCAAATAAATAGGGTAAAGAAACGATGGTGAGGCTAAATGAGGTTTATTCATTATTGTTTTATTTGCATTCGACGGGAACAAAATGCGACATATAAACCATAAACAAACAAACCAAACCTACGGTCACCTTTGCAAATAGAACCAATTCCAGAACTTGGTGTTTCACAGCATTGATAGGATCCTTTAGTATTGGTGCAGTTTGCCTTTAAAGGACAGTTGTATGTTGAATCTGAACATTCATCTTCGTCTAAACAAAGTTTTTTTATTAATTTACCGCAAGGCAGAGTATTCCTCGATGTTCCTGTGCGGGATACATTTTAAGACCCAGGGAAATTTAATTTGGTATGAAGAATAATTATGCAACTACCTTGGCAGAATGTTCCATTTCCAGTAAATCCATCATTACACGTGCATTGATAAGATCCAGGCGTGTTCCTGCAAAAAGCATCTGAGTGACAGTTCCCCGTTGAACATTCATCGATGTCTATGGAAAAGTATTAATATAATCAAATCACTTAAAATTCGAAAAATGGGAAACGCACCTTTATTCATGAGTTTTTCTTGATTTCTTAAGTTAATTTTGTTTATATTTGTAAAATAGATAATGAAATAACAATGTTCCTCTCGAAGAATCAGCATTCAGTATTTTGTCATGCTCGTAATAATGAAGCTACCTAATTAAACTGTGAGCATTGTAAACATTCTGCAGTATACATTTCTGAATAATATTCTATTCGCAAGTCATTGCGAGGGTCAGGTTTTAATTTTTTATTTTAAACGCTTTGAATGGCAATATTCAAATGCACATGAAAACTGCTCCGTCCTAAAACGAGAAACTGAGAATGTATAATTAAAACAAATCAGATCAAATCAAATCAAATTGCAATTAAATAAAGAAGAAGAAATTTCGTGAAATAATGGTAAAATATTGTATCGGTATTTTTACTATATAAAAATAGTAAATAGTTTACCGGAAATTGTTAAAACCTATGCATACTGATTGGGTTACTAAAAATGTAAACAAACTTCCTGATTGCTTTAAAACGACCCCCATTTGTTAACTGAATAAATACCTGACAGCATGAGCAACGTGATGGGAATTGGTGCAACAAATAAGCGAAGTAGGCGCGAGCGCTGACCTATATTAGATGGACTGAGCTATCGAGGTCTGAATTTGCCCCCTCCGCTCCATACGTCATATAGGTCCTCGCGTCGATGAAAATCACTGCAGACCGATATTTGTTTTGGTTTGTGGGCGGACTTACATATTCAAATAAAGTTTGTAATGAGAATCTCTAATATGAATTTCAGAAATCGAACTTAAATTTATGTCATATTGCAAAAAATTTGAATATCATTCACTCAGAAATCCGAATTACGAGCCCGTTATTTTTGGTCAGCGCATTTATGCATGAAAGCAAGGACCTATATCGCGTGAGCACCGTGAGCACCGAACACATCATTCTGTCTGAAATATAATAAATTCGAAAAGTTACAGTCTCAACATGCGTCTTGTTTGAATCTTATGTTATTGACTCTCAAGATGTGTTGTCTATTTGGATGTGTGTGTTGTCTATTGTATTTATAGAATTTTATAGTCTTCTTTTTGGGTTTTTTGTTCTTCTTTATGGCACAAAATTTTTTTATGATAATTATTCGTGTGTGTTTGTGTTTTCGTTTACGTTTTCTTCAGGAGTCGCTCCCTTTTTGGTCCAGTTGCGACAGTCATTTTGTCGTGACTCGCGAAACGTACCAATTAGATCTCCAACGTGATTACCTTTGGCTTGTTCGCTGTGGGTTAAATTGAGAGGCAGGACGAAGCATAGACGATGAGATATGGAGTCTAATTCGTAATGCTGCATGGTTAGCATGCGCATAGTTAACATGTAAGAAATTGATCATGTAGTGTTACATCACTTACCAGAGCAAGAAACACCGTTCCCGGTGAAACCTTGATTACATCTGCATGTAAAACCATTGTCAGTGTCGATACATCGAGAATAACGCCCACAGTTGTCCAATCTCAAGGAGCAATAGTCAACATCTATAAACAATAAAAGAAAATGTAAAAGACAAAAGACTGAAAGGAATCTCGTTTGTAAATTTATCATCCGACTAAACCCCATTTTAAATTTTCGAAACATGTTGCGTTATAAAACTCATATTATTTTATAATTAAAAAATCTCAATGTGATTTCACGAGTATTTGGAACGATTTAAATAATTTGCCCTAAAAACTGCTTGTTTCTGGAGCATTCTTTTACACCCCCGCACATGATAAGAAAGTCATAGGCGGATCTTTGTAACATTCTTTTTTTTCCAAAATGTTTACCTTCAAACAAGCTATCTTAGTTTTGGAATTACTGACCCGCTAATCTATAAGCGACAATCTTTTTTACCTTGTGTACTACATTCCACCCCAGCATCTTTGAAATGTCCGCAGTTATGTCTTCCCCATCCCAAAGTGTGATGAGGACAACTTTCCAGATTTTGCTCATTCCCTGTACAACCAACTTCGTCCAACCAAATCTGTCCTGAACCAGAAGGAACTTTCCATCTTCGTAGAACTCTACGAGCATTCCGATAACCAAGTTGACGACAGGCAACACGGGCATCATTAATGTCCCATCTATCATCACATATTGTTCCCCATTTTCCTGAATAGAATATTTCAACACGACCAATGCCTTGTAACCGGGATGGACCTTGTAACCTGATGGAACTATCTAAAATTATGATAATAAAAGATAGAAAACCCAGGAAACCATGATTTGGAACAGCGCACGCCGCAAACATAATTATGAAACATAATTATCCCATTAACTTCATTTCATTTTCCCGCCCCTCGCGTTTCTTACAACGTTTCTCACTACACGCCTCTGCGAAGGGCAGCCCAGAGGTGGGATTGGAAAGTAGCCAAAAGCTCAAACGCAACAACCAACCATTATTGTAATCCTGGCTGTTTTTTTATTATTTCTACACCTTCAAAAAACGTACTTGTTGTATAATATAGACATGGCTGGTCATAATGATTAACTTATCTGGAGGATTAACTTTTTTACGTAGTCTGATTGTTTATACATTTTTTTCTTTAATATTTTTTAATACGTTCGATAATTCGATGGTTCGTCATTTGGCCAAATTCTGCCTTCAATTTGGCTTACAGGGTTATTATTGAGAGTAATTTGAAACGAAAAGATGCCATTGGGGTTTTTAAAACATTCATTTAGATTACCATGCAGGCTCCTGGGTAACAAATAAGACGCATGTTCCGGCGTTAACTCCGGCGTGCCGCGCACGTGTCAGTCTTTAATATAAAGCATCTGAACATAAACAATACAGTTCATACTCATTTAGATGCCTTGCGAACCTAAACTGATGTTGTTCGATCCGACATTCAGAAGGACATCGTACTTTAAAAATGTATAGAAATTCAATTGTTTAAAAATGTGAGTAAACCGCATGATACGTTCACTTGTCTTACACTTTGGAATTCGTGCTTATATTAAATCTTCAATCCTGTGCAAACTGCGACGTGTAAACGCGCCCATACACGACCACATTTTGTTAAACAGCAAAATAGCGGCCATATTATTAAAATAGGACCAGAATTAACCCCAATTAAGTCTAAACTTACTCGAATAGCATCAAAGAACGGTTTATTTGTTCCTCATGGAGGAGTTTGCAGTATCATGCAAGCGAAATTAAATCACGCATCGGAAAATTAGCTCTGTCGCTCACGCCGGAGGAAAAAGGGAGATTTATTTTTTTGCAAACATTCTGCAATAAATCAATAATTTGCGGTCACCTTTGCAAATAGAACTAATTCCAGAATTTTCTGTTCTACAGCATTGATAGGATCCATTAGTATTAGTGCAGTTTGTTTCTGAGGGACAATTGTGTGTTGAATCAGAACATTCATCGATGTCTAAACAAAAATATTTTTATTTACAGGAAAGCTGTATTCCTCGACGTTTGCCCTGAATGCATTGTAAGACCAGAGAAAATCATAATTTTGTATGAAAAATAATCATGCCTGGGCAAATGGTTCCATTTCCAGTAAATCCACCATTACATGTACATCGATAAGACCCATAAGTGTTCGTGCAAAAAGCATCCGAATGACAGTTGTTTACTATTGAACATTCATCAAAGTCTAGGGGAAAATATTACAATTAAATTACCGGAATGGCATTAAGTTACAGTTACAAATTGGCAGGTCACAGCGGCCTCCGCGCATTGGTTCTGCTCATAACATTGGGGGACTCGTGCAATGATGACGTTGCCCAAATTTCGCATTTTTTGAATCTCTTTGAACACAAACTCTATCTCTTGTTAATTTCAAAATATTGTGAACTGAAATAATAATAAATACTCCGACAGGACCGGATATTATAAGGAATATATAGCGACTCAATATTATCGACATAGGCGTACGAGACAAGGGGGCAAGGGGGGGGGATGGAATGATAATTTTTTTAAGATGTTACTTTGTTAAAGAGCGTTGATGCCTCAGGAGTAGAATTGCAATAAAGTTCCAAGGAAAGTTGTATAGTGTAACACCGCCTTTAATTTATGCCATTGCCAATAAAAATTAATCATTCAGTGCTACGTTACTCACCGGAACAAGAAAGGCCGTTCCCGGTAAAACCTTGGCTACATATGCATGTAAAACCATTGTCAGTGTTAACACATTGAGAATTCCTCCTACAGTTGTCCAACCCCGCGTAGCAATAATCAACATCTATAAACATAATAATGAAAACTTAGAAGACTAAAAAGAGGTATCTCACTCAACACTCAACCTCATTCATGAAAGGACAAACTCCGCCATTGCCGATGATTAACGAGCAATAATTAACTACATGTTATTAGAAAAAACTAGGGATCTAAGGATAGTGCAAAGTTTCCATGCCCTGTAAGCAACCACACGTTTGTCCCAACAGAAACATTTTGACTTACGCCAGTAAAATATAATGAACTAGGGTTTTAATGAATTAATCAAAAGGAAATTATTCAAAGTACTCAAGTTAGTGAAGTTACGTTAATCGCAGCATATATAGGCAGCCCAATGGCGAATGGTTTTATTTGATTAAAAAATGTACACTTTCATGAAATTCACACATATGTCATTTATTTACATGCTAATATACTTAAATCCTGTTACTTACAACAGGCGACTTGCTTGTCTGACAAGGCAATGTAGGTAGCTATTATATAGTATAATATATAGGTATAGGTAGGCAACTTCAATCACAATATAAACGTCAATTTATCCCTAAAACTGAGCTAAAATAACAAGAAAAATGAAACCTAGGATAATTTTACTATAAACTGACTATATTTTGATATTTAAAATAAGTTATGGAAGCGAGAAAAATGCGAAAAGTTTTTGATACTTTACTCATTTTTTGAATGGGCCGATGCTGGACCCGCGCTGTTGAATTTTGAGAATGTTTAAAAATGACGAGTTTGTAATGGTTTGTAATCACATTGCCTGTTTTTGTTCTCACTGTTGTGACAGCCAATCAGATAACAAATTCTTCATTTTCAAACGTTCTCAAAAGTCAACAGCACGGGTCCAGCATCAGCCCATTCAAAAATGAGTAAAATATCAAAAATTTCGCATTTTTCTCGCTTCCATAACATATTTTAAATATTAAAATATAGTCAGTGTACAGTAAAATTATCGCAGATTTAATTTCACATGTTATTTTAGCTCAGTTTTAGGGATAAATTGACTTTTTTTCGGATTGTTTGGATGTGTCCATGTGAATACTCAATATTGTGATTGAAGTTGCCTACCTTAGGATATATTTTAGTTGCTCATGTAAACCAGGCACGATTTTCTCAGTTTAGTCTCTTTTCTTCGTCAAACAACTGTGACTTCATTCACTACATTTATATGATGGCAACAATTTATCCGTCATTTCATAAGAACAGCCAAAATAGTTGCGTTGTAAATAATGTAAATAAACCGCATTGCATATTATATCTATGATGTGGAACGTCGACGCGTAAATCGATACAAAACAATATACTTATAATCAATACTGTATACCCCAAAATGATTTAACTACTGCACAAAATGTCGGTTTTGTATCAAATTATCAATACATAAACAACACAGCGTCGTTTCTTCCTATCCTCTTAGCTCTATTTATGGAATAAACCTTCCAAATTATACTTGTGTTGAATTGAATGCTCGTAATTCATAGCATAAGTTGATAAATTGTTGTGAAGCAATGCTCATCGCTCCTGGCTTCTTCATTGTGAATAATATTTAAGGCTCGACGGCCAATGCGCAGTTGCGACGTATAAGAAAAAATCGGGTCTTCCGGGGGCAAATCACTTTAAAACAAAACCCAAACCACGGAAAAGCAATGCTTCAAAATTTACAGTATCGGTCTAAATTCATCAATATTTTGGGGAACTTAACAAAAGGGATAGTGCATTAATAAATAAAGCAAGTTAGACTGATTTAAAACTTTAAATTACAGATCATGTACAAAAAGTTACTAAAGGCCTAAATCAACCTACCCCCCGGAAAGTTTACACTATGACTGTATGAATGACTGATGTGAATTTTCCTACTCATCACATAGGAAGCCCAGACAAATGAGTTGGCCACTTGACTATACAACTAGTGACGTAACTTACTTTATTATATGTGTATAGAGATTTATGCACAGCAGAATGATGAAATAAAAATCGTATTTCACTGTGTAAATTAATTTCATGCAATTTTATTGGACGTACGATGTTTTTCACGTGTGAAAAAATGCCATACACGGCTTTTGATTGGACGTACGATATTCTTCACACGTGAAAAATTGTCGTATGTCATTTTGGCGGCAATTTGTTTACATTTTCTTTCAAGATGGCGTCGAAATATAGGAGTGAGATTCAAAACATAATTCTCATGTTCAGGATATTTTTACATTCGGCACATTCTCAAATCTTTCGGAAAGAATATCTTACTTCTATTGAACAAAATTACAAAGAAACTGAACAGTAATAAATATGTTTTCATGCATAAAGTTTCGATTTTGTTGCTCGCTGTGTTTTTGTATTAAAAGCGTGTCGTTGTCAAATTGATCTTTATACACATTTAATAAACAAATTACTTCATGGTTGGCTCGTTTGTACGATTTTTATTATGCACTCGTTGCGAAGGATCGCAAACTCACTTGTTCGCTACGCTCACTCGTTCGTTTTGCGATCCTTCACAACTCGTGCATAAAAATCGTACGCACTCGCCAACCATGAAGTAATCTCTATATATTATTAGGAAGGATGGAAACTCTCCCCTCAATTTTCAACATATTCACAAATTGAAACACAAATTACTATAGTAAAACGGCATGTCGGCTGCTAAATGACTACGGTAGGTTTAACTTGAATAATCAAACTATACTTTCATAATAAAAATAGTGCTGAATTCAAAGGAAAGCGCTGGAAAAACGTACAAAAACTTTGTAAATTTGCCGAAATTTTCGTGAATACATGCGGGATGTAAGTACCTACCCAAAATGGCGGCTGGCAGAAGAATCTGATTGGTCGATCATTCTTTGTTTACCTTTCTCGACCAATCAGATTCTTCCGCCGCCGCCATTTTGGGTAGGTACTTACATCCCGCATGTATTCACGAAAATTTCAGCAAATTTACAAAGTTTGTGTACGTTTTTCCAGCGCTTTCCTTTGAATTCAGCACTATTTTTACTATGAAAGTATAGTTTGATTATTCAACTTAAACCTACCGTAGGCATTTAGCAGCCGACTTGCCGTTTTACTATAGTAATTTGTGTTTTAATTTGTCAACATGTTGAAAATTGAGGCGAGAGTTTCCATCCTTCCTAATAATATAGTAAGTTACGTCACTAGTTGTATAGTCAAATGGCCAACTCATTTGTCTGGGCTTCCTATGCTCATCACAATACTGCAAAATTTCTTTCAAACTTTGCACTAATAACTCGATAAATTCAAGGTTTTTGAGAGAGATAGTGAATGTTCTAAGAAATGAAATATAAAAAAAACAATCAGGCAGAAACAAGGTAAAAATTAATAAATTGAAATACATAAATTTCGAGCTTAATTATGCGTGGATTTAATCCTGAAATGGACACTTTTGTCATATGAATTTAAAATTCTAACTTACAATTAAAATTCAAAAATACAGCAGAATTTTGTAATGTGTTCAAGTTTTAAAGATATTTACTTTTCAGTTATATTCTAGAATAAGTAATATTCTATATATATAATGCATGGTGACATCAATAATTAAATTTGCTTGTAGGTACACCGCGTAAGTATTCATTAATACTGAAGAGTTTTTAGCCCGTTAACCCGGGCTTTCATCAGTGCAATTACCAACACAATTACACAATTAATTATTGATTATTGCATTATTATTGCACAGACAAAGGCCCGGGTTAACGGACCGAAAGCGTTGCGGTATTAGATACTTACGTGGTGTACCTACAAGCTAATTTACTTAAATTATTTTAGCCTTGGAGGCTGATTTTATTGTACTGTAGCTTAAGCCTTAAGTCAATAATTTAGTTCAGGAATTTTTTCCCTGTAAGCTTAATTTTAAGATTAAAAATAACTCCCTAATCTAAACAACTAACATTTTTTTTACCTTGTGAAGTACATTTCACTCCAGCATCTTCAGAATGTCTGCAGTCATGTCTTCCCCAATTTCGGTGAGGACAACTTTCTAGATTTTGCTCACTCCCAGTACAATCAACATTGTCCAACCAAATCTGACCGTAACCATCAGGAACGCGCCTTCCTCGAAGAGCTCTAAGAGCATTCCGATAACCAAGTTGACGACATGCAACGCGGGCGTCATTTATGTCCCAATTATCATCACAAATTGTTCCCCATATTCCCCGATGTAATATTTCCACACGACCAATGCCATTGAAACTGGATGGACCTTGTAACCTGAGAGTCATATCTAAAATTTTGACAATGAAAGTTAGAAAATCCGGCAGGTCATGATGTAGAACAAAACGCACCCCGCTAAATACCACAATTACCCCATGGATAAAACTTAATAATATTAATCGGTCTTATCGCGCCACTGAACTGCCATCAGGAACTTTAATAAATTAGAACTGACGCCTCTGCGAGGAAAAGTTTAAAAGTGGAGTTAGGCAAAAGCAAAATTGCATAAATGCAATAACCAACGGTTTTAGGAGCTGCTGCTTAATCCTGGCTTCTTTGATTTTCCGAATGCCATTACAATTCTACATCGTCAAAAAGTTACTCGTTGTATAGATATAATGGCGGATGTTCATAAGGACAGCTTTTATCAACATAATTAATTGGGAAAAGCTGCGCAGCGTGAATGCATTATGATGTTGCCGCATGAAGAAAATTTATTTTTATAATAATAATCTGAATATTTCTAATTTTGTTTTTAGGAATTTTTAAGTACGTTTGATAAAATTAATTCTGTTTTTTTATTTTGCAATATTCTGCTATCAAGTTGGGTTATATAAGCAGGGTATTAATAGCCTTTTACAAAACGCCAGTCGTTCATTTCAACAAGATGCCAAAACGGGAAATGACACATATGATTTACTTTTAAAACTTTTAAAAAAACGTAGCTCGGACATGCATATTTATTGCCGGTGATTTGGAAGGGCAAGATATACCTAAATCATCGAGAGAAAACACTGTAATTTACATTCTGAGTGTTTTCACAATAAAACTCGACACAATTTGTTAATGGTTTAGCAAAAATCAGGAAATCGACGAAATTTTGTTGAAATCTCGCACTAAATGTGGCAATACCGCGGATAATAACAGCTTAACCCTGTTTCCACTGTGGTTTTTGAAGGGTGCAGTATGCACGTTTGAAGTTTAACATCTTGTGCAAGATTTTAAAATGGCAAATACGTTGATTCGACGTTGCAAATGTTCCGCAATAAAGGAATCATGCATCTACGTTACCTCCGCAAATAGAATCATTTCCAGAATTTTGTGTTCTACAGCATTGATATAATCCTTTAGTGTTGTTGCAACTCGTCCCCAAAGGACAGCGGTGTGTTGAATCAGAACATTCATCTTTGTCTAATAAGCAAAAACGTTAAATATTCACCTTTTAAAGCTGAAAACAGTTACCCATGCCCAAAAAACCTATTTATCTCGATGTTTCTCCTGCATTTATTGCTGATTAAAGAACATTTGTTTATTTTAGTCGAAAATAATCATAATGAGACAAATACCTTCGCAAAAGGTCCCATTTCCGTTAAATCCATAATTACATGTGCATCGATAAGACCCATAAGTGTTCGTGCAAAAAGCATCCGAATGGCAGTTGTTTTCTGTTGAACATTCATTTTTGTCTAGATAAGATATTACCACTTGTCATTGCTCTAATAAATTTTGAGTTGATTTTATTGATAATTTATTTAATGATATCAAAATTTATGGTATTAAAAATACGCGCAGTTGCGGGGCTAGGCTTGTAGCAGTAAACTCTAAAGATATTGAAACAATAAATTGGTCGCTATCTTTGAAGTCTCATAATTATTGAAGGCCGTCACGAAGGCCAAAAGTTTCCACTGCCAAAAAATTGCGCCAACAAAACAACGCCGGTTTTTATTCACAAACCACATCATCTGAGCGAAAATGAAACCTTAAAACAAGTAGTAACATGCATACACATGCATACACAAGTTTATTGAACTTGGAAAGGTTTAGACATATCTTCTTGCTAGTTCAAGGCGAAGTTTTTTTTTGGCTTGTTCAAATTCTTCAAATTATTCATGAATAAATCTTGTACCTCGCTCGTTATTACATAAAGTTAGATGATTTGGATTTTTTCAAACTTGAGTAAAAGGTAAATTCTTTGTTCAAAGCTGAATTTGTCAATTAAAAAAGTACGCTAGTTTATGGCAAAAAAAGGGTTAGTTCATTGTTTAAAGTTATTGGGTCAATTAAATAATGTGCGCCAGTTTATGGCAAATATTTGCTAAAATATACAATTTTGAAGGAACTTCTCACTTCTCAATGCACTCCCCAGTTCTTTTGACGGCGATTTTTGCTTCAATTGCAATCATATATTCGTTCTATTACCATTACATATGACTCACCATAGCAGAAGACCCCGTTCCCGGTAAAACCTTTATTACATCTGCATGTATAGCCATTGTCAGTGTTAACACAATGAGAATAACGCCCCCTGCATTTCGGCAATCCCATAGAGCAATAGTCGAGATCTATAATAAACCAACAGTAGAAATACACAATAGAGACCTTGAGCGTACACGCTAAATTTACCTCTTTCGTAGCTAAATACATCAGAAGCAGTGGATTGCTTTTTTACATTGCTGCTGAAGATCACGAAATTTTTTAGAACGTTTGTAGTTTAGCAAATTGTTGCACACTTTAAGATAGTGGAGTTAAAACACAAAGTTTGTTAGCTGCTTAGCAAACGCCACTTAGTAAACGTCAACATTGCGGGGCTGTAAAAAATTTTCCGAGCTTAGCGACGATGAAATTGATTAATTTATAGATGAATCCACAGCTAAAAATATGCAACGAGCAACTGCATGGGGTGTCTCCGTATTTAAAGGTAAGCATGCGTTATCTATTTAGGTCATTATGTGTTTTTTAGTCAAAGTGAATATTGAAAGCATGAAAGCACTCTTTGTTCGTGCGTCATCAGATTTAACATGCACGAGATCATAAAAAAAATGTTGCTCCGAGTTCATATCAATACTGCACCCGGCTTCGCCTTGTGCAGCATTGAACTTCTCGTTCCTTGTTTATGAACCCGTCGATGTAAAACCCAAGTACGCATTCACAGAGCGCTCTTTTCGTTAATTACCTTGTGAAGTACATTCCACCCCAGCATCTTCATAATGTTTGCAGTTATGTCTTCCCCATCCCCGATTGTGGTGGGGACAACTTTCCAGATTTTTTTCATTTCCAGTACATCGAACTTGGCCCAACCAAATCTGTCCTGAACCATCAGGAACTTGCCATCCTCGAAGAGCTCTAAGGGCATCCCGATAACCAAGTTGACGACAGGCAACGCGGGCATCATATATGTCCCATCCATCATGACAAATTGTTCCCCATTTTCCTGAATAGAATATTTCCACACGACCAGTGCCATTTAGCCTTAATGGTCCTCGTAACCTGAGAGTCATATCTATGATTGTGGGAGCGAAAGTTAGAAAATGTAGCAGGTCATGCATGATTAATTTAATTATACCAACGAGCTCGATTCATTTTTTTCCTTGTAATTCTTGAGCCGCATTTAAACACCGGAAAGAATATTTAAAAACTTGTGGATTTTCTTTACCTTTGTGACTCTTTCCTCGAAACAGAAGTATTTCTAAATGATATTTAACCCTTTTACTGAGCAAGCGGTGCCAGAAATATTTTGGTTATGAATAAAACTTTCCGGTGTTGGATGCAGCTTTAATCTATGCCAGCCCGCCTCTTAACTTCCCGAAATTACTGCCGGCGCAGAGTAGAAGAAGAGTATAAAAGTAGTATTGGGCAAAAGCGAAAAGTATAAATGCAACAATCAACAATTTTTGCAGTATCTTAATACAGGCTGTTTATTCCCCATTGCATTTCTACATCTTTACTTGATGTATGGACAAGTAGGTGCATGGTAATAATGACTGGCATTTGCGCCAATGCGCGAATGTATTACGAGGCCTGAGTTTAAGAAAATAAATAACCTTTTTAAATCTTTAAATAATCTTATTATTTCAATTTTTGTCGTTAAAATTTGTATAAAAGAGTAAAAGAGAAAAAATATTTCTGAGAGAATTTCATGCTGTGAGTAAAAGAGAAAAAATATTTCTTCGTATCAAAACAATTAATCGATCATTAAGCATCCGAGGTTTATAACTATAAGGTTTGTCTAAAGTAATTGCGACGTTTATATAATCGACTACTTCTAAGTACTTTTCAACAATGGTTGATTGCGCAATATAAGAATAATCTTTACGTCACCTTTGCAAATAGAACCATTTCCAGAATTTTGTGTTTCACAGCATTGATAGGATCCGTTTGTATTTGTGCAACTTGTCTCTGAAGGACAGCGGTGTGTTGAATCCGAGCATTCATCTTCATCTAAACAAAAATTTAATGTATAAATTTCAAAACTGAAAACATTTTATCCATGAAAAAGCCGGGATATCTTCACATTTTCCCGGAATTTTTTTGCTGCGGAAAGAAAATTTACTCTGAGAGTGTTCATATAAATACCTTGGCAGAATGTTCCATTTCCAGTATATCCACCATTACACGTGCATCGATAAGACCCAGGAATGTTTGTGCAAAAAGCTTCGGAATGACAATTGTTTACTGTTGAACATTCGTTGATGTCTAGGGGGAAATATTATTAAATCACCTAAATGTCGATCCTAAGGACACTGCCCGCTCTAATAATCTTTTTAGTTTGTTCATTTAATCTATCGAAAACACACGGGACGTTTACAGTTATTATATAGGCTGCGTAAATGACCCAGTCTAGATCTCAGCTACAGTAGCTATAGTCCCTACCAGCAGAACATGTGCATGATTGCTTGGTCGCAGAAAGACTTCAGAAAGACTCAAAGATTTAATCCTTATAATTATGTGTTTATTCAAATAAGTGGCGTCAGCATACAAATGAAATCCGTTGGGCAGAATTAAATACATGAATAAACACCCACCACCCTAATTATTGTTCCCGCGATATCACGCCTTACATATAGACCCTTGAAACTGCATAAATAGCACCTCTGATATTGGAAGGCAATAATCAATGTGTGTAGTATACGTTGACACCAGGAGGAGGTCTTCTGGTTGACAAGGACGAAGGCCTTTAATAAAGTATTTCTCATGCAACTGCCTTTTTAATGAAAAGTTTTATATCCAAGTTGCCATGGCTGGGATAAAAACCACATTGAGATTTAACATTTTCTGCAATTATTTGCAGCCGGAATAGCAGACGGGATAGTTCTCACCTTATATCGACAATTTCACATTTGCATCCCCCGGCTCAATTCCTTAACGCTATTAATTGTTTGGAAAAATTCCTGCAAAGCTATATAATTAGATCACTCACCATAGCAGGAAAAGCCGTTCCCAGTGAAACCATGATTACATCTGCATGTAAAACTATTGTTCATGCTAACACATTGCGAATTGTATGCACAATTGTCCAATCCCAATGAGCAATAATTGACATCTAAAAACAAAACACGAAAACACAAAATAGTAAAATTAATAGAGAATCTGATAACGTATGTTTAGCATACGAGAAACCCTTTTCCACTGGTTTAGAAATATTAAATTACTATAGCTCCATGATCTACATCTTATGGTGTAGAGTTCTTTACTATTCATCCGCCCTGTATTTTTTCAGTACATTTTACCATGTCCGAAATATGCTTTTCCACTTTCTATGCTTTTCCAATTGATTAATTAGGCATGATTTTATCTTCATTTACGTAATATAGCCACTTCACGCAAACATTCCGAATTATTGCTGCATGTTTAGTCCTAGGAACAAAAGCTTTTTTAGCCCTCTTCAGAGTCGAAAAAACGATAATTGCTGGTCCATGCTTATTTATATATTCAGTTCTGCATGACGGATTTTTTTGGACGTGGAATAACCTAGAATAGAAATCCGTCGGCCAGAACTAGATAATTATATGAATATAAACGCACCCAATTACCGTTATCACGGGTTACATCACTTCCCCTTCCCCGTATTGCACTTTGGTCCGACATACAGGTCGCGTTAATCATAGAAACAGGGGCATCAAGTCCCCGGTTGGAGATGAACAAAGTTAACTAATTGCATAAACATGCAGGTACTATTGTGTACCGGGATACAGTTTTCTCACAATCAAAAATTTAGTTTTAGATTTCAGACATGATTCCTTGATGATAATGTAAAAAAAAATTATCTAAACTACAATTCTAAATAATAACCTTGACGTGAAGTACATTCCACCCCAGCATCTTTATAATGACTGCAGTCATGTCTTCCCCAATCGCGGTGAGGACAACTTTCCAGATTTTGCTCACTCCCAGTACAATCAACCTCGTCCAACCATATCTGTCCTGAACCAGAAGGAACTTGCCATCTTCGAAGAGCTCTAAGAGCATTCCGATAACCAAGTTGACGACATGCAACGCGCGCATCATTTATGTCCCATGCATCATCACAAATTGTCCCCCATTTTCCTGAATATAATATTTCCACACGACCAGTACCATTTAACCTGGATGGTCCTTGTAACCTGAGAGTTGCATCTAAAATTATAGGAAGAGTAAATACACAAACAATGCAATATTTGGAACAATATATAATAACATAAATCAAACTGTATAATTATGCCAATTTTTTCCCATTTCACTTCTTTAGTTTAATTTACCCACCGGAAATAAAATTTCGGTATGCAAGATATTTTCCAGCAAAAAATATTGCAAATTTGTGATTCTCTCTCCGATAAAGAAATAATTCCAAATGAAATTTAAAGTATTCTACTACGCATTTGTTCCAGGAGAAATTTTTTTGTTCCAAACAACCTTTCCGGTGTTTCATATAACAATAGAGTTGGTTTTCGCGGGTTTAAATGTGTTTTTGGCCGGAATCTGAAGGTTCTAAAGATCGCCAAAAACACATTTATGTCCTAGAACATCAAATGTTTTACTATTATATTAACTTAACAGGGCAAATGCCCGCCAAAGTTAGTATAATGCAGCTTCAATCTTTGTCAGACCGCCTATTAACTTGTAACGACGCCTCTGCAAAGAACAGCAATAACTTAAAGTGGAGATGGGAAAAAGCGAAAAGCATATAAATGCAAGAACCAAAATATTTTTACAGTATCTTAATGTTGGTTTTCCATTCCCAAGTATACATATCGCTACATCTCAAAAAAATGCACTCGTTGTATGAACATTTTTATGAAGTTATTCGAAGGTATCTTTCTTTTTAAGTGATTTGACGAGGAACGAGATTTGTACAAAAAAGCCGAGATAGAAGGCATGCATTTCCACTTGAGACAAACAAGAAATTACTAAATTTGTGTTATTAGCCGTACGAACTTACGGTGGCCCAAAGCTAGGCGACAGCGGAAGAACAATTATTCTATATTTTTAGATAAGAGCGCCTATAGGGGGCCAACTAAATAGGCATGTTGTCCCCTTAACTGGCTACTGACTCATTTTATCAAAGGAGGCGAGTATTCCCGGTTTGAAAATTACGTATAATTGTCAAAACAGGAAATGAAATCTTTTAAAAAATACAAAAATCAAGAAACACAGAAATCTAAAAAAACAAAAAGTATTCTTGGGCTAATTCTAATTGCGACGATGTTAATCATACTCGGGTAGGTGGGGCTGGGCGCTATCTAAGGCCCGTTTTAAACGTGAACTATCCATGGGTCGAACTTAATGTCGACCAAGTTCGACAAAGTTTGACGTGGGTTTTAAAAGTCGAACCGATCATGTGCCGAATCAAATGTGCCTTCTGAGAAAAACTTGTTTTACTATTTTACCGATTTGGCGGTAAAAATTGCGCCGTAACTTCTGCTGACCAGTGGCATTGGGCGCTCGTAATAAATGCATTACGTCGAACTTTGTCGAGCTTAGCCGAACGTTTGAAACGGATCTGAGACGGGTCTAAGGTCATAAGTTGCATCTGCCGGGACTTAATATTTCTTTAAGGTTAGTTGATGGCGCAATATAAGAATCGTTTACGGTTACCTCTGCAAATGGAACCATTTCCTGAACTTTCACAGCATTGAAAGGATCCAATAGTGTTGGTGCAATTTGTCTCTGAAGGGCAGCGGTGTGTTGAATCAGAACATTCATCCTCATCTAAACAAAAATAAACATAAATTTACGGCAAAGCTGTTTCCCCCACTGTTTGTGCTGAATGCATTGGAACAAACAAGGAAAATTTAATTTAGTTTTGAAGAGTAAGGATGCAAATACCTTGGCAAAAGGTTCCGTTTCCAGTAAAACCACCATTGCATGTGCATCGATAAGACCCAATACTGTTCGTGCAAAAAGCTTCTGAATGACAGTTGTTTACTGTTGAACATTCATCGATGTCTACGAAAAATTTAATTATTATTAATAATATTATTATTGTCCGAAGTAAGCTCCACTCGCTACATATTGACCAATGACAAAGCTACACAGATTAGAGATCTCCGAATACCGAAAACAGCAAGAAGTTAAACCTGTCGTGCGACATCGAGGAAAGAAATGTGGAAACAGTTACTTCTGAACCATCACAAGCAAAAAAACTGTGGTATAATTAGAAGAATAAATCTTTTTTTAGAATTTCCTCGGCACTGGAAGATGTTGATGATATTAACTTAATGCGATTACATTATTGTTTCTTAGGACACCTGTGCTCAGACATGGTAACTGCCGCCTATCTTGACGCGAAATAGTACGTAAGACACGACGCTTCAAAAGCTGGCAAATAAACGATATGTCGAGTCTGCTGTGCTTCTTTACGACAGATGCTTGCGATCAATTCTTTCTTCGGCTGAACAATTCTCAACCACTCATGTCTCATGTCATTAAAGATATTTTACTCACCATAGCAAGTAATTCCATTCCCAGTGAAGCCTTGATTACATGTGCATGTAAAACCATTGTCAGTGTCCATACATTGGGAATTACGTCCGCATGTGTGCAACCCCAAAGTGCAATAATCGACATCTATAAACAATTATAAAAGAAAAAAGAAAAATTCCACAATATACAGGGTGTCCCAAAAAAAACGCAACTACTTAAATATGCAAGAATATTAATATTTTTCGGGTTTGCACCATAGTTCAGCTAAAATGACTTTTAGCATTGTAATTGAAGGATTAAGAGCCATTTTCAATTCCCAGAGGTGTCATCTATTGTGCTTTAAAGCTGTATTAATGTTCTGCATACTTACTTAAGTTGCTTTTTTTTGGGACACCCTGTATACTCGCTGAGGTGGCAACTTTAAAGCATTACAGATTAAATAAAGTTATATATTGTAATAAAGAATATAAACGTGCAAATTCATGACAACGTACCTTGGCCTTGCACGAGTCAGTTGTTCGTATATAATGCTGTACGTGTAAGATAGTCAAACTATTGTTAAATTAAAGCATGCCAAAAATAAACCTACCTCTGGAGGTACATTCTACTCCAGCATCTTCAGAATGACTGCAGTCATGTCCTCCCCATCCCCAATAGTGGTGAGGACAACTTTCTAAATTTTGTTCACTCCCAGTACAACCAACTTCGTCCAACCAAATCTGTCCTGAGCCACGAGGAACATCTCCTTCATGAAGAGCTCTAAGAGCATTCCGATAACCAAGTTGACGACATGCAACGCGAGCATCATTTATGTCCCAATCATCATCACAAATTGTTCCCCATCTTCCCTGATGTATTATTTCCACACGACCAGTACCGTTTAACCTGGATGGACCTCGCAACCTGAGAGTTTTACCTAAATTCCAGAAATCAAATAGTCTTATATAGGAAACTGCCAACATTCAAAATGGTTTACTAAACTGAACGTTATAGAAAAATATATTCTATATTAATTTTAACCAAAATCTTTGATTGTTGTTAATTAACATCGGTTCAATCTTGCACATGTTCAAAACATGATCTTGCACATGTTTAGCCTATGTTATGATTTTTATTGGCAATGATATCAGAAATATCACATTAAGTGGAGCTATGGCCTGCGTAGTGATAATTGGATAATACCGAGTGAATTCAAAGATTTTGAAGGCATAACATTGAACAGATTAATGTCCGATGTGCATCTTACATCGATCCCAAACTCTTTGCAAAGAAGGGTTAACAAAATACGCCCAACAAAATACGCTCATGTGAGTAATACATATTATACGGATGTATCAGAATCTGATTAACTGATTTTCCAAAGGGTTTTGATCTTCACGCGACGTTTATATTATTCGAAGTAAGGGGCTGTTTACATGAGCCCGGTTACCCGAGATTCAACGAAGCGTGAGATGATTTTGAGGTATTAAAATGAGCAGATAACACGATACTGGCAGTCGTATAATCACCACAACAATAGCATGTGCTTGTTTGGTGTCAAAAAGACTTATTTCAATACCTCAAAGTCCTCTCACGCTTCGTTGAATCTCGGGTAACCGGGCTCATGTAAATAGCCCCTAAGTGGAGCACAAATTAATTAATTATGTATTCGCTCAAATTATATATTCACACTGAGTGTACTTTTTTACAAAAAAAGTTTAAAACTTTACAAAGCTATGTTTCTAGAAGTTCAAAACAGCGAATATTGCTTTCAGAGTTGGTACAGCCTGGATATTATCTTCGGATTTGGTACATCCAGATCAGATTTGGTATAATTATCGGATTAAATAGCTATCTCAAAAGATGAATACCACAGGGCACAGAGGTGGGACCAAAATGATTTGTTCTTCTGATCAACGATTTGGTCCATAACTGGCTTGGCAATGTAATATTATAAATTTGTTTACATAGGAACTCTAAAAGCGTAATGGTTATGTTATCAATAATGTTGTAGTATTGTAAGGATTACAAAAAGAGGACGAACCCTAGGAAGTGTAGGGAAGCGTTCGTATATTTGTACCCATATAATTATATGTAGTAAAAGTAGAGCCTAGACATTCAAAACCACGAACCCAAGTAAAATCTGCATGTACATGTAAATCGACCTACCTACCTACCAAGTATTAAGGGGCGGCTGCATGGGGGAAGGCGTTTTTAACCAGTTAGTTTACACAATATACCGAAGCATAAAATTAAACGCAGCACCACCTGACAGATAAAACACAACCAAACACATACAGTTACGTCTTCTCTAGCCGCGTCGTGAATTGTAAACTGTCTAACGAGTCCCCCCAGATGACGTTCCCCCGTTACTTAAAAAAACACAGGACAAGTTCATCCCGTTAACCAGAATCGCCGACCAAGCCAGCCCCCTTAGACCGGTTTTTACAATCAAATTTCCTGTTCTTAATATGAATTCAGCTAATATCAGGCAGTAGACGCGCATGCAACCGGAAATTTACATTTATAAACACCACCATTGTCATCGCATCCATTCGCTTATGTCTACTGTAGTATTACGGTATTCGTATTACGCTTAATAATATGGGTATGAACCCTGCGTCTATATATAATCGTACTGCCCTAGTATATTTTCTTTCAGTAAACCATGCTGAATATTATATTAATAAACCTCCGTCGCCGCAGCTAAACTAACACTCATCAGTCTCATCGTGTATATCACATGGCTATTATATTGTTTTCAAACAAGAGAAAGTTAAATGCTTTAAAATGAAGTAAATTAATTATGTATTAGGTTGACATTTTTATGGCGATTTCGTGAATAACTCGCCTCTACATAAAACTCGCGATATTCTGAATTTAGCAAAGCAGTAAATTCAGCTTGACCTATCCGTCTAATGCGGTGCAAAATTAAATACCTGAACGACTACATACACTCGATCAGCCGTTCAGACATAAAAATTTTATAGACGCGTTATAAAACGACCCAGTAAACTGACGTGACACATACTGATTTTCGAACACAGTTTGCCCAGATCAGCGAATCTGCCACATTCCACCAGCATCAGCACAGGATAGCCTGCAAATCTAGTCGACTACCTGAATACTGCCCGCCGATTGCACCACGAGCATGCAATCATATGCTTTTATAGACTGGATTGATTGTTTTAGGTTGCACTCCCAAAGTGCTCAAATCATAGCGTAGTGTACCAATATTATTGTGTTATTAGTGACTTCAGTGTTTTAGTTTTGATACAGGTCACAACTATTACATGACGACAAAAAAATTACCAGGTTTCGACTTGTCGCAACAGGAGTGAACAATAATGTGCTAGAGCCCATGAACATGTGTTGTTGTGCGAACGGAAATTTACACTTGCACACAATCAATATCATCTCGCATCGCACTTTTCTTACCTCCCGTTATTTGTATTAAATAACGTGTCTATAATTTATACAATTCTGCTTCGCTGGTATTTTCTATTCAGTAAACCAAGCTAAATGTAGTCTAAATGCATTAATAAACCTCCGTTGCCGTAGCTAAACCAGCACAATACTGAATATTGATCTCATACATGTAAATCACATGACATTGCTATTGTTTTCGTTACGAGTTATATAATACATTGCGAAACATGCATCCTGCTGATTATCTCCACTTGCAGCGTAATTCGTCTCACTAAATGCAGTGCCACTTAGTCTTATACCCAACAACTAATATTTGATAATACCAGCTGGTTCAGCTGTGATCTTTACCTATATGACATGTCCAACTGGCAGTGGCGTAGCCATGCGGCCCGACAATTTAGTCATGCATGCTATGCTAATATTGAGGTGCTCATTACTCCGGCGTCAGCGACGGAGTTGAAAATTCGCCCCGGTTTTGTTTTGTTTTTGTTTTTTTTTTTTTTATTTTTTTTTTTATTATTTTTCGTCGTCGCAAGTCTGTAATGGCGCGAAATATACTAGTATTTGAATAGTGTATGTGATCGTATTTATCTACGTCCCAGTCTTATCTCCCAAGAGTTGTGGTGCACAGCTTTGGCTAATTTTCCAATGCGCGATTCGATTTCGCTCGCATGATATGGCAATTCCTCCAAGAGGAACAAATAAACCGTTCTTTTTATGCTGTTCGATTAAGTTTAGATTGAATTGGGGTAAGAATATATTTAATACATGTAGACTCGGTCCTATTTTAATAATATCGCTGCTATTTCGCCGTTTAACAAGATGATGTGGTCGTGTATGGGCGCGTTGACACGTCGCGTAGTTTGCACAGGATCGAAGATTTAATACAACTATATACACACCTAAAAATCTCACATCTTGTTGACAACTTGTTGGCTCAACAAGCTTGTAGCAAGCTTGTTGACAAGTTGTAACAAGCTTGTTGAGACAACAGGTTGTAGCAAGCTTGTTGACATCAAGCTTGCTACAACTTGTTGGCTTGCAGACTTGTAGCAAGTTGTTGGAACAACTTGTACCAAGCTTGTCGACAACAAGCTGTACCAAGCTTGTTGGAGCAACTTGTTGACAAGTTGTTATAGTCATCAAGTTGTAACAAGCCTGTCACAACAAGCTTGTACCAAGGCTGCGCTTGACAATGCTGTAACAAGACAGTTCCAACAAGTTGTAGCGACATTGTTAACGGCAAAAGTTTTCCGATAACAACAAAATCAATTTGAACTGGGCCAAATATGATTTTATTGATCATCGCCATTCATCAAATGGCAAAAGCAAGATCAACGAGCTTTTAAACACTTTAACACTCTGCAACTGCAACGAAGTTCATAACTTCTTTTTATAATAAGATTTGAAAATAATCCGAATTCCTTGAAAACATTACAGATGAACATTTCCTTGTTTCAAGGATATCTACAACCGTTGAACCGTTGAGGAAGTGACGATTTGAACGGAGTAATCTCATTGGTTCAGACTCTGTTTAAACTATGTATAAGTGATCTTATTGGTTGAAATATACGTCAGTGTATTTGCAAATTTCCCTGCTCTTTTCAAGAGTTCACTGATTCACCTGGTCATTGAGCTATCTTTGTGCCAAACCTTTGTTTTTTTAAGCCTTTAAAAGTTTAATAAACGTTGAAATATCAGTTAAAACGGATGGGCAACTTAAAAAAGTTTAAAGAATACTACAGTTCGACGTTTTAATAAAGGTATGTGCGTTTAATTCATCCAAATATTTGATATGGCGTACACAACGCCGGCAACACAATTTATTATAGTACACTAGATAGCATTTTAAAACTATATAGTTTTTAAAATATTTGTTGAATTTATTGCTTTTTATAAACATTGAACTGTTAGTTTCTGTGGATATTTATCAAAATCGAAACTTCGCCGGTTTTTTGTATTCAATAATTCAAATATTTTTAATGACGATAAGGTGTACGGTAAAGTGCAAAATTTCCTATTTTTAATATCTGTGCGTATGTTTTTAGCATGCTCTGATTAGAAATAATAATATATATTTACGTATTATGGTAATAAAGTATTTGTACATTACTTATTTGACATTAGACTTGGATGGCATTCATGGCAAGCAAGACCCTCGCCACAGCAGACAGGATGGAGTTTCCTCAACGTATTTGCAAACCATTTGCTGTTGATTCTTGGGATGACGAAGTCAATTCAACAAGTGACTGAAATACTGGTATTATACAAGAATACTCATGCACCGCCACCAGTTAATTTTTACCATATGAATGCAAAGAAACTTTTCTTACGAACTGATTATTAGGCTATATACTCATGCAGAAAGGAAAATACATATGCTCTTGTACTGAGCCTTTAGTTCTTGGTACTTCAAGTGTGAAGTTTGTATTTAATTGCTAACCTTTGAATTTGTTTTTAAAATAATATGATTTTTACATCAAACTTTGTGTTGTTTGTTCTTTGTTTCACAATCTCCGGGAAAACACGCGTGTTTTCAAGCGAGATTTAATGCGCGGCCATGTTTGCAGCAAGCTTGTCGCGACAAGCTTGTAACGGCCTTGTTATAACAAGCTTGGAACAGCTCAAGTTCAACAAGCTTGTAGCAAGTTGTTGTCAGACTTGTAGCAAGCTTGTTGGCAACAACCTTGCTACAGCATTGTCACAACAAACTTGCTACAAGTCTGTCAACAACTTGCTACAAGTCCGTCACAACAAGCTTGGGACAAGCGGTGCGAACACAACCTGATATCGGCTTGTTGGAACAAGCTTGCTACAAGTCTGTTGCAGACTTGTTACAACTTGTGCGTTTTTACGTGTGTATAAGCGCGAATTCCAAAGGCAAAGTGTAAGACGAAGCGAATGTATCATGCGGTTTATTTACATTTTTGAACAATTGAACTTCTATACTGCGATGTGCTTCTGAATTTTGCGATCGAACATTTAGGTTCGCAAGGCATCTAAATGCGAATATGTATGCGAAACAATACGCGAACTGTATTGTTTATGTTCAGAAGCTCTATATTGAAGACTGGCACGTGCGCCGGAGTTAACGCCAGAACGGCGTCTTGTTTACTGAGAAAAGAATGAATTTCTAAAGAAATGAATAATGATAATAACATAAAATTTGTATAGTCAGGCTGGCTACGCCACTGCCAACTGGCCGTTTCAATTATTTTTCAATCCGATCAGTTCCGGTATATGTCTTAAAACTGTGTATTAATTGTGTGTTTTTTTTCATTAAGAAAACAATTCATCCTAACTGTATACAAACAATTTCCTTTAGCTTCAAATATTATCTAAAAACAACAGTATACTGTATGCATTAGCTACAATATCTCCTAAAAGAATCACAATAGCTATTATACAGTGATAATTATCATGACATGCACCACAATGCACAGCTTTTCCTCTTAAGAGCTGTACAGAACAGTAGAACTATAGAAGTCAAGCTTTATTTTATAGAACAAAAGTTAAGGTTATTCCGTACGAGACTGTATATATATATACAAAGTTTCTCAAAAAACGCACTGGGGAGCGTGAATTTAACGAAGAAGAGCCATTTTAGACAAAAGAACGATGTTTTAGTGATGCAAATGATGAGGATATGTCGCAGTGCTCGGAAGCTTTCGTCCAGTTGGATAATGCTTTTCTATGCTCTCTAAAGAACGAAGCTATATGCTATTGCATGGTTGAAACAGACCTACAAATCTAGTTTCGAGCTGCGACCCTACATAAATGATGCAATTTAACGGCTGTTTGATTACATAAAATAAGATCAATGTTTACCAGTTACGACGCCTTCAAATGATGCAATTCAACGGCTGTTTGATGACATAAAATAAGCGTGAATCAATGTTTATAGACGCGTGCGATTGCACGCTAGTGGCGCCATCAGTGGACAATTAAAAGCAGTATATTTCACTAAGCGCTACACAAATACAGAATAACGGTACACTACACTATGTTTCGAGAACAGTGCATGTGGCCCGGTGCATCCTACGACTCTGTTAGCTCGACGTCGCTAGTCAAATGTTTTGCTTTAAATAAGCTGTGGAAAAATATGCTGCGATGACTTCCAAACGTTTCAATTGTGCTAAGAACCTCTGACATTTAGCTGATATTGCATTTTCATATAAGCTGTAAGTGTTCGCGTGTACACTCTCATAAAGTGCCACAACATCGTTAAGTCATAATCGTTTACTATTAATTAATGCCTTAACGCCTGAGAGTGTATGCAGTCATTCAGGCATTAAACTTTCTGTAGCAAACGACAAACAGATCATGGAAAGATTAATTCACTGCTACTAATGCAATGGCTTTTGCTTTCTTACATCAATGCGGAATATAACGAGCTTTATATCGATGAAACGAAATTGCTGCACACTGTATGTCAGTGTGATTCAAACACAAAGTTTATTCGCAGTTTGGCGTTTGCTCCAATCATAAGGCCTCATTTAGCCGTTTGACTCCAATCATAAAGGTCGCATGCATTTAAGGTTATACATTTAGCCGGAGTGATGTAGACCGGTGCGATTTTCGCATCTCCTAATCTGCTGGCCAGACTGAATGTTCTGCACAAGAAAATTTGATTACAGCTAGCAGGAGTTGTCAACGACATGATTGTAATCTATCGTATGTAAACATCACTTACCTGCACTTTCAACAGTTGCAAAATAGGCAAAGAGAACAAGCGCACAAGCTTTGATCAACGCACTCAGACACATTTTCCTGCTCTCGTTAAATGTCATATTAAACAGGGAATCAAACGCTACATCGTATTTTGTGAACTGTTCAAATTCCTGCCGGATGTCGACTTCCAAGGGGCGTGTTATTTGATGCAAATTGTTAGTGGGTTTGATTGAGACGTTTGGTCAACGTTTGTCTTGCTATGACACGAAAGTCGTGAGCTTGCCCGCAGACTGAATTAGTAGACCGCCCCTTTTATAATTTCCGGCCCCCTAATTCAGTCTGTGAGCAGGCTAGCAAATCTGGCTTACCCGATTACTTGCCCGGCGATTACGCCACAACCATGCAATCACCGATGTTGATAAAAACACGCGCTTAAAAAACAAAGAAGCACCACATGCGAGACATTAGCTATGCATAATTTGTGGTCCCAAAATAGCGTTGCCATTCTTACCAGTTACAACGCCAATGATGCAATTAAACCAAGCTTAATATCTTGGTACATTAATAAACCTACGTCGCCGTAACTAAACTACTAATCATTTTTTGACTCATAGTGTAAATCACATGGCTATTATATTGTTTTCGAACAAGAGAAAGTTAAATGCAGTTTAAAATAAAGAAAATTAATGATGTATCAGGTTGACATTTTAATGGTGATTTCGGAAACTCGCTATATTCTGAATATTTAGCAAAGCAGTAAATTCAGCTTCGCCTATCCGTTTGTCTAATGCCGTGCAAAATTTAATGCCTGAAGGACTACATACACGTACACGATCAGCCATTCAGACATAAAAATTTATACCCGTAAATGTGACACATACTGATTTTCGAACACAGTCTGCCCAGATCAGCGAGTTTGCCACATTCAACCAGCTGCATCGTGCGATAGCCTGGAAATCTGGTTTACCTGAATACTGCCCGCCAATTTCACCACTAGCATGCAATCATATGCTTCTATAAAGATTGATTGTTTTTGGTTGCCCCACAGTGCTCGAATAATAGCGTAGTAATAATAGCAATATTCAGTTATTAACGCTTTTAGTGTTTAAGGTTTGATACAGGTTACAACTATTATATGACGAACTACTATACCGCAAAAAAATTATCAGGTTTTCGACTTGTCGCAACAGGAGTGAACAATAATGTGCTACAGAGTCGATGAACATGTGTTTTTAAGAACGCTGTTGCCTGTTGAACCTTTTCGAACCATCAATGTTGCTGCATGCATGATTAATATTGTTTATTACTTGTGGGCCTTTCACACAGACCCGCAGACAAGTTTTACAAATCAACTCTTATGTTTTTATCATGATTCGGCTAATATCAGACTGTGTGTTAATGCAAACGGGAATTTACACTTGCACATGCACCATCGTGCAATATCATCGCCTTCCACTTATTTTTCTTACGTCCCGCCATTTGTATTGAATAACGTGTAATATATGATTCTGCTCCGCTGGCATTTTCTTTTCAGTAAACCAAGTTAAATATAGTCTAAATGCATTAATAAACCTCCGAGTGGCGTGAGTGGCGTAACGGACAAAGGTCGAAGGTAGACAAAAGACAACCAATTAATAACAATTATATAAAAGGTAGTTTCAACTTCCATGATTATTAATACGTGTTTATAATCCCAGCAAGGATATCAACAAGAGATACAAGAAAGCAAAAGCCTTTTGACTGTTGTAATTAGCGAAAGAAGGAATCAGTAGTGAGACATAGCGGGACAAAATCGTCAGGCTGGCTACGCCACTGGAAGGAATCCTGCTTTGGAGTATAATGTCGGGTCTGCGAGAGAGTACATGCTTCGCTCGACAATATCCCTGTATGGTAGCTATATCATTTGTGATGAATTTTTGTATAACAGAAAGTTAAAATTGCTTATAGAAGTATATGAATTATGTATACCATGCATGTTCACATTTTTAATTGTGAATTGTTGAATAATTATCCTCTCAAATAATTCTACATAAAAACTCGTGATATTGATGTAAAGCCGAACTACAGCAGTGGTATTTAGCAAAACTTATTAGACTTATGACATGCATGCACTAGAGACTTATGACATGCGCTACAGATTTTCGTTTACAAATTATGCTGGCAAACGCCAAACTGCTGATGAGCTGTTACACGGCAAAATCATTATCATGTTGTCGCATCAGGAGTGAATAATGTTGTGCTATGTCAATGCGCCTATAGACATGTGTTGTTAACAATGGTGTTAAACCTTGTTCGACCATCAATGATGCTGCATGAATATTAACAATTTTGCAACAACAGTTGATGGTTCAATAAAATTTAACAACTATTTGAGAATAATGTTGTTCACAGTGTGCAGTGCAACATTGTTTACTCTTTTCCTAAACAACTCCACGGATTGAAAAGACTTTCACGTGCGTTCATGGAAACGGAAATTTACACTTACACAAAACCATTAATAACAACGCATTTCATTTTGCTTACGTGAGTGCGTATTACGCTTAATACAATTTTCTAGAAATAACGATAAAAACTTCTAGAAATAACGATAAAAACGAAAAAAAAACGGCAAAAAAATTACTAGACTTACTTCAGTTAAACATGCATAATGAATTCTTACTTTTCCCATTAAATCTTAAATGGCGAAAAATATATACAGTCACTTTTCCAAAGACTCATGCAATTGCCTTAGCATTCAGTGACTTCATTGAGTTCTTCTTGGTTTATTATGGACTGTTTACTTGCACAAATTTGATAAAAAGTAGAATTTTCTACTACGATAAACTACGATAACAAACAGAGTTGTAATAAAAAGTGAAGAAAAAAAATATACTAGACTTACTATAAGTTAAAGGCATAATAATGATGAATTCTCGCTTATTTCAGTGATATCTAAAACAGCGTTAAATGATCACTGTTCAATGATCACTTTTTCAAAACATCAATTGCTCTAGCATTCAGTGACTTCATTGAGTTCATCTTGATCTATTAGCTCACATCTTTCATCACTTGCTTTGACGGTTTTACCAACAACTGATCCTTGATTCTTATTGTCGTCAAAAATTCCAGAATGTAAATTTTCTTTTGACACCAACTGTAAATTTTCATTATCATGGAATGTTCTTTGCGATCGACTACGTCGTCTTCGTATCAATATTACCAGCAGTATTATTCCAAGTAATAAAATTAGACCAACAATGATATAAGCCAAGTTCGGAAAAGACAAAAATTCGTTTTCCTGTGATCCTAATTTCCGGTTGAGAATTTCTTTTTCTGCCGATGATAAAGTAATGGAAATAATAAGGCACATACGTAAACACAAACCAGTCCTTAACAAACAGGTTCAGCATTTTGATACTATTTTTCAGATATAAATTTTTGTCTGTCGTGTTGTTCTACTTATCATGCATATCTTGTATCCTGTTATTCTCTCAATCATTGTTGTAAATAATTATGAATATGATACATGCAAGATGATACTCAATGAATAACGTCTGCTTTATATATTCAACAATGTAAATAACTAACTCATTCGCACTGTAGATGGCTAATGGTTAAGTCAAAGCAGGTTTGCTATTAAAGATTTTGTTGTTTATTTCAAATGCTTAATTACTCTTTTGCTATTCAGATCATATGGTAACATCCAAAGAGTCTTGATTTTTTGAATACGGTAATAAAATAGGTTTCAAAATTTAAACATCCAGTTTCGGACAAATTTCGTGTAAGTGTAATCTAATAGCAACACTAAATGTACGGTATGACGATTCTCCATTATTATAAAAACATTTACTATGATTATTAAAAATAGATACCTTCACAATTATACCCATCTCCTGTGAAGCCCTCTTTGCAATTGCACTCAAATGATCCATTAGTGTTTAAACAATCTGCATTTGAATCACAAGACACCTCTTGTTCGATACACTCGTTAATATCTGGAACAAACGTGATATTTTTAACATTGAAAAATTTATCAACACTGGTAATTGCATACTGCAAAAAAATTAAACAGAACGTTAGAAAGGCATTATAAAGATATGGAATTTGGATCATTCAATCTAGATTGGACTTTTCTCCGATTGAACTAAATTTAAAACTATGAATGGTTGGAAACAGCACACCAAATTTGGAATGTTTCATTTGAAATAAATTGTTGTAAAGTGTGAAAAATATCGCAATTATGAAATGACTTAAATGTTTAAAATGCTAATGTTTAAAATTTTTCGAAAACAAATACAGTCGTAAAGATGAAATGAAATCACCCGTTTGCCTGCTGTACTACGTTGCATAAGTTATAGACTTTCACAGCTTTTTTAAGTGAGAGCTGATCTTTCACTATACTACAGCTAAACTTCCAAAACAGCACAAATAATTTAAATAACCAGGCACTAAACGTCAAATGCTGTTTTTCTTTTTTTGAAATCATGCAGTCGACTCCATAAAAGATTCAAAGTCATATTTTATTGTTATGTCAAAACTCCGATAATTACTCTTTAAGAACTCTTTTTCAAGTTAAAACATAGGTTAAAACGATGATGATAAGCCGTATATAGTTGGTTAGGTCTTTGCAAAACGACACACACCAAGCTCATAAAATGCATTATTTTGTAGAGCAAACACGAAATAAACAAAGTTGACACCTACCACTTCAAGTAATATAAACTATACGAGTTGCTAGTAATATTTTAATCTCTTCCCAATGTTTATATCATTTTATTCGATTTCACATTTCATATTCTGTTTTATACGAAATATTTCTTAAAAAAAATTGTTTGCGAAATGATTTTCATTATTTAAAAAAATAATTGTTGACGTTTTTCATTGAAATAGAAAATTTTTGTTTTTATTACGCGTTCAAATTTTGCGCGTACGCACGAGTACCGTGACCATTGAATGTACAACGTCCACGGTCCATGACATAGAATTTGGACAACTTTGGATTCGACTACGCTCTCCCGGGTTCCGGGTATATAATTCCTAATCACCAGCCGGAATTACTGCCCTCACACGGTGATCCGCACCAGCTTGGGCAAAAAATTAATAAATTTCAACTGTAAAATTATTTATTATATTATTCTATATAAAAACAGTAATATCATGCGCGAGGGGTACAAAGAGTTAACTCGGGTTTTAATTTCCCAACTCATCGTAAAATTATTAATTTTAATAGTAGTTGTAAGAAAAAAGTCCTTTGGCTTCATCAAGACTTTAGTCAGTGCTCCAATTCTTTCTGCAAGCTCTGGATTGCAGGTTTTTGTTGCAGGCAAAACACTTACCTTTGCAACTATGTCCATTCCCAGTGTATCCCTTCCTACAGTTGCATAAAAATGATCCAATAACATTGGTGCAATTCGAATTAACGTCACAGCTGCCAGTAGGTGAAGAACATTCATCCATGTCTAGAAGGAAAAACACAAGAATGTCAGGAAAATTAAATAAATATTCTTCTTATATGATAAATAAAAGTTATGTAATTTTGCATTGTTTCTAAACGAAATGGAGTATATACATGAGCAGGTTATGAACTTCGGGAACCGAATATATTCACTGGCATAAATACTGCTGCTCATACAATAATTATTGCAAAGATCCGGTGAGGGCACCAATTTTGCTGGGAGATTGCTTAGGATTACACCAAGGTATTGTAACGCAGCATGTGTTGTGTTTCGCATTGCTATAGCATGCAGGAGTATGTAAAGTGCTAACCTTTGCAACTAGCTCCGTCTCCTGTGTAACCATGTTTGCATATGCACTCAAAACTTCCAACTGTGTTAACACAACGAGAATTATCACCGCAGTTGTCCAAACTTCGAGAACATTCATCAATGTCTATGTAAATATAACAGAAAAGAACATATTCTTTTAATTTTAATGAAATATTACAAAAAAAGAAGCATGGGAAACGACGAAGTACTTTTATGTCAGCTTAATTTCGGTTAGATAATGGTCGCACATGCACATAGGATAGTATAATGACGGAAAAATTCCAAACCTTTTTATATTTTCAACAGCAAATTATGTAGCAAAAACCATGCACAATTTTCAGAATGTTACCTTTTAAACATTCCACAGCAGCGAATTCGGAATTGCTACAAGTATCGTTTGTCCAGCCATCGTGTGCACAACTGGTTATATTTTTTTCATTACCAGTACAAGATATTTTCTCCAGCCACATAGTTGTTGAAACGTTTTGTTGTGTTTGTCTTTTAAGGACGTTTAAAACATGAGCATAACCAAGTTCTCGACAAACAACCTCAGCAGCATTCCTATCCCAGCCATCCCCACAAACTGCTCCCCACAGTCCATCGTAGAAAACCTCCACGAGACCAGAACCATTTGAACTTGATTGCCCTTGTAACCTGACAGACATCGCTAAAGATTAAAAAAGAAATTCATGAAGGCGTAATCTAATTTTTATTAAACCACTTTGACAGCCGCTTATTTTGGGAAGTTTCTTTCGTTTGTCGGAATATTACCTGCAAATACTCGTAAATATGGCTTCCGGCCATTACGTCACTATTGGGTCACGCATAGTCTAGTCATACAATTGTCAAAATTTAATGTCTTAGCACGGGTTATTAGAAAATAGCTTGATATAAACAATGACTATGTTGATATCTTCATAACTCTCCATTTAGTTAAACCCCTTTACAGAGAGGTCACATAATTTGCGCGTTGGCCAATCATTTCCAGTGTGGAAAAGCCCTAATACCACGGGAACGTTTTCCTACCATGATGCAAAACATTTAGCACATTTTATACAATTGCAACTACTCGAAAACATTATTTTTACTTAAATTCTCTGGAGTCAAAAAAAGCAGACAAATTTTTCGCACTTGCCTAAAAATTTTCGGCCGTACAATTAAATTTAACGATTTAATTATAACGCAATTGCGCAAGTTTGCAATGGATCAATAGTTTGTATAAGATTTCAAGCAGAAGTCAGCTTTCCTATTTACCACGGCAAGCGGATCCATTCCAAAAATATCCCTTGTCGCAACTGCAAAAATAAGATCCAGCAGTGTTGGTGCAATTTGAGCTAGCCAGACAATTGTCCAACGATAGAGAACATTCATCGATATCTAAAGAATAATAATAATGATTCAAATTAGACCGTATTACGTGAAAAACATTCGTTAACGTACCTATTTTACCTCATTGTGAGAATTGCAAAAACCTACCATTGCAGACCAAACCATTTCCAGTATAACCAGTGTTACATTGACATATGAAACTTCCCCAAGTGTTAATACATGTAGCATTCCAGCCACATCGCCAACTGCTCAGACATTCATCTAAATCTGTGTAGAATAATCAAACCAGAGTATCAGATAAAATTTTATTTTTTTGCATAGATATTGGATGATTTGCACAACCCCTCATCAAGCGGACAATGATACCTGTTGAGGTACACTCTACTCCAGCATCTTTTTCATGGGTGCAGTTATAACCCCTCCTTCCTCGAACGTCGCGAAAACAACTAGACAGTTTTGGTTCATATCCCGTACAATCGACATCGTCGAACCAAATCGGCTTAGATGCAAATAGAACGCGCCTTCTTTCAAAAGCTCTAACAGCATACAAATAGCCAAGTTCACGACATGCAACAAGAGCATCATGTATATTCCAGTTATAGTCACAAATTGTTCCCCATTGTCCATTATGGAATACTTCCACAAGACCAGTTCCATTTGAACTTAATGGTCCTTTTAACCTGATATCTTTTCCTGTAAAGGAATCAGCTACAATCAGGTTTGCTTAGGGATTATAAACTACGGCAGATTTATCACATTCATGATCAAGTTCGACCATTTTCGTAATTCCATCTTGCGTTTGGTTCTATCTGAGCAATTTTTTTCAGTTTTGGATACAGATAAACGTGTGTTATAAAATTACGTGCATGTTACCCACACTACACTGTGATTTTGTCTGTGTTTTCAAAAGGGTTTTAAAGTTTGCAAAGATTTAAAACGATAGCAAGCCATACATGACATTGTGTAATACGTCAAACAACCTATAAAGGCTACTGTTAATAACCTTGAAAGTAGAATTGGTAGCCTATAAATCAATTTGCAATCATCATACGATTTTAAATAAAATCGCAAAAGTTTTACCCTTGCAAGAAGTTACATTTCTAGTTTCTTGATCATCACAAATACATTGATAAGACCCCTCCATGTTGATGCAGCTTGAATTGGGAAGGCAGTTGTCAGTAGATAGAGAACATTCGTCTATATCTAAAACGGATGCATTCGTTATAGGTTGTGAAATTAACGAATAATTAATGAGGTTTATACCCAACCAAATTCTATGAATTAGGTCATATTCACTCTGTATACCCCAAATAAATAGGAGTAATAAATATGCAAATCAGTTACATACCCTTGCATCGGTAAAATACAACAACTATAGTTTTTGTAACTGATTTGCATATTTGTGACCTTCCACGGGAAAACGTACGTTAACGATATTTCGTTGAAACGGCAAAACGAACGGATAACGAACGGGTAGTGAACGATCTGTAATAACGTTTCAACGAACCCAAAAAACGTTTTGACGAATTCAGCTAAAAATGTGAACGTTTAAAGTCGAGAATACGAACGGATAAATAAACGTTCAATCTGAAGCCGTTTGAACGATTTATGTTTATGAACGGTTTTAACGAATTAGTCTGAACGCCTGTTGCGCGTATGATTGACGCAAGATATTATTGACTAATTAAAAGAATAGGAAATATTTTCAAACACATAACATGTGTTGGCGCAAGTATGCGTGTACATATAAATAGCTATACCTTCATTTGAATGTTTAACTAAATTTATTAGCTAAACTACCTAAATCACTTTATTTTATACTTTATATACATATATACATTTGCATTTTGCATCAAAATTCGGGTTTATTAATCGTTAGAAATTCTTCAGTTATTAGTACAAATTATCATCGTTACGTCAAATTAATCAATGCATCATCTGCAACTATACCCATCAAAATATTCAGCGCGTGTTTATTTGCAACAACGTAACAGATTTTGTAAATCTCTCCACGGACAAACTATATGTATGGGTGGTTAAGGACATATAAACACATCATGCATGCATCCGTTTTATTAACACGGCTCTAAACCGAGAGTAAACGAAGATTGCCATAAATGGCCTGCATGGCTTCGATAATAATATCATAGGCAATGTCATTGGTCACCGTCTAAGTTTCGTTGAGTTTCAGCTACTGGATACATATTTTATGTTAAACTAAACACAAGAGATTCCATTGTACACTATTGCTTATACTCTTTGACGCGCAAAAGACTAAATTAATTATCGCAAGGATCAAGTTGTTTACAGATGATAACCAGACATTAATAACAGTTATACAGAATATCGCATACGCAAAGCTCGTTTGTATACGAACCAGCGTAGTAACGTGTGCTTGCATGCTGTCAAAACTTATTTGGTATAAATAGCCTACTACATTAAATATCCCAACCATTTATGCACGTGAAAATCCACATTTCAATTTCAGCAATGCATTGCGCGGTAATAAAATATTTAAAATATAAGCTTGGATATTTACCTAGTGCTCACAATATGTTCGTGCGGCAATAGCCTCTAGCTGCGGTCAAGCTTGTCGCGGAATGTCGCCTATACACAGTACTGTCAGTAGCAACTAAGGGCATCATTATACCTTAAGAATATTTAAAAATTTGATAATAATCTATTTTATCCACTGCATGCACCATCGCCATATTTTCTTCGCAAAGCTAAAGCTGCAATGTCCCTATTTCTGCCGCCATATTTTTTCATGTAAGTGATATGTTTTGTGACCATACGATCACATATGCATGTGTTATGACTTATGAACCAGTATATCGCTAATTAATACTTGTGATATTAAATTAGTTAACTAAATTCCTGGTGGTCATATTCATCAGGAAATATTTTATTTTCCCCAAATATTCGACCATCTACATAGGTAACTGTGTAAATACCTATGCTACCTGCATGAGCCTAACAATAGTGACCTAAAGAAATAGAACGCGCGTAAATTAATGGGATAATTTTCGAAATCTTCATTTCAAACCACCGCAATCCCGAAGGTCCGAATTCAGTTCCGCCCTGCAAAACAACTTAATACTCAACCCCGGCAGCAAGAAAAGATTGCACAGTATTTTCACTAAAGCATATAGCAATAGCAGACGCCCATATAAACCGGGTTTTTAAATCACAAAGAGTGCAAATAATTTTTTCTGCAAAGCATATAGCAATGCTGCCGCCCATATAGAAACGACAATGCCAAATGCATGCACAGGGGAGTTTATACTCACCATTTTAAGAAACAAACGATCCTCAACATCTTCGAGACATCTACTTGTGACACAATTTGTGCCTCCTGCTTACAGTAAAATTAACTAATCAAGATTATTTAAGACATGCATGAAAGCATTAATCCATTTTGTCTGGCGAAATCTTTTTATATCATATAATTATATATATTTCGAGGTAGCATCTACCCTTTTTTATGAAAAATGTCAGCAAAGTTTGTAAACAATTGTTGTTTCAATGTAAGTAAATGCATCCTATAAATTGTAACCACCACGGCCCAAGCTAACAACTTTTCTAACCTCAGCCAAGCCATTTTCAAGGTCTGGCAACCTTTCATGTCATGTTTATTCGGAATGATTGGATGATCGTGGCCCAACTTGATTCCACCGGCCATGATAAGCAATCTAAAGATTATATTGCAGTGCGCATTTATATCCGAATACATTTTACTCGCGTTAACATATACATAAAATGCAATTGAGAACGTCTTGTTATATACAATTGCATGATCATCTATATATGAAATCTTACTTCGAATGCGTGTCATATTTCGATATATATGCATGGTCAATAGAGAGCTACAGTTTAGCCAAGCAAATACACTCAAGGGAAAAAAAACTTTAGTTTAAATCGAGAGAACCGTTATACGAATTCTGTTGATGATTTCATCAATAAGCCTGATTTCAATGCTTGGAGGAAAATAATTGCAAGCGCGCCTAATAAAGTGGCCAAGTCATGACTTTTCTTATATCATAGCTAATGTTTCATTTAGTGTTCATACCTGGTATTAACCTTTATATATGCTTGCGTTAAAACGCCTTGACTTCTCCATAGATGCTAATATCCTGCAAATATTTGGGACAGTCTTCGCGAAATTATTGGTAAAGATCTTTACCCGCGCGCTCATGCACGCATAAACAGTTGACAGGCGCCATTTCAAATTTGCTCATTTTGCCGCTCTAGCTGGCAGGCTTCAAGGTGCAATGACCATGCATAATTGCAATTTAATATCCGGAATGTAATTTCTAATCAAGGGAGCCCAAATCAAAATTAGTGAAAATTTTCCTGTTGCCCAACAGCTGATATGTTGTCCAAGCAAGATAAATTCCAATGCTCCTTTTCTGATGAATTATATATAGCGAAATATATGTGGCAAAATATCTGAAAGGTCAAACTTAAATGTTTGTAAACGTTAGCTTGGCAACTTGCCCTTTGGGCTTGTGTCAGCCCAGTTGTGCGCAATGAAGGACTGCACGCACTTTAAAACATAGCGCAAAACTCAACCTCACAAAACACGGAATTTTTTTTGTAATAAAAAAGTCACACAATGAACATCATTGATATAGGTTCATTACTCTCATACAGTCTCTATCATTTATACGATTTGAGCCTTTTCCGCGTTCCACGTTTCCGATTCGAGGAGCAAGTCGAGAGAAATCAAATTACAACCAAAATATACATGGGGAGTGAATTGTGCTGAAATGTGCATATATCAATATATATATGAAGTATTTTTTTGTGAATTAAGAGTCTAAATAAATATTTACAATGCATGAGTTATATTTATGCCATATATAAGTTATATTTATGCAATTGCCACCGTTCAACATGCCAGCAACGATCGAGCCAGATGGCTTAGATCTGGGGAGACAAAGATACCTTTTTAAGGAAATAAGACAATTTTGTAAGCGGGGCACTGAGGATCTTGTTGCTCCGGCTCTAGTTTTAGACTAGATGCACCTACATATTTAAATTGCTATATTCATGCAGTGGCGTAACGAACAGAGCCAAGGATGGGGTCTTGAAGTATACTTGGTACTGCGGGGTCCCTTAATTCGCTGTTTGTCATAAATCACGTTTTGCTTATACTATGATGTTTCGTTATCTATCCTGGCCTCCAATAAATGAGGATCTCTTAGTTCTTGTCGTAACCCTACCGAACGCGCGTTAGGTCACTGTATTTATGTCTTCAAATATTACCTAGGGTATTTCAATTGTTGTATAATTTGTAGCTATCTCAGACTGCATTAAAGACAACGAATTTCAAGCTGAAAGGTCTGTCCTAGGATGCGGTTCTTAATTTTGAATAGATTTTAATCAGTAGCTGCTTCGTACGGAGGCCAGATAAGTTTATCAGATGTAAATAAATTAGCTATATATACACATGGTTTAAAAGTACGATATTAATATGTAACACGCAAAATCCCTCAATTCATTTTAAAATCTGGTTTTGTCTGTTTACATACATTTAGAGACTTCCGACAATTATGCAACTTAATTAGCACCTTGCCAAGGCATATTATGGCTCGTAATGCTAATATATGGCTTGCGAGTTGTTTGGGTGCGCGGTGAAATTTGGCTTATGGAAGCTACAGAAGTATAGTAAAGCACAAATTGTAACCATTTAGTGCATTACCGAAATTCAAAAAACGATAATTTTTTGAAAGAAAGCTTAAGACGTGAAATTTGACGCTAATGGAATAATTGCATGCACTGAATCTTAATAGCCTTCTGTCTGCATGACGCTAAGCATAAACCATAACATGAAGCGCACAAAATAGCATTCGATTAGGCTAAATTGATAGAACCCCACTATTTCCTTTACAAGCCTTCTATACTAAGGAACTGAATACGTTTCTGGGAGTATTTCTGTGTAGCACATTCTGCGCTTCTTCTACAAAGTTGTAGCATTGCAAATGTTTAATCTAATATGTTGAACCAAATCCAATGCGATTGAACGAAATTCCGGCAAACGTTTCAACGAACAGTAAATCAAACGGTTGAACGCTTTCGGACCAATTTTCAAACGTTTTTTCCTAAGCGTTCGAACGGGCAATTTCGAACGATGAACGATCTCGAAAATCGTTTCAACGAACGCTTCAAGCGTTTGAACGGCAAACGAACGGATAACGAACGATATTTTCGAACGAACGAAATAGCGTTAACGTATGTTTTCCCGTGGAAGGTCACATTTATTCAAATCTTATTTATCACAAATTTATTTCACAAGTTGTTCACAACACTCGCAGCCGTGTTATATTGAGTATACAATACAAACGAATATTACATGTTATACTAGCCCCTTATATTATGCCCCTCGCCTCGGTTAAACGAAATTAGTTAAGCATAGGGATGGTAACATGATAGTTAGAAAATGCGCATAATGTAGAAGACCTCCATGGCGTGAGCATAGAGATTATAATCTATACGATTATTACATATTTTTCAAGTCAAGGCTGAGGAGGTTATAGCAAGACGAATGCCATTGGCCAATTTAGCCAAAATAAAATAGACACGTGATGAAAAAGGAACAATTTTTTGCATAAACCTGGACACTAACATATAAATAAGTTGTATCGTACTTTTATTTAGTCTCTGCGCTAGCAGATAGTGTCCAGAGGAACATAACCCGGTAGCGGATATATAACCCCGATGTTGGTTCATTACTTTGTTATTGATTAATTTAAATAACTTTCGACTAACCAGTGCAATTAATGCCACTTCCAGTATAACCTGGATTACACTCGCATGAAAAACCACCAACAGTGTTAATACACCTGGAATTTTTGTCGCAGTTGTCCATTTTCAAAAAGCATTCATCGATATCTAGGAAAAGAATAATTTAAACTTTAATAAATTTAATTGATTTTGATGTTTGCCGTTGTTTTTTCCTATTGAACAAGGAACACGCGTTCACGCGTTTTTGAGCTTTGGAGCGAAGCACGGTTCGCTATGTTTACAGAAAAACGAGTTTGAAAGTGGCCATGTAACCTACTTGGGACACGTCGTCGGGCAAGGTCAAGTCAAGCCTGTCGACGCAAAGATCATAGCCATCGCAGAATTTCCCCGAGCAACAACGTAGTAGAAACGTGTAATGCGTTTCCTTGGCATGGCAGGCTACTACCAGGTTGCCTTCGAACAGCTCAAGGAAATGTTTAAAGAAGCCCCGGTCTGCACCCGATTTTATCCTTTCATTTAAATTAGCTGTCGATGCGAGTGTCGCCGCAGCTGGTGCAGTGTTACTTCAGGAAGACCAGGATGGGATCGATCATCCTGTGTGTTACTTCCCCCGTAAGTTAATTCAACAATAACCAACGAAATTACTCAACTGTGGAAAAAGAACGCGCCGCCTTTATATATAATGGTCCTTCAACACTTTAATTACGTATCCTATATGTCTCCTCTACCAACACCCGTTTATTGTGTTCAGCGATCACAACCAACTAGTCTTTCCACAAGCTCAAGAACAAGAATAAGCGCCTGTTGCGGTGGAGTCTAATACTCAGAGTATAACATCAACATAGTGCATATCAAATGCCAAGACAATACCATAGCGGATTGCCTTTGACGGCCATAACGTCAAATGAACTGAACTATAAAAAAGAAAGTTCCCAAACGTTCTTTTTTCAAGGGGAGAGGTATTACGTCTAGCCATTATTTCATTTTATAACAATTTATATAATATATTTTTAATATAACCGTATAGCATTCTCTTCAGACTTACATGAATGACCAGCAAAAAAATTACAAAGATGAGTAAGGAAATCCACAACTTATCCCCCAAAGCCGTAACAAGGTGTCGGCCACAAACCATATCGTGCTACAACGCACTCACTGTATAGCGTAGGGGAAATGATTTGCAGTTTTAGCGCTTTCCCTAGCCAAGCGTATGAAGCTTGAGCACAATCAACCACGAGAGAGAAATGCGTATAGCATTCTTCGTAAGGGCAGTGCCTAAATATTATATTATTGCAAAAAGAGAAGAAACAAACAAAAGCAGTTAAAGTTGAGGACAAGGCATTGTGGAGATATATTATTTCTTAAGGTCCAAATGTTATAGAAACGTTGATTCTCGTTCCTTGAAAGTTAAGGAATAAATTATTGTTGTAAATATAATTGACTCACATTGTGTTTGTTGCAAGTAGAAAAAGAACCACCAGGAGTAAATAATTATGATAGTTTATAGGACCTTAATAAAATAAGCAATCCCGTGGCGTTACTAGGAAGTTCATAGGAAGTTGATAAAAAAGCAATCCAGTGGCGTGCGTTACAATCTGGTCACTTGCAAAGATTTTGAATGTAATCACTATAAGCACTATATATAGTGTATAAAGACCCATTCAGGAGAGATGCGAAGTTCAAAATGTACCCTACAGCTTCAAACCAGAGGCTTCAAACAGCGTGTAATATGCGTTGACTACGGTGAATATTTATGTTTTGTATACCTGAATTAATTTTAATGTTCAAATGGTGAATGACATTGGCGTGTCGATCGCCCTCGACAATTTTTAAGAATAAAATAATTTATAAACAATGTTTTCGATTTGTTATATGATAAAATATTCTTAAAACTCACCTAATTTCAGTGAATTCTTGCTTCTTATGTGACAATGTGACAAACCAGCGAAAGCGTGCAGGTTAATTGGACCGGCAAATGGCCAAGAAGTCAGACACAAACCAGCAAAATTATTCATTGAAAAAGCTTTTAATTGTCTCGTGGTAGAATTGTAAAACCACCTTGGTCTTGCATTTGGTCCATCACAATCGTGAGTGAGAATAACCATCCTCCATGACTTTGGGGTGTGAAGACATTTCCCAGTTTTCAATTCCTGAAGAACGTTTCCGTTTATGAAACGAAAATGGGCAGTTTGACGGGTTTTTGCAAATCCAACAAAATCGACATTTTGGTATGTATAACGGTGCAAATATCCGTGGGTGTCTGAGCCAATAATGTACGTATTGTAGCCGGTAGCTAAACAAAAAAAGAAATTTTGCGGTGGTTTTGGATGTGGTGATTCAATCACCCAATTTCGATTCAAATGCATGGTTAAAAAATCTACCATTTTGAAGCTTCTTCAGCGTGTTATTTGAACGGGTAAATGGAGAGATTTAATAACTTCTTATAGTTAAATGAGCACGAAGTCGGTTCAAAAAGACCTCGGTCCGACATTTCTTGGTAAAGACCGAGCAAGCGAGGTTAATAAAAAGTTTATTATATGGCGTAAGTATTAATAGTATTTGCACATGAAAAAAACAAGAAATGCATGAATTCATATTAGTAGCCTGTCACGCATTTGACAGAAACAAAAAGAAATGTTGAATTAATTACTTTACCTAAACTGTCTGGAGACGTCTTATTAATTCCAAAAGCAATTAAATTTTCTCTTGAGCATTTTACTGGTGCCTTTTCATTCAGAATTTCTCTGTTTTGCAGCCGCTAACGCCGGTCAATTACGGAAAAGTGCTGACAAATGTATGACAATTCTTTGAAGTCATTAATCATGCAATTTCGTTTAAAATAATTGTAGATTATACAAGGGCTGCTTGCAGCCTGAAGTGTAATATTAATTATACGAGAAATACGAGGCGAGATTTAACAATGCAATATCTCTTTATTCACTCCAAAATACAGTGTTTAAAAGTAAACTATTAACATAACATCAAGTAACTAAATGTCTAACATAACACCGCTGGCTGAACCTTGGGCTTTGTCTTTGGAATGAACGACGTAACTGAAAATAACAAAATAACAATGCAACATAGAAGGGTGGGATATAAGGGTGGGATTGCATTGTTAAATCTCGCCTCGTATTTCTCGTATAATTAATATTACACTTCAGGCTGCAAGCAGCCCTTGTATAATCTACAATTATACTTCAAAATACTCGGCTCAATTTAACAATGCATGTTCAAAGCCCTTTATGTGTTAGCTGACAAGACAGCCCTAGCTGGAGCGGTATTAAACTGTGGGCGATAATAGAATTTGATAAAAGTATTTTGTTGAGACCAGTCTGCAAATTGCAAAATCTCGGCTATCGAAAAGCCTTGTTTAGCTGCTTCGGTAGTGACAGCCCCGCGAAAGGAATGTCCCTTAAAAGTATTAGTATCAACACCGGCTAGATGTAGGAGTTCTTTCAACCACCTTGCTACAGTTGCAGAGGTAACTGCTTTGTGAGGATAAATGTAAGACAGCAACAACTTGTTGGGTTTAGATGAGTCAGTTGATCTCCATGCTGCTGTACGATTCTCATATTCAACGAGACATTTGCATACACATAAAAGGTCATTATCGGGAAAACTGGCATGAAAGCAACATTTTAAGCTTTCGCCCGATTTTGTATTTTTCGTTAGGTCAGGTAGTTTAAATTCAACGCCTTCGGGGTGCATGTACCTGAACCGTAAATCCCTGGCTGCAAGCCCCGAAGCTCTATCGGGAGCAGTTAGGGCTAGCAGGCCTACTAGTTTGTAGGTTAATATTTTGACAGAGAGTTGGTCATTAGGTCCCAACGAGCTGATGTACTGTACTAGCTTAATGACTGGCCATGTTTGAGTGTAGCGTGGCTGGGGTGGACGAAGGTTATACACCCCTTTTAGTAACTGGGTAACCAAAGGATGGGAACCCACTTTGTGGCCATCTATTAGAGGTAAACATGCGGAGAGCGCAGACCGGTAAACATTAATAGACCGATACTCCCTCCCTTCGTGGAACTGTGTTGTGAAAAAATCTAAGATGTCATTGATAGATGGTGAAAGGGGATTGATAGTGACCCTTTCAGCACACCAGCTACTCCACTTGTTCCATGCAGAGGAATAAGAGCTAGTGGTGTTTTTTCTCCAAGCCGCCAAGAGAATTTTTCTAGTTTGATCCGAAATTCCTCCTGTTTGGTAGCCACTGTTGATAGTAGCCACCCAGCTAGCTGGAGTTGATCCAAAGGGTGGTTGTTGCCCCTCTGGGTTAACAGATCTCCCTGATTCGGTAGAAGAAGAGGGAAGTCTATGCACAGTTCCAGTAAGAGGGGGTACCAAGCTTGGGTTGGCCAAACTGGTGCCACTAGCACAAGGTGTTCTACTTTCTGGCTCTGGATTTGATGTAGACACCGACCGATCATCGCAAATGGGGGGAATGCATAGCCCCGAAATGTCGCCCAGTTGAGGGTGAACGCATCCGTATGCACTGCCGAAGGGTCTGGTCTCCAGCTCACATAATGGTCCAACTGGAATGTCAGGCGGGATGCGAAAAGGTCGATGTCCAGAGGTCCCCACCTCTGATACAGGCTGTTGAAAACAGTTTGGTTCAGTTTCCAATCGCTGGAGTCTAGGAAAATCCTCGACTCTCGGTCGGCCTGTACATTCTCTATTCCTGGAATATATTGGGCTGAAAGTAGCACATTGTGACTGAGACACCAGTCCCACAGGTTCTTGGCTAGTTGAGACAGAAGGCGAGAGTGAGTGCCCCCCATCTTGTTTATATAGGTCACCGCTGTGACATTGTCCATTAGCAGGAGTACCTGGGCTGATGCCCTGGATTTGGTAAAGCATTTGACTGCTAAGGATCCTGCTAGGAGTTCTAGGCAATTTATGTGGAGACTGCTCTCCTGTAGCGACCACCTCCCCCCTGTTGACACTCCTTGGCAATGGGCCCCCCACCCCTGGAGGGAAGCATCGGTTTCTATTGTTAAATCTGTTGATTGTTGGAGCAGGGCCTTCCCGTTCCATGCAACAAGATTGTTCTTCCACCACTGGACCTCCTGAAGGGCCTCTGAATCTAGGTTGACCAGAGCTTCGTAAGATTTCTGTCTTTTCAGAACCGAATTCTTGGCTTGCTGGAGGTATCGATAATGCAGTGGGGCCGGAAATACTGCCTGAATTGACGAAGATAGTAGGCCCAGGAATTTTGACAATTCCCGCACTGAGGTTACAGGGTTGTTTAAGAGTTGTTGACAGTTTTGAAGGACCTTCTTTATTTTGTCCTTTGGGAGACTCAAACTCATGCTGGCCGAATTTACTAAGAACCCCAGAAACTCGATCTGTTGGGATGGAATTAATTGCGACTTTGGGTAGTTTACCACAAACCCAAGTCCCTCCAAAAGATTGAGTGTTGTCGCTGCATGCTGTAGGGTAAGTTGCATGCATTCTGCCATTATGAGAAAGTCGTCCAGATAAGCTATGAGTCGAATGCCCCTCTGACGTAAAACTGACAGAACTGGTTTCATAAGCTTTGTGAACACCCGTGGGGCACTTGCAAGGCCGAATGGAAGGCATGCAAACTCCAGAAGTGAGTCCCTCCAAAGAAAGCGGAGGTACTTCTGGTGGTCCCTCCAGACAGGTACTGTCAGGTATGCATCCTTCAAGTCTATTTTCACTAAATAATCTCCTTTTCTTAGCAGGTCCTTTAACATATGTATTGATTCCATTTTGAAATGCTCGTAAGGTATAAAATTGTTTAGGGGCTTTAGGTTTATAACTGGCCTGTGCCCCCCCCCTTTTTGGGCACTACAAACAGGGAACTGACAAACCCCATATTGTTCACTGTGCTGTCTGAAATATAATGAACTGCCTGTTTTGTTAGCAGGTCCTGAACTTCCTGGTCTATCAAGAGTTGATCCTCCTGAGGAATATGACCAGTTATGGGGAATTTCATTTGGACAGGATTGGAAGTGAATTGTATTTGGTAGCCCTGGGCTACTTGCAGGACCCAAGGGTCGCTTGTTATTTGCTGCCATGCCTTTAAAAAATATTTTAGCCGACCTGCTACTGGTTGGTTGCAAAAACTTATAAGATTTTGAAACATACCTGGTGGCAAATGACGTGGGCGTTGTGGTGTTACTGTTTTTGGTGGAACTGTCGAGGGGAACTGAATGTGTGTGCTCTGCCTCGACCTCTGAAGTTGTTGGGTGGGAATTGGTTCCCTCGCATTGAATGAAAGAAGCTTGGGCGTGTCTGACTTCTGCCACCCCGGAAACGCCCTTGAAATCGCTGGGGGGCAGCCCTTGGAAAAAACGGTCGTCCCGCTTTCTTCGCCTGAGCGACAGTGTTGGCTGTCTCTGTGCGGAGCTTGAGTCTGGATTCAAACCCCTGACCAAATAACTCCTTTCCCGCCTCAGGGAAATCTTCTTTGCCCAGTGATGTGAGATACGGGTTAAGTTTGGTTAAAACCTGTTCCCGGCGTTTTGCTGACAATTGAGCAGAGGTATCCCCCACTAGAAGGATAGCTTTCTTTATACAATTAAACATTGCAGAAACTGAGGCTTTATCCAAGGTAATGTTATCTTCGGTAGATGATTCATGTAGGAGATTAATGTTCTCATATAATGTGCACAACGGGCCCAAAATGTCAAGAACCTTGTCTTGCGTTTCTCTGGTCGCCGTGTCTGACGTTTTAACACCGCTGATCATAGATGGTAGATAACTATCTAGACTTGGAGTCCATGCTGCATTCACTAACGGGTCTGGGGAATTCACGAATGATTGCCCGGCGATCAAAACGGGGCAATGGTTTGAGCATAATGTTAAGCAAAGCGTCAAGTTCTTCGCTTGCTTCCCAACGTGAACTTACAGCACTAGCAAAGGTGCCGTCCAGTTCGCCTTGATCAGGCGGAGTATGATCATCGTTCTGCGACTGTGTGAGGTCGACTGTATCTGAGAATTTTCTCTTGTTATTTCTCTGCACCGTTTGGTCCAATGACACTCCGGTGAGATTATTTGCCGGCTGGCCCATAGGCGCTGCGACATTTTCTTCGTATGTATTTTGTCCGAAAATGTGCTCTGACAATCTTGGCTGAATTTTGGCTAAAATTGCTTGTGAAAGAGTGGCAAGAACGGTTTGGTCAGCCACAAGTGTCTCAACCATCGATTTCGCCGAAGATGGTTCAACGATACTTACGTCGTCCGCAGGATTAACTTGGATTGCTTGAATTTCGTCTGTAGGATTTTCTGAACCAGCCATCTTGGACGAGGAGTGAATGAAAAAGACAAAGCCCAAGGTTCAGCCAGCGGTGTTATGTTAGACATTTAGTTACTTGATGTTATGTTAATAGTTTACTTTTAAACACTGTATTTTGGAGTGAATAAAGAGATATTGCATTGTTAAATTGAGCCGAGTATTTTGAAGTATAACTTGAAATGGAATGAAGAAGTTATTTCAAATTAAGTTTAAAGGTAACCGAGTTAAAAAAACAGTTAAAATTTAAAAAGTGTTTCAAACTTCCTTAGCACATTAACAGTTGAATATGATAGCTTGAGTTAAATGTACTGCACTTAAATGTCCGGCAAATCAGTTGATTAGTTACGAGTTACAATTGAATAGTTACAAGTGCAAATTATTTTTACTAATGCAACAAAAGAGCTACAAGAAAATTAATTACATTTTAGAATAAACTTTCATTGCTGGAAGTATGTGTGAAGTGATTGCTTAAAAAGCGAGTATTTGTGATATAATATATTTACCTGTTGTAATACATTCTACTCCAGCATCTCTGGAATGGCCGCAGTAACGGTCTCCTAGCGCCAATTGATGCGCACAGCTATTCAGATCTGGCTCTTCACCAGTACAGCCAACCTTGTTCAGCCATACCTGACCGGATCCTGATGAAACATGTTTGCCTTGAAGAGCTCTAACGGCATTCAGATAACCAAGTTCCCGACATGCAACCCTGGCATCTTTAAAATCCCAACCGTCATCACAGACTGTCCCCCAGGTCCCATTGCGGAAAACTTCAACACGTCCAACACCTTTTAAACTTGATGGACCTTGTAACCTAATGTTTCCTGACTGAACTGTGAAAAAGAGAAAAATTGTTGTTAAAAAAACAATATTTTCTAATTATATTTTTATCAACATATTGTAAATAACTTGGAATTGTAAATATTATCTACTACCTTTTTTAATTATATTGATCGGTAAAATTTGTAATTCAACAAAATAATCGCAATTCTTTACCTACCTTGGCAAGTTGATCCATTTCCAGCATGTTGATCATCGCATGTGCATAGATAAGATCCGTCAGTGTTGCTACAATTTGAACTTTGTAGACAATTGTGAGCAGACAAAGCACATTCATCTATATCTGAATGTTGGAATAAATAGAATGTTTGTTAATATATCTGGAAAATTTCTTTTGCGTTAGCAAGAAATCTACAGCCAAAATTTTAAATCTAAATAACAAGTTTTCAATATTCCTAAAATTGTAGGGAGCCACAGTAAAATTTCATCAACAATTTCTGTTTTCATAATGACAAAAAGAAAATCAAATCAAAATATTTGCCTGCAAAGACCAGTCAAGGCGTAACATAAAACTTAGGAAGGTGTTTAAGACGTCTAATGTTATAACTCGGGAATGCAATTGCGAAATCAAAGTTGTCCGCCATTATTTCATGGACGTTGGGCGTCGCGCATGCGTGAGCCGAGTTAAAACTCTATAAAAAAACTATAAGACGAGTTAAAACAGGTAACTAGCCACCGTTCGCAATTGGCTAGATTAAAAACAATTGCATTGGTCCACGTCAGCGTTTTTTTTCAAATATTATCATTTATTTGGATGAGGGTGAAAATATACGAAAAAATTATTCGTATTGTGAATTGATTGTAAATAATGCCTTCGGATTGTAAAAAATCTACGATTTTGAAGCATTTTTTGAGTGTTTTCGTATTTGGAACCGGTAAATGGGTAAATTTTGCATTTTGTTTAACAAAGTTTAATATGTACATTTACCAAAAAGTTTATTACATCTCTTTGATATTTTTCGTGATTCCCGTGTATTAATCGGAGATTACTAGACCAATCAGTGGTCAGAATTTGAATAATTATACTTAGAATGATTACATGATAATCAGTGATAATTATGCAATAAATGATTATATGATAATCAGTAAAACAATTATTCTAAGGATGATTATGTACCTTCACACACTATTCCATTTCCAGTGTATCCCACATTACATGTGCACCAAAAAGAACCAATCGTGTTAATGCAGGAAGCTTTCAAATCACAGTTGTTGTTAAGAGTTGAGCACTCGTCGATATCTGGGATTCAATCAGTTATTAGTTAAATTTAGAATACAGAGAGCGTTGAAGGTTACTTTGGTATTTGGCACATGTTCATACCTATAACATCAGACTTACTCGTATTTTGAATACTTGCATAAGTTGCCAATAATGGTTATATACTGAAACTGTATGCATTTTGTTTCGTGAAAGTTAAAAAAATGAATAATTCTTCTGCGTTAAAAAGATCTTTACAAAAAGACAATGAAATACTAAATTTTATAACTAAAGTACCCAAAACATTTTCACCGATGCAGCTGCAGATTACATGATCTGTCAATGTCAATATGCACCATATGCGCTTGGTTTACATTTCGCTATTTTAAAATGAAAGCTGGGAAATAAAATATCAGGTATATAAGATCGTAAAAGTATAATAAATGAAAGTCCAAACTGATTTGATGAGAAAAATAGAATGAAAGTACAAAAGTACTATTCTGAAAAGGTGAAGTAGAATACGTTAATGAAAATTGAAAAAGGAAGAAGATTAGCGTTTAAGAACTCACCAGTACAAGTTCCATGTTCTCTTGTATAACCTTGATTACATAAACATATATGTCCCCCAAAAGTTCTTTTACATCGAGAATTTCCGTCACAATTGTGCATCCCTGTGAAACATTCATCGATATCTAAAGTGAGAGAGGAAATTTGTTAGGACAATATAGACAATGCTGTTTCTAAACTAATTTCAAACTTAATACAAAATAATTTATCAACTGAAGATATATAGTCTGCGTTATTTGAAATGAGGGATATGACTTTCACTTCGTATCGGAAAACTTTAAGACTCTTCGGAAAACAAAACTCACTATTTCCTTCGGGAGCATACATGCATTTAGTGTATAATATTACACCATTACCTTGATCTACAGGGTGTTTTCAAAGAAATTAAAATAAGTGTTATCATCGGGTTTATGTGCGAAAGGAATTATAGTCCTTGAAACGTGATGTAATAATTATTGTTTCTATTGTCTTTTTACCTTCCAAAGTACATTCGACTCCAGCATCGTTATTGTGGGTACAGTCATTGACTCCCCAGTTCGGATGAGAACAACTTGACAGATTTTTTTCCCGGCCATTACATTCAACTCCGTCTAACCATATCGGTCCAGAACCAGAAACAGTTTCACTCCCTGGAATAGCTCTGAGAGAATTGAGATAGCCAAGCTCACGGCATACAACCTTGGCATCCTTTATATCCCAATTGTCGTCACAAATTGTTCCCCATGTTCCATTATGGAGTACTTCAACACGTCCAAGACCTTTTAAACTGTATGGTCCTTGTAGTCTGACGCTTTTGGAATTACCTACTAATAATGAGAGTAACGGTAATCATAATTGCGATCATTCCTGAAACGTGATATTGATTTGCAAAGAAAGCAGTTTGTTTGATGCAGATGCAATCTCAAAATGCAGTTCATCTCTGTCCTTGCATGACAAAGTGACGGATATAACGTTACATTATTACGTATCACTTAGAGACCTCGAGTGAGGGGATTCAGCAAACTATCATTACTGAAGCAAATATTTCACTGAATCCCCCAAGCGTAGGGTCTATAACGTAAGTGATATACTATACCGAAAAAGAATAGCCAAACATACACTAGCTTCAAAGGTCCGTAAAAGTATTGACTTGTGGATTCCGCCATAGTTGCTGTGAATCACAGACTCGGAACGAGCGGTGTATTTAAAAGCGTTGTATTCGAGTGAGTACCATGCCCCCGGGAAAGCACCCATGGTACGGGCGGCCTGGAGCATGGTATTCCCCGTTATTTGTTCGAAATAACCCTACCCGGCTGCAATGCTTATGCACGTTAAAACAGTGGATAACAGGATACGTTTAAAATGGAAAACAAAACAAATGACCTAAGATATTTTCATGAAAATAGTTTAATTTAAATGTAGCTGGGTATTGAATGTGTAAAATGCATGTTCAGTCACGAAGTCTTTGGTTTATCTATCGTTTAAAGCAGGGTTGCAGTCGGTGATGGAAACAAACGCTTTGTTTATATATTGAATCGTTATCCTGAGCTATCGGAATATTTATCACCATTTCAGTTCACTATATTTCTAAATGAATAAGAGAATGAGTTTATGTTCAAAGAAATTCATAACATGAGAAATTTCGGAAACCCTGCTGTAACCCATTTTTAGGGAAATTATCTTTCGAACAACAGACGCCAGAAGATTTCAACTTTCTGGTTTAAAATCCATATCAAAAACTATGATCACTGGGGTATTATTCTCATTTATTTTTACCTTTAGAAATTCGAACAGAAATGCAAAACAGCGGATAATGCAACCAACAAACAAAAAATTCACTTCTAACATACAGTATAGAATGTGGTGAAGACATGAGAATGGGTTTGAAATTTTTGGAGTATTAAATACTATCAGTTTAGATTTGTTTAACTTACCTTTGCAGTTTTTGCCATTTCCGGATTGTTGATCGTCACAAGTACATAGATAAGATCCAACAGTGTTGGTGCAGTTCAAAGTGGGAAGACAGTTGTGAGTTGAAAGAGAACATTCATCTATATCTAAAGAAATAGTGCAAAACGTTATATAACATAGTTCACGGTATATGACCTATTCTTACCTGCATGATTGGTCAAGAGCCTACCGTATCTGAGCTCGGTGAATATACGGTGAATAGCAAAAATAAAACGGCTGTTGTTTCACCTTCTATTGTTATGAAACAATTAGACGTATGACACTCACTCTCGTTATTTAGGGCTGATGATTTGGAGTGATTTCAAAGAGAACACAAACTATATATTATACGACTCGAGTTCGTTTTCTCCAAGAAAGCACATTAATATTAATCTTTGGAAAAGTCTTTGGACATCTCCAATTATATTTTAGGACACTTGTGAGTTCATACCTTGGCAAATAGTCCCGTTTCTAGTGTATCCACTATTGCAGGAGCATTGAAAAGATCCAATAGAATTAATGCATCGAGAATTTGAACCACAGGTAATGGATGGACATTCATTATCATCTACGGAAAAGTTAATGTCGAATTGACTGATCAAAGCAAGAGATATATTGTAGAACCTCCCTGGTGTAGAAGAAGGGCCTCGCGGGGCCTGGCTTTTGCTCCCCAATTATAATTATAGTTAATGAAGACCTTTATTACAACATGAAACGGTAATAATGTTTAGTATGTTAAAGATGTACCAGACCTTGACGTGTACAGATCACTCACCATAGCAACGAGTCCCGTCTCCGTGAAAGCCTGGCTTACATGAGCATGAAAACCTGGCAGCAGTTTTCAGCTTATTACAACGAGCGTGTTCGTGACAATTATTCAATCCTGGAGAGCAGTAATCAACACCTGTATAAAAACATAGAATCTTAAAATGTATAATAAAAAACTATCTTAGTCTACTACATTTAAACACTTAACTATAGTATAGAGGCCACCATAAACTTTTATATGTTTTTATAATATAAGAAGTTAGCCAACACAAACCATATTTCAACTCATCAGTTTTTGGAACCTACTTTATATCACGCCATATTTATGCCACTTACTGCTACGTACAGCAAAACCCGAAATGTCATCTAATTTTCTTTTCGTGGAATATGTAAATTTTCAAAAAGATAGGAACATCGTAGACATAAATATCTTTTCCAGACGTCTTCGTTTGTCAGAGAATATTTCATCAGGTGTTTTTACCTCTTAATAAACATATAACTCCAGCATCTTCCCAATGGCTGCAGAAATGGTTCCCCCATGCGTCATGCGGACAACTGGACAGACTGTCCTCATTTCCAGCGCAATTAAGATTGGTTAACCATATTTGTCCAGACCCACGTAAAACTTGGCCACCGCGAAGAGCTCTGAGAGCATTGCTATAACCAAGTTGACGACACGCAACTCGAGCATCTTCGATATTCCAACGGTCATCACAAACTGTTCCCCATTGTCCATTATGGAATACCTCCACACGACCAGTACCATTTGAACTAAATGGTCCTTGTAACCTGATAACTTTCCCTAGGGTGTTATGGTAAAGAAGTTAAGCGAGATTACGTAATTCAGTGAGGCTTTTATCACCAGCTTTCAATGGAAAAAAAAGAAAAGGCCATTGGTCATTTGAATTGCCTAAAAGTTTAAATTAGCGACCTCTTGAAGCAGGCTGAACTACGAAATCATCTGAACTATGAAAGAAATATTATGTACAAACTTAGAAACAGAGGTGCTTCAATTATAATGCATTATATAAAAATTAATGCTGAACCATAATTTCTTTAAAATCGATTTTGAGACGAAAGAATGGGTTGAAACTTGATCGTTATCTTCATACTGCTCTTCCTTCTTTCCCGTACCTTATATTCTTATTCATTGTAAATAGTTTAGCTTAAATTTTTCATGGAAAGCATGCAGCGAACTACTGGCTGTTGAGGCTAACATGATAAATGAAGTTTATAATATGTATAATTTATAATATAAAATAAAACAAAAACTAAAGGCTTTAAAGCATGTAAAAAATACTCGATTATTCCTTATTAAATTTTAGCCTGTTCACAAAATGAGTTGAAATGTGTAATGTTATTTTTTGTTTCTTTTAAATATTACTTACATACCTGGTCGGCAAATCCCACTTTGATTAGAACAGCACTGGAAAGATCCAACGGTGTTTTGGCAGTTTGAACTTGGAGGACAGACATGAATACTTTGAAAACATTCATCGACATCTGAAGGGTAGAGTTTTGATTTTATGAAATTGTCGAATTTCCAGTGGGAAATTCACATTTTTATAAGTACATTAAAAATTCAAAACAAGTGCTCACCGTCACAGATAATTCCATTTCCTGTGTATCCATTACGACATGTACATCGATAGGATCCAACAGTATTGGTGCAAAAAGCTTCCGAAGAACAGTTATCGTAAATTGATAGACATTCATCGATATCTAGGGATAAATTTAAAAATAAAATACTTAATAATAACATATGCAGTGTTTTATTCGAGAATCTGCCATTGTGAAAAGCGATAATAGAACATATGATTGGTCGGATGGGGTAAAATCTGCTAAAAACAGTTTTGTTATAATGAGAACAAATATATTATACATGAATGCCTGGCAGGAAATTTATTCTATGAATCGTGTTGCATGCACTCGAAACAAAATTCCGTAGTTCCGCACATCCGTGTATTATTCTCAATATAAATTGTTAAAAATACATAATTGCATGATCAGTTAATTATCGAAATAACCCAGCCTCGTACCCCAGCGGTTTAATAGTGAAATATATTATAATGTTGCATTTAGTTACTGTATAGAAATCAGCTGAAAAAAGGCAAGCGCGCGGGGGTGGTTGGGGCGGTTTACCAAGGCAAGCAAAGCAGACCTAACTTCGCTAGGTACAAAATAAAGTTCTTGTTATTCAAGATAAAAAAAGAGTGTAAATACAGTGCAGTGATATCTTGTCGTTATGTTCCAAAGACATCGTCAGGCTATTAAAATTACAGGCAAGCAGTAACCTATATAAAATTATGTAATGCTATTTTCAAAAATAGCGTAGATCGTATATTACAAGGTGTAAGGCAGTGTGATGAACAAATAGGCAAGGTAACATTGAACTGCCCAGTTTATAGAACACGGTATGACGTCATTTTTGATAAGAACAAAAAGTGACAACTCGCCCATTTGTTTTATATAATAAAATCCAAGATTAAACAGACAAATATTTTCCCCAATACTTAGAAAATTGTCAAAGTAAAAATTTTGCAAATGTCACGCGTACATGATCAACAGGATTGCAGAAATGCTATTGGCTAGTTTTAGACACGTGTTAAAATGTGATTGGCTGACAAAATAAATCAAGAGATGAATGATCAAATTGGTTAAAATTATCTTTGACATCCGTTCGTCTGTCCTCTCACAGATCATGGCACTTGACCAATGAAATTGCTTGAATTCTTAACGTAATTATATGATAACTAAAGGATCAGAACAATTACATTTTTTTAAAATTTGCCAAATAAATTATTTTGGGGTTTTGCAAATTATTTTAACTCACCGCTGCAAGCTGCGCCATTTTAGTATAGCCGTGTTTATATATGCATGTAAACAATCCATTACTGTTTACAGTACATGTTCCCTTCTATTCAATAACAGAAGATCGTAGGCCTGTGGGAAGATTATTGCGGTTGCGATTTTTTTATATAATCTGTATAATTATGACTCACCAAAGCAAGTAACGCCGTCCCCGGTAAAACCTTTTTTACATCTGCATGTAAAACCAATCTCAGTATCGGCAATACATTGGGAATTACTCCGACAGTCGTGCAATCCCAAAGAACAATAATCGACATCTATATACAATAATACATGTAGAATTTGTTAGTCATCTTTGCTAGAATTGTTACACAAGAAAAATTAACATCAATTAGTCGCAAAATAGATTGACCAGTTTATAAGAATAACGTAAAGCACCTTCAAACGAACACATTACTCCAGCGTTGCCGTAATAATAGCAGTAATGGCGTCGCCACCATCGAGAAGAACAATTGGACAGTTCTTGCTCATTCCCGGCGCAGTTAACATAGTTTAGCCATGTCCGTCCTGAACCCTTGTACATGTACCCGCGAAGAGCTTGAAGAGCACCCAGATAACCAAGTTGACGACATGCCACTTGAGCATCTCGTATATCCCAATTATTATCACAGATTGTTCCCCATTGTCCAGCATGTAATACTTCCACAAGACCAGTGCCATTTGAAATTAACGGACCTTGTAATCTGATGCGTGGCTCTAATAATTTAGACAAAATAATTGGAAGAAATTTGAGAACAGGTGAGTCTCTGGAGCCAATTTTACGGTAATAGTTTTAGCAGTGACTACGAGTACGAGATTCCTCATTCTCGCGCGTTATTTGCTCAAATGTTGCCAAGTCTTGCCGATATAATTTCTTGTTTTAAATATTTTTCAAAACATGCGAAAATAAGGAGAGATTTGAATGCGTTTTTAAGTGTTTTGCATTTTCTTTAAACCCATCCTGTGGCTACTGCGTCATTGCTTTTAATGCGAAGTATTTTGCAATTGGCTATATATCTAAAGAAAATGACTTTCCGGATATTCTAACTGACTTTAAGTGCACGATTTTTTTCTTCCAAACATGTTCAAATCAATCCATTATATATTAAATTCTATCAATTACCTGTACAAACCGAATCTTCACAACAAAGATAAGTTCCAACTGTATTGGCACAGCTTGTGTTTACAGGACAGTTATAAACCGCACCAGAGCATTCATCCAGATCTAAAAGGGGCGATATTCTATTCAGCGCGGGACAGGTAGAAGCTAAACGCGGATGCAGGTGGAGGGGCGCGTAACCATTCTTCCACTTTCATCCCGTTGTACGGCGCAGTACAATGAGGTGAGGGTGTGAGGTGAGGTGAGGTTGAGGTGAGGTGAGGTGAGGTGAGGTGAGGTGAGGTGAGGTGAGGTGAGGTGAGGTGAGGTGAGGTGAGGTGAGGTGGTTGATTTAATGTAGCTACAACAAATAGTCTGGAACATTGATAGTTCATGAACATTAAACAAAACGTCAGCCTATGATAATGAATTAAGATTGAGGCCACCCATTTTTGTGCGCAATACTTGTTTTAGATGAAGTTTGAAAAATAGCCCTTCCTACATTTCGAATTTTTTTATTCAATCTCAGTGATAAAGTGGTCAAGAGACCCTAAAATACCTACATCAATTACAGAAGCTCTTCACACATTTTTCAAAATTTTCAGTATATGGACATTTCAGCAATTGTCTGATTTTTAATACAACCTGTATGTAGTACGAGTGATTTTCGGATCGTTCGGGCGGTTTGTCAAATTTTCCAAATTTTGAAACACTCTGTTATAAACTCAGAACACAACTCAGGTGTGAGGAGATATATATATTAAAGAAGATTCCGTCGACTACATACAGCAGAATATTTACACGAGTTTATATAGCAAATCTTTTTTGGGTTTTTTACTTGATTAACATAACAATACTTAATTGTTTAATTCGCATAATGAGTTTATATTAGTTTCGCCTATAACTACAATATATGTCAATAATGATCTCACAACATCCCTTTCTTCCCTCAACTTTGGAATCGATCCGGCAGATAAACTTCACGTCCTCGGCGCGTCACATAAACAGGTTGTCTGCCACATTGTGGATTGATCGACTGATCTACTACTTTATCACAATCGTCTCTTGTCTCTGCTAGTTCTCCTTTCTCAAACTTCGATGTCTCGCGTACGATCTTGAAATGTGACTTGTCTCGCACGAACACTTTCCCATCATCAAATCGAGCTGTTACACCGTGTCCATGTATCTGGGTTACTCTACCCGGAGTAATACTTAGTGGATCTGTTCGCCTGTTCTTCATGAGAACCCTGTCTCCAACAGCAATTCTGGACTTTTTCACATTTCTACGCTTATCGTGATATCTCTTGGACTTGAGTTTATACGAAGCATCATTCTTTCTGACTTCACAATCATATTCGTGCTTGAATGCATCTGATATCTCCGGCAATACACCAAGTCTCATTTTTCTTCCAAAGATGAGCTCGAATGGACTTCTCCCTGTAGCAGGATGCGGTGTGGCACGGTATGCATTTAACACTCCTTCAATTAGATTGCGGTATTTCTTCTTCTCTACTTTTGCAATCCGCTCCATCTTCTTCAGGTTCTGCATAAATTTCTCTGCTTCACCATTTCCTCTCGGATGTCTAGGTTTCACAGGTTTATGCATGTATGAATCCCTTCTCACGAGCATATTCACTGAATTCATGTCCATTGAATGGAGGTCCTTGATCTGACTTCAATTCTTTCACTGTTCCAAAAGTTGAAAACCACAAATCCAGGATTGGTTTCACACATGAAAAGGATGTGGATCTGCAGTAACTTACAAAAGAATAACGGCTGTAGAGATCATACCCGACCAGGGCATAAGTTCCATCCTTAAACGGTCCCTTGAAATCCACAGAAATCGTATGCCAAGGACCTGGCGGCAATGGTGTTGATTGGAGCGGTTCGTCGTAGGTGCGATCATGGGTAAATTGACAGCTTTGACAATTTCGTACAATCTCTTTACATAGTTTGGCAATTCCAGGAAACCAGATCTTCTCCTGAAGAAGCTTCAGTGTGCGGGTTTCTCCTGAGTGCCTAATCTTATGCGCTTTCTGGACAAATTCTCTTTGACAACTGAGAGGGGGAATAACTTTATCTTTATACAGGATGATTTCTTCAACAACAGATAGGTCGGACGCTACTCCGAGAAATCTTGCAATTCTTCCATCATTGCCATGTCTTTTCCAAAGGTTATTCTGAATCACTTCTTTCAGGAACTGGTAGTCGCTATCATCTTTCGCGATTTTCGAAAGGTACACGTTTTCTTCAGAGACTACTGCTCGTAATCCTTCCTCCATATCGTTCACTGATTTCACGTGGGAACATCGTTATGATTTTTCGTCAGGTGTCTTGATCCATAATCAGCGATGTTTTCAGCTCCCTTTTGGTACTTGACCACATAATCTAAACCTTGTATGGCAAGAATCTGTCGCTCGATTCGTAACGGTGCTTTCGACGCTGGGTTATTAAAGAGATGCACAAGTGGTTTACAATCCGTGATAATCTCGAACTTTGGCGCACCAACCAAATACTTATAGAAGGCATCAGCACACGCAAATTTGATCGCAGCAGCTTCTAATTCGGTTTGTCCGTATCTTGTTTCAACATCAGTCAAAGCACGGTTGGCCACATGACACATTTTTCATTGTCCCTCGTCGTCTTGTTGGCATAGAATGGCACATAGTCCCCCTGGAACGTTGCTAGATTTTTCTGTCTTCTTTCCAGCATCGACGTAGATCCTCATTGGTCTACCAGGAATAAAATAGGCAAGGGTTGTTTGCTCCGTCAAACTGTTCTTTAGACTTTCGAAAGCTTCCTGTTCTTTAGGTCCCCAGGAAAAAGTTGATGTTGATTTCGTTAACTGTCGCAACGGTGCAGCAATCTGGGCGAAGTTAAAGATGAGACGAGACATATATCCCACCATTTGCAGAAAACTTCTTACTCCTTTTGAGTTGGGTTCTCCACATTCTTGTAATGCTCTCACTTTTTTCTCTGATGGTTTGATTCCTTCTGCCGTAAATCTGACACCATAAAACTCGACTTCTTCCTTTCCGAATTCACACTTCTCTAATCTCAATGTCAATCCGTGGTCTTGCAGACGCGTCAGGACTAGATGGAGTGTTCGATTATGCTCGTCCCAGTTTTTTCCACCAATTAGACAATCATCTCGGTTACATTTCACACAAGGAATTCCCGCTAAAATCTCATTTATTCGTCTGTCGAATTCATCTTGACTGGTTATCCATCCCTGCGCAAGCGTCTCATGCTTCAAATTCCCCCATGGCGTGGTCACGACTAAATATTTCTTGGATTCCTCGTCAACTTTCATTTGATGATAGCCATTATTCATATCCAAATGTGAGAACACTTTGCAATCACCAAAGGACGCAGACAGCTCGTCTATTCGTAAACCAGGCACGATGCGAGTCCTTGATGCTCCTTTGTTAGCCAATCGGAAGTCTGCAGTGATTCGAACATCATGATCTCCTTTCGGCGTGATAACAAGTGGACTGGCATATGAAATTGGTTCTCCAGGTTTAGTCCAAGTCATTATCCCTTCTTCCACGAAGTAATCCAATTTCTTTTTGGTTCTTTCTGCGAGATGATGTGGCACGGGTCTTGGGGTTTGTATGACAGGCTGTGCATCGGGGTTCAGTTCGATGTGGGTAAGGATTGGTTCGCCTGTTTCAGGATCTTTTAGTGTTCCTATGCCATGGAACATTTTCTTGTGCTTCTGCAGGATGTTTCTGAGTTCTTTCTTCCTGAGCGGTATTTCCTCTTCAGGTTTACACTTTCGTTCAGTGTCGTCACTTACGCCCGCATCGACTTTCTTAACAAACTCTCCCTCAGCGCTGTGTTTAATCATACCGAGTTTCATCAGTGTTCTTTCTGATAACAAGGAGTGTTTATGGATACAATCTTCAACAATGTAGAGATCGGCGAGTGTCTCTGCGTTCTTGTTTGACATCCTTGCATCTTTAATTGTAGCTATAACTTCAATTTCTTCACCATTCAGGGCGTAGATCTTCTGTTTTGGCTTCTTAATCTGCCTCTCAACATCGGGATTTCCTTCATGAATTTTCTTGAAATCGCTTACGGAGATTAGATCAACGTCAGCGCCAGTATCTGGATCAACGATGATTTTTACTCCAAATATATGGACGGGTAATAAAATGTTGCTAGCATTTTGTCCTTTGACCGCCCGTATACCCAATTTCTCGCTAACACATCTGTAAAATTCGGGATCAGAATCAGATGAAGCAACAGGGTCTAGTATGGAATCATTCGTCCCATGACCACCACACAATCCGGCAGCTTCGGCAGCTTTTACTTGCTTATTTCTGTTGTCCAATTTTCTCGAGCAGCACTGTGCACTGAAATGACCAACCTCCCGACAGTTGAAACACTATTTCTCGGCAGCTGGGCATATAGGGTGTGATCTATCACGTCCACACTTGGTGCAAGCTTTCTTCTCTTCTTCGTCATTCGAGAGTTTCCTCGGGTTTTCGCGATTTCTAAATGAATATAACTTCTGTGATTTCCTTCTCGCAAATCTTTTATTAGCTACTCTTCGCACTTCAAATTCGGGAAGTTCGCTCTTGATATTCATTTCGTTTCTTTGTGCTTCGACGTCTTGCTTTGTAGTTGCATATTTCAAGAAGTTTCGCTTGTAGGCTTTCATCTTTACACGTTAATATTAAACGATCTAGGATCATCTCATTATCCTGTCCGTGAAAATCGCATTCTTTAGCGAGTCGTCGAAGTTCAAGTTCATACTGGGCGATAGATTGTCCCGGTTGACGAACGGCTTTGTTAAATCTAAATCTGGCGTGAAGTCTTGTGTTTGTTGCAACATATACATGCTCGATTTTAGCAATAAGCTCCTCGTATTCGTCAAGATCTCCCTCCGGTTCAGCTCCATTCTCGTCTATAGAAAGAATTCTATCCCCACCATGAACTAACAACGCTGCTTTCATGTCTGCAGGCTTTACGATGTCGAAGTATTTCATTTGAACTTCAAGTCATCGTCTCCACAATTCCATTTGCATGTGGTTTCTAATATGTCTTCGTCTGGCTCGAATTCTTTAATTTTCAACGCTTTCCTCGGTTTAGGAGGCATACTTGCTTAAGTGAATCCTCGTCGCCAATGTTATAAACTCAGAACACAACTCAGGTGTGAGGAGATATATATATTAAAGAAGATTCCGTCGACTACATACAGCAGAATATTTACACGAGTTTATACAGGGTGTATCAAAAAAAGGAGACCTTTAGAAATCAAGCTATTGTTAAAATTTGAATGCTTCTTCAATTGCATTTGCACATATGCTAAACCGTAGTGCGTGAAATATTGATGGCATGCATGCATGCATACATTAGAAAAAGGAGACCTTTAGAAAATGAATTGACGTTTATACACAAGATTGTCTGCTCCTGGGAATTTGAAAATAACTTTAATAGCATAAGGAAAAATAACGACCCAAAAATATTCAAAAGACTAAGCACAAACGACTAAGCACAAAAGCGATAACAGTATGCCTGGTAAATTGCTTTAGCTGTTCCTTCAAAACATGAACAAATCATTTGTTCATTAATTTTTAACACTGCGTGCGAGTATTAGGGTTGTTCACATGAGTTAGAATTGACTTTGAATCCGGAATGGCTCAGCATCCCAATTTACAAACTCTGCCTATTAAAATGTTTACATGAGCCAGGAATGAATTACAACTTGATCTGACACAGATTCACTTGACATTTCGATCCGGATTGAAAATTACTGATAAATTGAACATCAAAAGAACTGAATGTCATGGACCATGACCTCCAACGTGGCCTCTATTTCTCTCAACACAAACTACCATACGCTTGTGCATATCGCGAACTGCTTTTCTGATAACGGCAGGCGGCATGGGTATTAGTTTAGACTACAAAAACTCGTTGCTCCGAAGTCAGTTGAACCATTTTTGTTCTGGTAGTGTGCTTAGTCATTTGAATATTTTTGGGTCGTTATTTTTCCTTATGCTATTAAAGTTATTTTCAAATTCCCAGGAGCAGACAATCTTGTGTACAAACGTCAATTCATTTTCTAATGTATGCATGCATGTGCATGCCATCAATATTTAACGCACTACGGTTCAGCATATGTACAAATGCAATTGAAAAGGCATTCAAATTTTAACAATAGCTTGATTTCTAAAGGTCTCCTTTTTTTGATACACCCTGTATAGCAAATCTTTTTTGGGTTTTTTACTTGATTAACATAACAATACTTAATTGTTTATTTCGCATAATGAGTTTATATTAGTTTCGCCTATAACTACAATATATGTCAATAATGATCTCACAACACACTCGTACTATTATTCATCTGAAATTGTATTCGCCATCGCATGTTAATCTAAAATCATTTTTACTAATCTGAACATTTACCTTTATCTATAATCATGGTGATAAAAGTCGACTCAAATTTTTGTTTACATTAGTTGAACAACATAAAATGGTTAATTCTGTTATTTGATAACGAAGTAAACAAGTACCTTGGCAAACAGTTCCATTTTTAAAGAATCCACTTTTACAATAGCATTGGTAAGATCCAGGAGTGTTGGTGCAAACAGCGTTTGACTGATCACAGATTTTTGCAGATGAACATTCATCGATGTCTAGGAGAAATATGAATAAAATTATGGCAATGACTGAAAACTGATTTTCCCAGATGGCAAAAATATGAACATTCCATTGATGAATCATGCAGAATTTCTTTTCTGTCAATAAAAAAAGATTAAAGGAAATTAGCAACCATATTTTAACATTACTTTGTTTTAAAAAAACAACGACACTATTCCCGCTATTCTGTTCAGTGAGTGCGTGAGTCCTCGCAAGATTTCTTGCGCGAGAGAAATTTAAAGGTGGATTTCCACTAACAGGGAAATCGTTCGCAAACGAAATATTTGCAGATTTTCTTTTGAATTTTAACAGCATAAATAAATTAGTGCGACTTGACGTTCTCAATTCATAAGAAAATATGCAAACATTTTGCTAGCAAACGATTTCGCTGTAAGTGGGAAACCGCCTTAATAGCACAGTGTGATAAATTAATTCTAATGTTACACGCTTGACTTATAATATTTAGTTTAGTCCCGTAGTGAAGTTGAAATCTAAAGATAGTTGTCACTAACCATTGCAAGAAACGCCGTTGCCTGTATAGCCTGGATTACATCTGCATGAAAAACCATTTGTTTCGTTAATGCATTGAGCACGATGATTACAGTTGTGCACTCCCGAGGAGCAATAATCAACATCTATAAACATTATAATTAAAATAATTTGAATTCCTTATAGACATCCAGCCTCGTACCCTGCCTCACTTTCACTGTTGAATTATTTTTTTACCTTCGTTAGAACATTGCACTCCAACTTGGTAGTAATGACTGCAGTAATTATTCCATGATCGATATCGATAGCCACGTGGACAGCTTTTCAGATTTTGCTCGTCTCCAGTGCAACGAGCCCTTTCAAACCAAATCTTACCGGAACCAGAAGGAACCTGCCATCTTGGAGGAGCTCTGAGAGCATTCCGATAACCTAGTTGACGACAAACCACTCGAGCGTTATTTATACTCCAACGAAAAGCACAGATTGTTCCCCATTCTCCGTTACGGCGCAGTTCCACACGACCAGTACCATTGAGTCTTGACGGTCCTCGCAATCTAACAGTCATCTCTGAAAATTTTGTATTTGACATGACGCAAACCACGTCTCATTTTAAATATAAACACACATGCAAGAAAACGAAAATATAACCTAATTATTTCACATCTCGGAACGGCTTTTCTTTTTCACAGCGGCGCCAAAACGACGCAAAGGCAAAGAGGAGCAGATTTTGGTGAAAAGGCACTTTTGCAATTGTAGCGGCGCATACAGGGACCGCGGAGGGTTTTTCGTATTGCTAGGGCTCGGAACCAGAACCGCGGATCCGCTAGCTAGGGGAGTCCGGGGAAAATTTTGAAATATAGACCTCTAAATAGCCGCAAGTGCCTCTCAATTTAAGGATTATTCGGTGGAAATAGCAGATACTTTTTTGTCTCGATGTTTTTTATGTGTTCTCGATGTTTTGTCTCGATATGTATTAAACATAACTCATTAAATTAAGTCGATTTGTAAACATGGCGTACTTATTACGACAGATATCGTTGGAAATTAGAATATGCAGTTTGTTTGACTGATTTGTTATTAAAATATACGTTGAGGAAGTAAAAGTTACGATAGTATTCAAGATAAAATACACTGCATGCATATACTTGTAAGCAAAAAATTAATAAACAAATTGCTAAAAATATTGCTTGTAAATTTGAGCGAACGAAAAAATATTCGAAATTAAAGACCAATTACGGAAAAATTATTGATGGGGGTATAGCCCAGTGAGCCAAGCCTGCTCCGCGGTCCTGGCATCATAAAATTGATTGCAAAACATTGTCTATTTAACTTCGTTTCATCGTCACCTCCAAGATATTCTTGATGCTCGCTGGCGTACTTCTACTCAAGACATAGACTGAATGTAATCGTTAAAATAAAAAGCTCCTGCATGCTTGTAAACGGCACGGCGTGCAGCTGCCTCTGCTTGCTTGCCATCAACGGCGGCCTTAGTCTCTCAGACCGCATGCAAACTGAACGAAAATAAGGAAATTGAATTCGCACGATTCTTTCTCTTACGTAATACGCGAGTAATGGTGCACGGAAATGCAAAAATTTAAACTTCACTCAATGCATTTTGGTTCTTAGTACCCCAGGCACAGATTTTTGCATATGTAGGTTTTAAAAGAGGGCACATAATTATATGTGGATAGGCTTTGTTTAATAATTTTTTATGGTATATGGTAAAGAGGGTATATGGTTAGGCTTTGTTTTATTTACCTCGGCAAATAACACCACTTCCATCAGATTGTCTAAAACAACATTCATATGAGCCAACAATGTTTCTGCAAGTTGCAATTGAAGGACAGTAGTGCGGGGAATGAGAACACTCGTCATGATCTAAGAAACATTTGACAAATTATTATGAAACTATTATAAAATTTCCCATTTCATCGTGGTCTAAAAAGGAGTATACTGTAGTATTGAAAATTATTATTTTATCTGAAACGTCGAAATACCTTCGCAAACTGTTCCATTTCCAATGAATCCACTTTTACATGTGCACTGATAAGATCCAGGAGTGTTAATGCAAAAAGCGTTTGAATTACAGATGTTTGTAGATAAACATTCATTGATGTCTAGGTTAAATTCATAAAACTATCAATTGCCATATAATCGACAAGTTTAGGCTGGCTTTGCGAACAATATTTGCAAATGAATTATTCTTTACTAAACTTTGTCGAATTCAACATGTTTTCATTGAACGTATCTCGTTTAAAAGTTGTTTAAATGTACAGGTTAGCGAGCTTTAGCGAAACCTACGACACGGAAGTGACATGAAAACAGCTAGTCGCTGATGTTTGAAACAAAGGGCCGGTTGTATCAAGCCTGCATGTTGAGCCTAAACGGTGGTTAAGTTAAAAATAGAAAGGAAGTCTATCGTTTTATTCAACAAAGAAATTAAATGTCAACCTTAAAACAAATAATTATACTGTTTACAAATTACAACTCCATATTCAGTGCATAATATTCAGGTTGACTCAATCAGGGGAGATCTAAGAATGATATTTAATTTTGACTTATCCACTGTTCAAGCTAAATGCCTTTCTAACAATGGGCCCTTGCCCTCGGGGTCGAACTTTTTAACTAATCCTGCGATTTGGTCGGACTGAGGAGCATAGCGACCTTTTTCCGACGTTCCTACATGCATTAAGTTCACACATGCAACTCGCTTTTTGGAAAAAAGGGACAAGAAGAAAAGAGACGAATAAAACAACATGCTGAGCTTGCCGTTGCCCGTCAAATTGTTATGTAGAGCATATAGATCTGATTCTCACTTCCAATTTAGGTCCTACGTTTAACAAATCAGAACTGACCCTTTTCCCCCAAAGTGTAAAACAATTATACAGATATAAGTGTTGTTTGGCTGAAAAGGAATTTCAGATGAAGAAATGCGTTGGGAGTCAAATTTTAAACTATTTTCAGTAATATGTGCAAACTGGAAATTCCTTCGAGGCCCTGCAAACGCCGACGTTTTGGCTTTTTTCTATAGAGTATAACTGACTCTTCTAGCAATGTTTAATTCGCGAAGTGCTTTTGAATTATTTTTTAATAGCTGCATAAATTACAAACCATTGCAAGAAAAGCCTGTTCCAGTATAACCTTGATTGCATTTGCACGAGAAGCCACCTCCAACAGTTGTAATGCATTGTGCATTTCTATGACAGCTGTGTAATCCGGTGGAACAATAATCAACACCTGAAAACAATATTGAAAGCAATAATGTAAAATTGTGAAACAACATATTTCAAACATTAACATATATTAATATATGTTTCAAAAATCAACATATATAGTTATAAAAATATATTTCAAACATTAACATAAATATTTATATAAATTAACATTTAATTCAAAGGCAAGCGAGCAGCCTATTACAATGTATTATTACGAGCGCTATATAGCTATATCATAAGTACACTGATTGTTATATTAATCTTACCTCTTACAGCACATTCTACGCCTACATCTTCATAATAATAGTAGCAGTTATGATTTCCCCAGTCAATACCGGGGCAACTAGATAAATTTCTCTCACGACCAGTACAATCAACCCGTTCTAACCATATTTTTCCGTAGCCAAGGGGTACTTTATGAGGGGACAATGCTCGAATAGCACCAGGGAAACCAAGCTGACGACATGCCACATGAGCATCTCTTATATCCCAATTTCTACTACAGATTCTTCCCCATTGCCCATCGTGGAATACTTCAACACGGCCAGTGTTATTTGAAATTAATGGTCCTTCTAACTTTATAGAGGGTTCTGCAGGTTAAGTAATGATAAATACTGATTAACAATGGAAATGCTTTCAAATTTAGTAAGACCATACTGAGAGTGAATTCATTACATAGCACACTTTTTCTTATTGTGAGAAAATATTCTCTTTGTTTTTGGAAATATATTTTCCCAGATTAGAATGTTTGAAATATTTTGTTGTTCTCCATACGAAAATTTCGTGAATTAAGTCACAAGCACCATATGCCCCGTACAAATTAGTTAGAATAGATATGAAAATCAGTTACAAACACTTGTGATTGTATCGGTAAAAATACTCATCAAATGTATTACAAATTCATTTCACAAGTTGTGAAATTGTTAGTTGAATACAACACGAGCGGTCGTCTTGTAAACATAACTAATTGGTAGAGGTTCATATCCATATACTCGTAAGATATTTTGTGTACGTATATACATTTTTATCGGGCAAAAAAGAATATCTAAAGTGGCTATATCACCTGTGGGATCTTTATGCATTTGAAAAGAACGTAAAAAGTTAGTTAATATATTAAAAAACGTATTTGATTTCGTGCAACAATTTCGAAGATACAAGCATCTAAACTACCTACGGTTCATGAGTCCCAACCTCCTGGGTTTAAACACGGCTATTTAATTTGAAACTGCTCATTGTTTACAGGAGCCTGGGACTCAGGAACTGCAGGTAGGTAGTTTAAAGGCTAGTATCTTCAAAATTATTGCACTAAATCAAAAAACTTTTTTAATATACTTTTTACATTCTTTTCAAATGCATAAAGATTCCACTAGTGATATAGGCACTTTAAATAACACCCATTGCCCAAAATTATCAGGCTCACGCTGGTTGACAGGGGGACTTTTGTCGACGCTGTCGCGGTATTTTTTCCGAAAATCTTTTTTTCGACATTTGAATGAAGTCTTCAGCATTGTGATTAACAGGTTTTCGAAAGTCTTGAGATTTTCTTTGTTGGAGGTTTTAGATTAAGTTATCATGAACCTAAAGAGTTTCCAAAACGAAAGACTTGATAATAAAAACATTATTTTGACGAGGATTTTGGATGTTAAGTAAATCCTTGGAATTACCGTACAAGGTAGTAACTTTTTTGCCGGTTCGTTGTTTTTGGCATCATACGTCACACGGTGACAGCTAGATTTGTACACTTTGGTGTTTCTACGAATTGCTTTCGGTACTTCGGCGAGTTCGATACCACAAATGACCTACAATTTTTATGTGACACGCGTGTTTGAAAGAGCTTCGCTTTTGAGTTTAGTCGCCGTGTTAGAAATAATTTAGGTCATTAAGAGGAGATTTTTTAGAAACTCGCGTATTGAGCGCTCAAAACCAATTAGATTGCTGGAGTCTGGAAGTTGATAGAAGCAATTCCATGTAAACATGGCGGCCGGATTTCAAATAGTATGAGTGTCTCAGTGCCGTTTTCACACCGATAACTCTCGGAAACTTATGCAAATTAACAGAAAATAAAAAGCATGAGTCATCTAAAGATATGAAACTCCTAGACAAAAGGGATTCACTGTTTGCCAAATAATTAAGGACGGTGGAATGTTATACAAAAGTTCGCTATGATTGCAGTTTACAGAAGTTAGGATTGTATGATGGTCATTTTACTGTTTTTTAGCTAGGTAAGGTAACTGCCTGTGATCACAATGAATAAAATATAATGTGATCCTTTGACATATCACTGGTAAAAAATTGCAGTTTCGTGGAACTTTTAGTGCCTAATCTTATCAATATACCATCTTATTTTACAAACAATTCAATATTGGAATTGCCATTGGAAAAATGTATTACAATCAGCACTTTTGACCGTATATCTTAAATATTAGACGGAAATACTGTATTGTACGTGATTTTCTTTTGCAATAGATGTATTTTGTGTAAAGCATGCATTAGTTTTAAAATCCAAACAAAATAATTGTTGAGGTTTTGCTTGGTTTGACATAAACTTAAAACATTAGTCTATAGCTAAAACCTATGTTCAACACTGGTAAATTACCCCAAAACTGTTTCCGATCAAACTAATTTATATTTTGCAATACACCCTGGGTATTGTAGTTAACAAAAAGTATAATTTGATTTAAATTTGGGTGGTAGGTCCATGGTCGTTTTTTGACATTTTCAAAATCAAGCAATTTTCCAATTATCACAGCACATATTTACCTGACATCTCAGAATAGCTATCTACTTCTTGAGTAGAGTTTGAATAGAGATACTTTGAGCCATATAGGCACCTTCCTTAGTTTATATTACAAAATCCATAGCAATTAATTTACTGAATAAACAATTTTCATCTAAAAAATTCATAGGTTTTTATTTAGGTCCTTTTTGTCAAAAAGGGACTTTATGCGAACCTTAAGTTTAGCCATTAAAATTCAGTGCAGAATTGTTTCCGATCAAACTAATTTATATTTTATGATAAGCCCCAGTTATTGTAGTGTGCAAAAAATACAATTTTGTTCAAATTTGGGTGGTAGGTCCGTGGTCGTTTTTTGACATCTTTAAAATCAACCATATGTTGTATATTTACTTTAGGCATTAGTATACCAAATGAAGTGGCACCTGTACATATATTAACAATATTATTGATGTAATGGAAATACCTAGGCAATTATATTTATGAGGGGTTGCTGTGAAAACAATAATTAGTGGCACAATAACTTTGGTAGTTTGCCACGTACTGTAGCTAAGGTGGCTTTGTTACATTTTTTTCACTTGAAAGAAAAGTGCTAGGATTATGTATTACATTACATTTCCTTAATTGTGTTTAACCATAAAAAAAACAATGAAAATGTTTCCAATCAAATTTTCTCTGTATTCACAAAGATGAGTATTATGATTTGAAAGTATTCGTAAGTATTTAGACTCCCTCCTAATTATTACAGTATAAGTGAACTACACACTATTTATTGAAATTATTGATATAATATTTTAACAACAAAGTCACATTATAATGTACAGCTATATGTACACATATATCACACTATATGTACAGCTGCATAATTTTGGAATAAATTGTCCCATGATTGTTCCACCAATTGTCCTACATGTCCCATATTATGTACCCACCACACAAGGAATTCATTGTTAAAATAGAGAGGGCAGTTGTTCTTGAAATGAATAAAAATAGTTTGACTTTCTCTTTCTTTCTTGTGTTGTTTCTTGAAATAGATTATTTAGGGTCTTTTTTTATTATTGTATCTCCAAGCTACTACACATAAGTGACATAACCATCCACTATGCAAGTTTAGTAGTTTACTGGTATCTGTCATCTGAAATTATTGTTCTGATTTGTTCATATTTTCCAATATGTGTTGGAGACCTAGGAATAAATACGTTGACGTTTTAGAATTTATTCTATCACAAGGTTAATTCTAAATCACTAAAATCAAACTTAATCAGTATATTTCAATATGTTTAATTGTTTATACTTTAGTGTGTGACAGTGTGACTGTGTGTCACTCCTTCGGACTAACAAAAATGTATGCATAGAAAATTATATTACTCAAAATACTAAAAAAATTAAGCGAACACTCACCTGATGTTCTTCCTTATTTCAAGGAGCTTTTCGCCTTTTGAAATTCTCCAAAAGTTAGTAAAAAAGCTGTCTATCGACACGAAAACGTTACCAAACTTGTAAATTCAAAATGGCTGCGAAGCATATTTTAGCGAAGGCCTGGTTGCTAGGTTTTGAGCAATTTTGGGCGAAAATATGTGACTTTCTAAGGCCCTGTTCATATGATCCCGCTTACTGAGATGTCTCACCTAGCGAGATGAAAATTTCCATGTGTTCATATGGTGTTTTCATCCCGCTTGCCGAGATAAAAATTCTTCGTTTCCATGGTAACTTTGTGGAAATAATTTTCATCGATACAGAATAAAACGATCGCTAACGCGATTTTTTTGCCTTTAATGATTGTTTTGCATCGTAGGACATTAGTTAAGCAATATTTTTGACAATTTGTACTAACCCAAACGTAAAATTTGCTAAAAATCGTGCAAATTAGCGTTAAAATCGAGTATTTATAGTGTTTAGATTTCATCCCGCGTTCATATGGGAATCGATTTATCCCGTCTACCTATGATCTCGCCTCTCAAAGGCGAGATCCCGGCTAGCGGGGCAATTCGTTTTCCCATATGAACGCGTTGTAAGTTTTACTAGTAAAAGTAACACACGACGAGATCATAGGTAAGCGAGACGTCCCGGTAAACGGGGTCATATGAACAGGGCCTAAAAATCTCCTCTTAATGTTTCTTTGGAACGCCATTTAGCTACATTTCCATAACTTTAAATGTGTGAACTTTTTTTCTTTTTCGAATATTTGCGTCCATATAGGTTTGCGTATGTATCGAGCGCCTCAAATTATCGCTTCGGTCGTGTAAGACAACATATTCGTATTTTATTCAAAATCTAGCCCCCAGCAGCTCCTATTTTCATTGTCGTTTTTCGTTGCTGCATGCTTTTTGATTTCTTGTTTCTATTGTAGGGCGAGTACTAAGCCGGAATTCTATAGTTAAGCGCGCTGAATTTATTTTAGGCTTTCGTTCATAAATCACAAATACGTTACCGAATACTTCATCGCTTTTTGCAAAGAAACTAGCCTATATCATGCACCATCAAAATTTAAGGTTGTTTTTAAAGCTGAATATATTGTCTATTAATAAAACTAGTTTTTATGCAATCAAAAATTTCGAAGAGAGTTAAATTGCACTTGCATATTTCTGTGGAAAAAATATTCGAAGATGTCATAATACTAAGAAGTCTGCCATTAACTTTGGCCTTTGACTTTTGGCTGGAATAGCAAAACTGCTCTCCGTGCACGTATTTCATATCGCAGTAAATTTATTTATACACGCAGTTTGTTTATTTACAAATTAATTGAATTTTAAATTTCTCGCGAAAATTATTATTATTATTAAAATTCTATTAATTATTAAAGTTACAATCATTATCAAAGTTTGTAAAATCTCGCGTCTCGTGTACTCCAAGCTAATTACTACCAGCGCGTGCGCAGATAAATGTCCCCAGTGTTAGTCTGGTCAACATTAGCTAATGGCTCACTCGTGCAGGCTCATATCACCAGCGGAAAACTTACATAAAATTTAGAGCAGACCGTAAAACAAAAATGTTTTAAATTTTTGATGCGAAGACCGCTAAAAAATGGAACTTTTACATATGGTGAAAATTTGCCAAAAATTAAAGACCATCGTGGCTGGTTTCGCCCGTGGCAACAAGGAGGAATTTCGTTTTCGACCAATCAACAAGTTTGTTTACATTTTCAGTAACCCAATCAGAGTGCATATGTCTTGATAAAAAGGTACAATATATACTATTTTACATTAAGTATTTAAATTTAGGCATTCTGATTGGCTTTGCCAAAAAATTGAAAATAAATATGGCGATTAGTTTAAAACGAAATTCCTCTCAGTTGCCCCGGGTCACGTTGGAATTTTTTACCGAAACATCTCGATATTATCGAAACGTTTTATTTACCTTTGCAAGTCGACTCGTTTCGACCAGGTTCGCCAATACAGCATAGAAATGATCCTGGGATGTTGGAGCAATATTCGACTGAAAGACACCTGGCAGTAGACTGAGAGCATTCATCGATGTCTATATATACCAGATACAGAGGTTTGAATTTATGTTACGGTTAGATATTCACCTACAGTAGGTTGAGCTTAGGTATAGCTATAGACACTACATGATCTGAGGGTGTATATAAGGGTAACTTCAAACCTTGGCAAATGGTGCCATTCCCAGTAAATCCATCATTGCATGTGCATTGATAAGATCCGTAGGTATTGACGCAACTGGCGCTTGGATGACAGCTGTCAGGCGACAAGCATTCATTGATATCTAGAGATGTGTATTGGAAAGTAATAATCTTTATAAGCAATAACTTAGGGCTGGGAACGTTAAATGCTCTAAAGTTCAAAAAACAATGTACAAGGTCTTCCGTGATTGTGGTAACAACACAAGCAGTTTATATCATAGCAATGCTGATGATGCAGGATAGATCAGGTCCGTAAAAAAAAGTCTGTTTTAACCCTATTATAAGTCCCATTTTGTTCATCTCAGCTTCCAAAAAAGTACATTTTTGATAAGTTATCAACTCTCATGCATGTTTTCAGCCTGGAAGTTTATCTAATCTGCATGCAGACATAAATAAAGAAAACATATGCTTTTGCGCATTAGTGCCACCTTAATATTCTGGACTAGAAAAACATGCATGCAGAACCATATAATTTTTATGTGCACTATACCCGTCGCCATTTCAACCAACAAAATAATCTCCTGGGACTAAATTAGCTATACTCATTGGCAAAGCGTCGATAGCCAGTATATTTTTATCATTAATTTTGCCTTGGTACAAGAGATGGTCATAACATTGATAGTAATTTCACCCGTTTTCTGCTTGGGTCAGCTGTTCAAAAGCAAGTTAGCTTAAACCGGGGTAAAGCAAATTTTTAAATTCATTTTAACCGCTTGTTTACAAAGACTTAAATATCTTTTTTTCATAAACATTTTCTGGACCGATAGAAGTCATATTTTTTAAAGTTTTAAAGCGAGCAGTAGTTTAGAAGCACGTAAACTCAAACACTGGGGCCGGTTGTTCCTAAGCCGTTTAGCTTAACCCTGCATGGGTTTAAGGAAATCTTTACATTAAACTTTTTAATTGCTTGTTTACAAAGTTGAATATCTTTTTTCGTAAATAGTTTTTCACGGGTGGAAGTAATATTTTCTAAAATTCTAGAACGAACAGTGCTTCAGAAGCACATCAACTAAAAAACTGATCATGAGTTAATACTTAACCTAAGGTTGGCGGTAACCTAGCTTTAAGTTATGAAGAATGGTGTAAAAGCCGTTCATAGCCCAATCCAATATGACCTTGGAAAACGACGTATCAAGCTCATTGATATAAATAAACTGCAACCTTCTTTATACAGCAAACACGTAATAGTAAAAAAAAACCCACCGATCGGGGATGATATGGTCAACCGTTTAATAATGTGAAATATTGCCCACCGCAAAGCCAGAAGAGACCTATTTTATTTCCTACATTGAAACTTTGTAGAAAACGAAAGGTTTGGCTTCACATCCCTGTTGTAACTTTATGAATCGTGAGCTAGCTCACTATTAATTTGAGCTATTTTTAACGCAGTCTTTCAATAAAGATATTAATATTATTACTCACCAGAGCAAGAGGCGCCCGTAAAACCTTGTCTACATCTGCATGTGAAACCATTGTCGATGTTAATACATGCAAAGTTACCCCTACAGTTGTGCAATCCCAAGGAGCAATAATCGACATCTATAAACAATAATGAAAAAGAGGAATCTGACTTTGTATGTTTATCATACCACTTTACCCCATTCCTTAGAGCTGCAGAGTTAAATTAGACTATTAAAAATCAGAGGCTATTAAAAAAATCCTCCAAATTTTGCAAATTATTAATGCTCACTGCCTCAATGATAATGATGATGATAACAACATATACTACCACTGTCGACGGTAAAGAAAAAAAGCTGCTATAGATAATATAAAAATCCCTGATAAATTGAAGGTTTTTAGTGCATGTTCCCAACTCATAAAAACATAAAAATGTTGCAAATATCACTGGATGAATGCATAATATTTACTTCATTTAAATCACTCATACAGAATATAATTTCGAAGCTGAAATTTGTATGGATTCAATTATGAAATTGACCCTTTTGCTATATGAATTTAGCGACATAACCTCATTAGTTCATGTGTGCAACTTTTTCCATCATTTTTACTTTCAAATTTTTCCCTTGAATCTTGATTATGTACAAAATTGATTTAAACTGCAAACCTAAACGACAATCTCTTTTACCTTGTGAAGTACATTCCACTCCAGCATCGTCAGAATGTCTGCAGTAATAACTTCTCCATCCCCAATTGAGTCGAGGGCAACTTTCTAAATTTTGTTCATTTCCAGTACAGCGAACGTTGTCCAACCAAATCCTTCCAAAACCATCAGGAACTTGATATCCTCGAAGAGCTCTACGAGCATTCCGATAACCAAGTTGACGACATGCAACGCGGGCATCATTTATGTCCCAATCATTATCACAAATTGTTCCCCATTTTCCTGAATAGAATATTTCCACACGACCAGTGCCACGCGATCTATTTGGTCCTTGTAACCTGAGAGTGGCATCTGAAATTATGGCAACCAGAGTTTTAAAATACAGCAAGCCAGGTCTTTTAGAACAATACACAAAACACGAAGCATTCAGTACCTGTTAAAAAATAGCTACAACATGAGAAGCGCAATGAATGACAACTTGTTTTACCAAAACTAAATACTAGCTTTCTTAATTTTACTATCGCGGAGCAGAAGCTTTGAATGATTACGCAAAATTTACTTGCAGTAACATGTTAATTATAGTTGGGTTCTCTAATAAGGAGGCCAAAGCTGCTTGGACTTAAGAAACACTGCATGGTTCCTATTAACATTTTGAAAGTTGCAGGCACCGATCTAAACCAGCGGAGAACAATTGCTAAATCGGACGACCACAATGTTACTTTCACAGGCTTTAACAACACCAAAGTGAGTCATAAAGTTTCATTTCTCTTTACAGATTTCCACATCTATTGATCGGATTCGAACTCTTCAGGCATCTTTACTCCTAAACTGAGGGGACTTTGTTCGGAATGAAAGAAGGGTGATGGTAATAAGGACACGACTCACGACGCAGCAGATGAAATACTCTTACGACTGCATGCCCTGGTAATAAGTCGTTGCATAATTTTTCATCAATCGCAGGAATTTAATGACGCGTAAGATCTTGAAAGGTTTATGTTTAGAGAAAATTCTATGCAGTCCAATTCGAAGAGGGCGTAAAAGTTTAAACATGGTTTATATTTTGCATTTTTTACATGCAATTCATTTTATACATGCAATCAAAAATAGGTTAAAGAAACGATGGTGAGGCTAAATGAGGTTTATTCATTATCTATCGTTTTATTTGCATTCGACGGGAACAAAATGCGACCTATATACCGTAAACAAGCAAACCTATGGTCACCTTTGCAAATAGAACCAATTCCAGAACTTGGTGTTTCACAGCATTGATAGGATCCTTTAGTATTTGTGCAATTTGCCTTTAAAGGACAGTTGTATGTTGAATCTGAACATTCATCTTCGTCTAAACAAAGTTTTTTAATTTTTATTTACGGCAAGGCAGTGTATTCCTCGATGTTCCTGTGCGGGATACATTCTAAGACCTAGGGAAATTTAATTTGGTATGAAGAAATATCATGCAACTACCTTGGCAGAAGGTTCCATTTCCAGCAAATCCACCATTGCACGTGCATTGATAAGATCCAGGAGTGTTCCTGCAAAAAGCATCTGAGTGACAGTTCCCCGTTGAACATTCATCGATGTCTATGGAAAATTAATAATATAATTAAATCACCGAGAAACTGAGAATGTATCATTAATAATACAATTATTCAACCTGCCCTTGTTTTGAGTAACTGTTCCTAAATTTCTCCCCACCGTTGGTTATGTCATATAGGTCCTCGCGTCGATGAGAATCACCGCGGACCGATATTTTTTTGGTTTGTGGGCCGGCTTACATTTTTAAATAAAGTTTGTAATGAGTATTTATAAGATAAATTTCAGAAATGGAACCTAAATTTATATCATCATATTTCAATAAATTTTTAATATCATTCACTTGAAATCGGAATAACGAGCCAGTTATTTTTAGTCAACACATTTATGCATCAAAGCAAGGACTTATATCACGTGAGCAACGGTGGTCCAGTGAACTTAAATAAGACTGGAACTCACTCTCTGACTTTCCCTCATTAATGAGTGAAGCCAAGATGGCGGATCATGAAGCCTTCCCAGTGAGCTCCACATATATCTGGAGTAAGACCTTAAGACTTCCGTGAGGCCAAAAAGTGAAGCCAAAGATGGCGGATATTGAGGCGCTATAGTACGTCAGTTTCAGTCTTCCTATGTGTGCGTGGTCAACCAAATTCGTATTTTTAACTTTATTTTTTCCTATTTTTGAGTAAAAAATGAGGGTAATTTCAATGAAAGGTGTTATACAAAAGCTTTGTATTGAGATACTTTCATATTTCAATTAAATTAACAAGGAAATAAGAGAGATATCTTACACGGAAAACTAGGGAGTGACGGATTGTTGATGTTTTCGCCTTTTCGCAAATCACAACATTTACTCACAGAATATGCTTCCGAAAAAAACATAAATAAAACTCTTCTCAGTTTAATTCATCTATATAAGTCTTTCATTCATGTAAAAAATTAATAGGAAAGAAAATTATGCTGAAAAACGTACGAGTTTGAAATAATACTAATATATGATTATGAAATTTATAAACAAGACTCATAATGCACGTATAAAAGAAACCTTAAAAAGAGCCATGTGCCAGGAAAGCTGGCCAAAAAATAAAGGACAACTAGTGTTGAAGCGTTTCGAAAGCAAAAACGAAACAAGAAATTCGAAACATAAGGTGGAAATATATGAAAATAACTCAAAATTAAACAAATCTGAAATGCGTAGTTGAATTTACGGCGAAAAATGCATATTTACTCACTCGTACAATGCGGCACCCACATCGGGTAGATGCAGAGAAACAGATTCTCAGTAAAATGAATAATTTTTTTCTATTCTTGTGCTCTCAAAATGATGAAAAACACGAAAATCTGAGGGTTTCGGGAACGTCACTCCTGGTCAAAAACAATGAGAAATATTTGGCCGCGCGAGTTAGGAGACTGAAACTGACGTACTATAGCGCTTCAATTTCCGCTATCTTCGGCTTCACTTTTTGCACCCAAAGTTCTTACTCCAGATATATGTGGAGCTCACTGAGCCTTCCTTGTAGGTATGATCCAGGCCTCTGGCGCGGAAATTTCTAAGGAAAAATAAAAATTGCGCCATTTTACCTACGAAATTTCCGCGTGGAGGCCTGGGTCATACATACAAGAAAGGCTTTTTCCGACAGAGTCAGCGTTCCAGTCTTTTTTGCTCCTGATTAAATAGGTCACGCATTCCGTCCATCTTGGTTTTCTCTATGGCACAAAATTTTGCAACTTGGAAGTAAAGGTGCACTATTATTATTCGTAAAAATTATGTGCTGTTATAATAATTATTCGTAAAAATTATGTGTTATTTTAATCAGTATTCGTTTGTGTTTTCGTTTACGTTTTCTTCTGGAGTCGCTCCTTTTTTGGCCCAGACGCGACAGTCATTTTGTCTTGACTGGAGCCTATTTGTCGCGACACACAAAACGCACCAATTCGACCATCTCCGACGTGATTACCTTTGGTTTGTTCGCTGTGGGTTAAATTGAGAGGCAGGACGAAGCATAGACTATGAGATATGGAGTCTAATTCTTAACACTGGTTAGCTTGCGCATAGTTAAGATGCAAGTTGTAACAAATTGCTCATGTAGTGCTACATCGCTTACCAGAGCAAGTAACGCCGTTCCCAGTGAAACCTTGATTACATCTGCATGTAAAGCCATTGTCAGTGTCGATACATCGAAAATTACGTCCACAGTTGTCCAATCTCAAGGAGCAATAATCGACATCTATCAACAATAAAAGAAAACGTAAAAGTAAAAAAAACTGAAAGGAATCTCGTTTTTAAATTTATCATCCGCCTAAAGCTTTTTTTACGTTTGCGAAACATTTTGCTTTTTTTAAACTCGTATTATTTTATATAATCTCAATGTGATCTCACGAGTATTTAGGGCGATTTAAATGGTGTACATTACAAAAAAGTTAAATCAGGGTATTCTCGCATAAAATTAAATTCCGGCAGCATCTTTTAACTTTTTTGACGCTTGGTTCGTGCGAAGGCGGCACGGCCACAGTACGTATGGCACACACAATTTTTTTTTTTTAGAAAACTGTAGAAAACAATCTCAAGCAGTAAAAATACAAAGAAAAAGCTTGCAGATATCGTTTGTAAACTCCGGGAAATCGTGCTACATGGCTACACATCTTGCAACAAGAAGGAATTCATACAACCGGGAGAAATCTAGGCCGATTAGAGCCATCCAGTAACAGAAAAATTGTAGTTATTTTCCAGTTTCCAATAATAGTAAAATAATTTTGCACTTTTACATTTATAGTAAGTGACAATAACTAAGCACCAAAATCCCGATCACCGCTGAATTACAAAGACCGTAGAAGTAAGAAATTTCGCTACAGGTTTCAAATTTTTGCAAAACAAAACTTTTTTTGGTTGTTTTTCGCAGTCAGCTGAAGCCCGCATGAAAGTTATAGCTAACCTCTGCTGACCCAGAGCAAGGTAAAAGGCCCTGGGAACGAGGTTGCAACCTCTGGTGACGTCAGTTTTTTAGGCATTTTAAAGTTTGCCACTGAAAACCCTTCACCCAGAGCATCAAGTTGTGCAGCTAATGTTAATATCTGAAATGTTTATGCATTTTAAAATCATATAAAGACTGCCGTAATGCATATACGTATACAGGCATTTGCTTGTACTCTTGAGTGTGAAATGCTTGAAACAAGACTTTTCCTTCCTTTCTCTTTTCCATCTTGGTCTCTTGTCGCACAAGCTATCTTGGTCTTGGAATTACTAATTACCCACTAATCTATAAGCGACAATCTCGTTTACCTTGTGAACTACATTCCACTCCAGCATCCTCGGAATGACTACAGTCATGTCTGCCCCATCCCCGATAGTGATGAGGACAACTTTCTAGATTTTGTTCATTTCCAGAACAACCAACTTCGTCCAACCAAATCTGTCCTGAACCAGAAGGAACTTGCCATTCTCGAAGAGCTCTAAGAGCATTCCGATAACCAAGTTGACGACAGGCAACGCGGGCATCATTTATGTCCCAATTATCATCACAAATTGTTCCCCATTTTCCTGAATAGAATATTTCAACACGACCAATGCCTTGTAACCGGGATGGTCCTTGTAACCTGATCGACTTATCTAAAATAATGACAATAAATTAATATAATAATTATAGACATAGCTGGTCATCAATGACTGGGTTTATCAGGAGCATTAAAAAAAGGCCGCGCGAATGCATTTTGCGGTTGTGGCATTCTACATGTACTATATATATTCTTACCCCAATTAAATCTAAACTTAATCGAACAGCATCAAAAGGATGGTTTATTTGTTCCTCGTGGAGGAATTGCGAAATCAAATCGCACATCGAAAAATTAGTCACAGATTTCGAGCAGTGCACGGTGTACCACAACTCTTGGGAGACAAAACTGTGACGTAGATAAATACGGTCACATACACTTTTCAAATTCTAGTATATTTCGCGCGAAAACACACTTGGGTCGACGAAAAATAATAAAAAAAACAAAAAGAAAACAAAACCTAGGCGAATTTTCAACTCCGTCGCTCACGCTAGAGTACAATAAATAAATAATCTGGGGTCACCTCTGCAAATAGAAGTATTTCCAGAATTTTCTGTTCTGCAGCATTGATAGGATCCATTAGTATTGATGCAGTTTGTTTCTGAGGCACAATTGTGTTTTGAATTAGAACATTCATCGATGTCTAAACAAAAATATTTTTATTTACAAGAAAGCTGTATTCCCCAACGTTTGTCCTGAACGCGTTGTAAGACCCGAGAAAATCATAATTTTGTATGAAAAATAATCATGCCTTGGCAAACGATTCCATTTCCAGTAAATCCACCATTACATGTACATCGATAAGACCCATAAGTGTTCACGCAAAAAGCATCCGAATGGCAGTTGTTTTCTGTTGAGCATTCATCCATGTCTAGATAAGATATTACCCCTTGTCATTGCTCTAATAAAAATTTGAAGCTGTTTTTATTGATAGTTTATTTAATGATATCAAAATTCATGGTATCAAAAATACGCGTATTTGCGGGGCTAGCACCAGTAAACTGTAAAAATATTGGAACAATAATTTGGTCGCAATCTTTGAAATCTAATTGATCACGAAGGTCAAGAGTTTTCACATCCAAAAAATTGCGCCACCACATCATCTGGGAGAAAACGAAAGCTTAAAACAGGTAGTAACATGCACATGCATAGGCTACACAAGTTTCTTGAAATTGGTAAGGTTTAGACCTATCTTCTTGCTAGTTGAAGACGACGTTTTTTTTCCTCGTTCAAATTCTTCAAATTTTTCATGAATAAATCTGGTACCTCGCTCGTTACTACATAAAGTTAAATGATTTGGATTACTTAGTTCTTTGCGTAGAAAAAGGTAAATTCAAAGTGAAATTGGTTAATTAAGAAATGTACGCTAGTTTATGGCAAATTTTTGCTCAAAAAGGGTTAGTTCGTTGTTGAAAGTTATTTGGTCAATTAAACAATGTACGCCAGTTTATGGCTAATTTTTGCTAAAAAATACAATTTTGAAGGAACTTCTCACTCCTCAATGCTTTCCCCAGTTCTTTTGAAGGCGATTTTTGCTTCAATTGCAATCATATATTCGCTTTATTAGCATTACATATGACTCACCATAGCAGAAGACCCCGTTCCCGGTAAAACCTTTATTACATCTGCATGTATAGCCATTGTTAGTGTTAACACAATGAGAATATCGCCGCCTACATTTCGGCAATCGCCCCATCGAGCAATGGTCGAGATCTATAATAAACCAACAGTAGAAATACACAATAGAGACCTGGAGCGTGCACGCTAAATTTACCTCTCGTTGCTAAATACATCAGAAGCAGTGGATTGCTTTCTTACATTACTGCTGAAAATCACGAGATTTTTTAGAACGTTTCTAATTTAGCGAATTGTTGCACACTTTAAGATAGTGGAGTTAAAACACAAAGTTTGTTAGCAGCTTAGCAAACGCCACTTAGTAAACGTCAACATTGCGGGGCTCTCATTTCTCAAGTAAAAAAATTTCCGGACTTAGCGACGACGAAATTGATAAATTTATAGATGAATCCACAGCTAAAAATATGCCACGAGCAACTGCATGGGGTGTTTCCGTATTAAAAGGTAAGCTTGCGCTATTCATTTAGGTCATTATGTGTTTTATAGTCCAAGTGGATAATTATCAAAAGCATTAAAGCACTCTTTGTTCGTGCGTCATCGGATTTAACATGAACGAGATCATAAACAAGATGCTCCGAGTTCATATCAATACAGCAGCCGGCTTCGCCTTGTGCAGCATTGAACTTCTCGTTCCTTGTTTATGAACTCGTGGATGTAAAACCCAAGAGCGCATTCACAGAGCGCTCTTTTCGTTAATTACCTTGTGAAGTACATTCCACCCCAGCATCTTGATAATGTCTGCAGTTATGTCTTCCCCATCCCCGCTGGTGGTGAGGACAACTTTCCAGATTTTTTTCATTTCCAGTACATCGAACTTGGTCTAACCAAATCTGTCCTGAACCATCAGGAACATTCCATCCTCGAAGAGCTCTAAGGGCATCCCGATAACCAAGTTGACGACAGGCAACGCGGGCATCATATATGTCCCATCCATCATGACAAATTGTTCCCCATTTTCCTGAGTAGAATATTTCCACACGACCAGTGCCATTTAGCCTTAATGGTCCTTGTAACCTGAGAGTCATATCTAAAATGGTGGGAGCGAAAGTTAGAAAATGTAGCAGGTCATGATTAATTTAGTTATAACAACGAGCTCGATTCATTTTTCTCCTTGTAATTCTTGAGCTGCATTTAAACACCGGAAAGAATATTTAAAAACTGGTGGATTTTCTTTACCTTTGTGACTCTTTCCTCGAAACAGAAGTATTTCTAAATTATATTTAACCCTTTTACTGAGCAACCGGTGCCAGAATTATTTTGGTTATAAATAAAACTTTCCGGTGTTTAATGCAGCTTTAATCTGTGCAACCCGCCTCTTAACTTCAACCCGAAATTACTACCGGCGCAGAGTAGAAGAAGAGTATAAAAGTAGAGTTGGGCAAAAGCGAAAAGTATAAATGCAACAATCAACATTTTTTTCAGTATCTTAATACTGGCTGTTTATTCTCCATTGCATTTCTACATCTTTACTTGATGTATGGACATGTAGGTGCATGGTAATAATGACTGGCATTTGCGCCAATGCGCGAATGTATTACGAGGCCTGAGTTTAAGAAAATAAATAACCTTTTTAAATCTTTGAATAATCTCATTATTTCTATTTTTGTGGTTAAAATTTGTATGAAATGGTAAAAGAGAAAAAAATATTTCTGAGAGAATTTCATGCTGTGAGTAAAAGAGAAAAAATATTCCTTCGTATCAAAACAATTAATCGATCATTAAGCATCCGAGATTTATAACTGTAAGGTTTGTCTAAAGTAATTGCGACGTTTTTATAATCGACTACTTGTAAGTATACTCTTCAACAATGGTTGATGGCGCAATATTAGAATAATCTTTACGTCACCTTTGCAAACAGAACCATTTCCAGAATTTTGTGTTTCACAGCATTGATAGGATCCGTTTGTATTTCTGCAATTTGTCTCTGAAGGACAGCGGTGTGTTGAATCAGAACATTCATCTTCATCTAAGCAAAAATTTAACATATAAATTTCTGAAAACTGAAAACATTTTATCCATGAAAAAGCCGGGATATCTTCACATTTTCCCTGAATTTTTTTGCTGAGGAAAGAAAATTTACTCTGAGAGTGCTCATACAAATACCTTGGCAGAAGGTTCCATTTCCAGTATATCCATCATTGCATGTGCATCGATAAGACCCAGGAGTGTTGGTGCAAAAAGCTTCGGAATGACAGTTGTTTACTGTTGAACATTCGTTAATGTCTAGGGGAAAATATTATTATATCACCTAAATGTTGATCCTAAGGACACTGCCCGGTCTAATAATCTTTTTAGTTTGTTCATTTAATGTATCGAAAACACACTGGACGTTTACAGTCATTATAGGCTCGCGTATCGTATGTCATGCTTGATAACAACTATAAAACAATAACAACTTCAAAACGTAAGGATATATAGACCCTTGAAACTGTATAAATAGCACCTCTGATATTGGAAGGCAGTATACAATGTGTGTAATATACGTTGACATCAGGAAGAGGGTCTTGTGGTTGACAAGGGAGAAGGCCTTTAATAAATTATTTCTCATGCAACTGCCTTTTTAATGAAAAGTTTTATATCCAAGGTGCTACGGCTAGGATGAAACCACATTGAGATTTAACATTCTCTGCAATTATTTGCAGCCGGAATAGCAGAAGGTATAGTTCTCACCTTATATCGACAATTTCACATTTGCATCCTTCAGCTCAATTCCTTAACGCTATTAATTGTTTGGAAAAATTCCTGCAAAGCTATATATTAATAAGAGCACTCACCAGAGCAGGAAAAGCCGTTCCCAGTGAAACCATGATTACATCTGCATGTAAAACTATTGTTCATGCTAATACATTGCGAATTGTATGCACAATTGTCCAATCCCATTGAGCAATAATTGACATCTATAAACAAAACACGAAAACACAAAATAGTAAAATTAATAGAGAATCTGATAATGTATGTTTAGCATACGAGAAACCCTTTTCCACTGGTTTAGAAATATCAAATTACTATAGCTCCATGATCTACATCTTATGGTGTAGAGTTCTTTACTATTCATCATCCCTGTATTTTTTCAGTACATTTTACCATGTCCGAAATATGCTTTTCCACTTTCTATGCTTTTCCAATTGATTAATTAGGCATGATTTTATCTTCATTATTTTACGTAATATAGCTACTTCACGGAAACGTTCCGAATTATTGCTGCATGTTTAGTCCTAGGAACAAAAGCTTTTTTAGCTCTCCCCATATTTTTTTTCGAAAAAAACGATAATTGCAGTTGCATGCTTATTTATGTATTCAGTTCTGCATTCAGTTCTAAATTCCTTGGTGATAATATAAAAAAATGATCTAAACTACAATTCTAAATAATAACCTTGACGTGAAGTACATTCCACCCCAGCATCTTTATAATGTCTGCAGTCATGTCTTCCCCAATGGCGGTGAGGACAACTTTCCAGATTTTGCTCACTCCCAGCACAATCAACCTCGTCCAACCAAATCTGTCCTGAACCATCAGGAACTTGCCATCCTCGAAGAGCTCTAAGAGCATTCCCATAACCAAGTTGACGACATGCAACGCGAGCATCATTTATGTCCCATGCATCATGACAAATTGTTCCCCATTTTCCTGAATAGAATATTTCCACACGACCAGTGCCATTTAACCTGGATGGTCCTCGCAACCTGAGAGTCGCATCTAAAATTATAGGAAGAGTAAATACAGAAACAATTGAAATATTTGGAACAATATATGATAGCATAAATCAAACGGTATAATTATGCCAATTTTTTCCCATTTCACTTCTTTAGCTTCATTTACCCACCGGAAATAAAATTTCGGAATGGAAGATTTTTTCTGGTAAAAAATATTGCAAATTTGTGATTCTTTCCCCGAAAAAGAAATAATTCCAAATGAAATTTAAAGTATTCTACTGCACATTTGTTCCAGGAGAAATTTTTTGTTCCAAACAACCTTTCCGGTGTTTCATAATAGAGTTGATTTTCGCGGTTTCGCGGTAAATGTGTTTATGGCCGGAATCTGAAGGTTCTAAAGATCGCCAAAAACACATTTATGTCCAAGAACATCAAATGTATTACTATTATATTAACTTAACAGGCAAATGCCCGCCAAAGTTAGTATAATGCAGCTTTAATCTGTGTCAGACCGCCTATTAACTTGTAACGACGCCTCTGCAAAGAACAGCAATAACTTAAAGTGGAGATGGGAAAAAGCGAAAAGCATATAAATGCAAGAACCAAAATATTTTTACGGTATCTTAATGTTGGTTTTCCATTCCCAAGTATATATATTGCTACATTTCAAAAAAATGCACTCGTTGTATGAACATTTTTATGAAGTTATTCGAAGGTATCTTTCTTTTTAAGTGCATGATTTGACGAGGAACGAGATTTGTACAAAAAAGCCGAGATAAAAGGCATGCATTTCCACTTGAGACAAACAAGAAATTACTAAATTTGTGTTATTAGCCGTACGAACTTACGGTGGCCCAAAGGCGACAGCGGAAAAACAATTATTCTATATTTTTTAGATAAGAGCGCCTATAGGGGGCCATTTAAATAGGCAAGTTGTCCCCTTAACTGGCTACTGACTAATTTTATCAAAGGAGGCGAGTATTCCCGGTTTGAAAATGACGTATAATTGTCAAAACAGCACAAGAAATCTTTTAAAAAATACAAAAATCAAGAAACACAGAAATCTAAAAAAACAAAATGTATTCTTGGGCTAATTTTAATTGCGACGATGTTAATCATACTCGGGGAGGTGGGCCTGGGCGCTATCTAAGGCCCATTTTAAACGTGAACTATCCATGGGTCGAACTTATATCGACCAAGTTCGACAAAGTTTGGCGTTGGTTTTAAAAGTCGAACCGATCATATGCCGAATCAAATGTGCCTTAATTCTGAGAAAAACTTGTTTTACTATTTTACCGATTTGGTGGTAAAAATTGCGCCGTAAATTCTGCTGACCAGTGGCATTGGGCGCTCGCGTAATAAATGCATTACGTCGAACTTTGTCGAGCTTAGCCGAACGTTTGAAACAGGCCTGAGACGGGCCTAAGGTCATAAGTTGCATCTGCCGGGACTTAATATTTCTTTAAGGTTAGTTGATGGCGCAATATAAGAATCGTTTACGGTTACCTTTGCAAATAGAACCATTTCCTGAACTTTCACAGCATTGATAGGATCCAATAGTGTTGGTGCAATTTGTCTCTGCATGGCAGCGGTGTGTTGAATCAGAACATTCATCTTCATCTAAACAAAAATATTCTATTTACGCCAAAGCTGTTTCCCCCACTGTTTGTCCTGAATGTATTGGAACAACAAGGAACATTTAATTTAGTTTGAAGAGTAAGGATGCAAATACCTTGACAAAAAGTTCCGTTTCCAGTAAATCCACCATTGCATGTGCATTCATAAGACCCAATACTGTTCGTGCAAAAAGCTTCTGAATGACAGTTGTTTACTGTTGAACATTCATCGATATCTATGAAAAATATTATTGAATCACCTAAATGTCAATCCTAAGGGACACTGCTGGCTGTAATAAATAATATAAATATTGGTTCGTTAATTTAAGGTAGTTCAAAGGGATTTTTGTTTTCGTCGGGTTGAAACTTGTTAAATATTCCTTATACGAAGGTCGTACGTTACAATTAATAAGGGCTGTTTAAATGATTCCGCGTGGATCCAAGCAGTAGCAGTAGCATATGATTGTTTAAAAGCTCAAAAAGACTTATTTTAAAAACTCAAAAACACCTCACGTTTTGTTAAATGTCGGGTAAGGGTAACAGGACTCATGTAAAACGGTGGTTATATATATATTTTTTAATTCATCTGGTGAGTAATGTGCTATTAGTAATATACATAGTGACCAGCTAAGGCGACAAGCTTACACTGAAATATATTATAGTAATGTATGTTTCAATTTTGAAGAAGAGGCAGATTTTGGTTTTAGCCCGTCGTATGGAAATAGCTTGCTGGAATCTGGATTGCTGGTCTTGTTTTCCTTTTATGGTAATTAATAGGTGGCACACAATACATACTAGGTGGCACACAAAAAGATTAGCTTATTGAGTTATTGTCATCATAATGGTGGTAGACATAACTGATTTGAATACACTGAGACAGTGAAAACAATTCAAAAATATCAGTAATAAACACATAGAGATTACATTAGTAGCCAAATGCGGCTACATACAGTGCAGTCTAAAGACAAACAATGTAATCTACTGATATCAATACAACTTTTGTGGGTAGAGATGGAATTAAAAAAATATAGTTTGTCTGTAGGTGATAAATATCCTTCGCTCTTAAATTATCAATATAATGCTACCAAATGCTACGCAGCTCTGCAATTCAAAAGGTTTATAAGATGAAAGACAGCAAGGTTACATGAAATGGATAAAACATCAATGCCGATAACCTAAGATAAAGTGAAAGTGATACATGATAAAAGCAAAATGTTTGTCTAGAAAATGCAGACTATATGCTTAAAGTGAATAACTAAATGAAGTTTTATTCAAAGTTACAGTACCATAAAAAAAGGGTGAGGAGACCGTAATTGACTTTCTCCTCAACATTTCAAATGTTAAATATGACTATAGCATAACATCACATTATCAATGAGTTTGGCTCCAACAGTTACTGCTGAACCATCACAAGCAAATAAAACTGCGGTATAATTAGAAGAATTTTTTTTAGAATTTCTTCGGCACTGGAGGATGTTGATGATATCAACTTAATATGTTTACATTATCGTTCTTGGGACAGCTGTGCTCAGACATACGTAAGACATGACGCTTCAAAAGCTGGCAAATAAACGATAGGTCGAGTCTGGTGTGCTTGTTTACGACAGATGCTTGTTGCGATCAATTCTTCCTTCGGCTGAACAATTCTCAACCACTCATGTCATTAATTGATATTTTACTCACCATAGCAAGTAATTCCGTTCCCAGTGAAACCTTGATTACATCTGCATGTAAAACCATTGTCGGTGTCGATACATTGAGAATTACGTCCACAGGTGTCCAACCCCAAAGTGCAATAATCAACATCTATAAACAATAATAAAAGACTAAAGAAAAATTGCACAACATATTCTCGCCGAGGAGGCAACTAAAGCATCACAGATCAAGTAAAGAATATTAGACATTGTGATAAGGAATGTAAGCGTGCAATTTCATGACAACGTACCTTGACCTTGCATGAGTTGTTTGCATGTAATGCTGTGTAAGATAGTCATACTGTGGTTAAAATTAAAACATGCAAGAAATAAACCTACCTCTGAAGGTACATTCCACTCCAGCATCTTCAGAATGAAAGCAATCATGACTTCCCCAACCTTCATCATCGTTTTGAGGACAACTTTCTAGATGCTGTTCATTTCCAGTACAACCAACTTCGTCCAACCAAATCTGTCCGTAACCGGAAGGAACTTGACCTCCTTGAAGAGCTCTAAGAGCATTCCGATAACCAAGTTGACGACATGCAACGCGGGCATCATTTATGTCCCAATTATCATCACAAATTGTTCCCCATCTTCCCCGATGTAATATTTCCACACGACCAATGCCATTTAACCTGGATGGACCTCGCAACCTGAGCGTTTTACCTAAATTTTTTTGAAATGAGAGTCAATTCTAGAAATCAAACAGTCTTAGGGAACTGCCAACATTATAAATGGTTTACTAAATTGAATTTTAGAAAAATATTTTAACCGAAATCTTTGATTTTTACTATCATCGGTTTGATCTTGCACGTGTTCGAAACATGATCTTGCGCGTGTTTAGCCCAATGTTATGATTTTTATTGGCATTGATATTAGAAATATCATAACAAGTGGAAGTTATGCCCTCTGGAGTAATCGGATTAGATAATACCGAGTGAATTCAAAGATTTTGAAGCCATAACATTGAAAAGAGTAATGACCGATGTGCATCTTACATCAAACCCAAACTCTTTGCAAAGAAGGGTTAACAAAATACGCCCAACAAAATACGCTCATGTGAGTATAATTAACAGTTACTCTGCGAACTGTAGTCGTATATGAGCTGATAGCCGACGAGGCGCGTAGCGCCGAGTTAGCTATCAGCCATATATGACGAGAGTGAAGAGAATAACTGTTTTATTATCTACACAAACTTTGTCGCCCTTTCGGTGCATTTTGGTGTGCTATTATCGACTAGCTTGGATTTCTATTTCACTCAACTCCCCAAATCTTTCAGCAATTTTGTTTACTTTCTCTACTAGACAGATATGAGCTAATATCGGTCTAGTAGCCAACCAATGAAATTGCAGCATATACCTCATATCTGGCGCTTGTGTATAAAATAATACATATTAATATTTATTGAAAATGAGTCAAGAGTTTTGATTGGCCAGCAGCTGTTGGCGAAATCGTCATATCCGCTCGGCAGCTGCCCAAATTTGGACAGTGACGTCACTTCGTCGGATATGAAAAAAATTATTGCACGGTATGACGTCACGCTAATTTATGCGGCTTGTGCCAAAACCTAAAAGCGGGAAAATACGAATGGCTAAATCAAAGGAAAGGTAAATTTTTGCAAATAAATAATAAAACAATTATTGAATTCGGTTCTCGCAGGATATGAGGAATTATCAAGGCCTCGGTTTGTGTTATCCGCCTCAGCCTTCGGCTTCGGCAGATAACACAAACCTCGGCCTTAATAATTCCTCATATCCTGCTCAACCTCATTCAATAATTGTTTAATAAATTATACGGACGTATCAGGATCTGATTCACCGATATCACAAAGGCTTTGATCTTCACGCGACGTTATTATTCCAGCTAAGTGAAACCCGAATTAATAAATTATGTACTCGCTCAAATTATATACATATCAAACTTTCGTAATACTATCACGAACATTTGTCGCAACTTGTGTCCAGTGCCCCGCACGCTGTGAATGACGCGCAATGTCCCACTCATATGTAAACAAGTTGGGGCAAAGACCTAAGTGAAGCCTACGTCAATCGATACTTTTGGCGAACAATACGGTGACTGTACTTCTAAGCCTGTCCAAAAGTCTTTACGAGATTCAGGTACCAGAAGTAGATCGAGATAGAAACTTGTGGCGCATTCACTAGAAGGGATACAGCGGCTACCACTTGAATACAAATTGAGCAGCAAAACAATTCCAAACCCAAAAATTTGCTCTCATTTTGCAATCCCTAAATCGTCAGGAATATGCATAAATTTACTATCAAAATACGCGAAATCTGACGACGATTCAAACGCTGGCGCTAGCTTGAGGCATAGACCTGCGCAGTACACTCCAAAGCTAGTTTTCTGCAGCAGCCTGTACGCGCGGCTCGTTTCTTTCATATAAATCTGGACAAGTCGCGCACATTTAAGCGAAAAGTGCCGATTGAAATAAGAATTATTTTCAAACGAAAGTGCATTTAAAAGATGTCCCAGAACATATACTTTCCATTAATCAGATGCTTCCTAAATACGAATCTAAGAGTACAAGAAGCGCAGGCGAAAAAACTTCAAATTTTGCAGTAAATTTGTGTTGCAACACTAGAAAAATTGACACGCGAGAGTTAAGTTTGATATGATTCACGCCGAGTATATGTTTTTTACAAAATAGTTTAAAACTTAACAAAGCTATGTCTCTAGGAGTTCAATAATTTCTAGGAACTCTATAAGCGTAATGGTTATGTTATCAATAATGTTGCATAGTATTGTAAGGATTATAAAAAGAGTGTTAACCCTACGAAGTGTATGGAAGCGTTTGTATAGATGTACCCATATAATCATATATAGCAAAAGTAGGGCCTAGATATTCAAAATCATGAACCAAAGTAAAATCTGTACATGTATATAGTTACTTCATTGGCGTAATAATCGAAAGTCTCGAATATAATCCATGCATGAGTGTAATCGAGACATAGACGCGATAAAAAAAACTGATTCAAAAAGTGTACATCGACGTATAATACCGTGGAGGGATGCATATGGCTTATCGGAAGGAAATGATTGCGACGTTCTATTCTTTAAAAGGCAATTGAAGCTTACATTAAAATACTGTTTGTGTGTAAGGCATTTTCAACAAGTTAGTTTACACATTATATATACCCAAGCATACAACGCACCACCTGACGGATAAAACACAACTAAACACGTACAGTTACGACTTATCTAGCTGCGTCGTGAATTGTAAACTCTCAAACGAGTCCCCTATGCAGGTTACGTTCCTCCCGTTACTTGAATAAAATATAACCTCTATCCCGGAAAGCGGGCTGAACTGCTTTCATCAAAACACAGGACAAGTCCATCCCGTTAATCAGAATCGCCGACCAAGCCAGCCCCCCAGACCGGTTTTTACAATCAAATTTCCTGTCCTTAATATGAATTCAGCTAATATCAGACAGCATACGCCCATGCAAACGGAAATTTACACTTACACACCAACATTATCATCGCATCCATTTCGCTTATGTCTATTCGTATTACGCTTAATAATATGAGGTTAACACTTTTATGGCGATTTCATGATTAACTACTCTCTACATGAAACTCGCGATATTCTGAATATTTAGCAAAGCAGTAAATTCAGCTTGGTCAATCCGTTTGTCTAATGCCGTGAAAAATTAAATGTCTGAACGACTACATACACTCGATCAGCCGTTCAGACATGAAAATTTTATAGACGCGTTATGAAACGACCCGGTAAACGCGACACATACTGATATCGAACACAGTTTGCCCAGATCAGCGAGTCTGCCACATTCAACCAGCATCATCACAGGATAGCCTGCAAATCTAGTCTACCTGAATACTGCCCGCCTATTGCACCACTAGCATGCAATCATATGCTTCTATAAAGATTGATTGTTTTAGGTTGCACTCCCACAGTGCTCAAATCATAGCGTAGTGTACCAATATTTTGTTAATAGTGACTTCAGTGTTTCAGTTTTGATACAGGTCACAACTATTACATGACGGCAAAAAAAATTATCAGGGTTTCGACTTAATTGTTGCAACAGGAGTGTACAATAATATGCTAGAACCCATGAACATGTGTTGTTGTGCAAACGGAAATTTACACTTTCACACAACCAATATCATCGCATCCCACTAACCCACTTATTTTTCTTACCTCCCGTTATTTGTATTAAATAACATGCCTAAATATAATTCTGCTGCGCTGGCATTTTCTTTTCAGCCACCAAGGTAAATATAGTCTAAATGCATTAATAAACCCCCGTTGCCGTAGCTAAGCCAGCACAATTCTGAATATTGATCTCATACATGTAAATCACATGACATTGCTATTGTTCTTGTTACGAATTATATAATAATACATTGCGAAACATGCATCCTGCTGATTATCTCCACTTGCAGCGTAATTCGTCTCACTAAATGCAGTGCCACTAAGTCGTATACCTAACAACTAATATTTGATAATACCAGCTGGTTCAGCTGTGATCTTTACCTTTATGACATGTCCAATTGGCAGTGGCGTAGCCATGCAGCCCGACAATTTAGTCATGCTTTGCTAATATATTTAGGTGCTCATTTACTGTAAAAAGAATGAATTTCTAAAGAAATGAATGATGATAATAACATAAAATTTGCATAGTCAGGCTGGCTACGCCACTGCCAACTGGCCGTTTCAATTATTTTTCAATCCGATCTGTTCCGGTATATGTCTTAAAACTGTATATTAATTGTGTGTGTTTTTGATTAAGAAAACAATCCATCCTAACTGTATACAAACAATTTCCTTTAGCTTCAAATATTATCTAAAAACAACAGTATACTGTATGCATTAGCTACAATATCTCCTAAAAGAATCACAATAGCTATTATACAGTGATAATTATCATGACATGCACCACAATGCACAGCTTTTCCTCTCATTTTAGACAAAAGAACGATGTTTTAGTGATGCAATTTTAGTGATGCAAATGATGAGGATATGTCGCAGTGCTCGGAAGCTTTCGTCCAATTGGATAATGCTTTTCTATGCTTTCTAAAGAACGAAGCTATGCTATTGGTTGAAACAGACTTAGTAATCTGGTCTGGACCTGCGACACTACCTAAATGATGCAATCTAACGGCTGTTTGATGACATAAAATAAGATCAATGTTTACCAGTTACGACGCCTTCAAATGATGCAATTCTACGGCTGTTTGATGACATAAAATAAGCGTGAATCAATGTTTACAGACGCGTGCGATTGCACGCTAGTGGCGCCATCAGGGGACAATTAAAAGCAGTATATTTCACTAAGCGCTACACAAATACGGAATAACGGTACACTATACGCTATGTTTCGAGAACAGTGCATGTGGCCCGGTGCATCCTACGACTCTGTTAGCTCGACGTCGCTATAGTCAAATGTTTTGCTTTAAATAAGCTGTGCATGGAAAAATATGCTGCGATGACTTACAAACGTTTCAATTGTGCTAAGAGCCTCCGACATTTAGCTGATATTGCATTTTCATACAACCTGTGAGTGTTCGCGTGTACACTCTCATAAAAAAGTGCCAAAACATCGTAATCGTTTACTATTAATTAATGCCTTAACGCCTGAGAGTGTATGCAGTCATTCAGGCATTAAACTGTCTGTAGCAAGCGACAAACAGATCATGTAAAGCTTAACTTATTGCTACTACTGCAGTGGCTTTTGCTTTCTTACATCAATGCGGAATTTAACGAGCTTTATATCGATGTGGCGAAATTGCTGCACACTTTACGACAGTGTGATTCAAACACAAAGTTCACTGGCAGTTTGGCGTTTGGCTTCAATCATAAGGTCTCATAACTCTCATTTAACCGTTTGGCTCCAATCATAAAGGTCGCATGCATTTAAGGTTATACATTTAGCCGGAGTGATGTAGACCGGTGCGATTTGCGCATCTCCTAATCGGTTGCCCAGACTGAATGTTCTGCACAACATAATTTGATTACAGCCAGCAGGAGTTGTCAACGACATGATTGTAATCTATCGTACGTAAACATCACTTACCTGCACTTTCAACAGTTGCAAAATGGGCAAAGAGAACAAGAGCACAAGCTTTGATCAACGCACTCAGAGACATTTTCCTGCTCTCGTTAAATGTCATATTAAACAGGGAATCAAACGCTACATCGTATTTTGTGAACTGTTCAAATTCCTGCCGGATGTCGACGTCCAAGGGGCGTGTTATTTGATGCAAATTGTTATTGGGTTTGATTGTGACGTATAGGTCAACGTTTGTCTTGCTACGACGCGAAAGTCCGTGAGCTTGCCGGCAGACTGAATTAGTAGACCGCCCCTTTTAATTTCCGGCCCCCTAATTCAGACCCCGTTTACACTAGAACGAAAGTTTCCGGATTCATCACGAAAGCGGAATGTTTTAGTACCGGACTCATGTTGCTGTTTACACACGCAGCAACGAATCCGATAGAAAATGTACTCGGTTTTAAGCCGTATCCGGCAACTTTGAATCCGTAAAAGTTTGTGGAAACTCCTATCCAGAAACATTTGAATCCGGAAAATTTTCTTGTGTAAACGCTTTGCACGACGAATCCGAAGAAATTCAAACGTGACGACCAAACAATTCTCCAATAACATATATTGTGAGTGTAAACGGACAAATCCGCATACAGAGACAACTAAAGTGTAGTGTAAACACCTGACGAATCCGATACATGAGTGTAAATTACAATGAATCCGGATAATTTTACAAATCCGGAAACTTTCGTTCTAGTGCAAACGGGGTCTCAATCTGTGAGCAGGCTAGCAAATCTGGCTTACCCAATTACTTGCCCAGCGATTACGCCACAACCATGCAGTCACCGGTGTCGATAAAAACACGCGCGTAAAAAACAAAGAAGCACCACATGCGAGACATTAGCTATGCATAATCTGTGGTCCAAAATAGCGTTGCCATTCTTACCATTTACAACGCCTTAAATGATGCAATTAAACCAAGCTAAATATCTTTGTACATGAATAAACCTCCGTAGCCGTAACTAAACTGTTAATCATTTTTTTTTACTTATCATGTAAATCACATTGCTATTATGTTGTTTTCGAACAAAATAAAGTTTAATCAATATATGCTTCTATAAAGATTGATTGTTTGAGGTTGCCCCACAGTGCTCGAATAATAGCGTAGTGTACCAATATTCAGTTATTAACGACTTTAGTGTTTAAATTTTGATACAGCTAGGTTACATGCAACTATTATATTACATGACGAATTACTACAATGCCAAAAAATTTTCAGGGTTTCGACTTGTCGCAACAGGAGTGAACAAAAATGTGCTAGAACCCATGAAAATGTTTTTAACAATGCTGTTGCCTGTTGAACCTTCTCGAACCATCAATGTTGCTGCATTCATGATTAATATTGTTTATTACTTGTGGGCCATTCACACAGACCCCCAGACGGGTTTTTACACTCAATTCTTGTCTCTATTATGATTCGGCTAATATCAAACTGTGTGTAAATGCAAACGGAAATTTACACTTGCGCACCATCGTGCAATATCATCGCCTTCCACTTACTTTTCTTACCTCCCGCCATTTTGTATTGAATAACATGTCTATATATGATTCTGCTCCGCTGGCATTTTCTTTTCTGTAAACCAAGTTAAATATAGTCTAAATGAATTAATAAACCTCCGAGTGGCGTAACGGACAAAAACGGACAAAGATGGCGCTCTTTGGTATATTTGTACTTTCGATTTCCGGACATTTTGCTTTAAATACAAAATTTAGGACGCGTAGAACTTCATGCAAGAATTACTAAGAATAACTTAGTTATGTTCGTTATAGAGGTAATAGAACATGGATAATAGAATAGAAAATTCAGCCACCATGGTCGATGGATACTCCATTATTTCATCTAACATCATTAATAACGTGTTCCAAAGAATTTTGAACATTTCCAAACTTGTAATTTTCCGCATATATTAGCGAAATTAACAAAATTCTGCGGATTTTTAATTTTTTTTTTTAAAAATAGCTTTTTTTGCGGACACAACTCCACTGTCCGCATAAAAAGGATTTTTGTTTTAGAGGTATAAGGATTCCACTGTCCGTCGGTTTCAAACAGATAGGCGGGATGTCCGAATTTCGGAAACCCCTATATCTCAATTTGAGAGACATATAGGGGTGTCCGAATTTCGGAAACTCTATATATCTCAATGTGAGAGACATATAAGGGTGTCCGAATTTCGGAAACCCCTGTCTCTCAATATAAGAGACATATAAGGGTGTCCGAATTTCGGAAACCCCTATATCTCAATGTGAGAGACATATAGGGGTGTCCGAATTTCGGAAACCCTTATATCTCAATGTGAGAGACATATTGGGGTGTCCGAATTTCGGAAACCCTTATATCTCAATGCGAGAGACATATAGGGGTGTCCGAGTTACGCAGTGCATTGTATCTACAATTATTCGGGTTATATTCTCTACGCAAGTCGAATGGGCAATGGTCAAGTGAAACCAATTTAGAAGTATATTTTGTAAATTGCAAAGGAACATTCTGACAATTTAAAAAGTAAGTTGTCTTAATTAAATTTTCGTTATTGTATGTTTTCGCACGTAGAGCCGGGAATACCCAGCACACAATGAAGATATATAATATATATATAGATTTATAGGTTCTAAAGTTCTTTCAACTTTCGCCTGGCCTCTCGTTCCTCCTCTTCTGTTTTTACCAGAATGAGGCAATTGCGTTTGATCGTGACTGCTGCAACACCGCCAGCTGCAAGAAAAAGATTTGACAAAGATGATAATAAATGTTCAATACTGTACCAGGCGGGAAACGTATTATATTATTTACATATATTTAACGTATTATATATACCTTCGGGTAAATTAACATCCAATATCCAGTCACCTGAGTGACTGAACATTTCTACCAGCCGCAAACATGTCTCAAATTCTCTGTTTGCCGAATTGACACAAATGAAGTTTGGGACCTTGCCAAACGTGAAGTTGAAGTGTTCTGGCAGAATTCGCCCAGATACCGAAGCATGCATGAAGACAACAAATGCTTCAACAGTCTCGTTCATGCCTGCTAATATATTCCCTACAGAGTGAAAAAGGACAACGATTAACCATTAGCTACAGTATTCTGCTACATGAATTGCGTACACAGTAACATTTTCTGCATTGTTTGGACAGAAGGAGGCCAGCCGCTCTGCTTGTGTTTGTCAACATAACAGGAAATTGCGAGTGAAATTATACACACTTCAAATTCAAATTAAAGCAAAATAAGTCAACTATAGGTCCCCAGCAGGCTACGCTTTTACGTGCATCGAAACCTCTAAAATTTACGTGCATCAAGTGAAGTGCCAAAAATCACGCTTGATTGTGGATATATACTCCACAAACTGGAACAATCAGGAACACACACCACATGGTTGGCGGTTGCCTAACAAATTACTAACTATCATCTGTTTAAATTTATTTTTACGCCCCTTAATTTACAAAAAACTTTTCAATACTCATGACGTTCCCCTTTTGCCCATAAAAACCTAAATTTGTGTTTTCATGGCATTCACGCATTGCCTGTATGCATATCGCTTAAGCGCAAGGCTATATAAAAGGCATTTATTAATTTATATATAGTACTTTATTGGTATCAAAACAGTCTCGCCGGGACAAGGGTCTTGTATAATAAGGAGAGTGTTTATATACATTGATCACATACATGCAGTGGCGTAGCCAGCCTAAAGATTTTGTCCCGCTATCTAAATTTCAAGTTATTATAATTATTCCTGCCTTTATAAATTCATTGTTTTCACAGTCAATGAACACCAAAATATTAGCATAGCATGACAAATCGTCGAGCTGCCTAGGCTACTGCATACATTCAGCTGCATACTCGTACTTTACTCGTACTACGACACCGACATTGTCATTTTATTCAATCCCTATAAATAATGACATGCCTACTTCGTTTTTTCTCGGGCAAACAGGGATCATATACGAAGCGCCAATGAAACAAAATGAAAACGCAGCGCGAAAATGGAATTTCAGCGGTAACCAAATATAGATAACGACAGTCTCAAGCAATTTGATCACACATATAACTATATATACATGTGCATAGCATGCCTTTAAATAAAGCCTTTATATATGCTATATTTTTCTTCCAGCCTATAGCTTTGCTCTTAAAAAGGAGGGTTTTTTCTTTCTTCCTACTATAAATCCGAGAAGCCTAAAGCTAGCTAATATCAAAAAGGTTTCAAAATATCGAAACTTAATTGCTGCCGCAGCGAGCGAGCCTGAAGCGAGCGAGCAAGGCAGCAGATCCTAATTTAGAAATGGGGGCGCAAATCAAAATTTGTCTTTGGCGCATTGCATGACGGTACCAGTGGCAGGGATGGAGGAACATATTTTATTTTGGGGGTGGCTGAATTTAAGTTCCGGCCATAGTTGACACGCTGAGAGCATATGTTATGTAGCGTGAGAGAGAAATAATTAACATTCACCTGAACACAATGTAGGATATTTCTTTTGTATTTTAGCAGGCGAACAGCAATTTGACGACCTTATTGTTGACGACCTTATTGTTACACGTTTGTGAAATTCTTTCATGTATTTTGGGGAGGGCTACGATTTTTACCTTGCGCGGTGCGGTGCGTGATACTACGTGTATGGTATGTTAATTTATATTGTGAATAAAGGTGAAAACGTGCTTTGGAACATTGTATTAGCGTATTCGGGTGCCAGTAGATTTTCGATATAAACGAAACATAATACTCTTGTCACCTGCGGTGAAAATTTTTGACGCATTGCATGTTGGAGTTGGTGTCAGGTTATACCATTCCACGTGTTGGCTGCATAAACTTTGGCGAATTTATTTCGAAGAAGGAAAACTATTTCGGTGAGTTTTTTGTAATCAAGTTCATATTTATTCAATGTTTTATTCATATTTAACTGTTCTTTTATATTTTATAAGTTGATATTTTAGACAGAAGGTGAAATTTACGTAATTCTACGTTTTGGCTACATATTATAGTACTGCGAAGTATTAGAGGTATAAGGTATTTTGGTGAGTTTTTTACTGTCGAGTTCCTATTTATTCGATATTTTATTTATATTGTTAAACCATATACTTTACTATAGGCTTTTAGCCTTTTATGCCGAATTATGACTTAAATACTAGGATAGTGCATTTATTTGAGCGATCATTGAATATATCATTAAAAATTGCGTCTGTTTTGTTTGTTTAGCGCGCGGTGTTTATTAACTGTTCATTTATATTTTCCAGGTTGATATTTTGGTCCGAAGGCGAGGCTTCAACTATTGTTATATAATCGAGTCTTTGTTCTCAGTTGCATCAGTAATTGAATGCATTGATTTTTGAATTTTTGTCAGTCATCTGTCATCAGTTGCTGACTCTTTTGTTTTGTTGCTGTATTTGCGCCTCGTTTTTGTGTCTTGTTAAGACACTCACTAGATCATCAAAAGTTTATTTCATGTGTGTTTTTGTATCTCATTGGATTCGTCGTATCCGTTACAGCAAAAGATGGTTGACACGGAAGAACTGCACTTAACAGAAACAACATTTTCATAACGTTTTAATAACTATATTGAGCGATTTAAAAACATAATTGACAAATTTAAGTTCTAGCTGTTGGGGGCTCCGTTGCATAAAAAACACTTTATTGATAGGTTTCGTAGAACATTTCTGTTCTGGAACAATATTGTTTTTGTCATTTTCTTTAAATAATGATAATAAGCTGAGGCTAAGCACTTTGTTCTATATTTTATATTTCCAATCTCTTCTTGAACGTAAAAAAAAATTACCGTGGTTATGATTTCTGTTCTTCTAAAAGTTTAATGTTTTCATTGCATGGCTTACTCACAGGCAGCACTCCCTACCCTATGGGTACCCTAGTACATACCTTAATTGAGAGGCTTATTATCCTCATTTTTCACGCCGGCAGCACTGATGATACTCGACGCCTGTCTTTGCTAGCGGCTTTCCAGCAACATATACATACGCCTTTCCTTGCCTTACGCGAACCGACCACTTTTTCATTTGTGGCATATCTATATATATAAACTCCCTCTCAAAACTACTGGCATTGACAATTGAAGCTCAATATGTTGGATGTGGGAAGAGCGCGCGTGCGAAGTATATCATATGAACATTACACCTGGTCAAAGCGGTAAACTCAACCAATAACAAAGAAAAGTTTTTTCCGTTGTCAGAGAGTTAATTAATAGGAATATCCTAATCCAATCAGTGGACTGTAAAATAAAACAGGTTGTCAGACAACAAGGAATCACCTTCGAGCTTCGGCGCAATTTACTGATATATATATATATATATGAACCAATATCACCAGCATTGTCTTTGTTATCTACGAATAAGAAAGGACCAGCGCCAGCCACCAGCAGCTCACCCGGTTTTGATATAAGATTTAGTGACAGTGAAAAATCATCTCCTCTCATGATTCAGAGGAAAAAGTAAGAGCATCATGAATTAATAATGCCATATAATTATACATATACTTTTAATTTTTTTCCCTATCTTATGTATACAGTTTCAAACTCACTTGAAGCTTCTCCTTCATCAATCCCAACTAGTACAGATCTGCCCGAAGAATTTTCCTCACCATTTTCTGTTGGGTTAAGTAGCGACGCAAATAGATCTTTTATGATCCTTTATGATCTTATATGAAACTAAGCTAAATAGAAAGGCATTGGCGATTGCTATATATTTTATCATATTTGGTTTTTGAGTGAAAATTTGGTTTCAGGTTTCAGAGCGATTTCTTAATTTGTGCTCTATTATGTGAAATAAGAATGCAAATTTTTGTTATTTGATTTTAGATCTTTCGTGTAATCGTTTGCCACACGATACGCCGTTAGCATATGTACCAAGTAGGAGCCCAAAAAAAGTCTAGAGAGCTTTACAATACGATTCAACCGATAGCAGTGGTAAGCGATAAATTCTTATGATATTTTGCAAGTGATTTTATTATATAAACACGCGATAATAATACTTCTGTATCCTGAGACACCATTCTGCAAATTTTCATATCCCAAGCCGACTTTGCGTGCGCTCAACAATTGAAATATCTGGTCACTGAGGATTTACAGTTACATTATTCCCGGCGCTTGTTTGTGCGTGAATCAATATGTTAGATTATAATTTTGTTCCCCAAGACCAGAAAGGCGTAAAGATTGTTAAATATAAACCAATGAATTACAGGCTGTAAAAAAACGCAATCACCAATATATTCATGAATATTTAAGTGAATATTAAGCGGATTTTTATGATCTTTGGCACTCGATCAAGTTCTAAAGTTCAAAGGGTCTTTACTTCGGGTGGAATTATACGTTTGAAGACCCTGCCACGCTGCTCCCTGGTTATATTGGCACATAACTTCATACATGCTAGAGTACTCATTTAAATTAATTATTTTAAAGACACACGTGGGGATAAATGGAACACCATACCCATGTAAATGAGAATGGATACTTTCGATTTTAGGATAAGGCGTTTTTCCATTACGGGCGAAGCGCGCTTAGATTTTTAAAGTAAAATAAAACGATCGGGGCTGTATATATCTAAGCACTGCTAATGCATGTCAACTTGCAATTCGATGATGACATGCAGTTTTTCCGCCAATACATACAAAGCTAAAATGTGTCACCAACAACAGCTAACACTATATGATTAAACCCAGAACTGGATACTTTATACATATAAAGGGTGCGGATAAATGCATGTAGTTCAGGGACACCATGATAAACATAAAATCTTTAATTCAAATCAAAATGCCAAAATTCATTAAAATGGCAAAACGGATAATTTATACGCTATCAGTCGCGCCAAACTAAACTTTTAGTAATATTTTAAAACTCTCAAAATATGTCAAAATTTTCAATAGGACTAAGATATTTTCTTTGCGCATATTTCAGTAAAAAATGATTCGGAGGAATTAGCTCGAGACTGGTTTGTGAAGTTTTGAATTCAAGTTGCATTACTGGAAAGGTACATATACCACGATCTGGCAACCCTTCATGGTTACGAGCAAAGATGGTGAAATACCTTGGACAGACACTCTTCTAAAAGATTCAGTCATTCTCTGCTCGTTCGAACTTGACGATAACAGACATCTCCAAGAAAATACCAGAAAATATTTAAAACGGTGGTACCGGGAGGAAGCTAAAAGGGCTAAGGGTCTGGATTAATTTAAAAAACAAAATATTTTCTACGCTTGTACCTATAATTATACAGACGCAAGATGCTAAATTTTTAAGTGCAGAACCATTGGAGAATATTACCCTCAATATCATTATCGCATGCTAACTAAAATGTATGCCAACATTCAAGTGACTCATTTATCTTCAGGAATAATCACTGATATGAATAATAAAAACTCCCTAAGTATGGACTGCATTGTTTTGAGCTTTTATATTAACCCATTAACCCATTGTAGATACAGTGCACTACGTTACTCGGTTACCCCTATATGTCTCTCACGTTGAGATATAGCTAGGGGTTTCCGAAATTCGGACACCCCTATTTGTCTCTCAAATTGAGATATAGGGTTTCCGAAATTCGGACACCCCTATTTGTCTCTCACATTAAGATATAAGGGTTTCCGAAATTCGGACACCCCTATATATCTCTCGCATTGAGATATAGGGTTTCCGAAATTCGGACACCCTTATATGTCTCTCACATTGAGATATAAGGGTTTCCGAAATTCGGACACCCCTATATGTCTCTCACATTGAGATATAAGGGTTTCCGAAATTCGGACACCCCTATTTGTCTCTCAAATTGAGATATAGGGTTTCCGAAATTCGGACACCCCTATTTGTCTCTCACATTAAGATATAAGGGTTTCCGAAATTCGGACACCCCTATATATCTCTCGCATTGAGATATAGGGTTTCCGAAATTCGGACACCCTTATATGTCTCTCACATTGAGATATAAGGGTTTCCGAAATTCGGACACCCCTATATGTCTCTCGCATCGAGATATAGGGGTTTCCGAAATTCGGACACCCTTGTGTATTTGTAAAAATTCTACTGGTAAGTATAGTTTTCGTAAGTACTAATTTTTCCTCAGATTTTCTCGCTTTTTATTGATTTTGGAGCCATAGTTGGTTCACTCCGCTAAGATTTTCGAAAAACAGTAAAAACGAGGGCACAGTTTTCTTAGTCCGCGAGAAATAGGCTTTTTCACCAACGAAATTTTAACATATATCCGCAAGAAAATGACTTTTATAATGAAACTGACAGTGAAGTCCGCTGGATTTAGTAATTTAATGATATTTTTGCGGAAAAAAATCAAAATTCCGCAGAATTTAGCAAAATTTGGCTAATTATGGCGGAATTTTAAAGTTTGGAAAATGACAAATTTCATTGGAAGGCGTTTAATGCTGCATTTTCCTTTGCAATCAACCTCACACCCTGGGCCTATCTTTAGCACAACAATTTTTTTTAACCTGAAATTTTTATGTGATACATTGACACGCCGTTTTTCTCTAAGAATCGTGGCGATGAACGGCAGTCAATGGGGGCCCTCTGGGCCCATAGTTCTAACCTTACCTTACGTCCGTTATTCCACTGAAACCTCCGTTGCCGTAGCTAAACTAGCACAATACTGAATATTTTTCTCATACATGTAAATCACATGACATGGACAAATCACATTAAAATTATTGCTCTCGTAACGAATTATAATAGCTACATCGTGAAACATGCATCCTGCTGACAATGTCGGTTAGTCTTAAGACCAACAACTAAAATTACGGCTCGTGCTTTTTTACGCTTTCCGAAAGTCTCGCAATTTCCGAAGTGCAGTATCACACAATCCTGCACGGAAAACCATTTAGTATTTTCTTTATAAAATAACTACAACGAAACGATGTTCAAATTCCTAGCGCAAAGCGGCATTGTAAGCTTTCCCTGCAAGATTGTCTCGTACTGCACGCCTACGAACCAATCAAATTGCGTGTTTCATTGTAGTTATTATGTAATTGTTGATATCATCTGTGATATACCTATATGTGTCCAACTGCCCATTTCAATTATTTTTCAATCCGATCTTTTCCGGTCTTAAAACTGTATATCAATTATTTTTTAATTAAGAAAACAATCCATCCTAACTGTATACAAACAATTTCTCTTAGCTTCAAATCTTAGGGCGGATTTCCACTTACAGCGAAATCGTTCGCTAGCGAAATATTTGCATATTTTCTTTTGAATTTTAACAGCATAAATAAATTAGTTCGACTTGACTGTTTCGAATTCAAAAGAAAATATGCAAATATTTCGCTAGCGAACGATTTCGCTGTAAGTGGAAATCCGCCTTTAGTATTACTGAAAAGACGCCGTCCCTCCGGCTAAAACATTAGTACACTGTATGCATTATGCACACTGTATGCAACTAATGTTGATATATGTCCTAAAGCAATCATAATAGCTAGTATTTAAGAATTAAAAAACGAGTCGCGTGCCTTTATGGTGTAATAATGCACGATGGGGGAATGTTGGGAGAATACGAGAGAAGCTTGTAAAACACGAGGCGTAGCCGAGTGTTTTACAAGCTTCTCGAGTATTCTTCCAACATTTCCCCGAGTGCATTATTACACCATAAAGGCACGCGACGAGCTTTTTTAATTCTTTTATAATATAAGAAGAAATTATAGGGCAACAACAAAATTTATTTATCAATAATGAAATTCTCCTTACATGCTATTTAAGATGTTGCTTAGCAACAAAAACTTCAAAAGCCAGAAGCGTGCATTATGGCCTCACAATGCACGCGCGGTAGCCAATCAAATTGCTCGTTATATCATACTTATATTATAAACAGTAATAATTATCATGCAGGGTTTTTCCGCTTAAAACTGTATAGAACTAGTAGAAGTGTAGAACGTATTATATAATACCCCGTAAATTGGTTGAATTGAACGTAAATTGGTTGATGACGATCACGTGATATTGAATAGAAAGTCCCATTTCCCCAGAGTGCAATGGAAAGCGTTCCATTGCACTCTCCAGAATGCAATTGTACTATACATTTTGTTCCATTGCACCCTTAATGCTTTCAGTAAATACCATCCATCAAAATGCTTCTCGCACATATGGTTGTTGATCCATACAGTATGTTTTTTAATAAATTATATTTTTGAAACGAGACAGTCTATTTTGGTATTATATAAAACAAATAATGAATGTTTTCATTCGTGCAATGGTAAAAATATCTTCACTTGGTGAAAGATGGAATGTTTCATTCAACTCGGCTATCGCCACGCCATTGCACACATAAACATTCATTATTTGTATACTATAGAAGTCAAGCTTGATTTAGAATAAAAGTTAAGGTTATTCCGTACGAGATAAAAAGTGTTCAAAAAAACGCACTGGTGAGCGTGAACTTTGCGAGGAAGAGTCATTTTAGACAAAAGAACGATGTTTTAGCTTTTCGAATATTGCGCTGTTTGTAATATATATATCGAAGAAAATTGGGAACATTGAGAATTTTACCTCTGCGTGCACGAAGGTAGACAAAAGACAACCAATTAATAACAATTATATAAAAGCTAGTTTTAACTTCAGTGATTATTAAAAGTTTTAAACGTGTTTATAATCCCAACAAGGATATCAGCTAGAGATACAAGAAAGCAAAAGCCCTTTGACTGTTGTATTTAGCGAAAGAAGGAATCCTGGTTTGGAGTATAGTGTCGGGTCTGCGATAAAAACTCGTGATATTGATGTAAAGCTGAACTACTGTAGTGTTTTTAGCAAAACTTATGAGACTTATGACATGCGCTGGAGATTTTCGTTCACAAATTATGCTGGCAAACGCCAAACTGCTGATGAACTGCTACACGGCAAAATCATTATCATATTGTCGCATCATGAGTGAATAATGTTGTGCTATGTCATTGAGCCCATAGACAGGTGCTGTTAACAATGTTGTTAAACCTTGTTCGAGCATCAATGATGCTGCATGAATATTAACAATTTTGCAACAACAGTTGATGGTTGAATAAAATTTAACAACTATTTGAGAATAATGTTGTTCACAGTGTGCAGTGCAACATTGTTTATACTCTTCTCCTAAAGAACTCCACGTGTTTAATTAAAAGACTTTTACATGCGTTCATGGAAACGGAAATTTACACTTACACAAAACCATTAATAACATCGCATTTCATTTTGCTTACGTGAGTGCGTATTGCGCTTAATACAATTTTCTAGAAATAACGATAAAAACTTGAGTTGTGCTAAAAAGTAAACAAAACGGCAAAAAAATTGCTAGACTTACTTTAGTTAAACATGCATAATGAATTCTTACTTTTCCCATTAAATCTTAAATGGCGAAAACTTACAGTCACTTTTTCAAAACCTTAATTGCCTTAGCATTCAGTGACTTCATTGAGTTCTTCTTGGTTTATTATGGACTGCTTACTTGCATAAATTTGATAAAAAGTGCAATTTCCTACCACGATAAACTACGATAACAAACTGAGTTGTGCTAAAAAGTGAAGAAAAAAATAATATATAATAGACTTATTATAGTTAAAAGGCATAATAATGAATTCTCGCTTATTTCAGTGATATCTCACACAGCGTTAAATGATCATTGTTCAATCATCACTTTTTAAATCCTCAATATTGCTCTAGCATTCAGTGACTTCATTGAGTTCATCTTGATCTATTAGCTCACATCTTTCATCACTTGCTTTGACAGTTTTGCCAACAGCTGATCCTTGATTCTTATTGTCGTCAAAAATTCCAGAATGTAAATCGTCTTTTGACACCAACTGCAAGTTTTCATTGTCACGGGGTGGTCTGTACGATCTTCTACGTCGACGTCGTATCAATATTACCAGCAGTATTATTCCAAGTAATAAAATTAGACCAACAATGATATAAGCCAAGTTCGGAAAAGACAAAAATTCGTTTTCCTGTGATCCTAATTTCCGGTTGAGAATTTCTTTTTCTGCCGATGATAAAGTAATGGAAATAATAAGGCACATACGTAAACACAAGTGAGACCTTAACAAACAGGTTCAGCATTTTGATACTATTTTTCAGATATAAATTTTTGTCTGTCGTGTTGTTCTACTTATCATGCATATCTCGTATCCTGTTATTCTCTCAATCATTGTTGTAAATAATTATGAATATGATACATGCAAGATGATACTCAATGAATAACGTCTGCTTTATATATTCAACAATGTAAATAACTAACTCATTCGCACTGTAGATGGCTAATGGTTAAGTCAAAGCAAGTTTGCTATTAAAGATTTTGTTGTTTATTTCAAATGCTTAATTACTCTTTTGCTATTCAGATCATATGGTAACATCAAAAGAGCCTTGATTTTTTGAATACGGTAATAAAATAGGTTTCAAAATTTAAACATCCAGTTTCGTGTAAGTATAACCTAATAGCAACACTAAATGTACGGTATGACGATTCTCCATTATTATAAAAACATTTACTATGATTATTAAAAATAGATACCTTCACAATTATACCCATCTCCTGTGAAGCCCTCTTTGCAATTGCACTCAAATGATCCATTAGTGTTTAAACAATCTGCATTTGAATCACAAGACACCTCTTGTTCGATACACTCGTTAATATCTGGAACAAACGTGATATTTTTAACATTGAAAAATTTATCAACACTGGTAATTGCATACTGCAAAAAAATTGAACAGAACGTTAGAAAGGCATTATAAAGAAATGGAATCTGGATCATTCAATCTGGATTGGACTTTTCTCCGATTAACTAAATTTAAAACTATGAATGGTTGAAAACAGCACACCAAATTTGGAATGTTTCATTTGAAATAAATTGTTGTAAAGTGTGAAAAATATCGCAATTATGAAATGATTTAAATGTAATGCCGATTCTAGCTAATGTTTAAAATTTTTCGGAAACAAGTACAGTCGTAAAGATGAAATGAAATCACCCGTTTGCCTGCTGTACTACGTTGCATAAGCTATAGACTTTCACAGCTTTTCTAAGTGAAAGCTAATATTTCAATATACTACAGCTAAACTTCCAAAACAGCACAAATAATTTAAATAACCAGGCACTAAATGTCAAATGCTGTTTTTCTTTTTTTGAAATCATGCAGTCGACTCCATAAAAGATTCAAATTCATAATTAATTGTTATGTCAAAACTCCGATAATTACTCTTTAAGAACTCTTTTTCAAGTTAAAACATAGGTTAAAACGATGATGATAAGCCGTATATAGTTGGTTAGGTCTTTGCAAAACGACACACCAAGCTCATAAGATGCATTATTTTGTACAGCAAACACGAAATAAACAAAGTTGACACCTACCACTTCAAGTAATATAAACTATACGAGTTGCTAGTAATATTTTAATCTCTTCCCAATGTTTATATCATTTTATTCGATTCCACATTTCATATTCTGTTTTATACGAAATATTTCTTAAAAAAAATAGTTTGCGAAATGATTGTCATTATTTAAAAAAATAATTGTTGACGTTTTTCATAGAAATAGAAACATTTTGTTTTTATCACGCGTTCAAATTTTGCGCGTACGCACGAGTACCATGACCATTGACTGTACAACGTCCACGGTCCATGACATAGAATTTGGACAACTTTGGATTCGACTACGTTCTCCCGGGTTCCGGGTGTATAATTCCTAATCACCAGCCGGAATTAGTGCCTCACACGGTGATCCGCACCAGCTTGGGTAAAAAATTAATAAATTTCAACTGTAAATTATTTATTATATTATTCTATATAAAAACAGTAGTATCATGCGCGAAAAAGAGGTACAAAGAGTTAACTCGGGTTTTAATTTCCCAACTCATCGTAAAATTATTAATTTTAATAGCAGTTGTAAGAAGAAAGTCCTTTGGCTTCATCAAGACTTTAGTCATGCAGTTCTCCAATTCTTTCTGCAAGCTCTGGATTGCAGGTTTTTGTTGCAGGCAAAACACTAACCTTTGCAACTATGTCCATTCCCCGTGTATCCTTTCCAACAGTTGCATAAAAATGATCCAATAACATTGGTACAATTCGAATTAACGTCACAGCTGCCAGTAGGTGAAGAACATTCATCCATGTCTTGAAGGAAAAACACAAGAATGTCAGGAAATTAAATAAATATTCTTGTTATATGATAAATAAAAGTTTTGTCATTTTGCATTGTTTCTAAACGAATTGGAGTATATATACATGAGCAGGTTATGAACTTCGGGAACAGAGTATTCACTGACATAAATACTGCTGCTCATACAATAATTATTCCAAAGAACAGGCGAGGGCACCAATTTTGCTGGGAGTTAGGGATTACACCAAGGTATTGTAACGCAGCATGTGTTGTGTTTCGCACTGTTATAGCATGCAGGAGTATATAAAGTGCTAACCTTTGCAACTAGCTCCGTCTCCTGTGTAACCATGTTTGCATATGCACTCAAAACTTCCAACTGTGTTAACACAACGAGAATTATCACTGCAGTTGTCCAAACTTCGAGAACATTCATCAATATCTATGTAAATATAACAGAAAAGAACATATGCTTTCAATTTTAATGAAATATTACAAAAAAAGAAGCATGGGAAACGACGAAGTACTTTTATGTCAGCTTAATTTCGGTTAAATAATGGTCGCACACATAGGATATTATAGTGAAGGAAAAATTCCAAACCTTTTTATATTTTCAACAGCAAATTATGTAGCAAAAACCATGCACAATTTTCAGAATGTTACCTTTTAAACATTCCACAGCAGCGAATTCGGAATTGCTACAAGTATCGTTTGTCCAGCCATCGTGTGCACAACTGGTTATATTTTTTTCATTACCAGTACAAGATATTTTCTCCAGCCACATAGTTGTTGAAACGTTTTGTTGTGTTTGTCTTTTAAGGACGTTTAAAACATGAGCATAACCAAGTTCTCGACAAACAACCTCAGCAGCATTCCTATCCCAGCCATCCCCACAAACTGCTCCCCACAGTCCATCGTAGAAAACCTCCACGAGACCAGAACCATTTGAACTTGATTGCCCTTGTAACCTGACAGACATCGCTAAAGATTAAAAAAGAAATTCATGAAGGCGTAATCTAATTTTTATTAAACCACTTTGACAGCCGCTTATTTTGGGAAGTTTCTTTCGTTTGTCGGAATATTACCTGCAAATACTCGTAAATATGGCTTCCGGCCATTACGTCACTATTGGGTCACGCATAGTCTAGTCATACAATCGTCAAAATTTAATGTCTTAGCACGGGTTATTAGAAAATAGCTTGATATAAACAATGACTATGTTGATATCTTCATAACTCTCCATTTAGTCAAACCCCTTTACAGAGAGGTCACATAATTTGCGCGTTGGCCAATCATTTCCAGTGTGGAAAAGCCCTAATAACACGGGAACGTTTTCCTACCATGATGCAAAACATTTAGCACATTTTATACAATTGCAACTACTCGAAAACATTATTTTTACTTAAATTCTCTGGAGTCAAAAAAAGCAGACAAATGTTTCGCACTTGCCTAAAAATTTTCGGCCGTACAATTAAATTTAACGATTTAATTATAACACAATTACGCAAGTTTGCAATGGATCAATAGTTTGTATAAGATTTCAAGCAGAAGTCAGCTTTCCTATTTACCACGGCAAGCGGATCCATTCCAAAAATATCCCTTGTCACAACTGCAAAAATAAGATCCAGCAGTGTTGGTGCAATTTGAGCTAGCCAGACAATTGTCCAACGATAGAGAACATTCATCGATATCTAAAGAATAATAATAATGATTCAAATTAGACCGTATTACGTGAAAAACATTCGTTAACGTACCTATTTTACCTCATTGTGAGAATTGCAAAAACCTACCATTGCAGACCAAACCATTTCCAGTGTAACCAGTTTTACATTGACATATGAAACTTCCCCAAGTGTTAATACACGTAGCATTCCAGCCACATCGCCAACTGCTCAGACATTCATCTAAATCTGTGTAGAATAATCAAACCAGAGTATTAGAGAAAATTTTGTTTGTTGCATAGACATTGGATAATTTGCACAACTCCTCATCAAGCCGACAAAGATACCTGTTGAGGTACACTCTACTCCAGCATCTTTTCCATGGGTGCAGTTATAACCCCTCCTTCCTCGAACGTCGCGAAAACAACCAGACAGTTTTTGCTCATATCCAGTACAATCGACATCGTCGAACCAAATCGGCTCAGATGCAAATAGAACGCGCCTTCTTTCAAAAGCTCTAACAGCATACAAATAGCCAAGTTCACGACATGCAACAAGAGCATCATGTATATTCCAGTTATAGTCACAAATTGTTCCCCATTGTCCATTATTGAATACTTCCACAAGACCAGTTCCATTTGAACTTAATGGTCCTTTTAACCTGATATCTTTTCCTGTAAAGGAATCATCCACAATCAGGTTTGCTTAGGGATTATAACTACGGCAGATTTATCACATTCATGATCAAGTTCGACCATTTTCGTAATTCTATCTTGCGTTTGCTTCTATCGGAGCAAATTTTTTCAGTTTTGGATAGAGATAAACGTGTGTTATAAAATTACGTGCATGTTACCCACATTACACTGTGGTTTTGTCTGTGATTCCAAAAGGGTTTTAAAGTTTGCAAAGATTTAAAACAATAACAAGCTATACATGACATGGTGTAACACGTCAGACAACAAGAGCCAATAACTAAGGCTACTGTTAATAACCTTGAAAGCGGAATTGGTAGCCTATAAATCAATCTGCAATTATCATACGATTTTAAAATTAAATCGGGAAATTTTTACCTTTGCAAGAAGTTACATTTCTAGCTTCTTGATCATTACAAATACATTGATAAGATCCCTCTGTGTTGATGCAGCTTGAATTGGGAAGGCAGTTGTCAGTAGATAAAGAACATTCGTCTATATCTAGAACGAATGCATGCGTTATAGGTTGTGAAATTTACGAATAATTAATGAGGTTTATACCCAACCAAATTCTTTGAATTAGGTCATATTCACCCTGTATACCCCCCAAAAATAGGAGTAATAAATATGCAAATTAGTTACATACCCTTGTATCAGAAAAATACAACAATAGTTTTTGTAACTGATTTGCATATTTAATTATTTAAATCTTATTTATCACAAATTTATTTCACAACTTGTTCACAACACTCGCGGCCGTGTTGTATTGAGTATACAATCGCTCGCGAATATTACATATTATACTAGAAATACATGCATGCGGCAACCCCTCGCCTCGGTTAAATGAAATTAGTAAAGCATAGGGATGGTAACATGATAGTTTAAAAAAGGCGCATAAAGTAGAAGACCTCCATGGCGTGAGCATAGAAATTATAATCTATACGATTATAACATATTTTTCAAGTCAAGGCTGAGGAGCTTATAGCAAGACGAATGCCATTTGCAAATTTGGCTAAAATAAAATAGACACGTGATGTAAAAGGAACAATTTTTTGCATAAATGGACAATAACATATTTAATAAGTTGTATCGTACTTTTATTTAGTCTCTGCACTAGCAGATAGTGTCAAGAGGAAGATAATCCGGTAGCGGATATATAACCCCGATGTTGGTTCATTACTTTGTTATTGATTAATTTAAATGACTTTGCATTGAAAACTGGGTTTATTTATTAAAAATTAGATCCCATTACAAATGTAAAAATGAAAAACGACTAACCAGTGCAATTAATGCCACTTCCAATATAACCTTGATTACACTCGCATGAAAAACCACCAACAGTGTTAATACACCTGGAATTTTTGTCGCAGTTGTCCATTTTCAAAAAACATTCATCGATATCTAAGAAAAGAATAATTTAAACTTTAATAAATCTAAAAAGCTGTTGTTTTTTCCTATTGGACAAGGAACACGCGTTCACGCGTTTTTGAGCTTTGGAGCGAAGCACGGTTCGCTATAAATTTACAGAAAAGCGAGTTTGAAAGTGGCCATGTAACCTATTTGGGACACGTCGTCGGGCAAGGTCAAGTTAAGCCTGTCGACGCAAAGATCACAGCCATTGCACAGTCTCCCCAACCGACAACGCAGAAACATGTAATGCGTTTCCTTGGCATTGGCTACTACCAGGTTTGCCTTCGAACAGCTCAAGGAAATGCTTCAACGAGCCCCGGTTTTGTCTGCGCCCGATTTTACCCTTTCATTTAAATTAGCTGTCGATGCGAGTGACGCCGCAGCTGGTCGAAGGCAAGACCAGGACGAGACCAATTATCCTGTGTGTTACTTCTTCCGTAAGTTCAACAATAACCAACGAAATTACTCAACTGTGGAAAAAGAATGCCTCGCCCTTATTATATAAATGGCCCTTCAATACTTTAATTACGTATATAATTATGTCTTCTCTACCAACACCCGTTTATCGTGTTCAGCGATCACAACCCACAGTGGGTTGGTAGATTTTATGAATAAATAAGCCAAATATATTAACATAACATTTGTTTTCTTTGTTTAAAACAAAGGAATCAAAGGGCCGCCAATAACAATGTTTGGCTTATTTATTCAGTAACTTACCAACCCTGAACCCACTAGTCTTTCTCCACAAGCTCAAGAACAATAATCAGCGCCTGTTGCTGTGGAGTCTAATACTCTCCGAGTATAACATCAACATAATGCATATTAAAAGCCAAGACAATACTATAGCGGATTGCCTTTCACGGCCATAACTTCAAATGAACTGAACTATAAAAAAGAAAGTTCCCAAACGTTCTCTCTTTCAAGGTATTACGTCTAACTATTATTTCATTTTATAACAATTTATATAATATATATTTTTAATATAACCGTATAGCATTCTCTTCAGATTTACATGCATGACCAGCAAAAAAATCACAAAGATGAGTAAGCAAATCCACAACTTATCCCCCAAAGGCGTAACAAGGTGTCGGCCACAAACCATAATTATGTATATCGATCGTGCTACAACGCACTGTATAGCGTAGGGGAAATGACTTTTAGTTATAGCGCTTCCCCTAGCCAGGCGTATGAAGTCTGAGCACAATCAACCACGAGAGAGAAATGCATAAAGCATTCTGCGTAAGGCCTCAGTGCCCAAATATTATATTGCAAAAACAGAAGTACTAAACAAAAGCAGTTAAAGTTGAAGACAAGGCTTTGTGGAGATATATTATATTAATTTCTTAAGGACCAAATCGTATAGAGACGTTGATTACTGTTCTTGGAAAGTTGAGGAATAAATGATAGTTATAAAGATAATTGACTCAAATTGTGTTTGTTGCAAGTAGAAAAAGAACCAGAAGCGAGTAAATAATTATTATGATAGTTTATAGGACCTTTATAAAATAAGCAATCCCGTGGCGTTAATAGGAAATTTATAGGAAGTGAATAAAAAAGCAACCCTGTGGCGTGCGTTCCGCTCTGGTCACTTGGAAAGATTTTGAACATAATCACTATAAGCACTATAGTTTATAAAGATCCATTCAGAAGAGATGCGAAATTCAAAATCTACCCTACAGCTTCAAACCAGAGGCTTCAAACAGCGTGTAATATGCGTTGACTAATGTGAATATTTATGTTTTTGTATACCTGAATTAATTTTGATGTTCAAATGGTGAATGACGTTGGCGTGTCGATCGCCCATGACAATTTTTAAGAATAAAATAATTTATAAACAATGTTTTCGATTTGATTATGATAAAATATTCTTAACACTCACCTAATTTCAGTGAATTCTTGCTCCTTATATGACAATGTGACAAACCAGCGAAAGCGTGCAGGTTAATCGAACCGGCAAACGGCCAAGAAGTCAGACACAAACCAGCAAAATTATTCATTGAAAAAGCTTTTAATTGTCTCGCGGTAGAATTGTAAAACCACCTTGGTCTTGCATTTGGTCCATCACAATCGTGCGTGAGAATAACCATCCTCCATGACCTTGGGGTGTGAAGACATTTCCCAGTCTTCAATTCCTGAAGAACGTTTCCGTTAATGAAACGAAAATGGGCAGTTTGACGGGTTTTTGAAAATCCAACAAAATCGACGTTTTGGTATGTATAACGGTGCAAATATCCGTGGGTGTCTGAGCCAATTATGTACGTATTGTAGCCGGTAGCTAAACAAAAAAAAAATTTTGCGGTGATTTTGGATCTGGTGATTCAATCACCCAATTTCGATTCAAATGCATGGTTAAAAAATCTACCATTTTGAAGCTCCTTCAGCGTGTTATTTGAACAGGTAAATGGAGAGTTTTAATAACTTCTTATAGTTAAATGAGCACGAGGTCGGTTCAAAAAGATCTCGATCCGATATTTCTTGGTAAAGATCGAGCAAGCGAGGTTAATAAAAGTTTATTATATGGCGTAAGGATAGTATTTGCACATGAAAAAAACAAGAAATGCATCAATTCGTATTAGTAGCCTGGCACGCATTTGACAGAAACAAAAAGAAAATGTTGAATTAATACTTTTACCTAAACTGTCTGGAGACGTCTTATTAATTTCAAAAGCAATTAAATTTTCTCTTGAGCGTTTATTTGTGCCTTTTCATTCAGAATTTCTCTGTTTTGCAACCGCTAACGCCGGTCAATTACGGGAAAGTACTGACAAATGTATGACAATGCTTTGAAGTCATTAATCATGCAATTTCGTTTAAAATAACTTGAAATGGAATGAAGAAGGTATTTCAAATTAAGATAACCGAGTTAAAAAAACAGTTAAAATTTAAAAAGTGTTTCGAACTTCTCGTAGCACATTAACAGTTGAATATGATAGCTTGAGTTACTGTAATTGCAATTAAAAAATCATTTTACTTAAATGTCCGGCAAATCAGTTATTGAATAGTTACGAGTGCAAATTATTTTTACTATAATGCAACAAAAGAGCTACAAGAAAATTAGCTACATTTTAGAATAAACTTTCATTGCTGGAAGTATGTGTGAAGTGATTGCTTAAAAAGCGAGTATTTGTGGTGTAATAAATTTACCTGTTGTGACACATTCTACTCCAGCATCTCTGGAATGGCCGCAGTAACGGTCTCCTAGCGCCGATTGATGCGCACAACTATTCAGATCTGGCTCTTCGCCAGTACAGTCAACCTTGTTCAGCCATACATGACCAGATCCGGATGAAACATGTTTGCCTTGAAGAGCTCTAACGGCATTCAGATAACCAAGTTCCCGACATGCAACCCTGGCATCTTTAAAATCCCAACCGTCATCACAGACTGTCCCCCAGGTCCCTTTGCGGAAAACTTCAACACGGCCAACACCTTTTGAACTTGATGGACCTTGTAACCTAATGTTTCCTGACTGAACTGTGAAAAAGAGAAAAATTGTTGTTAAAAAAACAATATTTTCTAATTATATATTTATCAACATATTGTAAATAACTTTTATTTGGAAATGTAAATATTATCTATCACCTTTTTTAATTATATTGATCGTTAAAAATTGTAATTCAACAAAATAATCGCAATTCTTTACCTACCTTCGCAAGTTGATCCATTTCCAGCATGTTGATCATCGCATGTGCATAGATACGATCCGTTAGTGTTGCTACAATTTGAGCCTTGTAGACAATTGTGAGCAGACAGAGCACATTCATCTATATCTGAATGTTAAGTTAAATAGAATGTTGGTTAATATTTCTGGGAAATTTCTTTTGCGTTACCAAGAAATCTACAGCCAAAATTTTAAATCAAAATCACAATTTTTCAATATTCCTAAAATTGTAGGGAGCCACCGTATTTCATCATTAATTTCCGTTTTCATAATGACAAAAAGAAAATCAAATCAAAATAATTATTTGCCCGCAAAGACCAGTCAAGGCGTAGCATAAAACTTAGGAAGACGAGTTAAAACTGGTAACTAGCCACCGTTTGCAATTGGCTAAATTAAAAACAATTGCATGGGTCCACGTCAGCGTAACCGATATTTTGAATCATAATTTTTTTTCAAATAATATTATTCATTTGGATGGTGGTGAAAATATACGAAAAATTTACTCGTATTGTGAATTGATTCTGTATAATGCGGATTGTAAAAAATCTACGATTTTGAAGCATTTTTTGAGTGTTTTCGTCTTTGAACTGGTAAATGGGTAGATTTTGCGTTTTGTTTCATAAAGTTTAATATGTGCATTTACCAAAATGTTTATTACACCTCTTTGATATTATTCGTGATTCCCGTGTATTAATCGGAGATTACTGGACCAATCAGTGGTCAGAATTTGAATAATTATACTTAGAATGATTACATGATAATCAGTGATAATTATGCAATAAATAATTATATGATAATCAGTAAAACAATTATACTAAGGATGATTATGTACCTTCACACACTATCCCATTTCCAGTGTATCCCACATTACATGTGCACCAAAAAGAGCCCATTGTGTTAATGCAAGAAGCTTTCAAATCACAGTTGTTGTTAAGAGTTAAGCACTCGTCGATATCTATAGGATTTAATCAGGTATTAGTTAAATTTAGAATATAGAGAGCGTTGAAGGTTACTTTGGTATCTGGCACATGTTCACACCTATAACATCAGACTTACTCGTATTTTGAATACTTGCACAAGTTGCCAATAATGGTTATGCTGAAACTGTATGCATTTTGTTTCGTGATAATTAAAAAAATGAATAATTCTTCTACGTTAAAAAGATCTTTACAAAAAGACAGTGAAATACTAAATTTCACATCTACGAGTACCCAAAACATTTTCACTGGTGCAGCTGCAGATTACACGATCTATCATGTCAATATGCACCATATGCGCTCGGTTTACATTTCGCTATTTTGCAATGAAAACTGGGAAATAAAATATAAGGTATATAAGATCGTAAAAGTATAATAAATGAAAATCCAAACTGATTTGATGAGAAAAATAGAATGAAAGTACAAAAGTACTATTCTGAAAAGGTGAAGTAGAATACGTTAATGAAAATTGAAAAAGAAAGATGATTAGCGTTTAAGAACTCACCAGTACAAGTTCCATGATCTCTTGTATAACCTTGATTACATAAACATATATGTCCCCCAAAAGTTCTTTTACATCGAGAATTTCCGTCACAATTGTGCATCCCTGTGAAACATTCATCGATATCTAAAGTGAGACAGGAAATTGGTTAGGACAATATAGACAATGCTGTTTCCAAACTAATTTCAAACTTAATACAAAATAATTGATCAACTGAAGATATTTAGTCTGCGTTATTTGAAATGAGGAATATGACTTTCACTTCATCTCGGAAAACTTTAGGACTCTTCGGAAAACAAAACTCACTATTTCCCTTGAGAGCATACATGCATTTAGTATATAATATTAAACCATTACCTTGATCTACAGGGTGTTTCAAATAAGTGTTATCATCGTGTTTATGTGCGAAAAGAATTATACTTCCTGAAACGTGATTTAATAATTATTGTCTCTATTGTCTTTTTACCTTCCAAAGTACATTCGACTCCAGCATCGTTATTGTGGGTACAGTCATTGACTCCCCAGCTTGAATGGAAACAACTTGACAGATTTTTTTCCCGGCCATTACATTCAACTCCGTCTAGCCATATCGGTCCAGAACCAGAAACAGTTTCGCTCCCTGGAATAGCTCTGAGAGAATTGAAATAGCCAAGCTCACGGCATACAACCTTGGCGTCCTTTATATCCCAATTGTCGTCACAAATTGTTCCCCATGTTCCATTATGGAGTACTTCAACACGTCCAAGACCTTTTAAACTGTATGGTCCTTGTAGTCTGACGCTTTTGGAATTACCTACTAATAATGAGAGCAATGGTAATCTTAATTGCGATCATTCCTGAAACGTGATATTGATTTGCAGAGAAAGTAGTTTGTTTGATGCAGATGCAATCTCAAAATGCCGTTCATCTCTGTCCTTGACAAAGTCACGGAAATAACGTTAGATTATTACGTATCACTTAGAAACCTCGAGTTAGGGGATTCAGCGAAATATCATTACTGAAGGAAATATTTCACTGAATCCCCCAAAGGTAAGTTCTATAACCTAAGTGATATACTATACCGAAAAAGAATAGCCAAACATACACTTCAAAGGTCCGTACAAGTATTGACATGTGGATTCTGCCATAGTTGCTGTGAATCCCAGACGGAACGAGCGGTGTATTCAAAAGCGTCGTATTCGAGTGAGTACTATGCTCCCGGAAAAGCACCCATGGTACGGGCGGCCTGGGGCATGCTATTTCCCGTTATTTGTTCGAAATAACCCTACCCGGCTGGAATGCTTATGCACGTTAAAACAGTGGATAACAGGATACGTTCAAAATGGAAAACAAAACAAATGACCTAAAATATTTTCATGAAAATAGTTTTATTTATCACCAATAGAATTATTTATCACCATTTCAGTTCACTACATTTCTAAATGAATAAGAGCCGGATTGAGTTTGTGTTCAAAGAAATTAATACCATGAGAAATTTCGGCAATTTCTAAATCATCAAGACCTCCAATGTCATGAGGAGACTGTTACTGCTGCTGTACCCTTTTTTTTAGGGAAAATATCTTTCGAACAACAGATGCCAGAAGATTTCAAATTTCTGGTTTAAAATCCATAAAACTAAGATCACTGGGGTATTATTCTCATTTATTTTTAGCTTTAGAAATTCGAACAGAAATGCAAAACAGCGGATAATGCAACCAACAAACAAAAAATTCACTTCTAACATACAGTATAGAATGTGGTGAAGACATGAGGATGGATTTGAAATTTTTGGAGTATTAAATACTATCAGTTTAGATCTGTTTAATTTACCTTTGCAATTTTGGCCATTTCCAGCTTGTTGTTCGTCACAAGTACATGAATAAGATCCAATAGTGTTGGTGCAGTTCAAAGTGGGAAGACAGTTGTGAGTTGAAAGAGAACATTCATCTATATCTAAAGAAATAGTGCAAAACGTTATGTAACATAGTTCACGGTATAATTATGACCTATTCTTACCTGCATGATTGGTCAAGAACCGACCGTATCTGAGCTCGGTGAAATTACGATGAATAGCAAAAATAAAACGGCAGTTATTTCACCTTCTATTGTTATGAAACAATTTGACATATGAGACTCACTCTCGTTCTTTAGGGGTGATGATTTGGAGTTATTTCAAAGAGAACACAAACGATATATTATACGACTCGAGTTCGTTTTCTCCAAGAAAGCACATTAATATTAATCTTTGGAAAAGTCTTTGGAAATCTCCAATCATATTTTAGGATTCTTGTGAGTGCATACCTTGGCAAATAGTCCCATTTCTAGTGTATCCAGTATTGCAGGAGCAGTGAAAAGATCCAATAGAATTAATGCATCGAGAATTAGAACCACAGGTAATAAATGGACATTCATTGTAATCTACGGAAAAAAATAATGTCTAATTGACTGATGAAAACAAGAGATATATTGTAGAACCTCCCTTGTGCAGAAGAAGGGCCTCGCAGGGCCTGGCTTTTGCTCCCCAATTATAATTATAGTTAATGAAGACCTTTATTAGGACATGAAACGGTAATAATGTTTAGTATGTTAAAGATGTACCAGACCATGACGTGTACAGATCACTCACCATAGCAACGAGTCCCGTCTCCGTGAAAGCCTGGCTTACATGAGCATGAAAACCTGTCAGCAGTTTTCAAATTATTACAACGAGCGTGTTCGTGACAATTATTCAATCCTGGAGAGCAGTAATCAACACCTGTATAAAAACATAGAATCTTAAAATGTATAATAAAAAACTATCTTAGTCTACTACATTTAAACACTTAACTATAGTATAGAGGCCACCATAAACTTTTATATGTTTTTATAATTTAAGAAGTTAGCCAACACAAACCATATTTCAACTCATCAGTTTTTGGAACCTAATTTATATCACGCCATATTTATGCCACTTGCTGCTACGTACAGCAAAACCCGAAATGTCATCTAATTTTCTTTTCGTGGAATATGTAAATTTTCAAAAAGATAGGAACATCGTAGACATAAATATCTTTTCCAGACGTCTTCGTTTGTCAGTGAATATTTCATCACGTGTTTTTACCTCTTAATAAACATATAACTCCAGCATCTTCCCAATGGCTGCAGAAATGGTTCCCCCATGCGTCATGCGGACAACTGGACAGACTGTCCTCATTTCCAGCGCAATTAAGATTGGTTAACCATATTTGTCCAGACCCACGTAAAACTTGGCCACCGCGAAGAGCTCTGAGAGCATTGCTATAACCAAGCTGACGACATGCAACTCGAGCTTCTTCGATATTCCAATTGTCATCACAAACTGTTCCCCATTGTCCATTATGGAATACCTCCACACGACCAGTACCATTTGAACTAAATGGTCCTTGTAACCTGATAACTTTCCCTAGGGTGTTATGGTAAAGAAGTTAAGCGAGATTACGTAATTCAGTGAGGCTTTTATCACCAGCTCTCAATGGAAAAAAAAGAAAAGGCCATTGGTCATTTGAATTGCCTAAAAGTTTAAATTAGCGACCTCTTGAAGCAGGCTGAACTACGAAATCATCTGAACTATGAAAGAAATATTATGTACAAACTTAGAAACAGAGGTGCTTCAATTATAATGCATCATATAAAATGCTGAACCATAATTTCTTTAAAATCGATTTTGAGACGAAAGAATGGGTTGAAACTTGATCGTTATCTTCATACTGCTCTTCCTTCTTTCCCGTACCTTATATTCTTATTCATTGTAAATAGTTTAGCTTAAATACCTTCATGGAAAGCATGCAGCCAACTACTGGCTGTTGAGGCTAACATGATAAATGGAGTTTATAATATGTATAATTTATAATATAAAATAAAACAAAAACTAAAGGCTTCAAGCATGTAAAAAATACTCGATTATTCCTAATTAAATTTTAGCCTGTTTACAAAATGAGTTGAAATGTGTAATGTTATTTTTTGTTTCTTTTAAATATTACTTACATACCTGGTCGGCAAATCCCACTTTGACTAGAACAGCATTGGAAAGATCCAACGGTGTTTTGGCAGTTTGAAGTTGAAGGACAGACATGAATACTTTGAAAACATTCATCGACATCTGAAGGGAAGAGTTTTGATTTTATGAAACTGTTGAATTTCCAATGGGTTTTTTTCTAAGGATTTACATTTTTATAAGTACATTAAAAATTCAAAACAAGTGCTCACCGTCACAGATAATTCCATTTCCTGTGTATCCATTACGACATGTACATTGATACGATCCAACAGTATTGGTGCAAAAAGCTTTCGAAGAACAGTTATCGTAAATTGATAGACATTCATCGATATCTAGGGATAAATTTCAAAATAAAATACTTAATAATAATATATGCAGTGTTTTATTCGCGAATCTGCCTTTGTGAAAAGCGATAATACAACATATGATTGGTCGGATGGGGTAAAAATTTGTTAAAAACAGTTTTGTTACAATAAAAACAAATAAATTATACATGAATGCTTGGTATTTATTTCATGAATCGTGTAGCATGCACTCGAAACAAAGTTCCGCACATCCGTGTATTATTCTCAATATACATTGTTAAAAATACATAATTGATCAGTTAATTATCGAAATAACCCAGCCTCGTTTAATAGTGAAATATATAACGTTGCATTTAGTTATTGTATATAGAAATCAGTTGAAAAAAGGGGAGCGCGCGGGGGTGGCTGGGGCGGTTTACCAAGGCAAGCAAAGCAGACCTAACTTCGCAAGGTACAAAATAAAGTTCTTGTTATTCAAGATAAAATACAGAGACCGTGATATTTTCTCTTTATGTTCCAAAGACATCGTCAGGCTATTAAAATTACAGGCAAGCAGTAACCTATATAAAATTATGTAATGCTATTTTCAAAAATAGCGTAGATGGCATATTACAAGGTGTAAGGCTGTGTGATTAACAAATAGGCCAGGTAACATTGAACTGCCCAGTTTATAGAACACGGTATGACGTCATTTTTGATAAAAACAAAAGGTGACCACTCGTCCATTTGTTTTATATATAAAATTCCAAGATTAAACAGACAAACAGTTTCCCCAACACTTAGAAAATTGTCAAAGTAAAAATTTTGCAAATATCACGCGTACATCATCAACAGGATTGAAGAAATGGTAATGGCTAGTTTCAAACACGTGCTAAAATGTGATTGGCTGACAAAATAAATCAAGATATGACTGATCAAATTGGTTGAAATTATCTGTGACATCCGTTCGTCTGTCCTCTCACAGATCATGACACTTGACCAATGAAATATCTTGAATTCTTAACGTAATTATATAATAACTAAAGGATCAGAACAATTACATTTTTTTAAATTTTGCTAAATAAATTATTTTGCGGTTTTGCAATTTAACTCACCGCTGCAAGCTGCGCCATTTTAGTTTAGCCTTGTTTAAATATGCATGCAAACAATACATTACCGTTACTTAGCTAGTATCCAAATACAGTATATGTTCGCTTCTATTCAATAAGAGAAGATCGTATGCCTCTGGGAAGATTTTTGCGGTTGCGATTTTTTTATATAATCTGTATAATTATGACTCACCAAAGCAAGTAACGCCGTCCCCGGTAAAACCTTTTTTACATCTGCATGTAAAACCAATCTCAGTATCGGCAATACATTGGGAATTACTCCGACAGTCGTGCAATCCCAAAGAACAATAATCGACATCTATATACAATAATACATGTAGAATTTGTTTGACACCTTCTGCTAGAATAGTTACACTAGAAAAATTAAAATCAATTATAGTTGCAAAATAGATTGACCAGATTATAAGAATAACGTAAAGCACCTTCAAACGAGCACATTACTCCAGCGTTGCCATAATAATAGCAGTAATGGCGTCGCCACCCTCGAGAAGAACAATTGGACAGTTCTTGCTCATTCCCAGCGCAGTTTACAGAGTTTAGCCATGACCGTCTTGAACCCTTGTACATGTACCCGCGAAGAGCTTGAAGAGCACCCAGATAACCAAGTTGACGACATGCCACTTGAGCATCTCTTATATCCCAATTATCATCACAGATTCTTCCCCATTGTCCAGCATGTAATACTTCCACAAGACCAGTGCCATTTGAAATTAACGGACCTTGTAATCTGATGCGTGGCTCTAATAATTTAGACAAAATAATTGGAAGAAATTTGAGAACAGGTGAGTCTCTAGAGCCAATTTTACGGTAATAGTTTTAGCAGTGACTTCGAGTACGAGATTCGTCATTCTCGCGCGTTATTTGCTTAAATGTTGCCAAGTCTTGCCGATATAATTTCTTGTTTTAAATATTTTTCAAAACATGCGAAAATAGGGAGAGTTTTAAATGCGTTTTTAAGTGTTTTGCATTTTTTAAACCCATCCTGTGGCCACTGCGTCATTGCTTTTAATGCGAAGTATTTTGCAATTGGCTATATATCTAAAGAAAATGACTTTCCGGATATTCTAACTGACTTTAAGTGCACGATTTTTTTCTTCCAAACATGTTCAAATCAATCTATTATATATTAAATTCTATCAATTACCTGTACAAACCGAATCTTCACAACAAAGATAAGTTCCAACTGTATTGGCACAGTTTGTGTTTACAGGACAGTTATAAACCGCACCAGAGCATTCATCCAGATCTAAAAGGGGCGATATTCTATTCAGCGCGGGACAGGTAGAAGCTAAACGCGGATGCAGGTGGAGGGGCGCGTAACCATTCTTCCACGTCCATCCCGTTGTACGGCGCAGTACAATGAGGTGAGGTGAGGTGAGGTGAGGTGAGGTGAGGTGAGGTGAGGTGAGGTGAGGTGAGGTGAGGTGAGGTGAGGTGAGGTGAGGTGAGGTGAGGTGAGGTGAGGTGAGGTGAGGTGAGGTGAGGTGAGGTGAGGTGAGGTGAGGTGAGGTGAGGTGAGGTGAGGTGAGGTGAGGTGAGGTGAGGTGAGGTGAGGTGAGGTGAGGTGAGGTGAGGTGAGGTGAGGTGAGGTGAGGTGAGGTGAGGTGAGGTGAGGTGAGGTGAGGAGGGGGGAGGAATGAGGTGAGGTGAGGTGAGGTGAGGTGAGGTGAGGTTGTTGATTTAATGTAGCTACACCAAATAGTCTGGAACATTGATAGTAAATGAAAATTAAACAAAACGTCAACCTATGATAATTTGAGGCCGCCCATTTTTGTGTGCATGCAATACTTGTTTTAGATGGAGCTTGAAAAATAGCTTTTCCTATATTTTGATTAAATTTTTTTTATTCAATTTCAGTGATAAAGTGGTCAAGAGACCCTAAAATACCTACTTCAATTACAGAAGCTCTTCACACATTTTTCAAAATTTTCAGTATTTGGACATTTCAACAATTGTCTGATTTTTAATACAACCTGTAGTACGAGTGATTTTCGGATCGTTCGGGCGGTTTGTCAAATTTTCCAAATCTTGAAACACTCGTACTATTATTCATCTGAAATTGTATTCGCCATCGCAGGTTAATTTACAATCATGTTTACTAATCAGAACATTTACCTTTATCTAAGCATGGTGATAAAAGTCAAATCAAATTTTTGTTTACATTAATTGCAAAACAAAAAAATGGTTAATTCTGTTATTTGATAACGAAGTAAACCAATACCTTGGCAAACAGTTCCATTTTTAAAGAATCCACTTTTACAATAGCATTGGTAAGATCCAGGAGTATTTGTGCAAACAGCGTTTGACTGATCACAGATTTTTGCAGATGAACATTCATCGATGTCTAAAAGAAATATGAATAGAAATATAGCAATGAATGATAACTGAATTTCCCAGATGGCAAAAATATGAACATTCCATTCTTAAATCATGCAGAATTTCTGTTCTGTCTATAAAAAAAGATTAAAGGAAATTAGCAACCATATTCTAACATTACTTTGTTTTAAACAAACAATCACACTATTTCCGCTATTCTGTTCAATGAGTGCGTGGAGTCCTCGCAGGAAATCGCGCGAGAGAAATTTAAAGGTGGATTTCCACTTACAGCGAAATCGTTCCCTCACGAAATATTTGCAGATTTTCGTTTGAATTTTAACAGCATAAATAAATTAGTGCGACTTTACGTTCTCAATTCATAAGAAAATATGCAAACATTTTGCTAGCGAACGATTTCGCTGTAAGTGGGATACCGCGTTATTGGCATAGTGTTATAAATTAATTTTAATGTCACACGCTTGACTTATAGTATTTTGTTTAGTCCCGTTATTACATTGAAATCTAAAGATAGTTGTCACTAACCATTGCAAGAAACACCGTTGCCTGTATAGCCTGGATTACATCTGCATGAAAAACCATTAGTTTCGTTAATGCATTGAGCACGAGAATTACAGTTGTGAAGTCCCAAGGAACAATAATCAACATCTATAAACATTATAATTAAATTAATTTGAATTCTTTATAGAGATCCAGCCTCGTACCCTGGCGCTTTTAAAGAAAAAAAATGTTTTATTCAGTTATTCCATAGAGGTCAGCTGAGTAAAAAGCGGGGGCACGGGCCGGGGTGCTTGGGGTGGTTTTGGCAAAGGAAGCGTCTGGCAGAAAATGATTTCAACATGTAAACAATCAAATGAATTATACAATATAATACAATAAAATACAATGGATGCAATATAATTACACAATATAATACAACACAGAATTAGATGGACCACTCTGGATCGACCGTCTTTGAAAAATGTCGGAGTGTTAAATATTTTTAGTTCTGTTATGATAAACGTCTTTACCCTAATTATAAATTTTTCCCCCCTTTCATTGTTGAATTATTTTTTACCTTCGTAAGAACATTGCACTCCAACATCGTAGTAATGACTGCAGTAACTAAGCCATGTTCGATAGCCACGTGGACAACTTTGCACATTTTGCTCGTTTCCAGTGCAACGAACCCTTGCCAGCAAAATCTTACCGGAACCATCAGGAACTTGCCATCTTGGAAGAACTCTGAGAGCATTCTGATAACCAAGTTGACGACAAACTACTCGAGCATTATTTATACTCCAACGAAAACCACAGATTGTCCCCCATTCTCCATTTAGGCGCACTTCCACACGACCAGTACCATTGAAACTTAACGGTCCTCGCAATCTGACAGTCATCTCTGAAAATTTTGTATTTGTCATGACGCAAACCACGTTTCATTTTAGATATAAAAACACAAGAAAACGAAATATATAACTTAATTATTATTTCTTATCTGGGAACGGCTTTTCTTTTTCAAAGCAACGACGGAACAACGCAGAGGCAAGGAGGGGAAGGTTTTGGTTAAAGGCACTTTTGTAGCGGCGCGTGCAGGGATCGCGGAGCGTTTTTCGTATTGCTGGCGCTCGGTACCTGAACCGCGGGTCTGCCAAGGGAAAATTTTACAATACAGACCTTTGAAATAGCCGCAAGTGCCTCTCAATTTAAGGATTATTATGAAATAGTAGATACTTTGTCTCTATGTTTTTTATTATTTTGGCCAAACGTATATAAATTTATACTGAGCATAACTAATTTAATTAAGTCGATTTGTAAACTTACCGGATTTATTACGACTGATATCGTTCGGAATTAGAATATGTATTTTGTTTGACTGATTGGTTATTAAAATATACGTTGAAGAAGTAAAAGTTACGATAGTATTCAAGATAAAATACACTGCATATACTTGTAAGCAATAATGCTTGTAAATTTGAGCGGACAAAAAAATATTCGAAATCTAAGACTTATAATTACGGAAAAATTATAGGTGGGCCTAAAGCACAGCGAGCCACCCTGCTCTGCGGTCCTGGTATGATAATTTTTTTTGCAAAAAATGGTCTATTTAACTTCGTTTCATCGTGGCTTTCAAGATAAATTTTCACAAGATGATTTTGATATTCTTGATGCTCGCTGGCGTACTTCTACTTCAGACAATGACTGAATGTAATCGTTAAAATAAAAAGGCCCGCTTGTAAACGGCACATGTTCAGCTGCCCTGCTTGCTTGCCATCAACGGCGGCCTTACTCTCTCAAACAGCATGCAAACTGAACTAAAATAAGGAAACTGAATTCGCACGATTCTTTCTCTCACGTAATACACGAGTAATGGAACGCATGGAAATGGCAGAATTCACCTTTCACTCAATTAATTTTGGTTCTTAGTACCCCAGGCGCAGATTTTCGCATATGTAGGTTTAAAAGAGGGCACGTATGTGGATAGGCTTCGTTTAATATCGTATTTGCTAAAGCGGGTATATGGTTAGGCTTTGTTTTATTTACCTTGGCAAGTAACACCACTTCCATCAGATTGTCTAAAACAACATTCATATGAGCCAACAATGTTTCTGCAAGTTGCTGTTGCACGACAGTTGTGCGCGGAATTAGAACACTCATCATAATCTAAGAAGCATTTGGCAGATTATTTTAAAACTATTATAAAATTTCCTACTTCATCGTGTCCAAAAATAAATTATTGAAAGTTCGCGATAACTGCATACGGAGCACTGTATAGGATTGAAAATGATTATTTTATCTGAAACGTCGAAATTATTATTAACTTCATATTTAACCAGGATACCGACGTCACCGAAGTGTTTTTCAGTGGGCTCCTGCATCTATATGTTACATAATTTCAAAAGTAAAAATGCATTATTTACAGCAACACATATATACAACACAATACAATACAATACTGAACGATACCATCCCATACTATATACCAAACAATACAATACTGTAACATGTTCGCAATACAATATAATACTATATAATGCAATACAATGAGGAAATTACTGAGTAGAAAATGGTATAATGGAAAGGAATGAAGAAGGAAAGTCTATAGCCAAATGGTATATTCGATCACCGTCTTTTCAATAGGTTCTTAAAGTCAGGTAATGAAATACTATTTTTTAGTTCATGTAAATACCTTCGCAAGCTGTTCCATTTCCAATGAATCCACCTTTACATGTGCATTGGTAAGATCCAGGAGTGTTGGTGCAAAGAGCGTTCGCATAACAGATGTGAGGTGATGAGCATTCATTGATGTCTAGGTTTAAATTCATAAATCTGCCAATTACCATCATAAAAAAGTTTAGCTAACTTTCTCGCATTCAACATGTTCTCGATAATTGAACATATATCTGAGTCAAAATCAGTTTGAATTCATGTACAGTTTAGCGAATTTAAAAACACGAAATCTACGACGCAACGTCGCTTTTGTTTAAAAATTTCACTATTCACTATCATCAGCATTAATTGAATCTATAGCACTTACTCAAATGTTTTTTTTAGTCGTTTTATATCAATAATATGGGACGTATAGTTAAACACTGCGAAACTTTGTTTTAAACAATAGCGACGTAGCGTCGTAGAAAGCATAGAAAAGCATTCTCCAATTGGACGAAAGGTTTCGAACACTGCGTAATGTCCCCAAATTTCTCGTTCATTATATGGTCAGCGCGCGTGCCTTTATTTGTCAACAAAACACTCACAACAGTCTTTAAATGACAGCCTAAAGCGAAGCTTTGATCTTCAATGCAGCAATCAATGAATTCAGATTAAATATTTGCAGAATTTATGTTCCTGTTTTGTTTACAAATATGCACTTGCCGGTCATACAATGAACTCGAAATTTCAATATCGCACTCGGCCTACGGTCTCAATATTAATATCAATTTTTTTTGGTTCATTGTTTGTTCAGCGCGTGCGTTTTTTGTGAACAAAACACTCACAACAGTCTCTAACCCTTATTTAGAAACCGTCAAGACAGAATAATTATTTAATAGCTGTATACATTACAAACCATTGCAAGAAAAGCCAGTTCCAGTATAACCTTGATTACATTTGCACGAGAAGCCACCACCAACAGTTGTAACACATTGAGCATTTCTATGACAGCTGTGCAATCCGGTGGAACAATAATCAACACCTGAAAGTAATATTGAATGCTATGTAAATATTGAATGCTATGTAAAAATTGAAAGAGATATATTTCAAACATTGAGACCTATAACCATAGGAAGCCCAGACAAATGAGTTGAAGTCAATAAAAATCCGTAAAAAACTTGAGATATGTGCTAAAATAAATTAAAGTATGTAATTTGCTACAAAACTACTGTTAGAACCATGTATGTAGCGTGCTCCAGTGGCGCTGCCATTTGACTATGCAACTAGCGACGTAACTGGACGTAACTGGACGTAACTTACTATTTTATTGGGAAGGAAGGAAACTCTCGCCTCAATTTTCAACATGTTGACAAATTAAAACACAAATTACTATAATAAAACGACACGTCGACTGCTAAATGCCTACCGTAGGTTTAAGTTGAATAATCAAACTATACTTTCATAATAAAAATAATGCTGAATTCAAAGGAAAGCGCTGGAAAAACGTACACAAATTTTGTAAATTGGCCGAAATTTTCGTGAATACATGCGGGATGTAAGTTCCTACCCAAAATGGCGGCGGCAGAAGAATCTGATTGGTCGAAAAAAGTAAAAAAAGTATGATCGACCAATCAGATTCTTCTGCCGGCCGCCATTTTGGGTAGGTACTTACATCCCGCATGTATTCACGAAAATTTGTTGTAAACAGTATATTGTATAATTATTGTAAACAGTATAAATTATTAAGGTTAAAAAAATTAATATGCCCGTTGAATAAAACGATAGAATTGCTTTCTATTTTGAACTTAGCCACCGTTTAAGCTAAACGGACTCAATAATTATATACACCAGCACCATAGACCTATTGTACTATTTATATAAGTACTGATTGTTAATCTTACCTCTTACACCACACTCTACTCCGGCATCTTTATAATGGTGGCAGGAAAATTTACGTGCGAACCAGTCAACACCAGGGCAACTAGATAAACTGTTTTCACGACCTGTGCATTCAAGCTTGTCTAACCATATCTTACCAAAACCATCGGGCACTTCATGGGGGGGCAATGCTCGAATAGCACCAGGGAAACCAAGTTGACGACATGCCACTTGAGCATCATGTATATCCCAATTATTATCACAGATTGTCCCCCATTGTCGATCATGGTATACTTCAACACGGCCAGTATTATTTGAAATCAATGGTCCTTCTAACTTTATCGAGGGTTCTGAAGGTTCGAGTAATGCAGGATAAAAGTTAAAAATAAAAAAGCTTTCAAATTAATTTAGTAAGACCGTACAGTGCATGGGCTAAGACACTACACGGCAAAAATCAATTTCTTATTTTAGGAAATATTCTCTTTGTTTGAGAAATATGTTAGAAAATGTTTTCTTAAGAAAATGAAAGTCACGAGACAAGAAATAGGGTCTTTGCATTATCACTATAACTTTGAGGAGCACAGATCTATATATAGAAGGAACTAGACTGAGTTCCGAAATATCAACTACTCGAACCGTCTTGACCTAGTTGCTCAGTTGGACGAGCATGGGACTAGCAAACCAAAGGTCGCGGGTTCGATTCCCACCGTGGTCAAGCTGATCCTTAAGCTTACCCGGTTGGTGACTCAGAGTAGCAACATCACAAATATGTATCACAATACACATTTCATATTGAAGTTTTATTTACCTTTGCAAGTCGATTCGTTTCTTCCAGGTTCACTAATACAGCATAGAAATGATCCTGGGATGTTGGAGCAATATTCGACTGAAGGACACCTGGCAGTAGACTGAGAGCATTCATTGATGTCTATACCAGATAAAGAAGTTTGAATTTATGTTCATGTTAGAAATTCACCTAGGTTGAGCTTAGGTATAAAGGCTATGATCTGAGGGTGTATATGAGGCTAACTTCAAACCTTGGCAAATAGTTCCATTCCCAGTATATCCATATTTACATGTGCATCGGTAAGATCCGTGATTATTGACGCAAGTAGCGTTTGGATGACAGGTGTCAGGCGACAAGCATTCATTGATATCTAGGGATGTATTAAACAAGGAAGAATTTTGTTTTGAACAAATCTGAACATTTTTCATTTTTCAGGCAGAGCTAATCAGAATCCTAAATATTTAATACCGGAAGTAAGTAGTCAAGATTTATGCATTCCGATACGCTTACTGAAAATGTAAACAAATATGCTGATTGGTCTAAAACGAAATTCCCCTGGTTGATGTATAATGGAAATTAATAATCTTTATCAGCAATAACTCAGGGTCAACAATGTCCAAGGTCTTGCGTGATTGTGGTAGCAACACAAGCAGTTTATATCATAGCTTAGCTGATGATGCAGGATAGGTTAGGTCTGCAAAAACCCAGGTCTGTTTTTACGGAAATATAAGTCCCATTTTGTTCATCTCGGCTACCAATAAAGTACATTTTTGATTAATAATCAACTCACATGTTTTCATCCTGAAAGTTTATCTAATCTGCATGTAGACATAAAAAAGCAAACATATACTTTTACGTACTAGTCCCACCTTAATGTTCTGGACTAGAAATACATGCATGCACATGCAAAACCATATATATCCACATACAGGTTTAGAACCGTTGATAGCCCAATCCAATATGAACTTGGAAAACGACGTATCAAGATAAATAAACTGCATCCTTCTTTATACAGCAAGCACATAATAGTAAAAGAGCCCCACCGGATCGGGGATGATATGGTCAACGGTTAAAAAAGGGAAATATTGCCCACCCCAAGGCAGAAGAGCCAGAAGAGCCCTATTTTATTCCCTGCATTGAAAATTTGTAGAAAACGAAAAGCTTGGCTTTACACACGCGTTGTAATTTTATGAATCATGAGCTAGCTCACTATTAAATAATTTTGTGCTATTTTTCACGAAAATTAATTATGCAGTCCTTCAATAAAGATATAATTATTATACTCACCAGAGCAAGAGGCGCCCGTAAAACCTTGTCTACATCTGCATGTGAAACCATTGTCAGTTTTAATACATCGAGAGTTACCCCTACAGTTGTGCAATCCCAAGGAGCAATAATCGACATCTATAAACAATAATGAAAAAGAGGAATCTGACTTTTTATGTTTATCATACCACTTTGCCCCATTCGTCTGAGCTGCAGTGTTAAATTAGATCAATAAAAATCCGAGACAATTAAAAGGAATCCTCCAAATTTTGCAAATTATTAATGCTTACTGCCTCGATCGTGCACATGATAAGAATCAAATGTTATATAATCTACAGTAACACTGACTGACCGACTGACTAAAATAGAGTTTAAAAAACTACCAAAAATCGCTTATATTTCACTGAAAGCTTACCCAAAAAATGATTGTGTAGAAACGGCGTGTAGGATGCTATCGACCGTTTGGCAGTCGCGGCTTCAGGTTAAATGAATGAAATTGGAGGAAATGGGATGAAATAAATGTTTTGAGGATAAAGGCGTGTCACACGGTGCAATTTGCAACTCTTATTTTGAGAGATGTATATCTTTGAGAACAACGAAACTTTTGTGTTTATTAAGGTCTGTTCACACTATTCAATTTTGTTGGATCCAAATCACTTCTGACGTATGCAATATTATACACTTAATGTATGCTCCGGAGGGAAATAGTGAGTTTAGTTTTTCCAAGAGTCTGAATGTTTCCCGAGAGTCTTATGTCGAGGGAAACATTGAGACTTTCGTTGAGGGAAAACAAAACACACTATTTCCCGAGGTAGTGTTTTGTGTTTTGTTATATAGGAACAAAAACATACATGTTACATAACAATTTCATTTTAAAAAAAACACGTTACTTTGTCTTTGTTATGACAATTTGCGGGCAACCATTCTTCACTTGTTACCCTGGCGGGAAACTTTGCATTTGTAATTATTTAAAGCTATGTGACTATACGAATGTTGGTTATTGATGAAGCAATAGTGCATTGGCTTCAGTGGATTTGCTGCTGATATACATTACAAGACAACAGACTATAAAACGTCCATCATAAGTTATTTAGATCCAGCAAGATTGGATCGAGTGAACAAACTTTTACACTTCAAGCATTTTTTTCTGCAAGACTCTTCACTAATTTATATCTCTTAGAAGTATGATGAGCATTCTGTCTATGTGGGCATTAAGATCTTATTACAAGTAAAACGAACATCGCGTAATTATAACAAAATACACAACCACTGTCGACGGGTTGAAGAAAAAAAAGTTACTATATAGATATAATGTAAAAATCCCTGATAAATTGAAGATTTTTAGAGGGAGGTAGTGCATATTCCCAACACATCAAAAACACAAAAATATTGCAAGTTTCACTGGACGAATGCATAATATTTACTTAAAACCCTCATACAGAATATAATTTCGAAGCTGAAATTCGTGTGGATTAAATTATGAAATTGACACTTTTGCGATATGAGTTTAAAATTCTAGCCATTAGTTCATGTGTGCAACTTTTCAAACATTTTTACTTTGAAACAAATTGCTTTATAATCTCGCGGGATTTTTTCCTTGAAATCTTGATTATGTAGAAAATTGATCTAAACTAAAAACCTAAAGGACAATCTCTCTTACCTTGTGAAGTACATTCCACTCCTGCATCTTTATCATGTCCGCAGTAATAATATGTCCATCCCCAACCGAGGTGAGGACAACTTTCTAGATTTTGCTCATTTCCAGTACAGCCAACGCTGTCCAACCAAATTTTTCCAGATCCATCAGGAATATGCCATCCTCGAAGAGCTCTACGAGCATTCCGATAACCAAGTTGACGACATGCAACGCGAGCATCATTTATGTCCCAATTATTATGACAAATTGTCCCCCATTTTCCCAAATATAGTATCTCCACACGACCAATACCACGTGATTTATTTGGTCCTTGTAATCTGAGAGTGGCATCTGAAATTATGGCAACCAGATTTTTAAAATAAAGCAAGCCATGTCTTTCAGAAAAAAACACGAGATATTCAGTACCTGTTTAAAAAATAGCTACAACATGAGAAGCGCAATGAATGACCGACAACTTGTTTTACCAAAACCAAACACTAACTTTCTTAATTTTATTATCGCATTTGAATAATTATGTAAAATTTGCAGTAGCATTTTAATTATAGCTGGGTTCTCTAAGGAGAAGGCCAAAACTGCTTGGACTTTAGAAACACTGAACATTTTTAAAGTTGCAGGCACCGATATAAGCCAGCTGAGAACAATTGCTGAATCGGACCACAATGTTTCTTTTACAGGCTTTAGCAACACCAAAGTGAGTCATTATTTTTAGGAATGTTAACCATCCTCTTCGATAGTTGAACCACCCTTTTTTTCCTTCTTAATACAAATTATTTTCCGAATTGTTTGTTTAGGAATCTTTACGAATGCTCACATCCATTGCTCGGATTCGAACTCTTGCGGCATCTTTATTCAAAAACTGATGGACTTGTGAAGTAGTCGTTACGTTATTTTCAGAAGCGGTAGGAGTTCGATCGGACTGGAACAAGCGTGATGAAAATAACGACATAACTCCTGTTTCTCGTACTTTTTCTTACATTTGCATCCCTTCAACCCACATTATCCAACAAAGGGCGTAAATAATGTATGCAAACATAAATTATCATACGGCGCAATTTTAAAATGGCGGACAACAGTTGCATTTTGTTTCACACTATCTCAAAAATTAGAACATAGGAAATTATGATTTAAGACCAATGTCCAACGTCTTTTAAGCATGCAAGGACGACGCGGATGAAACACAACTGCATGCGCTGGTAATGAGTCGTTGCATAATTTTTCATCAATCGCAGGAATTTAATGATGTGTAAGATCTTGAAAGGTTTATGTTTAAAGAAAATTTTATGTTGTCTAATTCGAAGAGCGCTGCCTATTTTTTAAGTACACGTGCGTTGTAAATAGGGCGTAAGAGTTTATAAACCTGATTTATATTTCGCATCTTACACATGCAATTCATTTTATGCATGCAATCAAAAATGGGGTAATGAAACGATGGTGAGGCTAAATGAGGTTTATTCATTTTCACTCTATTGTTTTATTTGCATTCGACGGGACCAAAATTCGAGATATAAACCCTAAACCATATACAAACAAACCAAACCTACGGTCACCTTTGCAAATAGAACCAATTCCAGAACTTGGTGTTTCACAGCATGAATAGGATCCTTTAGTATTGGTGCAATTTGTCTTTAAAGGACAGTTGTATGTTGAATCTGAACATTCATCTTCGTCTAAACAAAGTTTTTTGATTTTTATTTACCGCAAGGCAGTGTATTCATCGATGTTCCTGTGCGGGATACATTTTAAGACCCAGGGAAATTTAATTTGGTATGAAGAATAATCATGCAACTACCTTGGCAGAAGGTTCCATTTCCAGTAAATCCACCATTACACGTGCATTTAAAAGATCCAGGAGTGTTCCTGCAAGAAGCATCTGAGTGACAGTTCCCCGTTGAACATTCATCGATGTCTATGGAAAATTAATAATATAATTAAATCACCTAAAATTCGAAAAATGGGAAACGCACCTTTATTCATGAGTTTTCTTGATTTCTTACGTTAATTTTGTTTATTTTAGTGAAATAAATAATGAAATAACAATGTTCCTCTCGAGGAATCAGCATTCATTATTTTGTCATGCTCGTAATAATGAAGCTACCTAATTAAACTGTGAGCATTGTAAACATTCTACAGTATATATTTCTGAATAATATTCTATTCGCGAGTCATTGTGAAGATCATGATTTAAATTTCTATTTTAAACGCTTTGAATGGCAATATGTAAATGCACGAAAAAACTGCCCAGACTTAAAACAAGAAACTGAGAACGTATGATTTTATAACGCAATTATTCAACCTGCCCTTGTTTGGAGTAACTGTTCCTAAATTCCTACCCACCGTTGCTTACGTCATATAGGTCCTCTTTTCGATTTAAATCACCGCAGACCGATATTAGTTTTGGTTTGTGGGCGGGCTCATTCTTAAATGAAGTTTGTAATTAGTATTTATAAGATGAATTTCAGAAATCGAACCTAAATTTATATCATGGAATTTCAATAAATTTTTAATATCATTCAGTCCGAAATCCGAAATTACTAGCCAGTTATTTTTAGTCAGCACATTCATGCATGAAAGCAAGGACTTTTATCACGTAAGCAACGGTGGTCCACTGAACTCAAATAAGACTGGAACGCTCACTCTCTGAGTTTCCCTGCTTAATGAGTGAAGCCAAGATGGTGGATCATGAGGCCTTTCTTGTAGGTATGATCCAGGCCTCTGGCGAGGAAATTTGAAAGAAAAAATAAAAATTGCCGCCATTTTACCTACGAAATTTCCGCGTGGAGGCTTGGATCATACCTACAAGAAAGCTTCAGTGTCTGCCATCTTGGTTTAAAACTTCCGATAGAGTGAGCGTTCCAGTCTTATTTGAGTTCACTGCCGTGCTCCCATTTCGCTCCTGATTAAATAGGTTGCGCGCTCTGTCCATCTAGTGTAGGTTAGTGGGCGCGAGTCGTGACAAAATTGGCGCCGCTCGACCAAAAAAGGAGCGACTCCAGAGGAAAACGTTAACACAAACACAAACACACGCGAATAATTATAATAACACATAATGTTTATGAATAATTATAGTGCACCTTTACTTTATTGTTACAAAACTTTGCACCATAGAGAAGAACAAAAAATACAACAAAAATCCGAACAACTTCAACGACTTTAATTTATATAAACATAATGCGGAAATTAAAAAACAAATTCCAAATAGATAAGACATCTTGAAAGTCAATAATATAAGATTCAAACAAGACACGGGTCGAGTCTGTAAATTTTTTACCTTATTTCACACATCATTCTCTCTGAAATAAATTTGAAAAGTCACAGTCTCAACATGTGTTTTGTTTGAGTCTCTCAAAATGTGTTATCTATTTTGAATTTGTTTTTTTATAATATTTGCATTGTATTTATATAATTTTGTAGTCTTTTTTGTGTTTTTTGTTCTTCTCTATGGCATAAAATTTTGCAACAAGAAAGTAAAGGTGCACTATAATTATTCGTAAAAATTATGTGCTATAATAATTATTCGTATAAATTACGTGTAATTATAATTATTCGTTTGTGTTTGTGTTTTTTTTTACGTTTTCTTCTGAAGTCGCTCTTTTTTTGGCCCAGTCACGACAGTCATTTTCTCGCGATTCGTGCCTACTTGTCGCGAGTCGGAAAACGCACCAATTAGACTATCACCCACGTGATTACCTTTGGCTTTTTCGCTATGGGTTAAATCGGGAGGCAGGACGAAGCAGTCTAATTCTAAACTCTTATCACTGGTTAGCTTGCGCATAGTTAACATGCAAGTGGTAAGAAATTGCTCATGCATGTAGTGTTACATCGCTTACCAGAGCAAGAAACACCGTTCCCAGTGAAACCTTGATTACATCTGCATGTAAAACCATTGTCAGTGTCGATACATTGAGAATAATGATCACAGTTGTGCAATCCCAAGGAGCAATAATCCACATCTATAAACAATAAAAGAAAATGTAAAAGACAAAAGGCTGAAAGGAATATCGTTTATAAGAAAATCATAGGTGGGTTCTCTCTTTTCCAAACTGTTTACCTTGAAACAAGCTATCTTGGTCTTGGAATTACTAATTATCCACTAATCTGTAAGCGACAATCTCTTTTACCTTGTGAACTACATTGCACTCCGGCATCCTCGGAATGACTACAGTCATGTCTGCCCCATCCCCGATAGTGGTGAGGACAACTTTCTAGATTTTGTTCATTTCCAGTACAACCAACCTCGTCCAACCAAATCTGTCCTGAACCAGAAGGAACTTGACTTCCTTGAAGAGCTCTAAGAGCATCCCGATAACCAAGTTGACGACAGGCAACGCGGGCATCATTCATGTCCCAACTATCATCACAAATTGTTCCCCATTTTCCTGAATAGAATATTTCAACACGCCCAAAGCCTTGTAAACGGGATGGTCCTTCTAACCTGATTGACTTATCTAAAATAATGACAATAAAATGATATAATAATTATAGACATAGCTGGTCATCAATGACTGGATTTATCAGGAGGATTCAAAAATGGCCGCGCGAATGCATTTTGCGGTTGTGGCGTAGAGAAAATTATTCTTTTACATAGTTTGATTATTATATATTTTTGTTTTTATATTTTTTAAAACGTTAACTCCGGCGTGCCGCACATGTGTCAGTCTTCAATATAAAGCTTCTGAACATAAAAAATACAGTTGATACGCAACATTCAGAACATCGTAGTTTAAAAAGTATAAAAGTTCAATTGTTTAAAAATGTAAATAAACCGCATGACACTTTGTTTTAAACTTTGGAATTTTTTGCAAACTGCGACTTGTCAACGCGCCCATGTACACGACCACATCTTGTTAAACGGCGAAATATCAGTGATATTATCAAAATAGGCCCAGAATCTACATGTATACTAAATATATTCCTACCCCAATTAAATCTAAACTTAATCAAACAGCATGAAAAGAACGGTTTATTTGTTCCTCGTGGAAAAATTGCCGTATCATGCGAACGAAATTAAATCGCACATCGGAAAATTAGTCAGAAATTTCGAGCTGTGCACGGTGTACCACAACTCTTGGGAGACAAAACTGTGACGTAGATAAATACGGTCACATACACTTTTTAATACTAGTATATTTCGCGCCAGAGCACACTTGGGTCGACGAAAAATAATAAAAAAAACAAAAAAAACAAAACCTAGGCGAATTTTCAACTCCGTCGCTCATGCTAGAGTAGCTACAATACATCAATAATCTGGGGTCACCTCTGCAAATAGAACTATTTCCAGAATTTTCTGTTCTACAGCATTGATAGGATCCATTTGTATTGGTGCAATTTGTTTCTGAGGCACAATTGTGTGTTGAATCAGAACATTCATCGATGTCTAAAAAAAAATTTTTATTTACAACTGTATTCCCCAACGTTTGTCCTGAATGCGTTGTAAGACCCGGGAAAATCATAATTTTGTATGAAAATAATCATGCCTTGGCAAACGATTCCATTCCCAGTAAATCCACCATTACATGTACATCGATAAGAGCCAGGAGTGTTCGTGCAAAAGGCATCCAAATGACAGTTGTTTTTTGTTGAACATTCATCAAAGTCTAGGGGAAAATATTACAATTAAATTACCGGAATGGCATATTAAGTTACAGTTACAATATGGTAGGTTACAGCAACCTCAGCGCATTGGTTCTGCTCATAACATTGGGGGACTCGTGCAATGATGACGTTGCCTAAATTTCGCAGTCTTTGAATTTCTTTGAACACAAACTTTATCTCTTGTTCACTTAGAAATATTGTGAACTGAATTAGTAATAAATACTTCTACAGGACAGGATATTATATAAAAGATATAGCAACTCAACATTATCGACTCTAACCTACATTTAAGGCGCTGTTAAACTATACAATTTTCCATCCAACTTACAATGTAGAGATAATTTTTGAGGGATGTTAATTTGTAAATACCTCAGGTGCATGAGCGTCAATCGAACGTTAATTGAGGGACAGAATATTGATATATTCTGTTATGCCAGCCTGGTTTCTATTGAAAGTGAAGTGGTTTTCAAAAGAAATTAGCCAGGCATAGCAGAATGATATATGAATATGGCTACTCAATGGACCACTTGCATAATAGACCAACTTCAGATCTAGGTGACAAGCAGGAAATATATCACAACAGCTAAAAAGATCATACCAAAATTAGTAAAATTGCCAAGTTTGGTTGCAAAAGGTAAAGTAGTACGGAAGATATAGCCATGCGAAGTTGCCAATTTTGTATTAAAGGAATACCAAATGATTTTCCGTGCAGGATTAAAGCGTTGTTATTTTAATTGTTTTATAAAATAACTGTAGTGAAACAACGGTTAACTTTATTAAAATTAAATTTCGCGTGCAGGATTGTCTAAAACGCGTGCAGGATTGTCTGATCCTGATCCTATTGACCAATCACATTGCGTGTTTCACTATAGTTATTATATAAACTTTTTTACTACAGCTGGAAGCGTGTAACTAATTTAGTTACACGCGTCCGCCCGTAATACAAAAGTATACAAAATTCGCCAACTTCGCATGGCTATATCTGCGGCACTTTACAATATTTCACAGCAAAACTTGGCAATTTTACTAAGTTTTGTATGCTCTTTTAGGAAATTCCCTTTTTGTCACCTGAATCAAAAGTTGGTCTATTATGCAAGTGGTCCATTACCGTTCGATTGACGCAATTTTCAGCAGTAGAATTGCATCAAAGTTTTAAGGAAAGTTGCATAGTGTAACAACGCTTTTAATTTATGCAACTGGCATAAAAAATTAACTATGTTACTTACCGGAGCAAGAAAGGCCGTTCCCGGTAAAACCTTGACTACATATGCATGTAAAACCATTCTCAGTGTTAACACATTGAGAATTCTTCCAACAGTTGTCCAACCCCGCGGAGCAATAATCAACATCTGTAAACGATAATGAAAACTTATAAGACTAAAAAGAGGTGTTTCACTTATATGTTTATCATACCCTCAACCCAATTGCAATATTAAATTACATCATTAAAAAATCGGATATTCTTAAGAACAAAATTCGACCATTCGACAAAAGTTTGATTACCAGCAATGTAAAATACAATATACATGCGACCGCTTCGTCCTAAGCCATGTTTCCATAGCGTGTGGGATTTTGTAACAAGTGAAACGAGCATCGCAATGAAACGACTAACGCCGCCATTGCGCGCCGATGATTAACGAACAATAAATAACTACAGATTAGTAAGAAAAAATAACCCGATAAATTCAAGATTTTTAGAGAGAGTTAGTGAATTTTCTAAGAAATAAAATATAAAAAACCAGTCATGCAAATCAAACGTAATAAAATTATTAAATTGAAATACATATTATATAATTTAGGAGCTTAATAATGCGTGGATTAAATTCTGAAATGAACACTTTTGTCCTACGAATTTAAAATTCTAATTTACAATTAAAATTTAAAATTACAGCAGAATTTGGTAATGTGTTCAAGTTTTAAAGATACTTACGTTTTTATATTCTGGAAAAGGTGATATTCTAGCTAGTATGTTTGCATGGTGACATCAATAAGTAAATTAGCTTGTAGGTAGGCCACGTAAGTATTTAATACTGCAAAGCATTCGACCCGTTAACCCGGGCCTGCACCAGTGCAATTACCTGAAAACACAATTACACAACTAATTTTTGATTATTGCACTGATGAAGGCACGGGTTAACCGACCGAAAGCTTTGCGGTATTAAATACTTACGTTGTGTACTTACAAGCTAAATTAATTTACTTAAAATATCTTAGCCTTGTAAGCTAATCTTCTTGTATTGTAGCTTAAGCCTTAAGACAGTAATTTAGTTTTTCCTTGATAATTAGCTTGATTATCAAATGAAAAATAACTCTCTAATCTAAACAAATAACAAATTATTTTACCTTGTGAAGTACATTCCACTCCAGCATCGTTATAATGTTCATAAACAAGATGCTCGGAGTTCATATCAATACTGCAGCCGGCTTTGTTATGTGTAGTATTGAACTTCTCGTTCCTTGTTTATGAACTCGTGGATGTAAAACCCAATAACGCATTCACAAAGCGCTTTTATCGTTAATTACCTTGTGAAGTACATTCCACTCCAGCATCTTGATAATGTCTGCAGTTATGTCTTCCCCATCCCCGATAGTGGTGAGGACAACTTTCTAGATTTTGTTCACTCCCAGTACAACCAACTTCGTCCAGCCAAATCTGTCCTGAACCATCAGGAACTTGCAATCCTCGAAGAGCTCCAAGAGCATTCCGATAACCAAGTTGACGACATGCAACGCGAGCATCATTTATGTCCCAATTATCATCACAGATTGTCCCCCATTTTCCTCTGTGTAAGATTTCCACACGACCAGTACCGTTTAACCTGGACGGTCCTTGTAACCTGAGAGTCATATCTAAAATTGTGACACTGAAAGTTAGAAAATCCAGCAGGTCATGATGCACCCCACTAAATACCACAATTACCCATGACTCAAACTTTACTATATTAATCTGTCCTATCGCGCCTCTGAATTGCCACCAGGAATTTTGATAAATTATAACCGACGCGTCTGCGAGGAAGAGTTTAACAGTGGAGTCAGGCACAAGCGAAATTGCATAACGGCAACGACCAACGATTCGTCAAAAAAGTTACTGGTTGTTTAGACACAATAGATGTTCATAATGACAGACTTTATCTACATAATTAACTGGAAAAAGCTGCATGAATGCGTTATGAAGTTACCGCGTGAAGAAAATTTATTTTTATAATATCATTCTGATTATTTCTAATTTTGTTGTCAGGAATTTTTGAGTACAGTTGATAAAAGCTTGTTTTTTATTTGGCAATATACTGCAATCAAGTCGCGTTATATAAGCAGGGTTATTAAAAACTTATTACAAAACACCAATCTTTTATTTTAACAAGGTGCCAAAACGAGAAATGACACATAGGATTTCCTTTAAGAACTTTCAGAAAAATACCGCAGTAAAGGAATTGTATTTTAAGTTCACCTCTGCAAACAGAACCATTTCCAGAATTTTGTGTTCTACAGCATTGATACGATCCTTTAGTATTGTTGCAACTTGTCCCCAAAGGACAGCGGTGTGTTGAATCAGAACATTCATCTATATCTAATAAGCAAAAATGTCAAATATTCACGTTTTAAAACTGAAAACGTTACCCATGCCAAAAAAAACTTGTTTATCTCGATGTTTGTACTCAATTTATTACTGATTAGAGAATATTTATTCACTTTAGTCGAAAGTAATCATAATGAAACAAATACCTTCGCAGAAGGTCCCATTTCCTTTAAATCCACCATTGCATGTGCATCGATAAGACCCATAAGTGTTCGTGCAAAAAGCATCCCAGTGACAGTTGTTTGCTGTTACACATTCATTGATGTCTAGGGGGAAATATTATATTGAAATTACTGTTGAACATTCATATGTTGAACATTCATATGTTGAACATTCATTTTTGTCTAGAGAAGATATTACCACTCGTCATTGCTCTAATAAAAATTTGGAGCTCATTTTATTGATAACTCATTTAATTATATTAAAATTTATGGTATCACAAACACGCGCAGTTGCGGGGCTAGCACTAGTAAACTCTAGAAATATTGGAACAATAATTTGGTCGCAATCTTTAAGTCTAATTGAAGGCCGTCAGGAAAGCCAAGAGTTTCCAATTTTAAAAAATTGCGGCACCAAAACAACGCCGTTTTATTCACAAACCACATCGGCGAAAAAGTTTTTTTGCCTCGTTCAAATTCTTCAAATTTTTCATGAATAAATCTGGTATCTCGCTTGTTATTACATAAAGTTAGATGATTTGGATTACTAAGATCTCTGCGTAGAAAAGGTAAATTCGTTGTTCAAAGTTGAGTTGGTCAATTAAAAAATGTACGCTAGTACGAATGTTTGCTAAAAAAGGGATAGTTCGTTATTGAAAGTTATTTGATCAATGAAAAAAGTATACTAGCTTATGACAAATGTTTAAAAAATACGATGTTTAAGGAATTTCTCACTCCTCAATGCTCTCCCCAGTTCTTTTGAAAGTGGGTTTTGTTTCAATTGCAATCATATAATATTCGTTCTATTAGCATTATATATCACTCACCATTGCAGAAAAACCCGCTCCCGATGAAACCTTTATTACATCTGCATGTATAGCCATTGTTAGTGTTAACACAATGAGAATAACGCCTACATTTGGGCAATCGGCCCATAAAACAATAGTCGATATCTATAATAAACAGTATATACAGCAAAAAATGAATTTCTTAAGAAATTTAATTTTCTTGTTTTAAGAAAATATTTACTTGTTTCAAGAAATAATTTTCTTATTTTGAGAAAATATTTTCTTAAGAATTTTTTTTTCTTAATTTGAGAAAACATTTTCTTGAAATAAGAAAATTATTCTCAAGAAAATACAGAGATATCACTTTCTTATCATAAGAAAATGTTTTTCTTAAAATGAGAAATTGTTTTCTTAAGAAAATATTGAGATATCAATTTCTTGTTATAAGAAATATATATTCTTAAACTAAGAAAATGCTCTTCGCATTAAATTTGAAGAATTTCAGCTGAGAGTAAACTTCAAAATTACTTGTGTTTCAAATGTTACTTATGGTCGAAGTTTGTTGATTTCAAAAAGTTATATGGTTCATATTTTATTGTTGTTCGTTCTGCTCATTAGATGATATCAATTTAGCTAATTATCAGTATGAGTAAAGTGCCCTTAGTCAACAATGAAGCTTTTCTTACTGCACTTTACAAGCATGGCGTGACATATTCGGTCAAGAACTGTTAAAATAGAACAAAGTCATAATATAATGTTTGCAAATGCTGTTTTCATTACAGAAATCCAGCGTGAGATAATTCAAAGCATTCAAAGGTTTAATACTGATAATTAATGGTCCAGCCTGACGCAGAGCCTGATTATTCCATTTATCCCATTATGCCTTTCTAGCGTAGACCACGAGGGAAATTTGAATACTTAACGAAACAACCTATAACGCTATTAACGCATATTAAAGAAATATTGCTTTTTATGGCGGATATGGCATTTGTATCTTGTTATAACTTTATATATTACCGATAAAGATATGGACGTTTAGGATGTGAGAAAATAACATAATCGGCGCAAATTTGTATTTCATAAGGAGTGATGTTCATGTTTTGATCATATGCCAACATGCTGATCGAGTGTGTTATTATATACAACGTATAAGCCTTTATTTGTTAGCCTTCGTTAGCCTTTATTCCACCTTATTATAGGTCAAGAATTGTATTTAGGTCTTTCTTCATCCTTTAATGATTTGCGCTATGATTTTCCATGTTATTACCTGTTTTTATAGTCAAATAGTTGGCTATAGCAGGGATAGCTAAACAATACCTTAGAATTCCTCAGCAATTTGCAGCATATGGCAGTGTTTATAATGTCTTTGTTTGAAATGTAGGATTAGAGTTGAGTTGTATTTTCAGATTGATACTAAATCCAGACGGGTTATTAAATGTAACAGTGCTTCCCAGTAGGGTTGCGACTGTTCCAAAGGGTATAAATTGTGCATCAGAGTCTGCCTATATCATTAAAATTATCAAAAGCTCTCTATTTTGCCTTCAGATACATTTATCCATACACACTTTGTTAGGGACAATTTTTGGAATAACACCATTTGATTTCATTGGATAAGGCCTCTATCTATATATTATTTGAATTAATTACATGCAGTTTCATGGTGAATTGATTGGAATTTAAACTATTATAGGGAGGTAGAAAAGCAGTGTAGAATGGGTTGAAGGATGGGTGTATTTGATAATGGTCTTAAAGTAGTTTTCTTAAAGATGGCGGTATTGCAAGCGATAGCTAAAGAATAGCTTAAAATTCCCCAGAGTAGCTAAATTACATTTACCAGTATTTTTTGTTGATGAACTCAATTCCTAACATGATTGCAAAGTTTATTCTAATTTAAGTGTGAACTTAGGATTTACTTCTCACCAATTTTAAATTATTTACTCTCAAATTTATCTGATGATGTCTCATCTGATTTTAAGCACCACAAAAATCCTTTTGCAATTATTGATCTGTACTGCAATAATGAATTTAAAAACATGTCAAATAAACACTGGACAAATACAAAACCTTCAAAGCCGTGGTGCAATATTATATATATCATTCTCTGTATTTCTAAAAATCATGTAGGGCCTATAATCTCATGTATTAATGTCTGCTGTGTATTCTATATTCTGACTCATGAATATTTTAGTAAATTTACATTACATTCTTACTTATAACAAAAATCATGTCAGAGTTTCTAGGGTTTCTTGAGAATTAACTTTTCTTATTATAAGAAAATATTTTCTTGGAAATATTTCTTATATTAAGAACAATTTCTTAAGAAAATTTTTCTGATTATGAACATTCTATAAGAAATTTTGGACTAATTTCAAGAAAATTTTCTTAAACTGAGAAATTATTTGTGTGCAACTTTTCTTATTTTGAGAAAATTTTCTTAAGAAAAAAATTCTTAAGAAAAAAAGTAAGAAAATTTTCTTATTATTCTCCCAAGAAAATTGAACTCATTTAAGAAAATTTTCTTAAAATGAGTTTTTTTTTCTTGAAATAAGAAAATGATTTTTGCTATATAATATAGAAACATAATAATAGACTTTAGCGCCCACGCGAAATTTGCTTCTTTCATTGCTAAAGCATGAAATACATGAGAAGCAGTGCATTGCTTTCTTACATTAGCTACTGCTGAAAATTACGAGTTTTTTTAGAACGTTTGTAATTTAGCGAAATTGTTGCACACCTTAAGATATAGCGGAGTTAAAACACAAAGTTTATTAGCAGCTAAGCAAACGCCGTAAATGTCAAAATTGCGGAGCTCTTTTTCTCTATTTTCGGAGCTCATACTTCCGTGGATTCAATGGATGAAACTGCATTTTGTGTCCAAGTTAATAGAAAAAAAATGCACCTTTAAGGCAACAAAGGCACGGTATTTTTAGTTTTGAAAGTCATTTTCTGCCGTGTCATATAAATAAAAAATGCATGCGTTATTTATTTAGGTCTTTGTTTGTTTTATACTTAAAGTGAATATTGAAAGATTTAAAGCACTCTTTTTTCGTGCGTTTTCGGAATTAACATGCACGAGTTCATAAACAAGATGCTCGGAGTTCATATCAATACTGCAGCCAGCTTCGCCTTGTGCAGTATTGAACTTCTCGTTCCCTGTTTATGAACTCGCGGATGTAAAATCCAATAACGCATTCATGCACAAAGCGCTTTTATCGTTAATTACCTTGTGAAGTACATTCCACTCCAGCATCTTGATAATGTCTACAGTCATGTCTTCCCCATCCCCAATAGTGGTGAGGACAACTTTCTAAATTTTGTTCAGTCCCAGTACACCGAACTTCGTCCAACCAAATCTGCCCTGAACCAGCAGGAACTTCCCATCTTCGAAGAGCTCTAAGAGCATTCCGATAACCAAGTTGACGACATGCAACGCGAGCATCATATATGTCCCAATTATCATCACAAATTGTTCCCCACTTTCCTGAATATAATATTTCCAAACGACCAGTACCATTTAAGCTTAATGGTCCTCGTAACCTGAGAGTTCTATCTAAAAATTGAGAGAGTGAAAGTTGGAAAATACAGCAGGCTACGATTTGGAACAATTAAAATGCTTGCTTTAATCATGCCATAATTTCGTGCCGTGTGTAAAGGGAAAAATATTTCTTCGTATCAAAACAATCGATCATTAAACATCTGAGGTTTATCACTATAAGATTTGTGTAAAGTAATTGCGACGTTTATAATCCGGGACTTAATGACTCTTCAACAATGGTTGATGGCGCCATATAAGAATCTTTATGTCACCTTTGCAAATAAAACCATTTCCGGAACTTTGTGTTTCACAGCATTGATAAGATCCATTTGTATTTCTGCAATTTGTCTCTGAAGGACAGCGGTGTGTTGAATCAGAACATTCATCTTCATCTAAGCAAAAATTTAATATATACACTTCAAAACTGAAAACATTTTATCCATGAAAAAGCCGGGGTTTCTTCACATATTCCCTGATTATTTTTGCTGAGGAAAGAAAATTTACTCTGAGAGTGTTCATATAAATACCTTGACATAAGGTTCCATTTCCAGTAAATCCATTATTACACGTGCATCGATAAGACCCAGGAGTGTTTGTGCAAAAGGCTTCGGAATGACAGTTGTTTACTGATGAACATTCATTGAGATCTGGGAAAATATATTATTTTAAAACACCTAAATGTCAATCCTAAGGACACTGCCCACTCTAATAATCTTTTGGTTTGTTAATTTAATGTATCGAAAAACACGGGGCGCTCGTTTTAATTCGGCAGGTTGACCATTCATACCTTGTACCTATAGAATAAATTTACAGTGATTATAGGCGATTTAAATGATCCCGGCTGTAGTATAATCCCTACAGTAACATGCGATTGTTTCGTCGAAGAAAGACTTCAGAAAGACTCACAGATTTAATCCCTATGATTATGTGTTTATTTAAATAAGTGACGTCAGCATACAAATGAAAATCCGTCAGGCAGAACAAAATTATATGCGTAAGCCCCCTCCCCCCCGTTACCGTTTCCGCGATATCGCGTTCGCGTATCGTATGTCATGTTTGACACCAATAACAACATAAAAAAGTTGGGACATAGACCCATTAAACTGTCTAAATAGCACTTCTTATATTGGAAGGCAATGATCAATGTGTGTAGGATACGTGGACATCAGGAAGAGGGTCTTGATCTTGACAAGGGCGAAGGCCTTTAATAAAGTATTTCTCATGCAGCTGCAATTTAATGAAAAGTTTTATATCTACGGCTGCACGGCTGGGGAGAAAACCACATTGGGAATTAAATTTTCTGCAATTATTTGCAGCCGGATTAGCAGACGGGATGAGTTCCCTCTTTATATCGACTAACAGCATCCAAAAACTCGAAAAAAAGGGCAGTTGTTCTTTCACGTCGAAAAAATGGTAGAAAAATATCAATACGCGTCTCAAACTCGCGCATGCCCGTAACCTGCAAGTACACCCAACGTCCATGACACTGGCGGGCAACTTCAATTTCGCATTTCTAACCCCGGGCTCATATAACGCTATTAATTGTTGGTAGAAATTAATCGGAAACGTCCCTGCAAAGCTATATAACTAGAGCACTCACCATAGCAGGAAAAGCCGTTCCCAGTGAAACCATGATTACATCTGCATTTAAAACCATTGTTCATGCTAATACATTGCGAATGCTGCCCACAATTGTCCAACCCCAATGAGCAATAATTGACATCTGTAAACAAAACACGAAAGCACAGAAGAGTAAATAGAAAATCTCATAATGTATGTTTAGCATACGAGAAACCTTTTTCAACTGGTTTGAAAATATTAAATTACTATAGCTCCATGATATACTTTTATAGTGTAGAGTTCTTTACTATCATAGAAACAGGGGCATCAAGTTCCCGGTTGGAGATGAACAAAGTTAGCTAGTTGAATCACATATTGTGTACCGGAATACAGTTTTTTCACAATCAAAAATTTAGTTTTAGATTTCAGACATGATTCCTTGATATTAATAAAAAAATGATCTTAACTGCAATTCTAAATAACAATGTCTTTTACCTTGTGAAGTACATTCCACCCCAGCATCTTTATAATGACTGCAGTCATGTCTTCCCCAATTGCGGTGAGGACAACTTTCTAGATTTTGTTCATTTCCAGTACAATCAACCTCGTCCAACCAAATCTGTCCTGAACCATCAGGAACTTGCCATCCTCGAAGAGCTCTAAGAGCATTCCGATAACCAAGTTGACGACATACAACGCGAGCATCATTTATGTCCCATGCATCATGACAAATTGTTCCCCATTTTCCTGAATATAATATTTCCACACGACCAGTGCCATTTAACCTCGATGGTCCTCGTAACCTGAGAGTCATATCTAAAATTGTAGGAAGAGTAAATACAGAAACAATTGAAATATTTGGAACAATATATAATAGCATAAATCAAACTGTATATATAATTTTGCAAATGATTTATAATATTCCTTTTTTTCCCTTTCCACTTCTTGAGCTTCTTTACCCACCGGAAATAAAATTTCGGAATGGAAGATTTTTTCTGGTAAAAAATATTGCAAATTTGTGATTCTTTCCCCGAAAAAGAAATATTTCCAAATGAAATTTAAAGTATTCCACTGCGCATTTGTTCCTGGAGAAATTGTTTGTTCCAAAAAACTTTATGGTGTTTAATTTAACAATAGAGTTAATGTTCGCGGGCATAAATGTGTTTTTTGGCCCGAATCTGATTTTCAGCCCGAGCGTAGCGAGGGTTAAAATGTGTTCTGAAGATGGCCAAAAACACATTTATGTCCAAGAACATCAAATTTATTACTATTATATTAACTTTAGAGGGCAAACGCCCGCCAAAGTGAGTATAATGCAGCTTTAATCTGTGTCAGACCGCCTATATATAATGACTCGTTTTATCACAGCAGGCGAGTATTCCCGGTTTCAAAATTACGTTTAATTGTCATCTTCCGAGGTCGTTCGTCAAAACAGGACAAGAAATCTTTTAAAAAATACAAAAATCAAGAAACACAGAAATCGAAAAAAACAAAAAGTATTCTTGGGCTAATTTTAATTGCGACGATGTTAATCATATTAGGGGAGGTGGGGCTGGGCGCTATCTAAGGCCCGTTTCAAAGTTGAACTCTCCATGGGTCGAACTTAATATCGACCAAGTTCGACCAAGTTCGACAAAGTGAAGTTTGGCGTTGTTTTTAAACGTCGAACCGATCATATGCCGAATCAAAAGTGCCTTCTGAGAAAAACTTGTTTTATTATTTTACCGATTTGGCGGGAAAAAATTGCGCTGTAACTTCTGCTGACCAGTGGCATTGGGCGCTCGTAATAAATACATTACGTCGAACTTTGTTGAGCTTAACCGAACGTTTGAAACGGACCTGAGACAGGCCTAAGATAAAAAGTTGCATCTTCCCGGACTTAATATCTCTTTAAGGTCAGTTGATGGCGCAATATAAGAATCGTTTACGGTTACCTCTGCAAATAGAACCATTTCCTGAACTTTTACAGCATTGATAGGATCCAATAGTGTTGGTGCAATTTGTCTCTGAAGGGCAGCGGTGTGTTGAATTGGCAGAACATTCATTTTCATCTAAACAAAAATATTTTATTTACGGCAAAGCTGTTTCCCCCACTGTTTGTGCTGAATGCATTGGAACAAACAAGGAAAATTTAATTTAGTTTTGAAGAGTAAGGATGCAAATACCTTGACAAAAAGTTCCGTTTCCAGTAAATCCACCATTGCATGTGCATCCATAAGACCCAACACTGTTCGTGCAAAAAGCTTCTGAATGACAGTTGTTTACTGTTGAACATTCATCGATATCTATGAAAAGTATTACTAAATCACGTAAATGTCAATCCTAAGGGACACTGCTGGGTGAAATAAATAATAATAAATACTGGTTCGTTAATTTAAGGTAGTTCAAAGGGATTTTTGTTTTCGTCGGGTTGAAACTTGTTAAATATTTTTCATACGAAAGTCGTACGTGGAATACCTTTTCAGTTAGTATTAGTAATTGAAATAACCCTTAAAGGGCTGTTTAAATGATTCCGTGTAGATCCAAGCAGTAATCTTAACAGTAGCAGTAGCATGTGTTTGTTTAAAAGCCCAAAAAGACTTATTTTAAAAATTCAGAAACACCTCATGTTTTGTTGAATGTCGGGTAAGGGTAACAGGGCTCATGTAAAACGGTGGTTATTTTGTTTTATTTCAATGATGTGGTGAGTAATGTGCTATTACTAATATACATAGTGACCAGCTAAGGCGACAAGCATACAGATATATTATAGTATGTTTCAATTTTGAAGAGGAGGCGGATTATATTTTGAGCCCTCGCGTATGGAAATAGCTTGCTGGAATCTTGATTGCTGGTCTCGTTTTCCTATTGTGACTATAGGTAGAGCCTTGAAGACACAATACATACGAGGTTGCACACAAAAAGATTAGCTTATTGAGTTATTGTGGTCATAATTGGTGGTAGACGTAACTGATTTAAATACTCTGAGACAGTGAAAACAATTCAAAAATATCAATAATAAACACATAGAGATTAAATTAGTAGCCATATGCAGCTACATACAGTGCAGTCTATTAAGACAAAGAATGTGATCTACTGATATCAATACAGCCTTTTTGGGCAGAGTTGGAATAAAAAAATATAGTTTGTCTGTGGGTGATAAAATATCCTTCGCTTTTAAATTATCAATATAATGCTACCAAATGCTACGCAGCTCTGCAATTCAAAAGGTTTATACGATGAAAGACAGCAAGGTTACGTAAAATGGATAAAACATCAATGCCCATAACCTAAGATAAAGTGAAAGTGATACATGATACTAAAGCAAAGTGTTTGTCCAGAAAAGGCAGACTATATGCATGCTTAAAGTGAATAAGCTGAATGAAGTTTTATTCAAAGTTACTATAAAAAAAGGGTGAGGAGACCATGGTTGACTTTCTCCTCAACATTTCAAATGTTGAATATGACTATAGCATAGGATCTCATTATCAATGAGTTTGGCTTCAACAGTTACAGATGAACAATCACAAGCAAATAAAACTGCGGTATAATTAGAAGAATAAATCGTTTTTTAGAATTTCCTCGGCACTGGAGGATGTTGATGATATTAACTTAATATGATTACACTATTGTTTATTGGTACAGTTGTGCTCAGACATACGTAAGACACGACGCGTCAAAAGCTCGCAAATAAACGATAGGTCGAATCTGGTATGCTTCTTTATGACAGATGCTTGTTGCGATCAATTCTTCTTTCGGCTGAAGAATTCTTAAACACTCATTGCGTTAAAGATATTCTACTCACCATAGCAAGTAATTCCCTTTCCAGTGAAACCTTGATTGCATCTGCATGTAAAACCATTGTCGGTGTTAATACATTCAGAATTACGTCCACAGGTGTGCAACCCCAAAGTGCAATAATCTACATCTATAAACAATTATCAAAGACTAAAGAAAATTTCCACAACATATTCTCGCTGAGGTGGCGACTTTAAAGCATCTCAGAATAAATAAAGTTAGATATTGTAATAGAGATTTTTATATAGGTGCTTTGTATTTTAAATGTGATTAATTGGTTCATTCGTAGTCACATGACTTTAAATAAATGCAACGTTTCCCGCCAAGGAAACAAGTGAAAAATTGTTGCCCGCTCATGTCATAACAAAGTAAAGTGGGTTTCTTTTTTAAATGAAATTGTTGTGTAACATGTAGCTATGTTTTCGTTCCTATATAACAAAACACTTACCTTGAACTTGCAAGAGTTGCTGGCATGTAATGCTGTGTAAGACAGTCATCTTGTGGTTAAAATTAAAACATACCAAAAATAAACCTACATACCTCTGGAGGTACATTCCACTCCAGCATCTTCAAAATGTTGGCAGTCATGTGTTCCCCATCCCCCAACGTGGTGAGGACAACTTTCTAGATTTTGTTCATTTCCAGTACAAGCAACATCGTCCAACCAAATCTGTCCTGAACCAGAAGGAACTTGCCATCCTCGAAGAGCTCTAAGAGCATTCCGATAACCAAGTTGACGACATGCAACGCGGGCATCATTTATGTCCCAATCATCATCACAAATTGTTCCCCATCTTCGCCGATGTAATATTTCTACACGACCAGTACCGTTTAACCTGGATGGTCCTTGCAACCTGAGGGTTTTACCTAATTTTTTTGAAATGATAGTAAATTCCAAAAATGAAATAGTTTTAGGGAACTGCCAACATTCTACATGGTTTACTAAAGTGAACGTTAAAAAAATATTTTCTATATTTAACCAAAACCTTTGATTGTTAGTATCATTGGTTTGATCTTGCATATGTTTAGCTCATGTTATGATTTTTATTGGCAATGATATCAGAAATCACACATCAAATGGACGTTATTCGCTCCGTAGTGATCATTAGATAACACCGAGTGAATTCAAAATCAAAGATTTTGAAGGCATAACATTGAAAAGAGTAATGTCCGATGTGCATCTTACATCGATCCCAAACTCTTTGCAAAAAAGAGTTAACAAAATACGCTTATGTGAGTAATACATAATATACTGATGTATCAGAATCTGATTCACTGATTTCCTAAAGGGCTTTGATCTTTACGCGACGTTATTATTCGAACTAAGTGGAGCCCGAATTAATTAATTATGTATTCGCTCAAATTATATATTCATACTGAGTATATACTTTTTTTACAAAAAAATTTAAAACTATGTTTCTAGGAGTTCAAAACATGGAATATTACTTTCAGAGTTGGTACAGCCTTGATATTACTTTCGGATTTGGTACATCCAGATCAGATTTGGTACAATCATGGGATGAAATTAGATAAAAATTTCAAAAGATGAATACCACAGGGCAAAGAAGTGGGACCAATATTATTTGTTCTTCTGATCAACGATTTGGTCCATAACTGGCTTGGTATGCAAAGTAGCTAATATTATACATTTTTTCACAACTTAACAGCAGTAGAAAAAATTTCTAGGAACTCTAATGGCGTAATGGTTATGTTATCAATAATATTGTAATATTGTAAGGATTACAAAAAGAGGATGAACCCTAAGAAGTGTAGGGAAGTGTTCGTATATTTGTACCCATAAATTATAATTATATATAGTAAAAGTAGAGCCTAGACAATCAAAACCATGAACCCAAGTAAAATCTGTACATGTATATAAGTTACTTCCTGGGCGTAATAATCGAAAGTTTCGAATGTAATCAATCATGAATGTAACCCAGACATAGACGCGATAAAAAAAACAGATTCAAAAAGTGTACAACGACGTATAATACCGTGGAGGGCTGCATATGGCTTATTGGAAGGAAATGATTGCGACGTTCTTTTCTTTAAAAGGCAATTGAAACTTACATTAGAATTATTTTTCTACTATTTAATTTTACGTTGGTCAAACATATGTTTTTGGAAATCTACCTACCTTCCAAATATTAAGCGGCGGCTGGGGAAGTAATTTGTGTAAGGCGTTTTCGACAAGTTAGGTTACCCAATATGCCAAAGCATACAACGCACCACCTGACAGATAAAACACAACCAAACACGTACAGTTACGTCTTCTCTAGTCGCGTCGTGAATTGTAAACTCTCAAACGAGTCCCCTATGCAGGTTACGTTCCTCCCGTTACTTGTATAAAAATAATAATCTCTGTCCCGGAAAGCGGGCTGAACTCAACTGCTTTCATAAAAACACAAGACAAGTTCATCCCGTTAACCAGGATCGCCGACCAAGCCAGCCCCCCAGACCGGTTTTTACAATCAAATTTCCTGTTTTTAATATGAAGTCAGCTAATATCAGGCAGTATACGCGCAGGCAAACGGAAATCTACACGTACACACCACCATTATTTGATTATCATCGCATCCATTTCGCTTATGTCTATTCGTATTACGCTTAATAATATGGGTATGAACCCTGCGTCTATACTATATAATTGTACTGCTTTCATTTTCTTTCAGTAAACCATGCTAAAAATAATATTACTAAACCTCCGTCGCCGTAGCTAAACTAACATTCATCATGCATGTAAAGCACATGGCTATTATATTGTTTTCCAACAAGAGGAAGTTAAACGCTATAATTATGTATTGGGTTGACATTTTTATGGCGATTTCGTGAATAACTGGCCTCTATATAAAACTCGCGATATTTTGAATTCAGCAAAGCAGTAAATTCAGCTTGGCCTAGCTATCCGTTCGTCTAATGCTGTGCAAAACTTAATGCCTGAACGCGGACTGCATACACTCGATCAGCCGTTCAGATAAACGTGACACATACTGATTTTGAAATTTGAACACAGTCTGCCCAGATCAGCGAGTCTGCCACATTCAACCAGCATCATCACACGATAGCCCGCAAATCTAGTTAACCTGAATACTGCCGGCAGATTGCACCACTATAGCAAGCAATCATATGCTTCTATAAAGATTGATTGTTTTATGTTGCCCTCCCACAGTGCTCGCATCAAAGCGTGGTGTACCAATATTCTGTTATTAGTGACTTCATTGTTTCAGTTTTGATACAGGTCACAACTATTACATGACGGCAAAAAATTATAAGGGTTTCGACTTGTCGCAACAGGAGTGAACAATAATGTGCTAGAGCCTATGAACATGTGTTGTTGTGCGAACGGAAATTTACACTTGCACACAGCCAATATCATCGCATTCCACTTATTTTTCTTACCTCCCGTTATTGAATTAAATAAGGTGTCTATAATTTATATAATTCTGCTTCGCTGGCATTTTCTTTTCAGTAAACCAAGCTAAATGTAGTCTAAATGCATTAATAAACCTCCGTTGCCGTAGCTAAATCAGCATATTACTGAATATTGATCTCATACATGTAAATCACATGACATGGGCACATGGCTATTATATTGTTGTCGTTACGAATTATATAATACATCGCGAAACATGCATCCTGTTGTTTATCTTTGCTTGCAGCGTAATTCGTTTCAATAAACGCAAAGCCACTTATTCGTATACCCAACAACTAATTATCAATTATTGGACGAGGTCGAGCAAAATATCGTGATTTGTCGGTGGCGAGCAGTTAAATTATTTGCCGATGCCGAAGGCAGAGGCAAATAATTGATCTGCGAGCCACCGACAAATCACGATATTTTGCGAGAACCGAGTTCAATAATTGTTTTATCATTCACCACTCAATTTTCAATTCATTCACCACTCAATTTTCAATTTTGAGTTCGTTTTATCGGACAGTTCGGCAAAGCGAGTCGCCATTGTTTATAAAATTGACATTAATGCGCATGCTCAGAGTATTATTTGCAGCTGAGTATTATTTGCACGCAGTTAACTGCAGGTAAATTAACCAATCAAAATTGAGAATACTATAAAGTGAATGATAATATTTGTTAATATTAGCTGGTCCAGCTATGATCTTTACCTATATGACATGTCCAACTGGCCATTTCAATTATTTTCCAATCCAATCTGTTCCGGTGTATCTTAAAACTGTGTATTATTGTGTGTTTTTTCATTAAGAAAACAATCCATCCTAACTGTATACAAACAATTTCGCTTAGCTTCAAATATTAGGAATACTTATTTAAAAAAGATGCCGTCCCTAGCTCTAAAACCGGCAGCATACTGTATGCATTAGCTACAATATGTCTTAAAACAATCACAATAAAGTTATACAGTGATAATTATCATGACCACACAACGCACGGCATTTCCTCTTAGAACTGTATAGTTCCAGAAAACAGTAGAACTATAGAAGTCAAGCTGTATTTAGAACAAAAGATAAGGTTATTGCGTATGAGACTATATACAAAGTTTCTCCGGCAAGAAACGCATTGGTGAGCGTGAATTTTACGAAGATGAGTCTTTTTAGACAAAAGAACTATGTTTTAGTGATGCAAATGATGAGGAGATGTCGCAGTGCTCGAAAGCTTTCGTCCAATTATGTAATGCTTTTCTATGCCTTTTAAAGAACGAAGCTATGCTATTGGTTGAAACAGACCTAGAAATGTATTGTAAAGTTCAGCCAAAGAAAATCATTCTTGCGAGAATCTGCGACACTACCTAAATGATGCAATTTAACGGCTGTTTGGTGACATAAAATAAGATCAATATTTGCCAGTTACGGGGCCTTCAAATGATGCAATTCAACGGCTGTTTGATGACATAAAATAAGATCAATATTTGCCAGTTACGGCGCCTTCAAATGATGCAATTCATCGGCTGTTTGATGACATAAAATAAGCGTGAATCAATGTTTACAGACGCGTGCAATTGCATGCTAGTGGCGCCATCAGGGGACAATTAGAAGCAGTATATTTCACTAAGCGCTACACAAATACAGAATAACGGTACACTACGTTATGTTTCGAGAACAGTGCCTGTGGCACGGTGCATCCTAGAAAAATGATCAATAACGAGTTTAAGATCTACGACTCTGTTAGCTCGACGTCGTTAGTCAAATAAGCTCTGGAAAAATATGCTGCGATGACTTACAAACGTTTCAGTTGTGCTAAGAACCCCCGAAATTTAGCTGATATTGCATTTTCATATAAGCTGTGAGTGTTCGCGTGTACACTCTCATATAGTGCCACAACATCGTTAAGTCATAATCGTTTACTATTAATTAATGCCTTATTAACGGCTGAGAGTGTATGCAGTCATTCAGGCATTAAACTCTCTGTAGCAAGCGACAAACAGATAATGTAAGGCTTAATGCACTGCTAATACTGCAGTGTCTTTTGCTTTCTTACATCAATGCTGAATATAACGAGCTTTAAGTCGATGTAGAGAAATTTCTGCACAATTTAAGATAGTGTGATTCAAACACACAAAGTTTACTCGCAGTTTCGCGTTTAGCTCCAATTATAAGGTCTCATTTAGCCGTTTGACTCCAATCATAAAGGTCGCGTGCATTAAAGTTATACATGTGATTTAGCCGGAGTGATGTAAACCAGTGCGATTTGCGCACTCCTAATCGGCTGCCCAGACTGAATGTTCTGCGCAACATAATTTGATTACAGCTAGCAGGAGTTGTCAACGACATGATTGTAATCTATCGTATGTAAACATCACTTACCTGCACTTTCAACAGTTGCAAAGTGGGCAAAGAGAACAAGCGCACAAGCTTTGATCAACGCACTCAGAGACATTTTCCTGCTCTCGTTAAATTTGATATTAAACAGGAATCAAACGCTACATCGTGTTTTGTGAACTGTTCAAATTCCTGCCGGATGTCGACGTCTAAGGGGCGTGTTATTTGATGCAAAAATTATGGTGCGTTTGATTGTGACGTAGAAGTCAACGTTTGACTTGTTATTTTGCGAAAGTCCGTGAGCTTGCTCGCAGACTGAATTAGTGGACAGCCCTTTTTAAATTCCGGCACCCTTTAATTTCTGGTCCAAAAATTCAGTGTGTGAGCAGGCTACCAAAACTGGCTTACCCGATTACTTGCTCGGCGATTACGCCACAACCATGCAGTCACCGGTGTTGATAAAAACACGCGCTTAAAAAACAAAGGATAACGACATGGGAGGCATTGGTCATGCATAATCTGTGGACCCAAAAATTAATTAATAGCGTTGCTATTCTTACCAGTTACGACGCTTTCAAATGATGCAATTAAACCAAGCTAAATATCTTGGTACATTAATAGACCTCCGTAGCTGTAGCTAAACTACTACCTCGATCTATATGAAACTCGTGATATTCTGAATCTTTAGCAAAGCAGTAAATTCAGCTTGGCCTATCCGTTTGTCTGATGCTGTGCAAAATTTAATGCCTGAGCGACAACATACACTCGATCAGCCGTTCAGGCATAAAGTTTTATACGGGTAAACGTGACACATACTGATTTTTGAACACAGCCTGACACATTCAACCAGCGTCATCACACGATATATAGCCTGCAAATCTAGTTTACCTGAATACAGCCCGCTGATTTCACCACCAGCATGCAATCATATGCTTCTATAAAGATTGATTGTTTAATTTGGTTGCTCTCTCACAGTGCTCGAATCATTGCGCGGTGTACCAATTTTCAGTTATTAACGCTTTTAGTGCATGTTTAAGTTTTGATACAGGTTACAACTATTATATGACGAACTACTATACGGCAAAAAAATTATCAGGTTTTCGACTTGTCGCAACAGGAATGAACAATAATGTGCTATAGCCCATGAACGTGTGTTGTTAACAACGCTGTTGCCTTTTGAACATTTTTGAGCCATCAATGTTGCTGCATTCATGATTAATATTTTTTATTACTTTGGGGCCATTCAAACAGCCCCTGAAGCCGGTTTTCCACTAGCGATATTTTTCGTGCGAAGCGACATTTTACTTTTGTTTCAGAGCTCTCAACTGCAACCATCTGGAACAAATTGCTCAAATACAAAGGAATAAAGTCGCTTCGCGCGAAAAATATCGCCAGTGGAAAATGGGCTTGAGACGGGTTTTTACAAAAAAATTTTGTTTCTATTATGAATTCGGCTAATATCAGACTGTGTGTAAATGCAAACGGAAATTTACACTTGCCCACCACTAATATCATTATAATTCTGCTTCGCTGGCATTTTCTTTCAGTAAACAAAGCTAAATATAATCTGCATTAATAAACCTCCGTTGCCGTGGCTAAATCAGCATAATACTGAATATTGATCTCATACATGTAAATCACATGACATGCATGGGCACATGGCTACTATATTGTTGTCGTTACGAATTATATAATACATCGCGAAACATGCATCCTGCTGATTATCTTTTCTTTCAGCGTAATTCGTTTCACTAAACGCAATGCCACTTAGTCTTATACCCAATAACTAATATTTGATAATACCAGCTGGTTCAGCTGTGATCTTTACATAATTATATGACCTGTGCAACTGGACATTTCAATTATTTTTCAATCCGATCTGTTCCGGTATGTCTTGTGTGTGTTTTTTTCATTAAGAAAATAATCCATCCTAACTGTATGCAAACAATTTACCTTAGCTTCAAATAATTTATTAGGAATACTTATTTAAGAAAAATGCTGTCCCTTTAAAAACAACAGTATACTGTGTGCATTAGCTACAATATGTCCTAAAACAATCACAATAGCTATTATACAGTGATAATTATCATGACACCACGGCTTTTCCTCTTAGAACTTTATAGAACAGTATAGAAATAATAGAATTATAGAAGCCAAGCTTTATTTAGAATAAAAGGTAAGGTTATTGCGTACGAGACTATATACAAAGTTTCTCAGAAAACGCACTGGTGAGCGTGAATTTTACGAAGATGAGTCATTTTAGACAAAAGAACGATGTTTTAGTGATGTAAATGATGAGGATATGTCGCGGAGTGATGTTAACTGGTGCGATTTGCGCATCTCCTAATCGGCTGCCGAGACTAAATGTTCTGCACAACATAATTTGATTAAACGGCTAGCAGGAGTTGTCAACGACATGATTGTAACGTATCGTATGTAAACATCACTTACCTGCACTTTCAACAGTTGCAAAATGGGCAAAGAGAACAAGAGCACAAGCTTTGATCAACGCACTCAGAGACATTTTCCTGCACTCGTTAAAATTGATATTAAACAGGAATCAAACGCTACATCGTGTTTTGTGAACTGTTCAAATTCCTGCCGGATGTCGACGTCTAAGGGGCGTGTTATTTGATGCAAAAATTTTAGCTAGCAAAACTGGCTTACCCAATTACATGCCCGGCGATTACACAACAACCATGCAATCACCGGTGTCCATAAAAACACGCGCGTAAAAAACAAAGAAGCACCACATGCGAGACATTAGCTATGCATAATCTGTGGTCCCAAAACAGCTGTGATCTTTACCTATATGTGGCCAACTGGCGTTTTACTTTTTTTTTTCAATCGTATCTGTTCTGGTATGTTAAAATTATTACTCCGGCGTGAGCGACGGAGTTGAAAATTCGCCTTGGTTTGTTTCGTCTATTTTTTTTTATTTTTCGTCGTCGCAATTGTATTTTGGTGGGAAATATACTAGTATTTAAAATGTTTATGTGACCGTATTCATCTACGTCACAGTTTTGTCTCCCAAGTATCGTGGTGCTAAACTTTGGCTAATTTTCCGATGCGCGATTCGATTTCGCTCGCATGATACGCAATTATTCCAAGAGGAACAGATAAACCGTTCTTTTGATGCTGTTCGATTAAGTTTAGATTTAATTGAGGTCAGAATATATTTAATACATTTAGATTCTGGTCTGTACAACATTTTATACTTAAACGGCTGAGAATATAAAATTACGCAGTCGTTTAGACATTAAATTTTATGCGGAAGACGATCGACAAGAAGCATCGGCATTGCAAGCTGAATTACTGCTTTGCTAAATACAGCCGCAGTGGCCTTTGCATTCTTCCGACAATGGTGAGTATCGGGACTGAATTTTATGTACAACGTAGAAATCATGTAACGAAATTGCTTTGCATTCTAAGACCATAGTTTAGTTCAAAAACAATTTAAACCCCTACCTCTAATGATCTCTTTAACATGTCGTGCCAAACGCCAAACGTTCTGGTGGCAGAGTTACTGATAAAATATACCGGTATATTTCGTTCAATATCTAAACACTGCAAAGAAATAAAACGAATATTTTAGCTAGGCTTGGGAATTCCAGACGATAATTTACCTCACCACAGCTAGCCCGCTATTGTGTTGTTTCACATGAAGTATCTACATCTTTCATTCAACGGCTGACATATTATCGCAGGCATCATACATACACGGCTAAAAACTCATCAGGTTGTTGCATCAGCATCGAACAATGTTGTGCTGCCCACATTGTTCAGAGTTGTTATCAACTTGGAACAATATTGTTACACCCGATTCGGTTCCAACAATATTGTTCCAAGTTGATAACAACTCTGAACAATGTGGGCAGCACAACATTGTTCGATGCTGTTCATATCAATGTTGCATCAACCTGATCGTTTTTAGGCGTGTAATACATAATTAAAGTGTGCACGGAATAAAAATGTCGCCTACGATAATATGTCAGCAGTTGAATATAGGATGAGGATACTTCATATGAAGCAACACAATAGCGGGCTACCTGCAAAATAAATTAATATACATATCACAAGGAATCCAAGTCATAATATGCCTACCACGAAGAATTACAAGCCGTAATTTGCTTACAGTACAACGGGGAATTCCAAGCTATTACAATAAACATTTCACAAGAAATTGCAAGCTATAAAATACCCACCATGTGGAATTAAAAACCATAATTTAGCTACCCAGATAAATTCCAAGCTCGTTTAGGTATTCAAATTATTTATACATTACGGACACTCACTTTCACCTTTTAAAACACCGCTTAATTCCACCGATACTTTGTTTATTGTTCCATAAAAAAACATTGCTAAACGTTTGAATCTTTATCGGTAAAAGATAACGTGAAAGATAGGATACAAGTGATATATTCTCAATATTCAAAAAATATTTGTTGTCATTTCACAGATGCAAGTATCCAAATTTCCCTCTCCCTCGTGATCTAAGCTTGAAGGGCATCGTGGGCCTTAATTGCGTCAGGCAATTCCTACCTGCGGGCAGGCTACACTTCAAGCAGAAAGCTGCATAGACCTTACGGATTCCAAATACAAATTAAATATGTGGTATTAATCTGATAAAACACGAGGGATTTTTGTAAATGAAAGATGAATTTAAAGCCTATATAAACATGAGAAGTTTAAAGATTTATCAAACAGTTTGTCGTCATCAACCGAAGCTCTAAAACTGAACCTGGAAACTGAGGTTGATAAAGAAATACTGAGGCTTGTGAATTCTTTATATCATATGAAAACCATACATCACTTCTACAAAATTGCATAGCATTTTCGACAAGATGATTTTACCTGGACCATGCCAGAAGATTCAATGGTGCATGGTCGTACCAAGGATGTCATATTTCCAATCTCGCTGTGTCTCCTTGGCCCACACAAATGCATGCTGACTGGTGCCCTTGGAGAGGGCATTATTATTCAATGGCAAAGAACAACCGCAATTAAATATTTACGTCTCTGGACAACAGCTGTAACGAATTGTTGTAAAGCAGCATCCTTATAGAAATATTATCAAATTTAGGAAGATATTAAAATTCAAATCCTAATTAGCTCAACAACTTTGACTTCAAAAAATGTTAATCATAAGATTGCTATTGGTTAATTCATCGGTGTAAAATACAATAAACAGCTGATGAGAAAAGAACTTTTTTTTGCATAAATCCACCTCAACAGAGTTAATGAGTTGTATTATAGTTTTATGCGGTACAACTTGTGCACATAATTGTATTTGACACTTGTCAGGTCCATAAAAAAATTAAAATCCCTCAGAATGACGTCACAACCGGTGAAAGTATGAAATTTAACCGGATATTGAGATTTCTTTGGAGGATTTGGTCAATCAGAAACGAGAATACAATATGAATGTATAAAAATTGCTGTTATCGAAACTAGGGGTGTGCTAATTGAAACATATATACTTACAAATTTCGCTACATAATCCTCCCTAAATTAGCAGTCACTAAACAATAGAGCTAATGTTAAATTATGAATTTTTGGTTATTTTCCTAACCTTGCTGTAGGTTATAACTTCCATTTTTGAATATTCCCACACCAGCTTATATATGGACTAAATTTAAACAGGCGGATTTAAAAATTTGAAGTTTCATCAATCTTTTTGCCAATACGTATACCGAAACTTTTCGCTTAATACACGTTAGCCAAAAGATGACAAACTACCGTTTATTAATTTTTTTGCAATTCGCTGGTGCATTTTTTAAAAAATACAGCACTGCCCGTATACGGTTGAATATTGTAGAAAAAATCTATCGAAATAAGAGCGATATCTAAAAAAACAAATTCTGAAAATAAACTCCGTATTCAAGATACAACAAGAGTAGAAAGACATGCAGAGTTGTTGATACATTTATTTGTCTTATTCCATACACATACATAATCAGAATGAAGTTTTCAGGTTTCCAGCAATGGGTAGTTCATACGTAGCTGAACTAGCTCGGTATACATGCAGATATATGCACAATTACGAACTTCCCTCGCCCATGAGAATATTAGCATTTAAAACTGCTTTAAAAACAATTCCATGAGATTATTCAATTATTAAGAAATAATGAATTTTAATCTTCAAAGTACTTTGAATTTAAATTACATGTGTCACAATAAATTATTACACCACTTCCACTACTTGGAATATCAATCATGTTGGTTTCGAAACGGAAGGGACAAACCTACAGATGTTTTTCTATAATATTGCATGTATGGCAAAAACAACCTGGTTATTTCCCGCGGTCACAAATGCTAAACCGCACAATGTAGTTTCCCAGCCTAACCAACTAAACCAAGCGTTATCCGTTGCACAAAACATCAATTCTAGATCATGCATGTTTCGGTATAACATTGCATATAAAATAGCCAACTCGAGCGAATTTAATTATTTTATTGTGGATCTTTTATGTGAGTGTAAGCAACTTTCGTTTCAGCCTTTACTCAGATATTTGGGGCATCAGTAGCTATCTATTTGCGTTGGAACTCAAGAAATCTACCATGCCAAAAGATTGCTGCGAGGAACTATAGTTAGTAAAAGTAGATATTTATTAGTTTCATATCCAATAGCTATTGTGGCGTTAATATAAGTGTCTTCATGGACTCGTGAATTCAATTAACTCAAAGACAAAAGAAATTTTTCAAGTGGAGTATAGTTGTAAAAGGATAGAAATTTTGATGAGTTTTCAAAAAGTATGAGTGTTTAAGATGCGTAATTTCTGTTTTAGGTGAATAGTTCAAGAGTTAAGAATGCGGATTTTGGCAACGGCAATACAGTATATCCATGCAGCACTTTGAAAGTTGTGATATGAATATATAACCAGCTTCAAGTGTAGTGAAAATTTAATTTCTTTTATACAGGTGTAAAGGCCTATTCAACACAACTTTTAAAACTTCATTTTAAAATCAAAATTTTTTTCGTAAACATTAACCACTCTTACAGCAGCTTATTCGCCATTTTACTCGTAAAATTTAACACCCGATGCAAAGATGAGATTTTGGGTAACAAAAACTGTTACCGAATTGAAAGAATACTCAAACACAATTATAATTATTATTTGTTTTTCTTCAAGTGCATTTGTTTCATTTTATCCTGTCAAAACAAGGTTAAATTCAGATCCAAGGATTTAATACCTTGGCAAACAGTTCCCAGTATATCCATTATTGCATGTAGATTAAAAGATTGAATTAACGCATCGAGCATTGGAACCACAGGTAGTTGAGTGATATTCGTTGAGATCTAGGAATAATTAAATGCTTGTTGAGTTAGCAAAAGATTGAAGCAGTTTAGGCTTGTGGGGGAAAGTTTAGAAAACTTTTTATTCATTTTACATAAATGAAGCTAACAGCAGATGTGTTTTCAATAAAGCACATTATACTAACCAAAGCAATTAATCCCGTTTCCGCCAAAGCCTGGCTTACATGAGCATGAAAACCAGGCAACAGAGTTATTACAATGAGCGTGTCTGTGACAATTATTCAATCCTGGAGAGCAATAGTCAACACCTGTATAATAGTCAGAATACGATTTTTAGTCCCAGATATACTTCATAAACCAATGTACGGGAAATGAATATTTTAAACTTTCTCTTCTCAGTAGCTTTTTTCGAAAGATTTTGGATGAAACATGATAGTTTGCAAATGTGATTAGTGTTGGAGTATGTTTCATCAGTTATCATTCTTACCTTTTAATAAACATGTAACTCCAGCATCTTCACCATGGCTGCAGTCATGTATATTTCCCATCCCTGATGCCAACAACTGGACAGACTTTCTTCATTTCCAGCGCAATTAAGATTGTCCAACCATATCTGCCAAGACCCACGTAAAACTTGGCCACCGCGAGGAGCTCTGAGAGCATTCATGTAACCAAGTTGACACATGCAACACGAGCTTCTTCTATATCCCACCTGTGATCACAGACTGTTCCCCATTCTCCACTATGGAACACCTCCACACGACCAACACCATATGCATTTGAACTATAAATGGTCAAGTCTGTGCAAACGGATAGTTCGCCCTTAAGCGTCATGGCAAAAAAATTAAACAAGAGTTTAAAACGATAGTTTTTCCAAAAAATTGGATTAGCTAAAGCGCCTAACGACAGCTATGATGCGATGTGGAGCGATGTGCCAAGTTTATTCGTCGGTCAATATTCTCGCTTATTGGTCATGCAGTATAAAATCAAACATAAAATTTTAGAAAATCTGTCAAATATGCAAAACATACTGGGTTTTTCATGAACATTTGGGTAGTTATTCATGCACGAAATAGGCTGTTTGGAAACATCATGGGGCTTATAATTTAAAAGATTTTCTAAATCGGCTCCAACTAAGTGCCAACAGCAGGAAAAAAGTCACGATATGTTTTACATATATTTTCGACGATCTGAAATGTTTACCAAATGCTAAATAAAGAGATTTTTAAAAATGTAATTTCCACTCAGTCACAAACATATATACGGGCATGTTAGTATTCCGGGAAATAAAAAAGAGCCAGCCAAAATACGTTAACTTTTTCGCTGACGCAAACTTGTTTTCTTAGTTGCAGGTTCTATTATTATATCTGATATATTAACTCTGACAATTTAATTCCTCTGTACAAATTTCAGGTTATTATAAATTTTTCATTTCTTTTCAAACTAGTTGCAATTGATTTGACAGTCAATGAAGACCAAAACTTTAGCATAATTACGGCACTGAATTGTCAGGCTGGGCTACACTTCTGCCAATTGCAGATATGTTCATAGTGTCTAAGTAATTATATTAAACTTATATTATAGTACGTTATATTATTTAATTTTCTAATACAATGTAGCTACATAAATTTTTGGCCTACCTTGCCGGCAATTCCCACTTTGATTTGAGCAGCATTGATCCATGCAGTGTTTTGGCAGTTTGACCTTGACGCACATGCAGGTGAAAATATTTAGGGTACATTCATTGACATCTGAATGGGAATTTCTCGAAGATTTTGAAATAACAGTTTAATTATTTCCTGTTCATGCATGCAGTTTTTATGCATGCAGTTTTTATTAATTCGTGCATGCAGTTTTTATCAAAATTAATTTAAAAGTCAAAACAGTGCTTACCGTTATATTACACGCAGTTCCGTTGCCTGTGTATCCATTATTGCATGTGAATCGATAAGACCCGATCGTATTGGTCTAAAAAGCTTCCAAAGAACAGTTGTGAGATGGTAGATATTTATTGATATCTGGGGATTAATTCGAAAATAAAAATTATAAAACATTATATAAGTTGTTAAAGCTACATATTTGTGTTGATTTTTTTATCGAATGCCTTCCTGGAGAATAGTGATGGCAAAAGTGGATGCGCTTTAAATTTCTGTACATAATTTCAAAAATTCCTCAACGTCATATCGAAAATTCTTGTAAATAATTTCCAAAATTCCTGTACATAATTTCAAAAAATCCTGGACATAATATTAAAAATTCCTGAATATAATTTCGAAAATTCCTCCAGGTCATATCAAAAATTCCTGCACATAATTTCAAAAAATCCTGGACATAATTTCAAAAATTCCTGTGGATAATTAAAAAAAAAGGGGAAAACTCAATATACGACCATGCGGCGTTTAGCCGAAGAAACCTCTGTCTAACATAAATTGTAAAACCAAATAAAACCGAGGATAAAACATATAAACAGCGGAATGAACGGATCGGCCAAAGGTTAACTCTGTAGTTATATGTATATTTACCTTCAAATTGTGCACAATATGATCTTCAAAACCCATTTCCACCAACTACTCTTTTAATCCGTCCATTGATTTTTGGCTTCTAACGATCCGGCGCAGATTATTCAACAGATTCTAGCGCACAACAGACTCTGCGACTTACCAGTTACGAGTCAGGAACCGTTGAACCAAATTAAGACTACAATTCATACAATAATACATTCGCAGTGACTCCACTACGAAAATTATTCACTCTACTCTTTTACTAGTGAGTTGTGTAAAATTACTAGCAAGTGATCATGTTGAGTAATTTTACTCAATACTTGAGTAAAACCATTAAACTGAAGCATTCATTTTACTCAGACCTTGAGTGAAATGTAATTGCAAATAATCGGTTTACTCGATGTTTGAGTGAAATTAATGATCGAGTTTTATCATTAAGTCGAGTTATTTTACTCAATGTGAGTATTTTTACTCGGCGTATTGAGTATATCATCCTAAGTTACTCAAAACAATTTACTCAAACCTTTGCGTAAACACTTCACTCAAAATTTTGTGTGGAACTTCACGATATTCGTGAATTGAGTAAAAATAACATTTTACTCAACATTTCGAGTCATTTTACTCGAATTCAAAAACACTTTTTCGCAATTATTGGTTATGCCTTTGTTTTATATACCTCGGCCAGTCACACCACCTCCACCAGTTTGTCTAAAACAACATTCATATGAGCCAACAATGTTTCTGCAAGTTGTGTTTGCACGACAGTTATGCGTCGAATGAGAACACTCATCATAATCTAAGAAGTATTTGGAAATTAAGAGAATAATAATGCCTACATCAGATAAATATTCGTTTTCATAGTAGTCTAAAAATAATTAAGTTGCGTAAACTACGTACGGACTAATGTAGTCTTGAAAAGGATTTTTTTTTATCTGAAAGGTCGAAGTACATACAGTATATTAGAAATACCTTGGCAAACTGTTCCATTTCCAGTGAATCCACTTTTACATGTGCATTGGTAAGATCCAGGAGTGTTGGTGCAAAGAGAGTTTGAATCACAGATGTACGGTGATGATGAGCATTCATTGATGTCTACGTTAAAATCAATAAATCTGATGATACGTATACCGCAGTGAAAAGGTTTATGCATGAAAAGCTTTGCGCGCAATATTTGCAAACGAATTATTATTTTCAATAAATTTTTCCAATTTGACATTTCCCTATTTAATGTGTCTCGTTCAAATCAGTAGCGGGTGTGACGTTAAAATAATTGACGACTTCCGCTTTAAACTAATTTCTTACCTCGGCAACAAAAAGGACATTTTCTGAAAGAGCTTACTAAAATTAGTAAAACTGCCAAGTTTGGCTGCCAGTTGTTGTAAATTATACGGAAAATATAGCCATGCGAAGTTCACGAAATTCGTATACTTTTATATTACGGCCGGAAGTGTGTAACTAATTTAATTACACATTTCTGCATGTAATACAAATTAGGTATACAAAGTTTGCAAACTTCGCATTGCTATACCTTCCGTATTTTACAAAATTTATTTCTAAAGTGCAAGTCGTCTATTCTTTATGCGCGTGAAAATTTCCTCAGAATTTTAAACTCGCTCTTTAAAAACTTGGAAGAAGTATAAGCAGCATAATGAGCCCGTTGCTGTATTTTTTTTATTTTGACGACGGCCCTTTGGTAATTTAATTTTAGAAGTATTTTTGCAGTTAGATGTTAATTATGCGTATATATACTCATTTAGCAACCGCGTCAAGACAGAATGATTATTTAATAGCTGCATAAATTACAAACCATTGCAAGAGAAGCCTGTTCCAGTATAACCTTGATTACATTTGCACGAGAAGGCACCACCAACAGCTGTAATACACTCAGCATTTCCATCACAGTTGTGTAATCCGGTGGAACAATAATCAACACCTGAAAACAATGTTGAAAGCAATGTAAAAATTGAAAGAAATATCGATAACAACAATATAAATCGATGATTTTATGAATTTCGGTCACTGAGTCCATAATTTCAATTAATTCCTCCGTTTGAAAAGTGAATTTCTGGCAATCATATTTTTACATTTAGGAATTAATAATCGGTAAATATTTTTTTCGCAATCAAAAACATTCCGAACCGCAATCGTGATAATCCGAACGCTACTATTATACGCATTCAATTTGCAAAAAACTGCAATTCTGCCCGCTGCTGATAAAAAATAAATTAATGACTTATTATAGATTGCGAAGTTCTAATGGAAAAAGACCGAGTGCCAACATTTCAAACATTGATCTTTAGGAAAAACTCAACTGGTAAGGAGAAACTGGGGAGAGAAATGTTTATATCCCTCGAAATTTCGGCGCCGTTTTTTTCTGAGTGGGAAACTGGAAACATTAGATTTATTTGAAAACCAGCGACCAGACCAATAATATTTAGTATGAGCGATGACCGTAATAAACATACAAATATGTTGTTTACCGGCTGCGAGGTACGGATGCAAAAAACTCTGCCCGAGATCTCGTTTATTTTTTTCCCTTGACATTTCAAGTTGTTCAAAATTTTCACACCGGGTCGGTTGTATTTTGCAGCGGGTTGGTTTTTGTCATACGAACGCTCCTCGGCCAATCAGGTTGCTTCATTTACACAGTAAAAAATATTGACCGGTAATCTCACCTATTACAGCACATGTAACTCCTGCATCTTCACGATGGCTGCAGTCATGTCTTCCCCAATCAACACCAGGACAATTAGATAAATCAGTCTCACGACCAGTACATTCAAGCTGGTCTAACCATATCTTACCAGAACCATCGGGAACTTCAGCACCTGACAATGTTCGAATAGCACCAGGGAAACCGAGCTGACGACATGCCACTAGAGCATCATTTATATCCCAATTATCATCACAGATTGTTCCCCATTGTCCATCATGGAATACTTCAACACGGCCAGTATTATTTGAAATTAATGGTCCTTCTAACTTTATAGAGATCTCTGAAAAAAATTCAGAAATATTTCCAAATTTAGTAACGCCATGCAGTGAAAAAGCTTCAACGACAGGAGACAGCAAATAATTCCCAGAAGTGTTTCATTGTTCCCATTTTGGAATATTCAACATTTATTAAACTAGAAATACATGCATGCAAAATCCCCTCGCCTGAAGCAATAAACATATATTCCCATTACTGAAATTCTATAATACTCGTTTCTGCTGAACGATCGAAGTCGTGATAAGTAAAATCTTATCTCAAGTACAATATAAAGTCGACTCTCGAGCAACAAATTCAACTATAATCATAATTCATTAATTGTGCTACGAACAGTTTTAAATACTGTACTACAATTTTTAGCAAAATTTCAATTCCTTTCTAAACAGATTCACAGATTTAAAAATAAATGCTTTACCAATCAAAATAATTTTAATTAAAGGTGTCGCACGTATTTTGAAAAATCCACAAGTTAAATTAATTTTACAAAATGCTTGCATGCTTTGAAATACAAAATCTACTCATTTACCTTTTCAAAAACATTCCAAAAATGCTTTAAAATTCTAAATTTTCACCCTCTATTTGAATCAAAGTTTTTCTATCCGAAAGCATCTTTTACTTTAATCAATTTTACGAGTGAATTCTTCGTACATTTTCAAAACCATCCAAATGAAAAATTAAAAAAAAAAGGTTTATAATTATTCAAAATCGCACGCTTGCAAACGTTTGCTAGTTACCTGTTTTAACTCTTCTTAAACTCACGCATGCGCATAACTTAGAAATGACATAATGGCGGACAACTTTGATTCAGTGAACTAAAATAAGACTGGAACGCTCACTCTGTTGGAAGTTTCAAGCCAAGATGGCGGACACTGAAGCCTTTCTTGTAGGTATGATCCAGGCCTCCACGCGGAACTTTCGTAGGGTAAAATGGCGGCAATTATGATTTTACCTTTGAGATTTTCGCGCCAGAGGCCTGGATCTTTCCTACAAAAGAGCCTTCATTTATAATTTGGCTTCATCGCCCGCCATCTTGGCTTCACCCATTAATGAGGAAAAATCTGAGAGTGAGCGTTCCAGTCTTTTTGAGTTCTCTGCTTTGATTCCACATTTGCATTCCCGGGCGGAATTAGTACCCGCACCGGCTCGGGGATAGGGCATTTCATTGAGCGTTTCCGTCAGACCAAGTAGCACATTATCATCTTTCATTTTCGTTTTCATTGCGCATCTCTATTCCTCTATTAAGGCAGTCATATGCCAAATTTATTGCTGAAGTCCTGGGGCCGGTTGTATGAAAGTCGATAGCGCTATCCACCGGACAGTGATTTTTTCAACCCTTCTAAAAATGCTTGAATAACTATAAAACTTCAGCTTTGCAGCCAACTTTTGTTAAAGAGGATCCTCAATTTAGGAATACTAAGATTTATTCAAAGTCATACCCAACAACGGGCAATTTTAAAGCGATTGAAAAAATCACTATCCGGTGGATAACGCTCTCCGGCTTTCATACAACCGGCCCCAGTTACATGATTTATATAATGGTTAGCTATAGGACTGACGATTTATATTGTTTATAACCAGAACGTAGCGAGGCAGCGTCCGTTCTAACACCTTGCATCAAATGTGGTGTAGAAAACTTTAGGTAAAAAATGTTAGGGCAGTTATTATACTGGTATGAATTGTCTCGTATACCTCGGCAAGCCACGCCACTTCCACCTGTTTGTCTGGAACAACATTGATATGACCCAAGAGTGTTTCTGCACGTGGTGTTTGAACGACAGCTATAGGATCCCTGAGCACACTCATCATGGTCTAAAAACGACAATAGCTGCTCCTAGCTACCCTGTTAAAACGTTGATAGTATTAATACAATTTTCGCGAACGTGAATGGTGAATGATTTTCGTTGCACGACCATGTTTGGGTGCATATTTATTCAAAATTCAATTCTAACGTCGTCTTTGGCGTTGTCGTTCTGAAGCTAAATCTGCCTAATATAACAGTCGATATGCATGCTCAACCTGAAAAAATCTACTTTGCGAGTACAAACCATGGCATAAAGTTCCATTTCCAGTATATCCGCTGTTACATATGCATCGGTAAGATCCTTCAGTGTTGGTGCAAAGAGCGTTTGAATTACAGATGTTTGCAATTACACATTCATTGATATCTAGGGATAAAAACCAGACGTTGTGTCTGTTATTATTGTTAGATAAGATATTCGTAGTCTGTTTCTAAAACTCTCTTTCCAATTTCCTAGCCCAATTCATGCTGAATTCAGATCGAATAGGGCATGAAGGAAATAATTTATAAATCGCGTCTGTGGAAATATATCATTACTCGATCAGAGTTTATGTCAAATGTCCAAAATTTCTGGCAATGACCTCCTCTGCTAACAATGTCAGTTAATGTTTTATTCATCTTAACTTCGGGGGTAATCCGCTTACCATTGCAAAAAACACCATTTCCAGTATAACCCTGTTTGCATGCGCATGAAAAACGCCCATCAGTGTTAATACAATGAGACTTATCGTGACAGTTATCCAAATTCAAGGTACAATAATCGACATCTATAAAATCATAGTATAACACCTTGACACCTTGCGATTTTGAACTAATTAAATTAATTTGCAATCTACAGTGTTCGACGTACATGCATGAGATAATAGAGTGATTTAGCACTAGGACGTGAACGTCAAAGGCAACGTGAAAATGGCGAGTAAATGGCGTGATGCGCCCAAATAATTATAGACATGCCACGCCATTTACTCGCCATTTTCACGTCGTCTTTGACGTTCACGTCCCCATGCTAAATCTCCCTAATGTCGGATAGAGAAGACCAAACAATTGCTATTTAGCGTGAGCATTGCTGAAAATGTTAATGTCAGCTTTTAATGTTAAATAGTTGATTTTACCCTTTGAAGAACATTGCACTCCCGCGTCTTCAGAATGGCTACAATCGTGGATTCCTCGTCCTCGATGATTGCAGCTGGTAAGATTTTTCTCATTTCCAACACAACCAATATCATCTAAAAATATCGGTCCAGACCCAGAAGGCACTTGTCCACCAGTGAATGCTCGAATAGCACCCATGAAACCAAGCTGACGACAAGCAACATGAGCATCATTTATATCCCATCTATCATCACAGACTGTCCCCCATTGTCCATTAAGACGTATTTCCACACGACCAGTACCATACAAACGTGATGGCCCTTCTAACTTGATATCTATCCCTTGAAAATTTTGGCATCGACAGTTAGTAATAACAACAATCTTTTCTCAGATTACATGCTTAATATGGAAATATTATTCCCGTTCAACCCCTGTCCAAAATAAAATCATTTTGTAGTTCAAGTAGTCTAAGGTAATAAGTGGTTCAATTTTGATATTGCGGATCCAGCGGACACAATGTCTCATTTACCTTTGCAAATCGTAGAATTTCCCGAGGATTCGCGATAACAACACTGATATGAGCCAGCAGTATTGACGCAGGTTGTGTTTAAAGGACAATTGTATGTAGATTGAGAACATTCGTCTTTATCTGAAACGAATGTTAAACAATCAATATTGGCTTGACAAAGTTATTCAGACCAATATCAATGTTATCTGCCGAAGCAATTTGATTGTTGCTTCGGTTTCAGAACTACAGTACACGTATTCGGCAAAACAACTAAACATTGTGATAAGGGATATTGGCATCGGTTGAATGCCTAGAACTGTAGAACATCACCTCACGAATATATTTCTATGCCTTCACACAGTTGAATGTGCCTTCGCATGGTTGTTGAACATTTGGCGATACGCGGGAATCTTTATTAAGCCCCGTTTACACTACAATGAATTTATCAGCACGGCACGGCTAAAATGGGCACCCGTACCCAATTTCATCAGTGTTCAGGCTACCAAAACAAAGGCCGAGTACAGATGAAATGGGTACGGGTACCCATCTTAGCCGTGCTGTGCCAATAAACTGAGTGTAGTGTAAACCGGGCTTTAATCTCGTATTAAGCTGAGCTGCTTTGAATATGCCTTCGCGTGGCTGTTGTTGAATACATCAACACAGAAACGAATATGTTTATATTCCTTCACACGGCTGTTAAAATTTGGCCTTTAAGGCCGGCGCACACTAGAGCTATGTCAGCTAGCAAAAAGTCATTCGTGGCCATTGGCGTAAGCTAGTTGCTCTTGTGTGCGGGCGACTTTTCAGGCAACTTTGGTCATTCGTGCCACTTACGGCAAATATCGGCATGTTTGATAATTTCTGCCTCGCGTGCCGAAATCTTTCCGTGTGCGGCAAACTGAAAGCTATCTGCTTATGGATTGTCTTAACAGCGCATGCGTAATATACGAAAGCAAACATCCAAGATGGCGTACAGATTGCAAAAACAAAATTATGGATGAAAGTGAAGACGAAGAGGTGTTGCTGTTGCGTCGGACTAGACTAGATGTCCGATTTAAACACCGTTATCCAAGTGCTATTAATTATATTACCTGCATGTTTGAGAAAGCTTACTAGCTATTTCTGGAATAGCGCATTCCCGTTTCTCTCTGTTTCTAAAATCTGTAGAATTCACATCGTATAAACACCTGTATTCTGGTGAAAAATCAACCAGTTTGTCTTCTAATATGACCTTAGCCACCGATTCGTTTTGCTTTGTTAGCACCGCTATCCTGGATGCTTACTTTCGTATATTACGTATGCACTGTTAAGACAATCCATAAGCAGGTAGCTTTCAGTTTGCCGCACACGGAAAGATTTCGGCACGTGAGGCAGAAATTATTAAACATGCCGATATTTGCCGTAACTGGTACGAATGACCAAAGTTGCCTGAAAAGTCGCCCGCACACAAGAGCAACTGGCTTACGCCAATGGCCACGAATGACTTTTTGCTAAGCACGTAGCTCTAGTGTGCGCCGGCCTTAACGCTGTTGAATATGGCTTTTTATGGTTAATGGCTTTTGAATTACTTGAATACTTAGCGATACGGCTGTTGAATATTTCGCCTTAAGGCTGTTGAATCAGCCTTCGTATGCCTGTTGAATACTTAGCGATGCGGCTGCTGAATGTTCAGCGAAACATCACCACACAAATTTATATGTCTTCACACGGCTCTTGAATCTGCCTTCGTATGACTGTTGAATACTTATTACCACACAAATGAATATATTTATATGCCTTCATAGTGAGTTCATACGGCTGTTTAATATGCCTTCGTATGGCTGTTGAATACTCAGCGATATGGCTGTTAAAAACTGCTTCCCAGGCTGCGTACACTATAGAAAGTCTGACGCCCCCCTCATTTTATAAACAAACTTGAATTCTTAATGAGCTCCCTGGAATTGACCGTAACGAAAAAGATGGCGGCATGTACATTTTACCAGAATGCATTGCGGGCATTAAGAATGATTGACTGAAAAAAGATGGCATGAAAAACTCCTAATGACGTGAAATTTTAACACAGCGAAGAAAATTACGCCCTGCTTTATGCCTGTCCTTTAAAAGACGTCAGTTCGCTTTTTTAAACGATTTCCAACCGCAATGAGCTCTGGTAAAATGTACATCCGTCATCTTTTTTTTTATGGTCAATTGAACAGTGGCGGGCGGTGATGTTTTGCGGGTAGAAATTTAAATCTTCCAAAATCGCCCAAAATGCTCCCTAGCGCCTGCGGGGGAGGTAGGACATCTTCCCAAAGCAGAAAGCAGATCGAGACTTATGTCGACAATACATAACTCGGCCGGGACGTCATGTAACGACAAGAAACGTGTGCTGCCGAGCTGAGGCTCGGCAGTAATTATCAACTATACGTAATAAATTTGGAAACGAATATTATTTCAACTTCGCTAAAATTTGATCCATACGAGTCTATCCACAGCGAACCATTTTCTTCAGTTTCTTTTGCGAGCTTCAAGTTTGAGTTGTTAGCGTGGCAAGACTTGGGCAAGAACGAGCCCAATAACTCTTTTGGAAGTTCGATACGAAATAAACTATTAACGAGTCAGCCAGTTGCTAAAATTAAGGCCCGGTTACACCGTGCTTCTTTATAGGGATGTAAATTTGGCAACTACCAAACTTTTGTCTTTATTACACTCCATGGCGTTTCTTATACACTTACATTTTAAAGATTCTTCACTAATTTATAACTCTTAAATGTAGAATTGCATTGCAAGTTGCAAGAAAAATTGCACCGTGTAACATGGCCTTCAGGTAAAAAGTAGTAATTGAGGATATATCCAGCGCCGTTTAACCGCAAGGAACGACAATGCTGACGAAATGTACTAAAGAGAAGACTAAACTGATTCCTATTAAAGCTGTAGGCCGCTTGTTCCGCATTTATTTGTAGTCTTGATATCTCTTTTCAAAAAGCTATGGTAATCAGATACTGTACCTTGGCAAATTGTTCCATTTCCAGTATATCCACTTTTACACGTGCATCGGTAAGATCCTTGAGTGTTGGTGCATGTAGCGTTGGAAGAACACGTGTTAGGTAATAAACATTCATCAATGTCTATAAAAAAACAAAACATCATACATATGAGATATTCGTGAAATATTAGAGGTGTCTATTGATTTTCTTGGATTCTGTTTGGCCAAGCGTCACTGTCTCTGAAGTGACAGTTACTGGTCGGTGCCTATAGCTTTTTGTTCAGTGTTGTTTTTCAAATAAGAAATTTGAAGTAATTGTAGTTTTTTTCCGGCGTGCATGGCCTAATTTCATTTCCCATTTTTAAAAAAACTCGATCTTCCAAAACTTGCTGTGTTTTACAGGGACAACGAGTTTCTACATCGTGCAAACTCGATTTGTTGGGTTAAAAATTATATAAGGTACTACAAACTACTGACTGCAAAACATTGCAATTGAAAGCTATGGTAATAATATGGCGAATGTAGAAACACGTCTGGTAAGCAGAGTTTAAAAAGGTTCTTGTTTACTTACCACGACAGGAAACGCCATTCCCGCTATAACCTGGATTACATCTGCATGAAAACCATCCAACTTTCTTAATGCATTGAGCATTGATATGACAGTTGTCTAATTCCAAGGAACAATAGTCGAGTTCTACAAACAATAATAAGACACAAAATACGATAAACAACGAAGGCAAATTTACAAGGAACCTTTTAAAGAGCACGTGATGCGGAATTATCTAATGACGTCGGCCTACTTGTTTTCTAGACCATGAAAATTACTCCAAACACGAATTTTGTTAATCTTCATTCTCTTAGTTCATCTTCGTTCCCGTGTGGCCTATACTCTATAATTGTGTTAATCATCAACAACCGATCAAATCTGTAATATCAGCTTTTAAGCGATTTTTAGACGAATAATTTTTTAATTCATTGTGTAATATTTCTTTTATGTCCTTATAAAATCAGCCAATGTCAGAAGTGGCCAAATGTCAATTTTTCGGCACACCCTGTGGGCTACAAGCATGTAGTTTAGAATTTGTGCTATTTGGCATTGTCTTAATTCTTACACGAACATTGAATTTTAAGTGTTTTCAAAATAATTATATTGGTAATAAAAAGATTGACTCATCCTGATATAGCGGACTTCCCCATGGGGTTAGGCTTAATTCTGGTCAATTTATCTCCTTAATAGTCCCAACTACTCCACTGTACCTATAATCAGTTGTTTTGGGCCTCGGTTTCACAGTGTATGTGTATGTAAAATTTTACCTTTAGATATACATTCTACTCCGGCATCTTCAGAGTGGCTGCAGTCGTTGACTCCCCAGCCCGGATGTGAACAACTGGCTAGATTTAGCTCACTTCCAATACATCGAACATCATCTAACCAAATATGCCCAGTGCCAGAAGGAACTTGGCTTCCTTGCAAAGCTTTGGCAACATTCCGATAACCAAGCTGAAGACACACCACTCGAGCATCACTTATATCCCAACTGTCATCACAAACTGTTCCCCATTGACCTTTATGGAACACTTCCACCCGACCAGTACCATTTGAACTCGACGGTCCTCGTAATCTCAGGGAAATCTCTAAAATGCAATAAAAAATTGATTATTTAAATAGCACATGGACTGGATTTAAAGACCTTACCCCGTACTGCAATCAATATTGAGATGTGACCTACATAATGTCGAAGCAATTAGCATAAATTGGGAACCAACAATTATTAATTTAAAAACGATTGAAATAAAAACAATATCCGGTGTATGGCGCTATCCAGCTTTCATTCAACCGACTCCGACAAATTAAACTATAGTATTTTTCAATTCTAAATAGTCAGTTACTAGGCGCCGGAGATGAAGTGGATCATTTTACATTCATAAATCAGGACAAAGGGCACATTTAAAAAATATATTATCATAATGAAGAAGAAGAAATGTTAGAAGTCACGCGGCAATGCAAAGTCTGATTCCAAACAATAAAGTTAAATTAGGGTTTTTACCTCGGCAAATTCCTTGATCTCCTGCAACAGAATTTTTACTGCAGCAAACATATGAACCCACAGTATTGCTGCAATTTGTGTTTGATGGACAATCGTAAGTTAAATCAGAGCATTCATCCTCATCTAAACACACGACGAAAAATTCTTTTTACGATTATAACATTTGCTTTGCATTTTATTGAAAAATTGATATGAGTGATTATAGGCATACCCTGACAAACAGTTCCATTTCCAATATATCCATTTTTACATGTGCATATGTAAGACCCAATATTGTTGACACAAATTGCGTTTGAATGGCAGTTGCTAGATGATAAACATTCATTGATATCTAAAAATAAACACAGTCGGTATTTTTAGGCAGTTATGGAGCTAGGGGGGGGGGGGTTTGGTGGGTGTCACACCTTCCCAGAAAGTTTTTATCTGAGGTTCGTTCAGTCGGTAAGATTGCAATTTTAGTCGGCAGAGAAAATATTTTTGCCAACTATAAAGAATATTGTCGATTACTTGCAGTCGGTAAATATCACTATGTCATCCTGTCACCTTTCCAATAGAAACTTGACAAGGTTTCGTCCAGAGTGTAGTTAGTACAAGTCCATCGATCAGTCGGTTTAAATGACCTTACACCCCCCTGTAAAATATCCTGAGGACGGCACTGTTTTTAAGCACACCGTTCCATTTTGCACGTGTCTGTGACTAAGGGTTGTTCACATGATCCGGGTTCCGAGATTAAAGAAGCGTAAAAATAATGGACTTTAAGATATTGAAAAAAGTTTCTTTGAAACAAAGCAATCACATACCCTTGTTAGGATGATTAAACGACTAGCAGATTCATTTTATTTACTTATTTCAAGACTTCAAAGTCCATTTTGCGCTTCATTACTAGGTTACATGCATAGTTTTGAAAGTGCTCTATTCTACGCAGATTTGTACGCCTGTTGTTAATCTAACACGCCACTCAACATTTTAAGTCTTGTGTCATTCTTCCTGCTCATTGTTGTCTTAGGGATCTTTTCTAATGCCGATTTTTTTTCCTTTCATGTACAGATATATGTTAATGATACTAACCAGTGCAACTGACACCACTTCCAGTAAAACCTTGATTACACTTGCATGAAAATCCTTCAAAGGTTTTATAGCATTGAGCATGGCTATCGCAGTTGTCCAGCTCCAAGGCACAATGATGGATATCTAAAAGTAAACAATTATACTAAATAAACGAAACGCCGTCACTGGAAGTATTTACACAAATAACAAAATGATTAGCCGTAACCTTGAAGGAGTTACTCGAGCTCTTTGAAAAAAAAATATTAAAACAATTTCAGACATTACCGTACCATCATGACGGATTGATTCAACTGATTTCAAAAGCAATTTAGAATTTAAATATACTGTAAATTCAGCCACTGTCAGGAGTAGCCACATGTCAATTTTCCGGACACCCTGTGGGCTATAAGCATGTAGTAAAAAATTTTGCTATTTGCCATTGTCTTAATTAATACAGGAAAATTGAATTTTGGGTGTTTTGAATATGTAGTTAGAAGAAACTGCTGTTAAAATAATGGGCGCTAAAAAGATTGACTCATCCTGATATAGCTGGCTCCACTGTACCTACAATCAGTTGTTTTGGGCCTTGGTTTCACAGTGTAGGTGTATGTACAATTTTACCTTTAGTAGTACATTCTACTCCAGCATCTTCAGAGTGGCTGCAGTCGTTGACTCCCCAGCCACGATGCGAACAACTGGTTAGATTTAGCTCACTTCCGATACATCGAACATCGTCTAACCAAATAGGTCCAGTGCCAGAGGGAACTTGGCTTCCTTGCAAAGCTTTAACAACACCCCGATAACCAAGCTGACGACACACCACTCGAGCATCTTTTAAATCCCAACTGTCATCACAAACTGTTCCCCATTGACCATTATGGAACACTTCCACCCGACCAGTACCATTTGAACTCGATGGTCCTCGTAATCTCAGGGAAATCTCTGACATGCAATAAATAATTGATTATTTAAAGAGCACATGGACTGGATTTAAAGACCATACCCCGTACTGCAATCAATATTGAGATATTTCCCATATCATGTTCGAAGCAATTAATATTGGCATAAATTGGGAACCAACAATTATTAATTCCAAAGCGATTGAAAGAAAAACAATATCCGGTGAATAGCGCTATCCAGCTTTCATTCAACCGGCTCCGACTAAACTAATATTTTTCATTCAATCCTATAATTGTAGTCAATTACTAGGCGCCTGAGATGAAGTGGATCATTACCATTCATAAATTAGGGTAAGGGGCACTCGTAAATAGCATAATATCATAAAGAAAAAGGAGAAATGTTAGAAGTCAGGGCAATGCAAAATCTGATTCAAAAAAAAGAATTAAAGAAGGGTTTTACCTCGGCAAATTCCTTGATCTCCTGCAACAGAATTTTTACTGCAGCAAACATATGAACCCACAGTATTGCTGCAATTTGTGTTTGATGGACAATCGTGAGTTAAATTAGAGCATTCATCCTCATCTAAACAAACGACGAACAATTCTTTTTACGATTATAACATTTGCTTTGCATTTTATTGAAAAATTGATATGAGTGACTATAGGCATACCCTGACAAACAGTTCCATTTCCAATATATCCATTTTTACATGTGCATATGTAAGACCCGATATTGTTGACACAAAGTGCGTTTGAATGACAGGTGCTAGATGATAAACATTCATTGATATCTAAAAAATAAACATAGTCGGTATTTTTAGGCAGTTCCGGAGCTAAGGGGGGTGGGGGGGGATTTGGGGGGTGTCACACCCCCCAGAAAGTTTTTTCTGACGTTCGTTCAGTCGGTAAAATTACAGTTTTAGTCGGCAGAGAAAAATATTTTTGACAACTATAAAGAATATTGTCGATTACTTGCAGTCGGTAAATATCACTATGTCATCCTGTCACCGTTCCAAAAGAAACTTGACAAGGTTTCATCCAGAGTGTAGTTGGTACAAGTCCGTCGATCAGTCGGCTTAGCTGACCTTATACCCCAATGTAAAATATCCTGAGGACGGCACTGTTTTTTAAGCACACCGTTCCCTTTTGCACGTGTCGGTGACTAAGGGTTGTTCACATGAGCCCGGTTACCGATATTTAACGAAGCGTAAAAATGATGGACTTAAGATATTGAGAAAAGTTTATTTGAAACAGAGCAATCACATGCCATTGTTAGGATGATCAAAAGACAAGCAGAATCATGTTATTTACTTATTTCAATGCTGGGTTACATGCATGGTTTTGAGAGTGCTCTATTTTACGCAGATTTGTACGCCTGTTGTTGATCTAACATGCCACTCAAAATTTTAAATCTTGTGTCATTCTTCCAGCACATTGTTGTCTAGGGACCTTTTCTAATGCCGATTTTTTTTCCTTTCATGTACAGATATATGTTAGTGATACTAACCAGTGCAACTGACACCACTTCCAGTAAAACCTTGATTACACTTGCATGAAAATCCTTCAAAGGTTTTAGAGCATTGAGCATGGCTATCGCAGTTGTCCAGCTCCAAGGCACAATGATCGATATCTGAGAGTAAACAATTACACTAAATAAACGAAACGCCGTCACAGGAAGTATTTACACAAATAACACAATGATTAGCCGTAACCTTGAAGGAGTTACTCTTTGAAAAGAAAATATTAAAACAATTTCAGACATAAGCGTACCATCATGACGGATTGATTCAACTGATTTCAAAAGCAATTTAGAATTTAAATATACTATAAATTCAGCTACTGTAAGGAGTAGCCACATGTCAATTTTTCGGGACACCCTGTGGGCTATAAGCATGTAGTAAAAAATTTTGCTAATTGCCATTTTCTTAATTAATACACGAAAATTGTATTTTGGGTGTTTTGAACATGTAGTTAGAAGAAACTGCTGTAAAATTAATGGGCAATAAAAAGATTGACTCATCCTGATATAGCGGACTTCCCCATGGGGTTAGGCTTAATTCTGGTCAATTTAATCTCCTTTTATTATCCATAATTTTTTGCGATTCTTTGTTATATAAAGAAAACCAGCAAAAGTGGCGATTACGACGAATTGTCCCAATTACTCCACTGTACCTACAATCATTTTTTTTGGGGCCTTGGTTTCACAGTGTAGGTGTATGTACAATTTTACCTTTAGATATGCATTCTACTCCGGCATCTTCAGAGTGGCTGCAGTCGTTGACTCCCCAGCCACGATGCGAACAACTGGTTAGATTTAGCTCACTTCCGATACATCGAACATCGTCTAACCAAATAGGTCCAGTGCCAGAAGGAACTTGGCTTCCTTGCAAAGCTTTTGCAACATTCCGATAACCAAGCTGGCGACACACCACTCGAGCATCGCTTAAATCCCAACTGTCATCACAAACTGTTCCCCATTGACCATTATGGAACACTTCCACCCGACCAGTACCATTTGAACTCGACGGTCCTCGTAATCTCAGGAAAATCTCTAAAATGCAATAAATAATTAATTATTTAAAGAGCACATGGACTGGATTTAATTAAAGACCATACCCCGTACTGCAATCAATATTGAGATGTTTCCCATATCATGTTCGAAAAAATTGGCATAAATTTGGAACAAAAAATTATTAATTCCAAAGCGATTGAAAGAAAAACAATATCCGGTGAATAGCGCTATCAAGCTTTCATTCAACCGGCTCCGACAAAACTAGTATTTTTCATTCAATCCTATAATTGTAATCAATTACTAGCCGCCGGAGATGAAGTGGATCATTACCATTCATAAATTAGGGTAAAGGGCACTCGTAAAAAGCATAATATCATAATGAAGAAGGAGAAATGTTAGAAGCAGCAATGAAAAATCTGATTCCAAAAAAGACAATTAAAGAAGGGTTTTTACCTCGGCAAATTCTTTGATCTCCTGCAGTAGAATTTTTACTGCAGCAAACATATGAACCCACAGTATTGCTACAATTTGTGTTTGATGGACAATCGTGAGTTAAATTAGAGCATTCATCCTCATCTAAACAAACGACGAACAATTCTTTTTACGATTATAACATTTGCTTTGCATTTTATTGAAAAATTGATATGAGTGACTATAGGCATACCCTGACAAACAGTTCCATTTCCAATATATCCATTTTTACATGTGCATATGTAAGACCCGATATTGTTGACACAAAGTGCGTTTGAATGACAGTTGCTAGATGATAAACATTCATTGACATCTAAAAATAAACATAGTCGGTATTTTTAGGCAGTTCCGGAGCTAAGGGGTTGGGGTGGGATTTGGGGGGTGCCACACCCCCCAGAAAGTTTTTTTCTGACGTTCGTTCAGTCGGTAAAATTACAGTTTTAGTCGGCAGAGAAAAATATTTTTGAAAACTATAAAGAATATTGTCGATTACTTGCAGTCGGTAAATATCACTATGTCATCCTGTCACCGTTCCAAAAGAAACTTGACAAGGTTTCATCCAGAGTGTAGTTGGTACAAGTCCGTCGATCAGTCGGCTTAGCTGACCTTATACCCCAATGTAAAATATCCTGAGGACGGCACTGTTTTTTAAGCACACCGTTCCCTTTTGCACGTGTCGGTGACTAAGGGTTGTTCACATGAGCCCGGTTACCGATATTTAACGAAGCGTAAAAATGATGGACTTTAGATATTGAGAAAAGTTTATTTGAAACAGAGCAATCACATGCCATTGTTAGGATGATCAAAAGACAAGCAGAATCATGTTATTTACTTATTTCAATACTGGGTTACATGCATGGTTTTGAGAGTGCTCTATTTTACGCAGATTTGTACGCCTGTTGTTGATCTAACATGCCACTCAAAATTTTAAATCTTGTGTCATTCTTCCAGCACATTGTTGTCTAGGGACCTTTTCTAATGCCGATTTTTTTTCCTTTCATGTACAGATATATGTTAGTGATACTAACCAGTGCAACTGACACCACTTCCAGTAAAACCTTGATTACACTTGCATGAAAATCCTTCAAAGGTTTTAGAGCATTGAGCATGGCTATCGCAGTTGTCCAGCTCCAAGGCACAATGATCGATATCTGAAAGTAAACAATTACACTAAATAAACGAAACGCCGTCACAGGGAGTATTTACACAAATAACACAATGATTAGCCGTAACCTTGAAGGAATTTCTCTCTGAGAAGAAAATATTAAAACAATTTCAGAAATAAGCGTACCATCATGACGGATTGATTCAACTGATTTCAAAAGCAATTTAGAATTTAAATATGCTATAAATTCAGCTAGTGTCAGGAGTAGCCACATGTCAATTTTTCGGGACACCCTGTGGGCTATAAGCATGTAGTTTAGAATTTGTGCTATTTGCCATTGTCTTAATTCATACACGAAAATTGAATTTTGGGTGTTTTGAATATGTAATTAGAAGAAACTCCTGTAAAAATAATGGGCCATAAAAAAATTGACTCATCCTGATATAGCGGACTTCCCCAGGGGCTTAGGCTTAATTCTGGTCAATTTAATCTCCTTTTAGTATCGATAATTTTTTGCGATTCTTTGTTATATAAAGAAAACCAGCAAAAGTTGCGATTACGATGAATTGTCCCAATTACTCCACTGTACCTACAATAATTTTTTTTGGGCCTTGGTTTCACAGTGTAGGTGTATGTACAATTTTACCTTTAGATATACATTCTACTCCGGCATCTTCAGAGTGGCTGCAGTCGTTGACTCCCCAGCCACGATGCGAACAACTGGTTAGATTTAGCTCACTTCCGATACATCGAACATCGTCTAACCAAATAGGTCCAGTGCCAGAAATAACTTGGCTTCCTTGCAAAGCTTTTGCAACATTCCGATAACCAAGCTGGCGACACACCACTCGAGCATCGCTTAAATCCCAACTGTCATCACAAACTGTTCCCCATTGACCATTATGGAACACTTCCACCCGACCAGTACCATTTGAACTCGACGGTCCTCGTAATCTCAGGGAAATCTCTGACATGCAATAAATAATTGATTATTTAAAGAGCACACGGTCTGGATTTAAAGACCATACCCCGTACTGCAATCAATATTGAGATGTTTCCCATATCATGTTCGAAGCAATTAATATTGGCATAAATTGGGAACCAACAATTATTAATTCTAAAGCGATTGAAAGAAAAACAATATCCGGTGAATAGTGCTATCAAGCTTTCATTCAACCGGCTCCGACAAAACTAGTATTCTTCATTCAATCCTATAATTGTAGTCAATTACTAGGCTTCAGAGATGAAGTGGATCATTACCATTCATAAATTAGGGTAAGGGGCACTCGTAAAAAGCATAATATCATAAAGAAAAAGGAGAAATGTTAGAAGTCAGGGCAATGCAAAATCTGATTCAAAAATAGCATTAAAGAAGGGTTTTACCTCGGCAAATTCCTTGATCTCCTGCAGTAGAATTTTTACTGCAGCAAACATATGAACCCACAGTATTGCTGCAATTTGTGTTTGATGGACAATCGTGAGTTAAATTAGCGCATTCATCCTCATCTAAATAAACGACGAACAATTCTTTTTACGATTATAACATTTGCTTTGCATTTTATTGAAAAATTGATATGAATGACTATAGGCATACCCTGACAAACAGTTCCATTTCCAATATATCCATTTTTACATGTGCATATGTAAGACCCGATATTGTTGACACAAAGTGCGTTTGAGTTACAGTTGCTAGATGATAAACATTCATTGATATCTAAAAATAAACATAGTCGGTATTTTTAGGTAGTTCAGGAGCTAAGGGGAGAGGGGTGGGATTTGGTGGGCTGTCACACCCCCCAGAAAGTTTTTTTCTGACGTTCGTTCAGTCGGTAAAATTACAGTTTTAGTCGGCAGAGAAAAATATTTTTGACAACTATAAAGAATATTGTCGATTACTTGCAGTCGGTAAATATCACTATGTCATCCTGTCACCGTTCCAAAAGAAACTTGACAAGGTTTCCTCCAGAGTGTAGTCGGTACAAGTCCGTCGATCCGTCGGTTTAGATTACCTTACACCCCCCTGTAAAATATCCTGAGGACGGCACTGTTTTTAAGTACACCGTTCTCTTTTGCATGTGTCGGTGATTAAGGGTTGTTCACATGAGCCCGGTTACCGATATTTAATGAAGCGTAAAAATGATGGACTTTGGATATTGAGAAAAGTTTCTTTGATACAGAGCAATCACATGCCATTGTTAGGATGATCAAAAGACTAGCAGAATCATGTTATTTACTTATTTCAATATTGGGTTACATGCATGGTTTTGAAAGTGCTTTTCCAGTAAAACCTTGATTACACTTGCATGAAAATCCTTCAAAAGACTAGCAGAATCATGTTATTTACTTATTTCAATACCTCAAAGTCCATTTTACGCTTCGTTACTAGGTTACATGCATGGTTTTGAAAGTGCTCTATTTAACGCAGATTTGTACGCAGGTTGTTGATCTAACACGCCACCCAACATTTTAAATCTTGTGTCATTCTTCCTGCACATTGTTGTCTAGGGATCTTTTCTAATGCCGATTTTTTTTCCTTTCATGTAGAGATATAAGTTAGTGATACTAACCAGTGCAACTGACACCATTTCCAGTAAAACCTTGATTACATTTGCATGAAAATCCTTCAAAGGTTTTAGAGCATTGAGCATGGCTATCGCAGTTGTCCAGCTCCAAGGCACAATGATCGATATCTAAAAGTAAACAATTATATACTAAATAAACGAAAATCCGTCACAGGGAGTATTTACACAAATAACACAATAATTAGCTGAAACCTTGAAGGAATTACTCTTTGAAAATCATAAAAATATTTGAAATATGTCAAACAATTAGCGTAACCATCATCACGGATTGACTTAATTAATTTCAAAAACAGTTGAGAATTGAAATATACTATGCTAACATTATGGTTTGTCGTATTAATGTCGTAAGAAACGTTTGTCCTATATGCATGGAATAATTTACCATCCGAAGTACATTGTACTCCAGCATCTTCAGAATGACTGCAGTCATGACTTCCTATGGCGTTCGAAGGGCAACTTGTCAAATTTCGCTCATTCCCAGTACAAGCAACTTGGTCTAACCAAATCTGTCCTGAACCAGAAGGAACTTCTCCCCCTTGAAAAGCTTTTAGAGCATTCCGATAACCAAGCTGACGACATGCAACACGAGCATCGTTTAAATCCCAATTGTCATCACAGATTGTTCCCCATTTTCCGGAGTGGAATAATTCCACACGACCAGTACCGTTTGAACTCAACGGTCCTATTAACCTGATATCTCTGCCTGAAACATACAAAAATATATTCTTCAAATACGATATTGATCAAAATGTTTAGTAGTTGCTAAGCATTAATATTATTAAGTACAAGCAATGTCTAAAAGTAGCAAGGAAAATTATTACAATTTATAGGTATAATCGAGGAATACCTTGTGATTTGTTATCGAATTAAGTCGGCGGATTAAGCCTCTTACAGACGAGCAAGTTTTTATATGACAAGTTTTAATTGGAAATTGCACATGTATATGCACAATAAAGTTTTTCATGACAAGTTTTTTTTTGGCAAGTTTTATTTGCTCCTGTGAAGCACAGTTATTAGAACATACATGGTTTGGAGACCAGATGGAGGTACAATACAACTCATTATTTATGTTATTGTCCTGGTTTATGCAAAAAATGGTTCCTTATCCGTCACATGTCTATTGTAATTTTGCCTAACTAACCAATAGGAATAGCTTTCCTTTGCGCCTCAACCGTGACTTGAACAACATTGTCCTTATAATTGGTTTATTTGTACAAAATACAATAGACACGTGACGAATAAGGAACTTTTTTGCATAAGTATTCCCCGACATGGTAGTGACCACTTAAATATGTAAGAATATTAATATTGTTCGGGTTGCACCATACTGTACAGGGTGTATAAAAAAAAACGCAACCACTTAATATTCATGAATATCCTCTTTGTTCTACAACACAAAAGACGTTTGGCCCCTGGAATGCGAGAAAGCTTGTAATCATATTCTAGCGGCACAATCGTCGGTAAACAAAGTCGGGTGCGTAAACGAACGAGCTGAATTGAAAGTATTTAACGAGTAAAATTTTATTTGCAATTTATTTTACAAGGTCGACAATAAAAACTCGTTGTTCGGTTGTTAGCTGCACCATTATTAGTTTAGCTGATTTGACTATTAGCAGTTGAACTGTACGATTAGAAGCCATTTTAAAATCCCAGGGGCATAAAATCTATTGAGCTTATGAACTATATGAATTTTAGAATATTAAGTGGTTGCGTTTTTTTTGAGACACCATGTAGTTCAGCTAAAATGACTTTTAGCAATTTAAATGCAGGATTAAGAGCCATTTTCAATACCCAGAGGTGCTTATCTATTGCGCTTTAGAGCTCTATTAATGTTCTTGCATATTTAAGTGGTTGCGTTTTTTTTGAGACACCCTGTACTTTTATGTAGTCTCTTAGGGGCTGTTTACATCAGCCCGGTTACCCGAAATTCAACGAAGCGTGAGAGGACTTTCAGGTAATGAAATAAGTCTTAATGACACCAAACAAGCACTGCACGCTATTGTTGTGGTGATTGTACCACTGCCAGAATCATGTTATCTGCTCATTTCAATACCTCAAAATGCAGATATATAAAATATATCTGCAGTTTTATATTATAATTTTATATAACTTAAGAACAAGGCGATCACAGATTATAAGATTATATTTTTAGGCTGTAGCTACAATCCTGGTCAAAACATTGACGACACTCAGTGTTAATTGCCACTACAGTCAGTAGTCACGGAATATATTTCAAAATTCTCCTCCTTTCACCCACAAATCAATGCTGGGTGATGTGTCAGAACTCATTCAAGTATTTAGCATGGACTCAACATTGATTAGGGGGCGAGGGGGGAAATCGAGACAGAAATGTTGATGTTTCGCATAAAAAACTACAAATCATTTTGAGTGTAGTCAATGGTTTTGGCCAGGATTGTAGCTATAGAAGAGAATACATAACACCACACATTGATTTCGTCTACTTTGGAGATAAAAAAATAGACTATTCCTTCGCTAATTTACTCATTATTGGCACTGAGCATGTTTGTAATGCATGACCTGACAATGGTATATAAGTAAACCAACGTCGCCAAAAAGCGCCTAAAAGCATGATAAAGATTAACATCGATGCCATAAATTTCATAGCTATTATTACTTTCGTATACCGAATACCTTTATATTGCATCTTGACGATTATTCTCAGTCGAATTTGATGCAGCGTTGTTCAATACACTACAATCGCTCTTTACTGACTCGATTAACAGGGGCGCACATTAACAAAAATAGGGGGGGTGCCGCGCATGTGTTCTGGGACCGACTTTTGTATAGCGTGGATCCAGGCCGGAGATATCTGACCGTGTCTGAGATCCAACCGCTATATAGGAGGGACCGGGCATTCCATCTTCCCCCAAGAATTTTTTGAAATTTGAAGCCCGCTAATGGTATTTCCTGCACGTTTTCGGCAACGAATATTGCTCTTAAAATGCCTTTGCGACACTCGAATTTATAGAAAAAGTTTGTGGAAAAATACATAAAATCAAAAATTACCGTTCAATATTAAATACTTCGTTCGATATGTAACCGTTGACCACTACTAGAATGTTATTCAACCTTTTGAGATATTTTTGAGATACATACAAGACGAACGATTAACCGCATGAATATTATATATTTAGTCCAATTTATATAAAGTTAGATTGATTATCAATGACCTTTCAGACATACAAGCATACATCTTTCGAAGATTCCAACTCTTAGTATTAAAATTGGGCTTCGAGCATTCTCAGGAACGCATTGTTATTATTACTGTGAAAGTACGCCCAAGTCGCAATGTCGGCAAGGCAAGTGACCCCTCTGGGGTGATCTGATCGCATTATACTTTAGCGGAGAATGAGATGTTGCCTGCGCAAGTGAATAAAACTGTGTGTTATGGCGTGTGACAGCAATTCCATGGAGAACTTGATATCTCGCACTTTTACTTACGCGGTGAAATCTCAATTTTCGATTGCAAAATGCCAATTTTCTTCTTTTTTTCGACAAGTAGACGGTAGCTTTCAGATCGTAAATTATTCGTAATAGACCGACTTTTTCTGTACTCATACACATTTTGAGACAAACTTTGTAGACATACTTTTTAGACAAGACAACTTTTTCAACAAGCTGGGGGGGTGTCACACCTCCAACCCCCTCCCTCCCCCCCTGATGCGCGCCCTTGCCAGGCTAATGTTTGCCAATACCTGTTGTCATATTTAGCTTCTTGTTCGACTACCATGCATGTGGCCCAGTTTTCAACCCCATCTGGATTCAGTCTGGAACTAAATTCTTTTTATTATACAAACTATTTATCCTATTGGCACAAACGATTTCATTTAACTCCGCTTATTAGTTTACATTTCTCAAAAAAATGTTATATACAAACATCACAATACATTACAGTATCCTAAAGTAGTCACAATATCAGAGAGCATAAACAATTATCATGTTTTCACACGCAATGCTCTTATATCGCAGGTCGATGTCAACGATGCCTCAGTTCTCATAACAACGCGCAATAGAAGCCTCGCCACCCGAATTCAATTACTATCTCGGTTTTTGCGTACGAGATTATAGTTATAACGTATGGTATAAAAAACAATAGCGGATGCTCATTAGTTTTACTAAATCAAAATTTACCATGTTTTACCGCTATACATGTGGATTTAGGTCTCAGTACCATCTAATGTCTCAGGACCCACCAATTTATGTGTAACTATTGCTCTCTCGCATTCAGAACTGGAGTCGACTTTACATTATTATACGACCGCACGGGCCTAATTAGTCTAATTAGCGGTGTACAGACAGTATCAGTGTGTTCTGCATAACGCAATTTGACTAAAACTATAACTAGCAGTGAAGTTCAAACATAAAGAATTTGCAAAGTCAATCGTCTAATCTATTGTACACAAACATCACTTACGTGTACTTTCAGAAGTTGCAAAGTGGACAAATAAAACAAACGCACAAAGTTTAATAAACACATTTAGTGGCATCTTCCTTCTTCCGTTATATTTGATAATGAAAAGGAAATCAAAGGCTACATCGTGTTTTGTGGTCTGTTCAAGTCTCTCCCGGATGTAAACATAGAGTATGCTCTTTGATGCAAATTTTCTGTGGGATTGATACAATAAATTATGCATGAACACATACAATACGTGCACGGAATTATAAGCCAAGTGCGAATATATTTTCAGTGTTGATCTCCTAAGTTAAATTGATATAACGAAATAAGATCAGATAATTTTGCAAACCATTCAATAATTGGAAAAAAAATTACCGGCTGGGCGATGATATTTACATTGTTATATTTGTGATTTGAATACTCAAATTACGAGTTCCGTGCGTTGACGAATCGATAAACTATGCCACTTTGAATTAAAGAAACTCGTCTTCTGTGCGCACACTTAAAATTTCATATATGAAAGAGGAGTTTCATATATGAAATGCACATTTTCATATATGAAATGAAAAACTTCAAATATGAAATTTGATTTTCACATAAGAAAAGTGATTTGAAAACATGAAATGCTACTTTCATATATGAATTTTTTTTTCTTTAATATTTTTTTTGATATTAGTTTTCGTATGTAAAAAAAGCAATTCATACATGAAATTTTTTACTTCTCTAATGAAATAATTTAAACCGTGTATGACGTTTATTTTCAAATGTGAAAAGTAAATTTCATATATGAAATCCAATCTGTAAACTGCCCGGTTGTACTAAAGACGGATCATCCGTTTACACAAAAACGCATTTGTTAAGGAAATTGTGAGATAGGTATATAAATGCAGAAACTTCAAAAGGTTGCTGGTTGTGATTATTTTTTCAAAAGTGTGTAACACTGACTGAGGTTCCAAATGTCCAACTTGCTTGTTGTAGTTTGATTCAAAGATCAAAGCAAGAAAATAAAGAACTTACATTTTTTATCTATAGCCAAGAGTAAATCTAAAATACAATAATTATAATTACTATCCACAACTAACTTTTTCGATCTCCGTAGATTTACGTATCGCATTACTGAAAAATCCAGTTAATACGCTCTAAACACATGTCCTTGTCCATAAAAGCTAATCAGCTTTTTATACTCTTTCTCGAAAGCTGTGATTACTATAAAATCGGTTTAAAAAAATACAAGGATCTCGAATTTTTTAAACTAATGATATATTCCACCTCTATCGCTTGGAAAATCGTCGCTTCCTGGTGCATAGTCGAACGTTACAGCGAAATACATAATCCCCGCGTAGGGAAGTTTGCTTTCGGGCAAAAGTGTAATAAACGATAACAACCGGAACTCCGTTAGAATGGACCTTCTTGCTGGTTTTAAATGCCCGCGAATCAATTTCCCGTTTTAAAAATAAAATCTACATTTACATCTACAATCTACATTGTAGCTTAAAAAAATCTACATTTCGCCTTAATTTTGCAAACGCTTGCAGCGACAGGAAAAAAATTGAATATTTCAAGCATAGAAGCAACTAAAATGAGGCATGTTACTCGTCGATAGATTTCTGAGATACTCCGTTACAGCACTGAATGAGATCAAAACATCAAAAGCCTTTTTAAAATTAAGGCTTCAATCGTGATGGTGGTTATAAGCATAAATAAACTGGCAATAAATTCTACGTGTCGTTTTCCTGCACGAGTTTAGTTTTTGGTAAAAGAATTTTCTCTGTTGAAACTTGAATTGTTACAATGCTTTCAAGCTAAACGAAATTGCGTTGGGAATGAATCGGTTCTGGAATATGATCATGCCCTGTTGTCCTATAGACTCTAAAAATTCCAGACACAGTCAACAATTACATGTTTAATAATGGCTAACAATAATTTTTCTCAGCAAAAATGACAGTGGTTAAATCTATATAGACAGTGGAAGATTATTAATTTTCTTTCTTTGTAACTTGAATCATGATCTCATTGTGACTTTTATGGTAACAGGAGTTACTTTAGTTAAGGTGGTGTATATGCACCTGGACATCGGGGGTATTTGTATAGACCACACGGTAAAAAATGAATCGCCTGAATTAAATTAAATTATAATATAAGTATGATATAACGAGCAATTTGATTGGCTACCGCGCGTGCATTGTGAGGCCATAATGCACGCTTCTGGCTTTTGAAGTTTTTGTTGCTAAGCAACATCTTAAATAACATGTAAGGAGAATTTCATTATTGATCAAATAAATAAACTTTGTTGTTGCCCTATAATTTCTTCTTATATTATAAAAGAATTAAAAAAGCTCGTCGCGTGCCTTTATGGTCTAATAATGCACTCGGGGAAATGTTGGAAGAATGCTCGAGAAGCTTGTAAAACACTCGGCTACGCCTCGTGTTTTACAAGCTTCTCTCGTATTCTCCCAACATTCCCCCATCGTGCATTATTACACCATAAAGGCACGCGACTCGTTTTTTAATTCTTAATTAATGACAGGCATGTGTATATATTCTATTAATTAAGCCTCGAAATGGCCACTTCACAGCGGTCATGCAGATGTGTATAATGAGCTGTCAAAAGATTGCAGAATGTGTTTCAGAAAAAAATTGAAACTTTTTAAGATGTTCAAAAGATCCTCTTAGATAGAGATGAACAACTTTGACTAAACAAGCCATTAATAAACTTACCGAGAAACATAATTAATAGATATTTTTTCTTTTGCACATGCAAAAAAGAACAGGAGGGAAAGTAATTATTTTGTTTTTTTACTTCATTTTAAAAAAGAGTTTATTCGCAGGTTATTACTTCTTATTTCGCGCAATATTTCACACAGTTTAACTGCCATGGATTGCTTAATTGCGAAAATTTAGTAAAAGAGCAACTGCGATATTACAAATTGATTTCTATTAAAAAGTAATTAAAACAAAATTTATGAACTGTGCTAGTCTTACTAGTTTACGCGTAATTATAACAAGTTTTCACTTTTCTAAAAATGACAGTTTGATTAATTATCATTGATCGCTTTTTTATAATTGCTTTAGCATTCAGTGGCATGATTGAGTTCATCCTGATCCAGTAAACCACAACTTTCATCGTTCGATATGAAGGCCTTGCTATCAGCTGATCCTTGATTTTTATTGTCGTCACCAATTCCAGAACGAAAGTCTTTCAAAATCAACTCTGAATTCTCATTGTCAGGGAATGGCCTGTACGCTCGTCTACGTCGACTTCGTATCAATAATACCACCAGTATTATTCCAAGTAATAAAATTAGACCAACAATGATATAAGCCAAGTTCGGGAAGGACCAAAATTTATTTTCCGGCGATTCTGACTTCCGGTGAAGAATTTCTTTTTCAGCTGGTGATAGAATAGTGGACATATTAAGGCATATCTCCAATTTGAATACAGTAATGAAAATCTATGTATAACCTGATATGCAAAGTGTTACGTATTGTCGATTACTATTAACAATGATTGGTAAAGATAGATACCTTCACAATTATACCCATCTCCTGTGAAGCCCTCTTTGCATCTGCACTCAAACGACCCATTAGTGTTCAAACAATCTGCATTTGAGTCACAAGACACCTCTTTTTCGATACACTCGTTAATATCTGGAGTAAACATGATACTTTTAACAATTAAAAACATTTGAACACTTTAAATTATAAACTATAAAAAAGTGCACATTTTCTTCCTTGGAAAAGCTGTAGAAAAAAATTCATAACAAGTTATGCCATGCAATATTCCATCAGAAGATGATATAACTATAATATTGAACTGGATGTTACTGCCCATCATAGAGAAATGCGTAATCCAACCCTTTTTCCAGGAGAAATTTTCTATAATTGCCGAAGCCAAATGATGGTCACATATTCATGAAATCAACTGAACTAACATAGTTTTTAGATTAATTAATCATGAGATTCAGCAAAAAAGGAAACGGCAGAAACGCAACAGTAAATGAAAAAACGCCTATGTATGAGGTGGATCCAGGATAAAGTAGAATATAACTAGAACTTAAAATCACTATTACTGGAAGATTTAAAATCACTGGTAGAGTTTCATTCAAAAATATTTTCTAGAATTCCAAACCCAATAGTGTTGTTATTACCTAGATTCAAACTGAAAAAAATACTGCTGAATAATAATAATAATAATCTTAATTAATAATAAAATTAACAATACTTTTAATTTCCCACTCATCACAATACGACTTAATTGCAGTTATAGAACGAAAGCCCTTCGGCTTCATCAAGACTTTAGTAAGTGCTCGAATTCTTAGTCTAAAACCTCAAGTTCAAACGACAGGCAATACACCTACCTTTGCAACTATGTCCGTTTCCCGTGTATCCTTTCCAACAATTGCACAAAAATGATCCAACAACATTGGTGCAATTTGAATTGGCGTGACAGTTGCCAGTAGTGGAAGAACATTCATCGATATCTTGAAGGAAAAATACAAGAATGTCAGCAACATTAAATGAGTATTCTTGTTACTCCTAGTAATAAACTTTTAGCATGTTTCTGACTGGAGTGGAAGATATAAGATATGGTTATGAACTTCGGGAACAGATTTTCTTCTAGCATTAATTTTTCATTATGTCTTTGCCACAGAAATCGCCGTTTTTAGGGGAAGGAATAACTTTTAACGATGTCAAGTAAAAAATTAGCTAAACAAGTGATCAGGAAGTACAGATTGTGGGAACAAAGTAGGAATGGCTGGAAAAGAATATTCATTGCACATGAAAACAGATATTTCAAAAACTTGCGATGCCCATAAATGCACATTGTTTTCACCTTGACAATCCGTTCCATTTCCGGTATATCCTTTCTTACAAGTACACAAGAAAGATCCATTAATATTCGAGCAGTGTGAGTTTTCATGACATTTGTGAGACGATAAAGCGCATTCATCAAGATCTAAAATGATTCAGGTAACAAAACGTTACATGGGACAAAAAGTATTTTTTGTTTGTATGCCAACTTAACTACGATTCTTCTTTACCACTACAATATTTTCCATCTCCAGTGTATCCAGCTCCACAAGTGCATAAGAAAGACCCAATAGTATTTGTGCAATTAGCATCATCGTGGCAGTTGTCAGTAGATAAAGAGCATTCGTCCATATCTTAAATGGAAAATAATTCGTCCTTTTAGGCAGTTCATTGAGACGTTTTTAGCCCTCTTCGCAGTTTTAATTTCTCCGTGATGGAAATACAACTTAATTTTGAGTACAACTATTACGACTGGTAGTCAAATGCTCTCTTAACTGAGCTACAAGACGAGGATATCTCGAATACGAATACTTAGATCAATTAATATTGAAATTGCGCTGGAGTAGCAAACAAAACGCTTGTTCCGGGTTTGATTCCCACCAAATTCAGGCAAATTCAGTAACACAGAGTAGCACGATCACAATATTAATTCATGCAGGTTTAGTCACATTCACTATTAATACAATAGTATTACAATAGTATTATATGACTGTTAATCAGATCCAATTATTTGGATTGCATGGCACGTCCTTGTCAGTACAGATTTAAATACTCATTAACGTATTCATTAACAAAATCATCCACTGGGTGTGATTTCACCATCAATTACTCTTCAAAAACTACGGTCTCTAATCCAAACTTTATTGTCAAGTAGCATGATTCATACAGCTGCCTGCTGTGTTTCGTATAGAAAGGATACAAACAAGATCCCCTACCTTCACAAACAACCCCGTTCCCAGTATATCCATCATTACAGGTGCAAGAGAAAGATCCTCCAAAGTTGGTACACTTTGAATTTTGATGGCAGTTATTATTAATGGGCAGGAGACATTCGTTAATATCTTAAAAATAGAAGTGACATACATGACAAAGTGGTTATTGGTTAAGTTAGCATTTCCAATTTTCAATGTAGACATAAAATTGAGTCTCAATTAATAGGCAACAAAATATTATGATTGGTCTTTGCCTTTATGAATTACCTTGGCAAAAAATCCCATTTCCAGAGTATCCATTCACACAAGTGCACAAGAAAGATCCATTCACATTCGTGCAGTGCGAGTTTTTATGGCAGTTGTGAGACGACAAGGAACATTCATCAAGATCTAAACTCATCAAAGTTAATGTTAGGACTATAGGTTTTGAGCAAGGCGTCCCTGGTCGTGTTTTAAATTTCATTAATTTGCACGAAGAAGGTAACAGCTATTTTTTACCGTTGCAATTTGTTCCATTTCCTGTAAATCCGTTGGCACATGTGCAGAAGAAAGACCCGGGAGAATTGGTGCAATTGGAATTTTCGTGACAGTTGTTCATTGATAAAGAACATTCGTCGATATCTTAAAACCACCAAGAAAAGTTATGTTATAAATATTTCTTTTTATTATATTTTCGTAATAAAATACCATGTTATTTAAATTTTTATTTTCTTCTTTAGTTTGGAGTGCTTTTGTTGGTAAACAGAAATTTCATTCACTGCATTTCTCATAAAATACCAAGTATAAGAAAATAATCTCTATTGTACTTTGTTAAGGTTTAGCTGACATTTGATAAGTTATATCAGCTACTGGTTGGCAGTTGGCATGTTCGGCAAACGCAAGCTATTAATAAAACAAACAGTATTCATTTACCTTGACAAACAGTTCCATCACCAGTAAATCCACTATTGCAAGTGCAGACGTAAGATCCTTTGAGGTTGGAGCAAGTTGAGCTTTCATGGCAATTGTTAACCAAAAGATGGCATTCATTGATGTCTTGGAAGAAAAAAAGCGAAAATTTTATGATACTATATGGTGCATAGATTGTAAGGCAAAGGGCAACAAAAAGATGTGGAATTATAGTGTTCAAGTTGCCAAAAACTGGTCAGTCATCAAATATATCGTAGGGCTGTCATGAGCAGCTTTTTTTGGGGGGAGGTGTTATTATCCGCATATTCATGCTCAAAAAACCTAAAAAAACAGTGGATGTCAGTCCTTCCTAATTAAACATCTATCGACGGCACTGATTTAACGCAACATCACTGACTCTAACCCAGCTCTTTTCTATAGAGAAGAAGGAAGCTGACCGGCCAGCCGCTGCTCTGTGCACGTGACTGCACGACCCTGGTATAGCATATTAAAGTAAAGTACTAACCTTCGCAATTAATTCCGTCTCCTGTGTAACCATGATTACATATGCACTCAAAACTTCCAACTGTGTTAACACAACGAGAATCATCACCGCAGTTGTCCAGACCTCGAGAACATTCATCTATATCTATGTAATTATAAAAGAGTAGAACATATTCTTTCAATTTGATTCAAACATTACTGAAGGAAAGCACAGCCACACGACGACGTATTTTTAGGATTTTTATATCAATTTCGGTTAAAAAAAGGAAATATAAGATAGGACTGAATGATGAAATCGAAGCATTTTTTCATAATTTCAAGAGTAAATTATGCAGCCGCAACAACCATGCACAACGTAGAATTTGAAACTTTTACCTTTTAAACATTCCACAGCAGCGAACTCTGAATGGCTACAAGTATTGTTTGCCGAGCCATCGTAGGAGCAACTGGTTAGATTTTGTTCATTACCAACACAAGATATTTTCTCGAACGACATAGTTGATGAGACATTCTGTAGTTTTTGTCTGAAAGCTCTTAATATATGAGCATAGCCAAGTTCTCGACACACAACCTGAGCAGCATTCCTATCCCAACCATCACCGCAGACTGCTCCCCACAGTCCATCGTGGAAAACCTCCACGATACCAGAACCATTTGAACTTGATGGCCCTTGTAACCTTACAGACATTGCTAAAAATTAGAAAAAATTGGAATTTATGAAAAACCCTCAATGTAACCGGGAGTTTTCGTAAACATAAACCACACTGACAGCAGCTTAATCCCCATGTTACCCAAAAAATCGAATACCCAATGCAAAGATGAGATTTTCATTTTATACTTGGGTAACAGAAACTGTTACGGAATTGAAAAAATGCTCAAATATAATTATATACTCTTTGTTTTTCTTCAAAAGATTGCAGTTGCTTCATTTTATTCTGTCAAAACAACGGTGAAATTCAGATCCACGGAGTTTACTGTGTGTCCCCTCAATTTGCGAGTAAGCTAATAAAATGTCCAGCTTTAGTTACCCGGGTGCTTTTTTTCGGCGAGATTCAAACTTTTTCCCCGTAAAATTCCGACAGCTCGAATACATTATTTTCACAAAAAGAATTACGGAATATTTCGCATGTCACTTTAATGTCTTGGTTATATTATTATACCTAACCCTACAGCATATTGATTACTCATTTAAAAGTATCGAACTTTTTGGTATTTTTGCGATTGGAATTTTTTTATTCAAATTTGATACATCTCCTTTATATAATAGAAGCTTCTTTTCAAAAAAATAGTCTTAGGTTTTAATAGAAAAAAAAAGCTTTTGATGGTTAAGTCTTGGTTGGTAATTTTGATTGCAGGAGACGTGAAAGACTCTGCGTTGAATATTTCTGAGTCATACCAACAAGTGCTTTGAATGTCATCACTAATTGTAGTTTTTGAGGAATTCGATTTTCGCCTATTTAAGATATTGAAAAATTCACAGAGACGATCCCGGAACAGTGATGACCCGCTCTGCTCGTCTTTACACTTAAAAACCTATCGACGAGAATCTTTCTATTTACCATGGCAAACCGATCCATTCCAATAATACCCATTGTCGCAACTGCAAAAATAAGATCCATCAGTGTTGGTGCAATTTGAGCTAGCCAGACAGCGGTCCAACGACAGGAAACATTCATCGATATCTATAGAACAGTAATCATCACACAACTCAGTAATATACGTCGAAAACGTTCGTTAATGTACCAATTTTATCTGAAGGTGTGAATTCTAAAACCTACCATTGCAAATCAAGCCATTTCCAGTATAACCAGTTTCACATTGACATATGTAACTCCCCAAAGTGTTGATACATTTAGCATGTGTGCCACAGTAATACGAACCGCTCAAACATTCATCCACATCTGCGTAGAATAGGGAAGCGAGAGTGTTTAAAACGTTAATGCAGGAAAGCAATATCTTCGGATAATTGGAAGAAGGAAACAGGAAAATTAAAAATTGAATGTTATTTAGTATTAACGTCAGTTGTCAGTAGATAGAAAACATTCGTCTATATCTACAACAGACAAGATGTAGTTTACTGGTGATGAATGTTTATAAGTGTAATGGAAAGAGTGTTGTCGTCAGGTGAATAAGAGAATGTTCTTATTTCACCCAAGTTGGGTGGGACATTTCACGAATGACATGCACGAATAAACACGCGCCTAAATCGTGCCATGGAAAACACCATAGCCCGGTCAGTAAATTTGATATCTTGTGATAAAAAAAACACCAAGTTAAGAAAAATAATAAAAATAAAATGGGTGTCATGTTAAATAACATTCAAGCTAGTTAAGCTATCTAAAAGAAACAAAAACTCTTTTTTGAAGCTTAGGTCTTAGGGTCATTGTCACAAACTTTTGTCAATTTTGTGAATATGCAATTGATTGAAAAAAATCTTATACCTATTGAGCTACATTCTACTCCAGCATCTTCTCCATGGGAGCAGTCATGACCCCCCCACCCTCGAACGTGGCGACCACAACTGGACAGTTTTTGCTCATATCCAGTACAATCAACCTCGTCTAACCAAATCTGGCCGGAGCCAGAAAGAACGTTTCCCCCTTGAAGGGCTTTGACAGCATACAAATAGCCAAGTTGACGACATGCAACAAGAGCATCTTTTATATCCCAATTATCATCACAGACTGTTCCCCATTCTCCGTGATGGAATACCTCCACACGACCAGTTCCATTTGAAATTGCAGGTCCTTTTAACCTGATATCTTTTCCTGCAAAAGAAACAGGTCTGATGAACGGATTGCCGAAGTTTTTGTGTTTGAGTAAATAAAACGTTCATTAAATATTTTTTCGCTGATGTTGATTGAGAGCGAAATAATTTATTTTGTGAAGTCATCTTTCAAATTGCAGCTGGAGATTCATTTTTAGAAGCAAGCCCTTGAAAATGACGTAATGATTTAAAGATGAATCTCTGACGGTAAAATCTGCATGGGTCCAAAGATGGCGGACTTTTGCATGTGTGATACGAAAGTGCTTGATATTAGGGTCACAAATTGTTTAAAAATTTCATCGTTTCATCGTAAAAAAGACCTTAAATAGATCTTTAAAACAACGCAAATTTTATCGTGAAATCTGGAATTAACTACTTCAATACTACGTTTTAAAAGACAGAAGTCAGAATAGGTAATGATTACAAATATGTACAGGTAACCGTTAGACACACATATTTGGAATACACCCAACCCCTGACATTTGAAAATGGACCGACTATGTGTTTGAATTTTTTGTCACTCATCACAATATGGCAACTTTTTGAAACGTAAATTAAATCAGATTTTTTTCAGATAAATTTCATCAGGAAATTTATCGTGAAATTTGTACCTTTGCAAGAAGTCCCATTTCCGGCTTCATTATCACAAATACATCGATAAGATCCGTCCATGTTGATGCAGCTTGAATTGGGAAGGCAGTTGTCGTTAGATAGAGAACATTCGTCAATATCTAAAACGGAAATGTTATGGTTTACTGTGCTGAATCTTAAGGAGTGCAAGATTAAGAACATTTTCATCAGGTGAAAGATAGATTCCTCTTCCACCCAAGTTGAATGGAGCATTTCCTCCTTAACCGATAAATAATTACATCCTTAAATGATAACGGCTAGATCATGGGATGGAAAATACCATAGCTAAATTAAGTTACACAATATCCGATTGATAGCGAACGAAATATCGAGATAACGTGGAAAAACTCGCTCTACGGGCTCGTTTACCCACAGATTATTTCTCATTTTTCCAAACCTCCACGTGTCCTTCTATAACTGTATAGAAACACGGAAAATGTTTTCTATTTCCTAAATATTGCATAGTAACGATGACGAATGCAAATCATACGACTAACCAGTGCAATTAATGCCTTCTCCAGTATAACCTTCATTACACTCGCATGAAAAACCACCGGCAGTGTTAATACACCTGGCATTTTTGTCGCAGTTGTCCGTTTTGAAAAAACATTCATCGATATCTAGGATAAAGAATGATTTTATTTTCATATACATTTAATTTTGCAATGATTGCTGTTGTTTTTGTAATTACTAACACTATTATATTATTAGAGTGCATATTTCGGATCATTCGTAGAAATGAGAATACTTTCGTAGAAAGGAGAATCATCGGATCGTTCGTAGAAAGGAGAATACTTTTTCATTTATATAAGGTCGAAACGCTAAAGAACGATAAAATACATCTTCAGGAGGGTACATACAAATTCTTCAAACGAAAAAATGCACATTTTCAGCACGGAAAATAATTTTCTAAATGTTTCGCCAGAAAACCAAAATTGCATAAGTCTGTCCACGCAGGTCCAACTTAGCTAAGTTTCTCCCACTCGCGCAGGCTCATATTGTCAGCGGACAACTTACACAAAATTGAGAGCAAGGCGTAAAACGAAAAGCTTCTAATTTTTCATGCGAAGACCGCTGGAAAACTGAGCCCTCTTTACCGGGAGAAAATTTGCCGAATATGACCAACGTGGTCAGCACCAGACAACCATTGCCATAGCAACAGAAGTATTTCAAAATGCCTGCCAACTACAGTTTAATGGAATTTATATTGCAAACGAATGCAATGAACTTTTTTCCTATCAAAAGTTTTATTTGATGATTTACCGACAAAGAAGCTTGAAAAATTCTGTAATTGATGATTTTTTCTATTTTGAAAAATGTTGGTTTTAATTTAATTATTAATACTGATTTTTTTTCAAACTTTTCTAGGGACAGCATCCGTACAATAAATTTTTGATAGAAACAAAAATGTGGGGGGGGGGGGCACTCAACTTGTTCCCCATATAAACACGATTGAACTCTATTTTGCGGCCATTTTCGAACATTTCACTTCCATGCAACAGTTGTGAGGCAAAAGTTCTGGATAGATTTCCGTTCTAGATATGTTTTCTCAAAGGAATTTAAATCCCCGTCTAACTGAAATATGGGTTTAACAACTTCAAGAAACTGTAGGGAGCAACCTTAAGCAGGAACCTTCCGATTTCTAAGACGCTGTTTACAATATATCAGGTAGCAGAGACACCCACCCCCCGAGATACCCTGGTAGAGCTAAAATAATATTCATATTATAGCGGCTGAAACGCAAGTGTTTATATTAAACGAGGCTTTAAACTCGCCTCGTCTGGTAGGGTCACCCTGGGGTAAGGATATCATGTTTACGAAAGTGGGCAGCCCTAGTGGCAGGGACAACTTTTATCCATGTAAACACTTTTTCTCGGCCTCCGGATCCAGGGTTATCTTTTCCTTCCAGCGCGTGCCCAGTAAGACACTATCGCTTGGCAATGCTTTTGCTTGCAATTTTATCATGTAAACGCTTGGTAAACTTGTCTAAGGGGGTAGGGTCTCACTGGTACCCGAGATCATATAAACAGCGCCTTTTAAGTGTTTGTGCTGCAAAGTGTAACATTGCTCTATAGCGCCCGAAAATGTTGAAATAGTGAAAGTCAACATCTTCTTGTTAATGTTAGCGATGCTATTTCAGAAAAATATAAGACATCATTGATATTTAAATGGTTGGCGGGAAAATTGGGTTTCAAATGATTAGCTTTAAAAATCTACGACGCAATGTGCAAGCATGGAACAATACGAATTTGTTATAAATTGCAAATTAATAATAATCGTAACACCCACCTAATTCCATTGTGATCCTGTTCCAGCTGCTACAAGCTGATAAACCAGGAATAGTTTGTATACTAAGTGGGCCTCGATATCGCCAAGGACTCATGCACTGATCTTTGTTCCTTGAAAAATCTTTTAAATATCTCTCGGCAGAATTGTAAAACCACCTATTTGCATTTGACCCATCGCAATTGTAGCTGAGCAAGAGATGATTCCTCTCAGAATAGAGACATTTTCCTGTCTTTACTTCCTGTAGAACGTTTTGAATCAGGAAACGAAAATGGGCAGGTGTACGAGTCCTCGAAAATTGAAGATAATCGCCGTTGTGGTCAGTATAAAGGTGCAAATATCCGCGTGTGTCTGAACTGATAAGATATGTATTGTCGCGGGTAGCTAAAGAAAAAAAATTAATATTGTGATGGTTTAAACTGAATAGATATAAGTGCCATGGTGGAATCTTAACTTGAATTTGTGACGCTCATAAAATCCTTAACGCTAAAATATTCTTTCCTGATTGCCTAGTATTTTTACCTGTTGTAATACATTCTACTCCAGCATCTCTGAAATGGCCGCAGTAACGGTCTCCCAGCGCCAATTGATGCGCACAACTGTTCAGATTTGGTTCTTCACCAGTACAACCAACCTTGTTCAGCCATACCTGACCAGATCCTGATGAAACATGTTTGCCTTGAAGAGCTCTAACGGCATTCAGATAACCAAGTTCCCGACATGCAACTCTGGCATCATTCAAATCCCATTCGTCATCACAGACTGTCCCCCAGGTCCCATTGCGGAAAACTTCAACACGGCCAACACCTTTTAAACTTGATGGACCTTGTAACCTAATGTTTCCTGACTCAACTTTGAAAAAAAGAAAATATTGGTTCCAAAAATACCAGTATTTTGCCGTGTCAATGATGGTTAATAATTAATCTAATGACAATTCTTAACCTACCTTTGCAAGTTGATCCACCTCCAGCATGTTGATCATCGCATGTGCATAGATAAGATCCATCGGTGTTGGTACAATTTGAACCTTGTAGACAATTGTGAGCAGGCAGGGCACATTCGTCGATATCTGAAGACATTCGGGACATAATTTTTTACAAATTTAACAGTATTTCTCACAGCTATCATTTGAATAGGATAAAAATATTTTCAATATTAAAGAAGCGATGGGTCCTTCGAATGCCGGAAAAGGTTTTAATGCAGTGTTCCACAATGGTATTTTTCATGCAACTTACAATGCAATTCTACTTATCCGATCTACACCCATAAATCTGGCAAGTACAGTATTTTTGTGATTTAATACAACAACCCAAGGAAATTTTACACACTTCAAAGACTCTTCAATTTACAACTCTCAAAAGTGTAGTCACATTGCAAGTTGCAAAAAGAAATTGCATCGGCAAGAAAATGTTTTTGGCAAGAAAATGCTACTCTTGGATGTTGTCTTGCGAGTATGTCAATCGATGATTCATGTAACTCACTCTGCGAAAAATTAAACACAACATCAGAATCTAGTCGTGCATGTAATTCAGTAAAGTCTGAAATGTGCTGGAGATATCAAGGGTACTGGCTTTCTATATTGAGTTTAATGTTTTCTGCAAACCGCAAAGGTCAAACTTCGCAAAAACCTGCCTTCTTATTGTTATTAGGGAGCTTTAGCAGTGACTACGAGTACGACTACGAGTACGAGATTCGTCATTCTCGCGCGTTGTTTGCTTACGCCATCAGCCAAAACTCGTAGTCGTTGGGCTTTTGAGTACGAGTTTTTTTATAAATTTCGTACTCAAAAGCCCAACGACTACGAGTTTTGGCTGATGGCGTAAGCAAACAACGCGCGAGAATGACGAATCTCGTACTCGTAGTCGTACTCGTAGTCACTGCTAAAGCTCCCTATTAAGGAGCTTTAGCAGCGACTACGAGTACGAGATTCGTCATTCTCGCGCGTTGTTTGCTTACGCCATTAGCCAAAACTCGTAGTCGCCCAGCTTTTGAGTACAAGTTTTTTGATAAATTTCGTACTCAAACGCCCAACGACTACGAGTTTTGGCTGATAGCGTAAGCAAACAACGCGTGAGAATGACGAATCTCGTACTCGTAGTCGTACTCGTAGTCACTGCTAAAGCTCCCTATTGCGTAATATGGGACACCGAGGTGTTCTCGACAGATCATTGTCCTTTTTTTGGGACCTGAATGCTGTCCCTCTTACAGTTCCTGTGTTTCTATGAATACTTTGCGTCACTATGAATAATGATATACCTTCACACGCAGTTCCATTTCCAGAGTATCCATCATTACACGTGCACAGAAAAGATCCAATCGTATTAACGCAAAAAGCGTTCAAGTCGCAGTTGTTAAGAGTTGAGCACTCGTCGATATCTAGGATTCAATCAGCAAATAAATTAGGGAGAACGCTGCTGCAAACAGCATAATCTGTTATTCCAGAATGTTTATTTACAATAGCGCTGACATGTCATAATGAATGGACGACTTGCGCTTTAGACTAATTTCTTACCTCGGCGATAAGAAGGACATTTTATGAAAGAACTACTAAAATTAGTGAAACTGCCAAGTTTGGCTGTGAGTTGTTGTAAATGACGGAAAATATAGACATGCGAAGTTGACGAGTTTTGTATACTTTTGTATTACGGCCGGAAGTTTGTAACTAATTTAGTTACACATTTCCGCACGTAATACAAAAGTATACAAAATTTGCCAACTTCGCATGGCTATATTTTCCGTGTTTCACAAAATTTCGCAGCCAAACTTTGCATTCGCCCTAATTTAAGTAAGATCTTTCTAGCTGCGATGATTTATTTTCTTCTAGTTACTTCAATCAAAAATTAGTCTAAAGCGCAAGTCGTCCATTGCAGTTCGAAAAATTATTTATTTATTTATTATTGATTTAAATGTTTAGTTATAACTAAAAAAAGTTCGAAAGAGCTTTAATTTTGTAAATGCCTTTAAATTTAAATTCATTTGGCGAATTGCAAAATTAGGATCCTGCTGCTGGTAGAAAAACATGCTTCAAAGAGGAAATTCTTATGATTTCCCAATGCAGTCCAACTAATACTACTACGAAGAGGGAAAGTATTGCCCTGTGTCTGGCCATGAGAATTCATTTTATAAGATATGAAAAGAAAATTTAGAAGTTTTACTTGAAGAAGAACGATTAAAGTGCTTATAAACTCAAAATGATAGAGCATAAAAAGTTGGTTAGTAAATTCTAAATCAGTTTTTGCGTTAAAATTTTAATTTCGAAAATATTGGGCGGCAAGTCAATTTAAAAAAAGGTAGTGCGCAATGAGGGACTGGGTCTCAGGAATACGTATATTTGTTTTATTATGAAACATAATATAGTTCTATTAGACAAATTGGAAATATCAGGCTATTTTTAAATAAAAGTTCCTGATAGGTCAAGTTTAAGTTGATTTTCGAGTGTGAATAGCAATACTGCTACCATTATGACAAACGAAATAGAAGAACGAGTACGAGTTCCTGGGATCCAGTCTCTTTCGTGATATTTGCGTCGCGCTACTTTTTTTTGTCAAATTCTATTTTTTGAGCCATCGTAACTCCGAAATTAAAATTCTAATGCAGAAAACTAATGTAGAAGTTACTAACCAACTTTTTATGCCATATCTAAATCACCAGAAACCCATATTTGGTTTATAAGCACTTTAAATAGCTAGTAAATAGCTTGAATAGTATTGACTCACCGGTACATGTTCCATGTTCTCCTGTGTAACCTTCATTACATAAGCATAAATATCCACCATATTTTCTTTTACATCGAGAAATTCTGCCACACGTGTGCCTTCCTAAGGCACATTCATCAACATCTGAAGTGGGAGAGTAAACTGTTCAGAACATGGGCCAAAAACTGCCACTTCTAAAGTATTTTTCATCGATAATGTGATGGCGTGTACAATTTCGGCTTAAGAGCAAAAGTCGCCAGTAGTATACAGAATAGGGGTTCTGGAGCGGGTGGTGCGGGTGGTGCACTTAGCACCACACATGACGTCATCGATTCCTAAATGTTTTAATTTATTCCGGCATTTTAATATATTCGAGCTTTGCCGTTTATTGCTATAGCAATTTTTCAGGGTATTTTACTACCATTTCTTTATTTACATGACTACATCGTTTAGTAATGTCTGGTTACTTAGTTATATTAAACGGTAGGCGATTTCACGCCGTATGTTGTTCTTATCGTCGTTCGTATGCCTGTAGTGATTTAGCGGTCGTTTGTTCAGCATACGGCCGCGTTTTATTTCTAACTGCTCCTCTACCGCTTATACCGTCTGCTTATCTGCAATCGATGTTTTATAGATTTATATTTGCTTATATTCTGTTTAGAGATCTTTAGAGGCTTTAGAGATCTCATGCAGTTACATAATTAATCATAATTTAACGTTCTGCCTGTTTTTACACAATGATTGTGCAATAATTTATTATTCATATAAGTACGCGCGGGGGCGAGGAATGGGGTAAACAATGAAGCCTAAATACGCACAATAGCGTAGATACGCAGGATATGTTTGTTTGACAGCAATTTACTTAAATTACACAAATGCCGGTTTACTTATCACACAGTAAGAATTTGCGAAGAGTATATTTTATTTTACTAGGATTACACATTTGTATGTCAATATTTAGTACCATTAGACTAATGTTTATTTTAAAAGATTCGTTTTCTATGTATGCTTTGTGATACAGTTCAGCTCATACGTTAACCCTGATTTAATTGTCCTCATATATCATAATGTCAATATGCCGTTGACACACGAATCATTTCCATACATCAATTTTCATGTTATCGAGTTACTCAAAGTGTACTTGCATGGAATATGAGGTGGAATATCGGTTACAAATTTTTGCGATGAGCAGATGAGTACCTGCTCGTAACTGCTCATCTGCTCAATGAGATATTTCATACCCACTTGAAATTTTTCTTGATAAAATGAAAATGTACATATGGACTAGCGGCCGGAAAGAAGAAAATTTCAGACATGGATTAACGATTTCAACATTTATTGGTCTTGCATTAGTTACAGCAATGAAATAATAATTTCCCCGAAATCGTTTTTATTTTTTTTTTGCTCGTTTGCCATATATGGTTTCCTTAAGAAAGGTTCCGTAAACCTTTGTCATTGGATTAAATTTAAAGTCTAATTATCATCATCGTCATAATCTTCACTGTCTTTATTTTCCTCGTCATCTTCAATCTCGTGGTCGCTTAAAAGCCTTTTAATAAGAAACTTTCTCTTATCAACTGCAGCTTCTATTGCTTCTTCTGGGTCAAAATCATCGTTTTCAATAAACGCATCTTTTGTGTGCATTATTTTTCTATGTACTGAATCTTTCTTTAGTTGTCTTATCCACAAAAGGCGCTCTAAATAGATATTTTCTAATTCTTTCTGGAGTGTAGGCATAATATTCAAGTCTTTAGCAGCGAGTGCTCATCGAAACCTCTGTTTATGAGGCGTTCTTTCATTTCCTCGAAAGCTGTGTTACTTCTTTGTTTTGCTTCTTCTATTAGTGGTATCCAGGGATCCATTTCCTCTCCAGATTCTGAGTCAGTCGCCGTCGAACTTCCAGACTGCTGAGTAGAAGTTGTTGAGACATCGTCACGGAAATCTCTTTCTTGACTATCCGAGTCTGTTTGAGACATGTTTTTTTCTTGTTCTCGTAATGGACAGTATTCCTGTTCGTGTCTACGCTGATTGTAACCGCGATTAAAGTATCTTCCGCAAAATTGGCAGCTCATTCCTTTAGCACTGGAGGCGTGAAAATGCCTTGTTATTGAGCAGTAATGCAGTTTTATGAGCAGATGAGCATGTGCTCATGAGCAGTTATGAGCATGTGCTCATCTGCTCATCGCATAAAATGGCACCCGGTTCATTGAAATTTTTCAGGCCCAATATAATATAATTTATATTAATAATTTTCTTGTATGATTGCATGGCGACTTTAGTAATTATAATAACTTGTAGGTACACCACGTAAGTATTAAATACTGCAAAGCTTTCAAGTAATTGCACTGATGAAGTAATATGAAGTGATAAGTAAACGTGTATTCAAGTAATTGCACTGATGAAGGTCCGGGTTAACGGACCGAAAGCTTTGCAGTATTTAATACTTACGTGGTGTACCTACAAGTTATTATAATAATTTATATTGTTCAATTTAAAAAAATAATGTCGGTTGCAATTTTTATGCGATGAGCAGATGAGCATCTGCTCATGAGCAGTTATGAGCATGTGCTCATCTGCTCATCGCATAAAATTTGTAACCGATATTCCACCTCTAATTTGAAATGGAAAAAACCTGCCCAGACAAATGTTTAAGATATTTGTAAAATTGTTCTACTTAGTTATATTGTTACAAGCGTTAATCCGTGTCTTAATTTATGGTCCAAGCAACGCGTTGATTACAAATGCTGCTCATGAGCATGTGCTCATCTGCTCATCGCATAAAATTTGTAATCAACGCGTTGCTTGGACCATAAATTAAGACACGGATTAACGCTTGTAACAATATAACTAAGTAGAACAATTTTACAAATATCTTAAACATTTGTCTGGGCAGGTTTTTTCCATTTCAAATTAGAGGTGGAATATCGGTTACAAATTTTATGCGATGAGCAGATGAGCACATGCTCATAACTGCTCATGAGCAGATGCTCATCTGCTCATCGCATAAAAATTGCAACCGACATTATTTTTTTAAATTGAACAATATAAATTATATTATATTGGGCCTGAAAAATTTCAATGAACCGGGTGCCATTTTATGCGATGAGCAGATGAGCACATGCTCATAACTGCTCATGAGCACATGCTCATCTGCTCATAAAACTGCATTACTGCTCAATAACAAGGCATTTTCACGCCTCCAGTGCTAAAGGAATGAGCTGCCAATTTTGCGGAAGATACTTTAATCGCGGTTACAATCAGCGTAGACACGAACAGGAATACTGTCCATTACGAGAACAAGAAAAAAACATGTCTCAAACAGACTCGGATAGTCAAGAAAGAGATTTCCGTGACGATGTCTCAACAATTTCCTGAGCAGTCTGGAAGTTCGACGGCGACTGACTCAGAATCTGGAGAGGAAATGGATCCCTGGATACCACTAATAGAAGAAGCAAAACAAAGAAGTAACACAGCTTTCGAGGAAATGAAAGAACGCCTCATAAACAGAGGTTTCGATGAGCACTCTGCTAAAGAGAAAGCTTACTTGAATATTATGCCTAGACTCCAGAAAGAATTAGAAAATATCTACTTAGAGCGCCTTTTGTGGATAAGACAACTAAAGAAAGATCCAGTACATAAGAAAATAATGAACACAAAAGATGCGTTTATTCAAAATGATGATTTTGAGCCAGAAGAAGCAATAGAAGCTGCAGTTGATAAGAGAAAGTTTCTTATTAAAAGGCTTTTAAGCGACCACGAGATTGAAGATGACGAGGAAAATAAAGACAGTGAAGATTATGACGATGATGATAATTAGACTTTAAATTTAATCCAATGGCAAAGGTTTACCGAACCTTTCTTAAGGAAACCATATATGGCAAACGACCGAAAAAAAAAAATAAGAAAACGTTTTAGGGGAAATTATTGTTTATTGCTGTATCTAATTGAAAGACAAATAAATGTTAAAATCGTTAATCCATGTCTGAAATTTTCTTTCCGGCCGCTAGTTCATATGTAAATTTTCATTTTATCAACAAAAATTTTAAGTGGGTATGAAATATCTCATTGAGCAGACGAGCAGTTACGAGCAGGTACTCATCTGCTCATCGCAAAAAACTTGTAACCGATATTCCACCTCATATTCCATGCAAGTACACTTTGAGTAACTCGATAACACGAAAATTGATGTATGGAAATGATTCGTGTGTCAACGGCATATTGACATTATGATATATGAGGACAATTAAATCAGGGTTAACGTATGAGCTGAACTGTATCACAAAGCATACATAGAAAAACGAATCTTTTAAAATGAACATTAGTCTAATGGTACTAAATATGGACATACAAATGCGTAATCCTAGTAAAATAAAATATACTCTTCGCAAATTTTTACTGTGTGATAAGTAAACCGGCATTTGTGTAATTTAAGTAAATTGCTGTCAAACAAACATATCCTGCGTATTTACGCTATTGTGCGTATCTACGCTATTGTGTGTATTTACGCTTCATTGTTTACCCCATTCCTCGCCCCCGCGCGTACTTATATATGAATAATAAATTATTGCACAATCATTGTGTAAAAACAGGCAGAACGTTAAATTATGATTAATTATGTAACTGCATGAGATCTCTAAAGCCTCTAAAGATCTCTAAACAGAATATAAGCAAATATAAATCTATAAAACATCGATTGCAGATAAGCAGACGGTATAAGCGGTAGAGGAGCAGTTAGAAATAAAACGCGGCCGTATGCTGAACAAACGACCGCTAAATCACTACAGGCATACGAACGACGATAAGAACAACATACGGCGTGAAATCGCCTACCGTTTAATATAACTAAGTAACCAGACATTACTAAACGATGTAGTCATGTAAATAAAGAAATGGTAGTAAAATACCCTGAAAAATTGCTATAGCAATAAACGGCAAAGCTCGAATATATTAAAATGCCGGAATAAATTAAAACATTTAGGAATCGATGACGTCATGTGTGGTGCTAAGTGCACCACCCGCACCACCCGCTCCAGAACCCCTATTCTGTATACTACTGTCGCCGGGGCTTGGGAAAAATATGAAACTGATCATGAGTGTTATTAACACCTATAATTAAATGATGTTTATTTGTTTATTACCATGAAACGTACTCCTCTCAACCAATAATCTTCAAGTAATTTTATCATGCATGCTGGTAAAAAGTATAAAATGATAAACTAACGGAAGAGTCAGGTCCAAAGTGCAGGAGACATGCAATTAAACAGAGCAGTGTTAGACAGAGTGTTAATCAATGATCATCATTCGAACATGAGGGTAACAATAGGTTGAGTCCCATTCCATGCCTCAAAAATGTCACGATGAGTTAAATGACCTATTAATTATGAGATCTATCAATCATGAGTCATCTCAGTAATGAGTTCTGAAAATCTATGCCATAACATATGAGCGCCATCAATGTTCAGCTTCAGAACGGTTAAGAAGGGTAAATCTGGTAAATTTAGATCTAATTCAAAGGTTGCACTATTCCAACCGGCGTTTGTAATAGATTAGAGAAGATATCTCAACGTGATTTAGCATCAGCACTTGCCCTAAAAGGCCTGATAGACGGGGATCTAATACACACGTCCAGAGACGACGGCACGACCAACAATTTTTTAATTTGAATGTAAAGTTCCATAATACAACTTGCACTTAAAAATTACGTGTAGTGAAAACACCCTTAAGGGTAGCTGACATAGTGCAAGAGGTTACTAATATTTCAAAAATATTTTCAGAGAAATATTACCGCACACAAATAGTAATGTAACTTTCAAGGATACAAATGAAATGATTAAGATATACCTTTGGAAACACAATTTATGGCTAAATCGATCTCGCCTAACATTCAATCTCAATACAGTGTGAAAAATCCCTTCATATCCTATTGATTGGATTGAAAAGATATTCAAGCCTTTAAATTTTGTAATTTTTTTTACCTGCCAAAGTACATTCCACTCCAGCATCTTCACTGTGGCTGCAGTCATTTACTCCCCAGTTCGGATGAGAACAACTTGACAGATTTTTTTCCCGGCCATTACATCTAACTTCGTCTAACCATATCGGTCCAGTACCAGAAATAGTTCCAGTTCCTGGGATAGCTCTAAGGGCACTTAAGTAGCCAAGCTCACGGCATACAACCTTGGCATCCTTTATATCCCAACTATCGTCACAAATTGTTCCCCAGGTTCCATTATGGAGTACTTCAACACGTCCACTACCTTTTAAACGTGATGGTCCTTGTATCCTGATGGTCTTGGAATTACCTAGTAATAATTGAGGGCAATGTTAGTGACGACTTGCGTTTTAGACTAATTTTTACTTCGGCGATAAAAAGAAAATTTCTTAAAGTGCTTATTAAAATTAGTAAAACTGTCAAGTTTGGCTGCGAATTGTTATAAATTACGGAAAATATAGCCATGCGAAGTTCACGAATTTTTTATACTTTTGTATTACGGCCGAAATTAAAGTGTGTAACTAAAAAAAACTGCAAAATTTAAAAATTTTTTGAAGGGGTATACTTTTTAAATTATGGTAACAGTGGGCAACACAACCGATAAACTAACCTTCACTTCTAACTTAGTGGCGGATTTTAAAAATCTAGCTAACAGTGTTGCCCACTGTTACCATAACTTAAAAAGTATACCCCTTCAATATTTTAGGGATTTAATCCTTAAAAGATAAAAACGATTTAGATTTGTTTAATTTACCTTTGCAGTTTTGGCCATTTCCAACTTGTTGTTCGTCACAAGTACATAGATAAGATCCAACAGTGTTGGTGCAATTCAAAGTGGGAAGACAGTTGTGAGTTGAAAGAGAACATTCATCTATATCTAAAAGGAATAAGCACTCCATGACATTAGATAACTTAGCTGCTCACGGTATGTAGCTACCCTAGCTACAATCTGATTGGTCGAGATACAAATAGCAAAAACAAAATGGCCGACTGTTCCACCAGAAATTAAGACACTTAAAAGTGCTGTCCCAAAAGAATTGAAACAAAGTAACAAAATATAAAACAAGACAAAAAACATCTGTGTTTACATGAAAACGGTCTTTTCAGTTCAATTTCATATTTTAACATTGAGCAAAATATTGACTGAAATGCTATTAATGTCGTAGTTAAATATTTTTATCAAATATTTTCCCTCATAAAAAAAATATTGATATCTGGTTATATCTTGAAAGAGTCATACCACCCTCTTTCTCGTCCTATATATGTTACATGATAGCCGAATCAGTGCTACAAACCAGGTTGGATACCACTCGATGTCGTGATATAATTTAGGATCCATATCAGTTCATACCTTGGCAGACAGTTCCATTTCCAGTATATCCATGATTGCATGTACATTGAAAAGATCCAATTGAATTAACGCATTGAGCATTGGAACCACAGGTAGTCGAGTGACATTCGTTGAGATCTAGATATAAATGGCTTGTTGAGTTAGTACCAACTGACGCAGTTTAGGGTTGTTGGGGAGAGTTTTGGAAAATTGTTCATTCATTTTACAGTAGAAACAACACATAAATGAAGCTAACAGCAAATGTGTTTTTAATAAAGCACATTATACTCACCAAAGCAATGAATCCCGTTTCCGCCAAAGCCTAGCTTACATGAGCATGAAAACCCGGCAACAGTGTTATTACAATGAGCGTGTCTGTGACAATTATTCATTCCTGTAGAGCAGTAGTCAACACCTGTATAATAGGCAGAACCATACGATTTTTAGTGCCGGGTATACTTCATAAACCAATGTATGGGAAATGAATATTAACAATCTCTTCTCAGTAGCTATTTTCGAAAGATTTTGGATGAAACATGATAGTTTGCAAAATTTTATTTATGTTAGAGAATGTTTCATCAGTTATCATCCTCACCTTTTAATAAACATGTAACTCCAGCATCTTCACCATGGCTGCAGTCATTTATTCCCCATCCCTGATGTAAACAACTGGACAGACTTTCCTCATTTCCACCGCAATTAAGATTGTCTAACCATATCCGTCCAGTCCCACGTAAAACTTGGCCACCGCGAAGAGCTCTGACAGCATTGATGTAACCAAGTTGACGACATGCAACACGAGCTTCTTCTATTTCCCAACTGTCATCACAGACTGTTCCCCATTGTCCATTATGAAATACCTCCACACGACCAGTACCATTTGAACTTAATGGTCCTTGCAAACGGATAGTTAGCCCTAAAGCGTCATTGAAAAAAATATACAGAGTGAAAAAATCTGTGGTCACTAGCTCTTTATAAGGAAAACGATAGTTCTTCCAAAGAAATACATCTTGTCCCATGAAAAATACCAATATTTACCACAGTATGCAGTGGTAGCATTTGATTAGCCAAGAGCGCGTACAGTAGGGTAGCCAGCCAGTCGATTAGTTAGCTAATAAACTCACTACAAACTACCTCTGCTCGATGGTAGAGAACAAACTTTCAAATAAAAAATTCTAATGCATTATATGATTGAATAATTTGAATAAGGCGCGAGGTCAGATGGAGTCCAAGCTAGCATGCAGGAGCGGAATGTGTAAATTCGAACACTTGCAGAGTGTAGCGTTGCCAGCCTGACGATTTTTTCCGCTATGCTAATATTTTAGTGTTGTTTGACCGGGAAAACAATAATTTTTTTAAAGACATGAATAATTATAATAACTCAAAATTTACATGGTAATAACTCAAAATTTACATAGTGGGGCAAAATTGTCAGGCTGGCTACGCCACTGAACGCGTAACGACAGCTAGTTGCAGTGTGGCGCCCAACAATAATTGAACAAAGTTGACCCATCGGTCACTATTCTTGCTTATTTCTCATGCAGTATAAAATTAAACATAAAATTTAAGAAAATCTTTCAAAAAATAATGCAAAACATACAGGATTATCCCTGAATATTTGACAATTTACTCCCTATGTGCAAATTTCAGGTTATTATAAGCTGTTCATTTATTTTGAAATTAATTCCTTTGACAGTCAATGAACACCGAAACTTTAGCATAACGGCACTTAGCTAACAGGCTGGGCTACACATCTGCAACTTGCAGATATGTTCACAGTGTCTAAATAATTCTATTAAACTTATTTTTACGGTATATTATTTTAGTTTTCTAACATACTGTGCCGAAATATTTTGCCTACCTGGTTGGCAATTCCCACTTTGATTAGAACAGCATTGATAAGATCCAACGGTGTTTTTGCACTTTGAAGTTGACGGACAAGTGAAGATATTTAAAGAACATTCATCGACATCTAAATTGGAAGAGTTTTGATCTTATCAAGCCATCACCTTTTCTCGAAGATTTTCAAATAACAGTTTAGTTATATTTCTCAGAGTTCATGCAGGTTTTTAGTGAAATTATTTTAGAAGTCAAAACAAGTGCTCACCGTCACAGGCAGTTCCGTTTCCTGTGTATCCATTATTGCATGTACATCGATAGGATCCGATGGTATTGGTGCAAAAAGCGTCCGAAGAACAGTTGTGAGATGATAGACATTCATTGATATCTAGGGATAAGTTTTCAAATAAAAATTATAAAACATTATATGTTGTTAAATACCTTGAGAATACTGATGGCAAAAGAGGATCCGCGTTAAATCTGTACATAGCTAATTACAAAAAGAGCAGAAAACTCACTAAACAAACATAAATGGAGGAAGATCTTTAAGCGGGGATAGGGGAGCTAATATTCATATATTTATGTTAAAAGACCGTAAAAGGAATCAATTTTCAAAGGAAATATTAATGCTGAACGTGAGTGTATAGATGAATATTTCGCTTAACTTAACGATCTTGCACCGTCTATGCTAAATCATCCATCCTTTATACCCGGGTAGCGGTTTGCTTGTGAGAATGTTGATTTTGTATTTTATGCCAACTATAAAAGCAAATTTAATACTACAGCAAGCAATTTTCTATTCCCATGCAGATAGTTTGTTTGTTTTGTTGAATTGTGTATTCACAGATTTTGAAGTCTCATGGATTCATTTCGAGTGCTACAGCCATACTTATTAGTTGTTTAAACGGGAATTTAAAATTTGAAATTGTAAAAATTCAATGCCTTCCAGTTTACATATCAGTGATATTTTTTTATGTTTTTCAGAGTTTGGACTTTCGGAAAAGCGGTATGCATTTGAGATGATAATTTTCTCCATTTCCTACATAATCAACCTTTGTAATTGTAATTTTACTAAGACTAGGAACATTACTCACCGTTGCAAGCAGCGCCATTTCTGGTATAGCCTTGTCTACACATGCATGTAAAACCATTATCAGTGTTAACACATTGAGAACTACTGCCACAGTTATCCAATCCCATGGAGCAATAATCGACATCTATAAACAATAATAAACGCAATTAATATTTTTTTACCAACCTTAATCCATCGAAATTATCGATACTGTTGTTTAATTAATGAAAGCAATCACCACACAAAGATTACATTCACGACCCAACTTTTCGACACTCTGCTGGTCTAGTGTCTTCATCAGGGGTGATCTGATGTTGAAACACAGATCCTTATAATCTCTTATTTACAGAGACGTCATATCGAGAGTATATATAATTGCAAGGGATAATTATAGATATTAATTTCCAAAGGCTATCAGCAATTAATTGTTAGTGTTCTGCATTGGATGAATACCTATAGGTTACCAAATAATGAAAGTTTCTATTTCCGAAATAGTGAGAGAACTTATTCAACAAAAAAAAAAGAAATCGGGGAACTTTCACATCAGCTGATTCCTCGTTTTGTTCAGGAAAACCGACGTTCATTTGCATCTTAGATGCATGAAGTTTTGAATGTAACATACGATATGAAGTTTTGCTTTAAAAATTTACCTTCCAAGAAACACACTACTCCAGCATCTTCACCATGGCTGCAGTCATTCTGCCCCCACCCTCGAGAAGAACAACTGGACAATTCTTGCTCATTCCCAGTGCATCCAACCTCATCTAGCCATATTTGCCCTGAACCAGGTGGAACTTGGTTACTGCCGAGTGCTCTGAGAGCACTCCGATAACCAAGTTGACGACATGCCACTCGAGCATCTCTTATATCCCAATTATCGTCACAGATTGTTCCCCATTTTTCATTATGGTAAACTTCTACACGGCCAGTACCATTTGACGTTAATGGTCCTTGTAATCTGATTTGTGGCTCTAATAATTTAGACAAAATAATTATGAGAAGCTATAAAAAGGTTAGTTGACCTTGACCAAACATAGCTATAATAACTACCTAAACAAGACCGCCAAAAAGTGAAATTTCTATATATTAAAAACAAGAAAGCTCTTGAAAAACCCACAATATTTAGGCTTTCAATCGATGACGTTTTTGGGGTACTTTCAATTTCCTCAAATGGGTTTAAAAAATTATAAAAAAGCATGAACAGCATTTTTGTTTAGAATCAACAGACCATTTGAAGAATAAATTCAGCTTAAAATTAAGGACAGTCGCCGTTACAAGGCCTTGCGCTTACCGTTTTGAAAAAAAGTACTTCAAACCGTTTTGAAAAAAAGTACCCAAAAAATAGCATATTCGTCATCGTGAGGAAGGGTAATTCGCCGACTTTGAGCGCACGCATTTTCTACTTCAGACATCTTTAGATCCCACAAATTTAATTACCTTTACAAACAGAATTTTTACAACAAAGGTAAGTTCCAACTGTATTGGTACAGTTAGCATTTGGAGGACAGTTATAAATTCCATTTGAACATTCATCTTCATCTAAAAAGAATAATGAAATTCAATAATTCGCCTTTGAAAATCATGCATTAATGATTTTGCCAAAACAAACAAAATGGCGGAATATTTTTTTGAAAAAGAACTAAACAGCCTTGGAGGAATTAAAAAGGAAAAAAGGAAAGCACAAAATATTATCTGTAAGTCAAGCAAGAGGCATGTTTTGGTAGAAGAAACTGTAACGCTTCGACGAAAAATTATGTTTTATTTCAAAGATCGCAGTGAAGCGCTACAAAAATTGTACGATTTCACTCATGATCGTGCCACAAATACCAAACCATTCTTGGAATGTTTGTACAATTAGGGATTAATAATACTCGTGATGTTGTTTCCTGGTAATAAAATTCCTGCATAATATCAGACGTTTGCTTCTATTTTTTATGAGAAAGGAAACATAATACCTTGGCATACTGTTCCATTTCTAAAGAATCCATATTTACATGTGCATTGGTAAGATCCAGGAGTGTTCGTGCAAACAGCATTTGATTCACAGATGTTTGGAAGTAAGCATTCATTAATATCTGGGATAAAGATTTGAAAATATTTAAAGAAACACTTCTAGAAGGTGAAAATTTTCTGCATATTTAATGAATAAACCATCAAAAAATGCTGCTTTGCGACTAAGGAAAAAATTTGTTGCTGTGGGTATTTCTGGTTCTTCATTTGAATGCATAGTTTATTTAGATATGATATTAATTTGAATGCATATAGTTTATTTAAATATGATATTAATTTGAATGCATATAGTTTATTTAGATATGATATTCATTTGAATGCATAGTTTATTTAGATATGATATTAATTTGAATGCATAGTTTATTTAGATATGATATTAATTTGAATGCATAGTTTATTTAGATATGATATTAATTTGAATGCATATAGTTTATTTAGATATGATATTAATTTGAATGCATATAGTTTATTTAGATATGTGTAGGGCGTATGAATATAAGATAAGGATTTGAAATGCCGCTGCATTGATGTGAAATATGAAAAACAGTACTTATGGAAAATATTACTATTATAGAACACCTTTTTCTGGTCCTTACAAAAAGACATAATTTAAAACAGAAACAATATGAATTTCTATTTGATAAGCGTATAATATTATGCACGCACTTGTACCTAGGAATTAGCTTGGTCATCCCCAAAAATATTTTATATGACCAAACACGTGGCATTAAAACCATATTTTCAAAATTCAAATAGGACTGTATTAGTTTGATTGCTATAACTTTTTTACTGTGATTCCATTCAGAATGCTGCTATAGTTCTGGATAATCAGGCCTTTTGGATTTGACGGGCATTGGAAACTATACTCATCGTACACTGGCATTGTTCGATCTTTTTTATTTAAAAATACAACGTTTTACTATTCATTATCCTCAAAACAATATCCATACTCTCACAAATATCCCACCAATTAAACTTTAGAAAAGAGTAGTAAAAAGCATTGTTTAGTTAAAAATGTATACTTCCGGTTTAAAATAATAAATTAAAAAAACTGCTGATCAGTTCAAAAAACTCGTTCTGTAACATATCAAATTTTCATACAAATTGCTTTGTTTTAAAGTAGATTTTAGATTTACAGTTTAGTGAGCATTTTGATAAGTGCTGTAAAAATGGTGTTCGAATACTTTAGATCAGTACTGTATGTGTTCATGTTTTGATATGAAAATTTTGAATCGAAAATAGGAGACTTTTACTTTTTTTTGGTGTTATTTCGACCATGGAATACATCTTGCTAATGTCTTATCTCGAGATTAGAATCCAAGCGAAAGCGAGAAAGTGCGAATCGCCGTCCTATTTTACGGACAACATGAGCGAAATCCACTAACGTTATTAAAATTGTGCCACCGATTTCTAAACTATTATTATTTGACAGGTTTAGTTTCCTCGACCTAATTAGATCGAGTACAAAGACGAGCCTTTCAACAAATGAAATGAAATATATCATCGAATTTTACTGTCAATATCTGAAATGTAAGATCCCAATGGAAGTGAGAGTGATAACATACAGCTTTTCATTAAGTGGTATATAGTAGTAACCTTTCATGGGGTTCTTCGATTCGATTTATCTTGCGATTTTGAATAGATTTTTTTTCACGTAAATAAATAATTCTATAAAGATACTTGTCACTAACCATTGCAAGAAACTCCGCCTGTATAGCCTGGATTACATCTGCATGAAAAGCCACCATCCACGTTAATGCATTGAGCACGACTGTCACAGTTGTCTAGCCCCAAGGAACAATAATCAACATCTATAAACAATAAAATTAAAATTTTACATTTTTCATAAAACGAATCCCGATTTTCTTTCAATAATTTCAATTTTTTGTCAAAGCAAGGGAATAAATATCGTGTTCATAGCTACAGGGAAAACACTAGTCTTGAATTCGGCGTTTATAAAGTTCCGAAATACAATCTAAAATCTTGCTGTTTACCTAAAGCATTCACTATGAAGTATAAACCACCGAATAGATAAAAAAATGATGACATATAGAATCTATTTTTTATTATTATTCAAGTCACTGTGGCATTTCCACTGACACAAAAGAATATCAAATGGATCAATCTTTCACAGTATTACTGCATTGAATTATTGTTTACCTTTGGAAGAACATTGCACACCAGCGTCTTCAGAATGACTGCAGTCATTACCTCCCCAACCTCGAAAGTGACGAGGACAACTCTCTAAATTTTGTTCATTCCCTCTACAACCAACTTCGTCCAACCAAATCTGTCCTAAACCTGAAGGAACTTGCCCTCCTCGAAGAGCTCTGAGAGCACCCGGATAACCAAGTTGACGACACACCACTCGAGCATCATTTATGTCCCAATTATCATCACAGATTGTTCCCCATTGTCCATTATGGCGCACTTCAACACGACCAATGCCATTGAGACTTGACGGTCCTTGCAATCTGACAGTCATCTCTTGAATTAATTTTTATCAATTGACAACATTTAGAGACAGCAAACCACATAGTCATTTATCATACAAACATAAAAACACACAAATAAATAATAACTTAATCATTCCGGACCGTGAACAGAATGGAAAACAGGGGTAGTTTCGGCAGGCGCTCTGGATAAATAGAACTGGACAAATAGAACAATCTTATGCCAGAGAAGCGAGTGTTTCATGGGCCAAGCCGGATTTTCTTTTTCAAACAGTGACATGCAACATATTCGAACATTTTTTCACCAAAAAAAAACCACTAGAATGCGACTGACACTGAAAATACAGAAATTCATCATTCACTAGACTAAATTAGTTTTGGTTTCAGTTTAGGACTTCAGGCACAGATTTTAGCATCGGGTTCAAACATGCATAGTAGCAGACTATGAAGAACATGTTTGAATAGGGGTATAATATTCGGTTCCTTATTAGGGACTGGTTATGCTTTTGTTTTATATACCTCGGCAAGTCACACCACTTCCACCAGTTTGTCTTAAGCAACATTCATATGAGCCAACAATGTTTCTGCAAGTTGTGTTTGCACGACAGTTGTGAGTGGAATAATTAGAACATTCATCATAATCTAAGAAGTATTTGGAAAATATGAGAAAACACATTAGATAAATATTTGTTTTCATAGTAGTCTAAAGATAATTAATTTGCGTAAAATACATTCGGACTATTGTAGTCTTGAAAATAATTATTTTTATCTGAAAATTGAGGTACATTAGAAATACCATGGCAAAGTGTTCCATTTCCAGTGAATCCAATTTTACATGTGCATTGGTAAGATCCAGGAGTGTTGGTGCAAAGAGCGTTTGAATCACAGATGTTGTTAGATGAGCACTCATTGATGTCTAGGTTACAATTAATAAATCTGTCAATACCGCAATGAAAAGGTTTAGGCAAGCTTTGCGCGCAATATTTGCAAATTATTCTTCTCGATAAAGTTGCAATGTCCCTATTTGACATGTCCCTATTTAATGTGTCTCGTTCAAATCAGCTTTCATTTACAGTTTTCTTTAAATATAGGAAGCACGAAATCTAAGAAGCGGCTGTGACATTAAAACAGTCGCTGATGTTTATGCAGTGTTTATTTGTGGGTATTTTTGGTTTTTCTTTTGAATGCATATAGTTTATTTAGATATGATATTAATTTGAATGCATATAGTTTATTTAGATATGATACTAATTTGAATGCATATAGTTTATTTAGATATGATACTAATTTGAATGCATATAGTTTATTTAGATATGATAATTATTAATTTGAATGCATATAGTTTATTTAGATATGATAATTATTAATTTGAATGCATATAGTTTATTTAGATATGATAATTATTAATTTGAATGCATATAGTTTATTTAGATATGATATTAATTTGAAATATAGTTTATTTAGATATGATACTAATTTGAATGCATATAGTTTATTTAGATATGTGTAGGGCGTATGAATATAAGATAGCAATTTGAGATGCCAATGCAACGCTGTGAAATATGAAAAACAGTCTTTATTGAAAATATTACTATTAGAGCACCTTTTTCTGGTCCTTACAAAAACATAATTTGAAACAGAAACAATTTGAATTTCTATTTGATAAGCGTATAATATTATGCACGCCCTTGTACCTATAGGAATTAGCTTGATCACCCCCAAATATATTTTATATGACCAAATACGTGGCATTACAACCATATTTTTAAAATTCAAATATGACTGTATTAGCTTGATTGCTGTAACTTTTTCACTGTGATTCCATTCAGAATGCTGCTATAGTTCTGGATAATCAGGCCTTTTATATTTGATCGGCATTGGAAACTATACGCATCGTACACTGACATTGTTCGATCTTTTTTTTATTTAAAAATACAAACATTTACTATTCATTATCCCCAAAACAATATTGATACTCTCACAAATATCCCACCAATTAAACTTTAGGAAAGAGTAGTAAACGGCATTGTTTGGTTAAAAGGTATATTTCCGGTTTAATTAGAATAATGAATTAAAAAACAGCTGATCATTTAAAGAAACTCGATCGTTCTGTAACATATCAAATTTCCATAAAAATTGCTTTTGTTTTAAAGTAGATTTCAGATTTACAGTATAGTGAGCATTTTGATAATTGCTGTAAAAACGATGTTCGAATACTTTTGATCAGTACTGTATGTGTTAATGTTTTTATATCCTAATTTTTATTCGAAAATTAGGAGACTTTTACTTTTTTTGGTGTTATTTCGACAATGGGATACATCTTGCTAATATCTTATCCCGAGTTACTAAAATTGTATCACCGATTTCCAAACTATTATTATTGACAGGTTTATATAGTTGCCTCGACCTAATTAGATTGAGTAGAAAGACGACGAGCCTTTGAAACACATGAGATATGAAATATATCATCGAATAATACTGTCAATATCTGAAATGTGAGATCCCAATGGAAGTGAAAGTGATAACATACAGCTTTTCATTGAATGGTAACAGTAGCAAACTTTCGTGGGGTTCTTCGATTCGATTTATCATGCGATTTTCAATATTTTTTTATACGTGAATAAGTAATTATAGAAAGATGCTTTTCACTAACCATTGCAAAAAACTCCGTTGCCCGTATAGCCTGGATTACATCTGCATAAAAAGCCACCAGCCACGTTAGAGCATTGAGCACGACTGTGACAGTTGTTCAGCCCAAAGGAACAATAATCAACATCTATAAAAATTAAATTAGAATTTTACATTTTTCATAAAGAGAATTCCGATTTTTTTAATAATTCCGACTTTTTCTCAAAGCAAAGTAATAAATATCGTGTTCATAGCTACAGTGAAAACACTAGCCTTGAATTCAGCGTTTCGAAAGTTCCGAAATAGAATCTAAAATCTTGCTGTTTACCGAAGGTATTCACTACGAAATATAAACCACTGAATAGATAAAAAAATTTATGAAATATTTAATCTATTTTTTCTTATTATTCAATTTATCGTGGCATTTCCACAGACACAAAAGAATATCAAATGGGTGACTCTTTCACAGTATCACTGCATTGAATTATTATTCACCTTTTGAAGAACATTGCACTCCAGCGTCTTCAGAATGACTGCAGTCATGACCTCCCCAACCTCGAAAGTGACGAGGACAACTCTCTATATTTTGTTCATTCCCAGTACAACCAACTTCGTCCAACCAAATCTGTCCTGAACCAGAAGGAACTTGCCCTCCTGAAAGAGCTCTGAGAGCACCCGAATAACCAAGTTGACGACACACCACTCGAGCATCATTTATGTCCCAATTATCATCACAGATTGTCCCCCATTGTCCATTATAGCGCACTTCAACACGACCAGTACCATTGAAACTTGACGGTCCTTGTAATCTGACAGTCATATCTGAAATTAATTTTTAGCAATTGACAACACTTAGAAACAGCAAACCACATAGTCTTTTATCATATACAAGCATGAAAACACACAAATAAATTATAACTTAATCATTCAGGACCGTAAACAGAATGGAAAACAGGGGTAGTTTCGCCAGGCGCTCTGGATAAATAGAACTGGATAAATAGAACAATCGTATGCCTGAGAAGCGAGTGTTTCATGGGCCAAGCCGGATTTTCTTTTTCAAACAGTGACGTGCAACATATTCGAACATTTTTTTTACATAAAAAAATAAAACATTAAAATGCGGCTGACACTGAAAATACCAAAATTCACCATTCACTTGATTAAATTAGTTTTGGTTTCAGTTTAGGACTTCAGGAACAGATTTTAGCATCGGGTTCAAACATGCATACTAGCAGACTATGCAGAAAATATGTTTGAAAGGGGGTATAATAATCGGCTCCTTATTAGGGACTGGTTATGCCTTTGTTTTATAATGTACCTCGGCAAGTCATACCACTTCCACCAGTTTGTCTAAAACAACATTCATATGAGCCAACAGTGTTCCTGCAAGTTGCGTTTGCACGACAGTTGTGCGTGGAATAATGAGAACACTCATCATAATCTGAGAAATATTTGGAAAATATGAGAATAACACAGTAGATGAATATTCGTTTTCATAGTAGTCCAAAAAAAATTAGGTTGCGTAAACTACATACGGACTATTGTTGTCTTGAAAATAATTATTTTTATCTGAAAATCCAGGTACATTAGAAATACCTTGGCAAAGTGTTCCATTTCCAGAGAATCCAATTTTACATGAGCACTGGTAAGATCCAGGAGTGTTGGTGCAAATAGCGTTTGAATCACAGATGTTGTTAGATGAACATTCATTGATGTCTAGGTTAAAATTAATAAATCTGCTAATGAAAAGGTTTAGGCAAGCTTTGCGCGCAATATTTGCAAACGAATTATTCTTTTTGATATTTTTTTTCTAATATGACATGTCTCTAATTATGCCTAGTTTCCATTCAGTCGTTAGCTGTCGTTACATGTCTTCCCGTGTCTTTGGAATAATCGTGATAGACCGATAACGACTGAGAGTGACAGAAAACGACAGTGTCGCTCGGATAGAACAAGTCCTATCTCAACGATATAAAAAGAGAGGAAACGACATGATTTTTCCCATAATTCGTTATCGGTCTTTCACGATTACTCCAAAGACACGGAAAGACATGTAACGACAGCTAACGACTGAATGGAAATTAGGCATTAATGTGTCTCGTCCAAATCATTTTTCATTTACAGTTTTTTTTCAAATATAGGAAGCACGAAACCTAAGAAGCGGGTGTGACATCAAAACAGTCGCTGATGTTTAAGCAGTGTTACACCGATGCATGCACGACCCATTTCGTTACAATTTAGCAGCTGGTGCTGGTAATGGACGACTTGCGCTTTAGACTAATTTCTTACCTCGGCAATAAAAAGGCCATTTTCTGAAAGGGCTTACTAAAATTAGTAAAATTACCACGTTTGGCTGCGAGTTGTTCTAAATTAGGAAAATATAGCCATGCGAAGTTCACGAATTTTGTATCCTTTGGTATTACGGCCGGAAGTGTGTAACTAATTTAGATAAATACAAAAGTATACAAAATTTGCCAACTTAATTTGCATGGCTATATATCTTCCGTCTTTTACAAAATTCATATCAAAATCGCAAGGCGTCCATTCTCTATCCGCGTGAAAATTCTCTCAGAATCTTAAACCCGCTATTAAAAAACTTGGAAGAAGAATAAGCCGCATACTGAGCCCGTTGCCGTATTTTTTTATGTTAAGTATAATTATATAACAGATTATCAATTTTTGAAGACGGCACGAAAATTATATATGGTAGCATATTTAATTTTAGAAGTATTTTTGCAGTTAGATGTTATGCGTTTTATACTTATTTAGCAACCGCGTCAAGACAGAATGATTATTTAATAGTTGCATAAATTACAAACCATTGCAAAAAAGGCCAGTTCCAGTATAACCTTGATTACATTTGCACGAGAAGCCACCATCAACAGTTGTAATACACTCAGCATTTCTATGACAGTTGTGCAATCCAGTGGAACAATAATCAACACCTGAAAACAATATTGAAAGCAATGTAAAAAATATAAAGGAATAGGTGGTTTTAATTGGGTATTCTACTCAATGATAACAATAATAAAAATCAATAACTTTATGAATTTCGGTCACTGAGTCATTTCGGTCACATAATTTCAATCAATTCCTCCGTTTTAAAACTGAATTTCTGGCATTCATAATCTTAGATTTAGGCCTTTAAAATATTCGGCAAATATTTCGAAAAACTTTAGATGCGAGATTCCAAACCGCGATCGTGATAATCCGCACGCACGCTGCTACAGCCAATCAAATTGCAAAAAGACTGGAATTCTGCCCGCCGCTGATAAAAAAATAAATGAGTTATGATAGAATTAGAAGTTCGTAGGAAAAGACCGAGTTCCAACATTTCAAACATTGATATTTAGGAAAAAACTCAAAAAACTCCAAAAAGCGTTTTATATTATTGTAATGTTCCTATTCCTCGAAATTTCGGCGCCGTTTTTTTTTCTGAGTGGGAAACATTGAATTTATTTGAAGACAAGCGACCAAACCAAAAATATTTTGTATGAGCGATGACCGTAATAAACATACATAATTATTATAGATATTTTATTTACCGGCTGCGAAGTCCGGATGCAAAAAACTGTGCCGAGGTCTCGTTTATTTTTTACTTAGACATTTTAATTAACCGCACGTTGCTCTGGTTTTGTCTTTTTTTTCACATTTTTCACAGCGGGTGGGTTGTATTTCACATGCAGTGGGCTGTTTTTGTCATCCGAAACGTTCCTCAGCCAATCTGATTGCTTCATTTACACAGTAAAAAAATATTGACCGTTAATCTCACCTCTTACAACACATTTAACTCCTGCATCTTCACCATGGCTGCAGTCATGTCTTCCCCAGTTAACACCAGGACAATTGGATAAATCAGTCTCACGACCAGTACAATGAAGCTCGTCTAACCATATCTTACCAGAACCATCGGGCACTTCATGAGGGGACAATGTTCGAAGAGCACCAGGGAAACCAAGTTGACGACATGCCACTTGAGCATCATTTATATCCCAATTATCATCACAGATTGTTCCCCATTGTCCATCATGGAATACTTCAACACGGCCAGTATTATTTGAAATTAATGGCCCTTCTAACCTTATAGAGAGCTCTGAAAAAAATTCAGAAATATTTCCAAATTCAGTAACGCCATGCAGTGAAAAAGCTTCAACTACATGAGACAGCAAAACAACTCCCAGAAGTATTTCATTGTTCCCATTTTGGAATATTCAAATATTCCCTGAAAATTTTTATTTAGTTGATCTTAGCGAGTAGTATATTTAATAAAGGGAATTAGTGCCGAATTTAAAGTGTTTCCCCCTGGACCCAAACAGTCCAAGTACCACATTACCATCTTTCATTTTCCTTTTCATTGCGCATCTCTATCCTTCTATTCGGAAGTCATGTGCAAAATTAATAAATTGTGTAAGCTCTGTTAAAATCAAGTACTTATATACATTGCTTGGAAGAATTAGACTCTATTCTCGTGTTTATTTAACATATCCCAGAATCTCATTTGTTCTTTCAATTTCACATATAAAAAGGAAATAGCATAAAATATTTTGTTTACCTTTGCAAATCGATCCATTTCGGTTAGGTTCGCCAATACAGCATCGATATGATCCAATAATGTTGACGCAATATGCGATTGAAGGACACTTGGAAGTTGACTCCGAACATTCGTCGATATCTATGGAAGGCATAGAAGTTTTAATTCATGTTATATCTTCACCTAGGTTTACCCAATCTTAGACGCTGTAATCTAAAGGTGTATATTCATTTAATCGCCACCGGGCCCAAAATATTTTCCACTAGACCCTGTCATTATTGCGTTTACATGGAGATTTATACTATACAAACCTTCGCAAATAGTTCCATTCCCAGTATATCCATGTTTACATGTGCATCGGTAAGATCCTTGATTATTGTTGCAAGTAGCGTTTGGATGACAGCTGTCAGTCAACAAGCATTCATTGATATCTAGGAAGACAGCTTAAAGGCTAAGCAATTTTTATGTTAGAGAAAAGAATAAAATAATGTTATATAATTTGGGTAAAATTCAATGTTACACGTCTTTAAGGTGTAGGGTCACTCGGATTATTCTAAAGTACACGATTAATCAAATTCACGATGTGGTCGTCACATTCTTCCGAATTATACTTTTTTTCAGACACTTTTCTGATTGTTTACAAAGCAACGGGGATGAAGAGTAAAAAATTTCGAATAGAGGATTGAATAAAAACTTCACTGAGCAATGTGTCCACAATTCGCAATTGCACTAGCTCTCTGCGCTTGTGCAAACCAAGGGCAGATTATAAATTTTGTATCATTTTGTATTCAAAAAGGTTGACAATTAATTGATCATACTTTCATAGCCGGCGAGGCAAAGCGTTAATTTCCTTTTAAAATCAACGCCGTTAAAATAAAATATGAACCACCCGCGTGCAAAGAAGAGACTATTAATATTTTCTTCCTTCACATTTGCGCGGCAGATTTTGTGAATTTAAAAGTCGCTATCATTCTGCGCCAACACGATAATTATTAATTTGTGTGACTTCAATCGAAAAGTAATTATGCAGTATAAGATAATTGTATGACTCACCAGAGCAGTAGGTGCCGGTAAAACCTTTATTACATAAACATGTAAAACCATTTGCAGTGTTAATACATTGAGAATTACTCCTACAGTTGTCCAATCCCATGGCGCAATAATCGACATCTATAAACAATAATGAAAACGTAGGACTGAAAAGAGGAATCTGACGTGTGGACCAAACGCCGTTCCTCTAAGTTGCAATAGGGCCTAACAAATTACCTAAAAACAAAATTTCACCAAATTTTGCAAGGAAATACACAGGTTGGATTAGCAGTAATTTAAAAATACGAAATTTGGCCAAATTTTGTACAGACGTTTGATTAGCAGTAATGTAAAATGCATTGTCAAATTCATGAATACCTAACCAAATTTCCTGAATTGTCACATGCACACTCTGTATTTCCCCTTACAATTTACTTTACAGAGATATGCAAATCAATTAACCACTAGTGTCTCTCACTGATTTGCATGTTTATTCAAATCCTATTTATTATAAATTCATTTCACAAGTCGTTTGCAACACTTGCGGCCGTGACGATTACGGCTCGCTTGCTCACAGACTGAATTTTCTTTTTTCCGAATGTCTAGGAAGGGATAAAGTCGGTGTACTGTGTCGTGCGCACTCGGATGTATGCAAACTAATTCGCGCATCGAAAAATTAACGAAAACATAAATGAACTTGGATACATTTCCAAAATTTTAACATAGTTTTTGAAATTTATTAATTGGGAAATACGGAAAATTGTTCATTTAAGGTGGCTCGATACGGTTTTCAAAAATTCCATTGTTCATCACTTTGATACGTTCAAACAACGCATTTTTACAATTTGTTCTAGAGATATCGGGGTTTTTATAAATTTCACTTATAAAAATTTTTTAAAAATCTCTTTTACCTTGTGAAGTACATTGCACTCCAGCATCCTCGGAATGACTGCAGTCATGACCTCCCCATCCCTCCCGATAGTGGTGAGGACAACTTTCTAGATTTTGTTCATTTCCAGTACACCGAACTTCGTCCAACCAAATCTGTCCTGAACCAGAAGGAACTTGACTTCCTTGAAGAGCTGCAAGAGCATTCCGATAACCAAGTTGACGACATGCAACGCGGGCATCATTTATGTCCCAATAATCATCGCATATTGTCCCCCATCTTCCTGAATAGAATATTTCCACACGACCAGTGCCATTCAAACTGGATGGTCCTTGTAATCTGAGAGACATATCTGAAATTGTTGAAAATGAAAATTAGAAAATCCAGCAGGCCATGATGTGGAACAACACACAAGGAAAGACATAGGGAAAATATCCCGAGCAATCAAACATTATATTTTATAATTTGTTAGTGTCTTCAATTCATTTTCCCATTCGTCCGGGCGCAATTCCGAAAAACTATACAACAGACGACAAATAGCGCAAATGCAAAAACCAATTCAAGCGAATCCAAGTAACGTTGCGACATTGGTTATTGGTAATAAAGAGGAATCGAAAAAATTTGGTGGTAATATTGTCTTACAATAGTGAGATGATAACAAGTGGAAATACTGTATATCTATATAATTATTCTCAACTGGATTTACAAAAATACTTAGGCATGGGTACAGATACAGGTAAGCTTTAAACTAAACATGCTGGGGGGCAAATAGCAATTTTTTTTTCTTGGTCATAAACAATGAATCGTATAGGGTCACCTCTGCAAGTAGAGTCATTTCCACGACTTTGTCTATCACAGCATAAATAAGATCCATTAGTGTTCATGCAATTTGTCTCTGAAGTACAGAGGTGTGTTGAATCAGAACATTCATCTATATCTAAGCAAAAACAATTTATTGAAGTCAATCTTTTGAAACAAAAACATATGCCCAGAGCAAAGTCCCGGGATAACTCGAAGTTTGTCCTCAACTTATTGCTGACAAAAGAAAATTTACTCGGAAAATATTCATACAAATAATACCTTCGCAAATGGTTCCATTTCCAGTAAACCCACCATTGCATGTGCATCGATAAGACCCGTGAGTGTTCGTGCACAAAGCATTCGAGTGACAGTTGTTTACTGATGAACATTCATTGAAATCTAGACCAAATATCACAAGTAACCTGAATCTCCTGAAGGACACCGTTTCTAGTTACTATATTGATCTCTTAATTACCGGCCATATGTGTATGAAAAACACATGCACACAGAAGCGTAACAAGCACAGAGAAATCTCAAGAGAATAAAACTATTAGAACTTGGCTGCCATCATCGATGTCAGATTGCTGCCAATGCCTTTGCATTATTGTTGGTAAATAATTATGAAGATATTTTACTCACCAGAGCAAGTAACGCCGTTCCCGGTAAAACCTTGATTACATCTGCATGTAAAGCCACTGCCAGTGTCGGGAATACATTGGGAATTACTCGCACAGTTGTGCAATCCCAATGAACAATAATCGACATCTGTAACAATTATATTGATGAGGGTAAAAAAAAGAATCTCATATTGTATGTTTTTCGTACGACTTAGTTGGCAAAATGAAATCACTAATAAGAAATTCATGAAATCACTAATAATAGACTCATGAGATTCATGAAAACGTATAGATGAACGAACAATTTCATAAGTTGTAGTTGTTAGCATGCAGTATAAGAAAATCATATTGCGGTTAAAATTAAAACGTTTTAAAAAAATGAACCTACTGTACCTTCTGAACTACATTCCACTCCAGCATCTTCCGAGTGACTACAGTCATGTCTTCCCCATCCCCCAAGGTGGTGAGGACAACTTTCTAGATTTTGTTCAGTTCCAGTACACCGAACTTCGTCTAACCAAATCTGTCCTGAACCATCAGGAACATCTTCTCCTGAAAGAGCTCTACGAGCATTCCGATAACCAAGTTGACGACATGCAACCCGGGCATCATTTATGTCCCAATTATCATCACAAATTGTTCCCCATTTTCCTGAATGTCGTATTTCCACACGACCAGTACCATTTAACCTGGATGGTCCTTGTAATCTAACAGTCATGTCTAAAATTATGCCAATTTGTGTTATATCAATTTTTTGCATAGTTGGCTCAAGATACCATTAACCTTATATAAAATTTATCAAATTGAAATTTATTGTTATACCGCTTATGCGAACGAAAAAATATTTTTTTAAATATGTTTCTTATATTTAAGAGAAGATTCTTTATTATGTCCAGTATTTGGCGGTTAACGTCCAAAACATATCTCAACGCTAAAAAAACTCTTTTCGGCGTTCGACTCAAAATTCATTTATTTTACCTTTATTCTATTGAACTGATTATGTTGTGAACTAAGTTTTGAACTGTAGATGCTTTTAAGGTTTTTAAAACATTTTTAATGTTGAAATTTTGGTACTTTTTCATGAAGATGTAACTGAGGTTTTGAGTACATATTACGCGACTTATCTTTTCGTAAAAATCTCTTCTCTTAATTATTCTCTATTGCTAATCATGGGTGATGGGTTTGATATCGCACACGCTCAAAACATTATCTCGCACATAACTTAAAAACTACTCACAAAATGTGCATGTGTAAACTCGTTGTAACCTTTGGAATGGTTATATATTGTATACGTTTTGATCTGCAATGGGTATGATTTACGATAGTTATGATTTTTATTGGTTATAATTTATAATGGTTAGGATTATATTTTGTGATTTTTATGAATCATAATGGTTTGGATTTATAATGCTATATCTTTTATGAGGGTGCTTTTACACTTTAAAATTTTCCTGCCGAATTGCAACGCAATTATAATTCTGATGAATGATAATTCACAAAGAGTGTTCGAAATGTTAAGAAAACGTTATTAAATCGTAAGAAATGTTCGTAATAAAATTTTGTCAACTTTAGATACCTCAAAAGTTGAATTACATTGCAAGTTGCAAGGAAAGTTGCGCAGTGTAACCGCGCCTTAATGGTTATCATCTGAAATAGTCATGTATCTTTATGATTTGTAATTGTTAAGACTTGCAATAGTTATGATTTATAATCATAGTTATGATTTGTAATGTTTATGATTTGTGATGGTTATGATTTGTAGTGTTTATTTTTTATCATTGGTAAGATTTATAATTGGTATGACTTAAATGGTTATGCTTTGTAATGGTTATGATGGTTGATGGTTGATTTGTAATGGTTATGATTGATGATGGCTATGATTTGTAATGGTTACGATTTCTGAAGGTTATGATTTGTAATGGTTACAATGGGTAATGGTTCTGATTTCTATACGTTATGATTTGTAATGTTCATGATTTGTGATGGTTATGGTTTTTAGTGCTTTTTATTTATCGTGGTTAAGATTCATAATTGCTATATGACTTAAAATGTTTATGCTTTGCAATGGGAATGATGGTTGATTTTTAATGGTTATGATTTGTAATGGTTATGATGGTGGATGGCTATGATTTGTAATGGTTACGATTTCTAAAGGCTATGATTTGTAATGGTTATGATGGGTAATGGTTGCGATTTCTATACGTTAACGTTATGATTTGTAATGTTTATGATATATAATGGTTAGCTAGTACTTAGGATTTATAGTGGTTATAATCAGAACGTAGCGAGGCAGCGTCTTCTAACTCCTCGCATCATATGTGGCTTAGAAAACGTAAAACAAAACAATGTTAGGGCAGTTATTATACTGGTCTCGTATACCTCGGCAAGCCACACCACTTCCACCTGTTTGTCTGGAACAACATTGATATGACCCAACAGTGTTTCTGCATGTTGTGTTTGAATTACAGCTGTGGGAGCCCTGAGAACACTCATCAATGTCTAAAAACGATAATTATAGCTTCTCCTAGCTACCTTGTTGAAACGTCGATAGTATTAATACAGCTTTCGCGAATGGCGAATGATTTTCGTTGCGCGACCATATTTAGGTGCATTCGACGATATATTCAAAATTAAATTCTAACATCGTCTTTGGCGTTGTCGTCTTAAAGCTAAATCTGCCTAATACAAAATGCGGTCGATATAGTATGTGCATGCTCAACCTGAAAAAATCTACTTTGCGAGTACAAACCATGGCAAAAAGTTCCATTTCCAATATATCCACTGTTACATATGCATCGGTAGGATCCTTCAGTGTTGGTGCAAAGAGAGTTTGAATTACAGATGTTTTCAAATATACATTCATTGATATCTAGGGGTAAAAACCAGACGTTATGTCAATTATCATTGTTAGATAAGATATCCGTAGTCGGTTTCAAAAACTCTCCTACCAATTTCCTAGCCCATTCATCCTGAATTCAGATAGAATAGGGCAAGAAGGAAATAATATATATATTGCGTCCGTGGAAATGTATCATTACTATATGAAAATTTATGTCAAATGTCCAAAATTTCTAGCAATAGCCTCGTCTGCTAACAATGTCGTTTAATGTTAACGTTTTATTCATCTTAACTTTGAGGTTAATCCACTTACCATTGCAAAAAATACCATTTCCAGTATAACCCTGTTTGCATGTGCACGAAAAACGCCCATCAGTGTTATTACATTGAGACTTAGTGTGACAGTTATCCAAATTTAAGGTACAATAATCGACATCTATAAAATCATAATATAACACCTTAACACCTTGCGATTTTGAACTAGACCTAAATTAATTTGCAATCTACAGTGTTCGACATGCATGAGATAATGTCGGATAGAGAAGACCAAACGATTGCTATTTAGCGTGAGCATTGCTGAAAATGTTAATGTCAGCTTTTAATGTTAAATAGTTAATTTTACCCTTTGAAGAACATTGCACTCCCGCGTCTTCAGAATGGCTACAATCGTGGACCCCTCGTCCCAAATGATCGCAGCTGGTAAGATTTTGCTCATTTCCAAGACAATCGATCTCATCTAAAAATATCAGTCCAGTCCCAGATGGCACTTGTCCACCAGTTAATATTCTAATAGCACCCATGTAACCAAGCTGACGACAAGCAACTTGAGCATCATTTATATCCCATCTATCATCACAAATTGTCCCCCATTGTCCATTAAGACGTATTTCCACACGACCAGTACCATACAAACGTGATGGCCCTTCTAACCTGATATCTATCCCTTGAAAATTTTTGCAATGACAGTTAGTAATAAAAACAATCTTTTCTCAGGTTACATACTTAATATGGAAGTATAACTCCCATTCACCCCCTCTCCAAAATAAAAAAATTCTGTAATTCAAATAACCTAAGGTAATAGGTGGTTCAATTTTAATATTATACGGATCCAGCAGACACAATGTTTCAGTTACCTTTGCAAATCGTAGAGACTCCTGATGAATCGGGATAACAACACTGATATGACCCAACAGTATTGGTGCAGGTTGTGTTTAAAGGACAATTGTATGTAGATTGAGAACATTCGTCTATATCTAAAACGAATGTTAAACAATCAAATATTGGCTGAAAAGGATTTAAAAAGTTATTCAGACGAATATCAATGTTATCTGCCGAAGCAATCGGATAATATCTAATCCTGAGGTGTGAAGAATTATTTTTAGTATAAATTTCGAGGTGAGTATTGATTTTTCTGTATTCTGATTGGTGAAGCGATAGTCACTGATCAGTGACTACAGCTTTTTGTTGTTGTTGTTGTTTCTCAAATAAGAAATTTGGAATGATTATATTTTTTATGAAATTAGGTAAATTTGGAAACGAATATTTTTAGTTCTATCCATCGTATAGCTATAGTTCTATCCATCGTATAGCTACATGAAGGCCTGATTCCACGGGTGCAATTTCTCGGCGAAATGCGAAATATTTCGTCTGTTCCTTTTCAATTGTGACCACTCGGATGAGTTATTTCTACTTGACTGCTCACAATTCAAAAGAGCCAGGGGAAATATTTCGCATTTCGCTGAGAAAAAGCGCCTGTGGAATCAAACCTTGAGGGTATATCCACAGTGAGCCATTTTCTTCAGTTTCTTTCGCGCGCTTCAAGTTTGAGTTGTTAGCGTGGCAAGACCTGCATGTGCAAAACCGAGTCCAAAATTTATATTTTGGAAGTTCGACCCAAATAAACTCTTAAGAGGAGCCGATTTTTTATTATGTCGCGTATTTTGGCAGAAAAACGCTCAAAAACATAAAATCTTTTCAGCGCACCGCTCAAATTCGTTTTTTTTACCCTTTAATCTTTAGATTTACTAAGTTTTGAACTGTATTGGGTGAATGCAAAACACCAAACAACCCTTTGTTATTGCAAAATATAACACGGCTATCAACAATGTTATAATGTCAACACCATTATCACTGAAATGAATAAAAAGAAGCGCCGATTCAAGTGTCATTTACTTCTCGGCGTATCCCGAGAAATTTTTTCTTTTTCACAATATTTTGAGATTATACAGTAAACATACTTTGTGGATGCTTTTCTGGTTTGGAAAACATTTTTAATGCTGAAAATCTTAGTGGTGTTGCATGAAGATATAATTGAGGTTTTGAGCATATATTACACGACATAGAAAAATATCTCCTCTTAATGAATCAGTCAGTGGCTAGAATTAGGTGATAAATAGTAATTGAGGATATATCCGGCGCTGTTTAACAACAATGGACGACAATGCTCACAAAATGTACTAAAGATAAGATTAAATTGATTCCTAATAAAGGTGTAGGCCGCTTGTTCCGCGTTTTTTTTGCTCAGGATATCTTTTTTGTAAAAGCTATGATAATCAGATACTGTACCTTGGCAAATTGTCCCATTTCCAATGAATCCACTTTTACACGTGCATCGGTAAGATCCTTGAGTGTTGGAGCATGTAGCGTTGGAAGAACACGTGTTAGGTAAGGAACATTCATTGATGTCTATAAAAAACAAAACATCATACAAATGTGATATGAGGCATTATGACGCATGATTTTCCTGCATTCTGATTGGTCAAGATTCATGTCTCGAAAGTCACAGTCACTGGCGTATACCTATAGCTTTTTGTTGTCGTTTTTCAAATACGAAATTTGAAGTAATAATAAGATTTTATGAAATTATTATTTGTAAACACCTCGAAATTTATTTTAAAATAATTAGTTGCCTCAGGCTCGGTAATTAGAAGCCCATATTCACATCGCCTTCGGCCAACTGCAAAATATAATGCTTGAATATGATTTAGGGAAATTGGTCTGAAAACCCAACTTGCCAATTTTCTGTCGTGTTAGTAGAAAAGGCATTCGCCAGTAAAACATTCGCCTGTTCATTTGATATAGTTACAAACTAAAATCCTTTATATCAAGCTTAAGAAAAATCTAGGAATCTCTGTAGAATTTAAGTTATATTCATCACGAATTCAAACTGCTTAAGAAATATTTCGACCAAGACTCTATGACAAGTAATGAAACGACATATATGTACGAGTATCGGTTATCAGAAACAAAATACATCTGTACCGGTGAATATTAATTAATCTGGACATCTTGTTCATAATAAGAGCAAAATATAAGCGAAAATATAAGTGTAACAACAATGAATAAGTTGTTACTAAAATTTGTTTTAGCAAATTGTTAGAAAATTAAATAGCTACATTAGAATATCGAAAACAAATAAACTGGAGCAAAATTAAAATATCCGAAATAATTTAGTGATGAAATTGAGGGATACAGAAATTATTATACATATGCATGTATCATAAAACCACTAGATTACTGTAATGTTTAGTCCTGCAAAAAATTACTCTTTAGAATTATATTAAAAATTAATTAAAATTCAATTAAAAATAATATAAATATTACAGAGTTTGACGTGCGCGTGTATGTTAGCTGATAATCTCACTACGAGCTACCTTTGCTCGATGGTAGAGAACAAACTTTCAAATAAGGGGCGAGGTCAGGTGGAGTCCAAGCATGCAGGAGCGGAATGTGTAATTTCGAATACTTGCAGACTGTAGCGTAGCCAGCCTGACGATTTGTCCCGCTATGCTAATATTTTGGTGTTAATTGACTGTGAAAACAATAATTTTCTTAAAGAAATGAATTGTTATAATAACTCGAAATTTACATAGCCGGACAAAATCGTCAGGCTTCCTACACCACTACAGTTTGCAGACTGCATATTTTTCTCTGATTGTTGCAGATAGCCACAAAAAAAGTATGAACTACATAGCTAATTTCATTTCTCTATCCTATTTTTTCTCATTTCAAAAACTCGACCTTGACCCCTATGCAAAACTTGCTGTGTTTTACAGAGACAAGGAGTTTCTACATTGTGCAAACTCCAGTTCTTTGGTTAAAAATGATATAAGGTACTACAAACTACTGACAGCAAAATATTACAATTCAAACCTATGCTAATAATTTAGCGAGTGTAGAAACACGTCAGGTAAGCAGACTTTAAAAAGGTTTTTTTTTACTTACCACGACAGGAAACGCCATTCCCACTATAACCTGGATTACATCTGCATGAAAACCATCCATCTTTCTTAATGCATTGAGCATTGATATGACAGTCGTCTAATTCCAAGGAGCAATAGTCGAGTTCTACAAACAATAATAAGACACAAAAGACGGATAAAAAACGAAGGGAAATTCACCAGGAACCTTTTAGAGAGCATGTGATGGGGAATTATCTAATAATGTTGACATTGTTGGCCTACTTGCTTTCTAGATCATGAAAATTACTCCAAACACGAATTTTGTTAATCTTCATTCTCTTAGTTCATCTTCGTTCCCGTGTGGCCTACTCTACAGTTGTGTTAATCACAAAGCATCCACAACCGATCAAACCAGTAATATCAACTTTTATGCGTTTGACGTCATTATGAGATAGCTAGATTCTTAGACGATTAATTTTTTAATCAATTCATAGATTGTGTAATATTTCTTTAATGTCCTTAAAAATTCAGCTACAGTCAGGAGCAGCCACATCTTAATTTTTCGGTACACCCTGTGGGCTATAAGCATACAAACATATGTTTAGAATTCGTACAATTCGAGGCATTGTCTTAATTCATACACGAACATTGAATTTTGAGTGTTTTGAATATGTAGTTAAAAGAAACTGCTGTAAAAATAATGGGCAATAAAAGGATTGCCTCATCTTGATATATAGCGGACTTTCCTATGTGGTTAGGCTTAATTCAGGTCAAATTAATATCCTATTTATTATCATTTTTCTTATCCTTGTTATATAAAAAACAACCAAAAAGTGGCAATTACGATGAATTGTTCCTAGCTACTCCACTGTAGTAACCTATAATCAGTTGTTTTGGGCCTTGCATGGTTTAACATTGCAGGTGTATGTATAATTTTACCTTTAGATGTACATTCTACTCCGGCATCTTCAGAGTGGCTGCAGTCGTTGACTCCCAAGCCACGATGCGAACAATTGGTTAGATTTAGCTCACTTCCGACACATTGAACATCGTCTAACCAAATATGTCCAGTGCCAGAAGGAACTTGGCTTCCTGGCAAAGCTTTGACAACACTCCGATAACCAAGCTGACGACACACCACTCGAGCATCTTTTAAATCCCAACTGTCATCACATACTGTTCCCCATTGACCATTATGGAACATTTCAACCCGGCCAGTACCATTTGAACTCGACGGTCCTCGTAATCTCAGGGAAATCTCTGACAATAAATAATATTGATTATTTAAGTAGCACATGGACTGGATTTAAAGACCTTACCCCGTACTGCAATTAATATTGAGATGTGTCCTATATCATGTTCGAAGCAATTGGCATAAATTGAAGATGAAGATAATTGAGATAAAGTGGATCATTTTACATTCATAAATGAGGACAAAGGGCACTCGTAAAAATATATATTATCATAATGAAGAAGAAGAAATGTTAGAAGTCACGCGGCAATGCAAAATCTGATTCCAAACAATAAAGTTAAATCAGGGTTTTTACCTCGGCAGATTCCTTGATCTCCTACAACAGAATTTTTACTGCAGCAAACATATGAACCCACAGTGTTGCTGCAATTTGTGTTTGATGGACAATCGTGAGTTAAATCAGAGCATTCATCCTCATCTAAACACACGACGAAAAATTTGTTTTTACGGTTGTAAAATTTGCTTTGCATCTTATTGAAAAATTGATATGAGTGACTATAGGCATACCCTGACAAACAGTTCCGTTTCCAATATATCCATTTTTACATGTGCATATGTATGATCCAACATTGTTGGCACAAAGAGCGTTTGAATCACAGTTGTTAGATGATGAACATTCATTGATATCTAAAAGAAATCACGACAATCCGTATTATAATAATGTATGGTTGAATAGAAGCTGCATTTTTTTTAAGCACGTCGTTCCCTTTTGCACGTGGCCAGCGAATGTAATAAGGGTTCACCTATTTGTCTGTGACTAAAGGTTGTTCACATGAGCCCCGTTCCGAGACTTAACGAAGCGTACAAAAAATGGACTTTAAGGTAATGACAAGAGTTGTTTTGAAACAGAGCAATCACATGCCATTGTTAAGATGATCAAATGACTAGCAGAATCGTGTTATTTACTCATTTCAACACCTCAAAGTCCATTTTACGGGTTTACATTGTTTTAAAAGTGCCCTATTTTGTACACTTGTCGTTAAAATGACCCGCCAACCAGCATTTTGAGTCTGGTGTGATTCTGCATCTACATTGTTGTCTTTTCTAATGCCGGTTATTTTTCCTTTCATGTAGAGATATATATTATTGAGACTAACCAGTGCAACTGACACCACTTCCAGTAAAACCTTGATTACATTTGCATGAAAATCCGTCAAAGGTTTTAGAGCATTGAGCATGGCTATCGCAGTTGTCCAGCTCTAAGGCACAATAATCGATATCTGAAAGTAAACAATTATACTAAATGAACTAAACGCCGTCCCAGCGAGGATTTACACAAATAACACAATGATTAGCCGGAACCTTGAAGGAATTAATTGCTCTTGAAAATCAAAAAAAATATCTAAAATATTTAAGACATCCGCGTAACCATCATGACGGAATTCAATTAATTTCAAAAGCAATTGAGAATTGAAATATACTAACTTTATTGTTTTTAGGCATTGTTGTCGTGAGAAATGTTTGTCCTATATGAATGGAATAATTTACCTTCCGAAGTACATTGTACTCCAGCATCTTCAGAATGACTGCAGTCATGACTTCCCATGGCGTTCGAAGGGCAACTTGTTAAATTTCGCTCATTCCCAGTACAAGCAACTTGGTCTAACCAAATCTGTCCTGAACCAGGAGCAACAAGTTCCCCTTGAAAAGCTTTTAGAGCATACCGATAACCAAGCTGACGACATGCAACACGAGCATCATTTATATCCCAATCATCATCACAGATTGTTCCCCATTTTCCTGAGTGGAATATTTCCACACGACCAGTACCGTTTGAACTTGATGGTCCTATTAACCTGATATCTCTGCCTAAAACATGAAAATTATATTCTTCAAATACGATATTGATCGAAATGTTTAGTATTTTGGCCGAGGTTAGGCCTAGTTCATACGTCGCATTTTGGTCGTGTCGAATGCAATTCAAACGATAGATAGTGAGATGATAAACCTTATTAATGTTCATTATCATTTCATTATCTTTTGTTTGATTGCACTCCACGCGACCAAAATGCAACGTTTAAGCTAGGCCTTAGTCTGCCGTAAGTACAAGCAACGTCTAAGAGTAACAAGAAAAATATATTACAATTTATAGGTATAATTGAGGAATACCTCGTGATTTGTTAATGAATTAGATCGGCGAGTTCAACTAACAGGCTAGATTATACACAATTAACTAAGACCAATCTCAAACGTCGCGTTTCGTCGCTTCGAATGAAATTCAAATAACAGATGAGATGATAATGAAGATTAAGGAGGTTTATTATATTGCATTCGACGGGACCAAAATGCGATGTTTGACCTGCCCTAAAGCTCGTTTACACTATACCGGATTCGCTTGTTCTACAATTGTACCGCTTGAGGTATTTGTTCATAACGTTATAAAATTTCAACGAATTAAAGGTTCCGTGATATTTCTAAATCTTTACCTTTGCATGAAGACTTATCTCCAGATTGGTCACTATCACAAATACAAAGATAAGATCCATCAGTGTTGGTGCAGCTTGCATTTGGGAGACAGTTGTGAGCGGAAGTAGAACACTCATCGATATCTAAAGCGAACAAAGAAGGACATATTCGGAATTACTTTTAGATTTTGATAAAAAGAATGTACCTAGGCATGTTCTCAGTCCCAACTCTACTCATTTGGCGTGAATTTGTGCGGCAATATGTTCCGATTCTCAAGCAAATTTTGAAACCGGTCAGCATTTAATAAACACTTTCGTTGGAATTTGAATGCATGTATGATTAAGTGGGTGAGTAAAAAAAACTAACGCCTTTGAAATTCAAATTAGCCGCGAACTCATGGCTGGAATTTGACAATTCCCATGTGTACAATGAACAGGACGTGGTTAATTAATGCGAAAGTGTTTAAACCAATTTAGTGAACTAATTCAACGTGGCGCGTGTGCTAGAAAAACGATTTGATAAAACTGTTCTTTTTTATTTACAGAGCTTAGAATGCATTTTAACTCGCAAAGGGAACAAACTTTATGTTTTAGGTTAATTAAAGGCGTTCACTTATTTGATATGCTTTGTATAGCCATGAGATATTTTAGGCAACTTCTGTCACATTACAGCCGCTAATTTGAAGTTCAAAGGTGTCAGTTTTTTTGACTCACCCTGTAGTGTGTAAATAGCATATTATTTGTTAGAGGCATTCAAATTAGGCGTTTCGCTTTCAATCTTACGCATCCGTGGGTTTAGCGTAATAAGGCGTTCAAATTTTAACGAAAGCTTAATTTCAATAGGGAGTACTTTTTATACACCCTGTTCAGGGTGCATGGAAAAAAAAGCAATTTAATATTTCACGAATAAAACTACTTGTTTAACAACAGAAAAAACATTTGGTCCTGAGAAAAGGCGAGTGAAGCGAAGGTCTGCGTTCAGGCTACGGATTTGAGGCTTTTAATCGTATTCTATTGTCATTTTTTTAAACACCATGCATGTATATATCCCAGTGCAGATCATGTGGGGGATGACAATAAAAAGGCATGAAGATATTCAGAAATTATCACTAACCATTGCAAATTATACCATTTCCGGAATAACCATCAAGACATACACAGGAAAATGCTCCAGGAGTGTCAATACATCTTGAATTATTGCCACAGTTGTCTAATTTCAAGGAACATTCATCGATGTCTGTAACAAAGAGGTTATTGCATTAGATAATGTTTGAATTTGACATTCTCTTTGATATTGTAGTTTAATAAAGTGGAAACACTGTTCGGTAAAGTACTAAAGTGGAAACATAGCTAAAAAGAAACTTGTTGTAGTTTAAAAAACTTCGTGGAACTTTTTTCATACACTATTTTGACATGATTTTGTTGTACAAATTAACGAAATTTATAAATTATCTGGTATCCTTAGTGCGTTAGAACTCACAACAGATAAAGCAAGTGGAATTTCGTTCAGTGACCCAATCAGAAGGCGTAAATTTTGACTATTTCCTGTAAAAAGGTAAATTATTTACCATTTTACATGAAGTATTAAAAATTTACGCATTCTGATTGGCTTTGCCTAAAAAACGTAAACAAATACGCCGATTAGTTTCAAACGAAATTCCTCCTTGTTCATTAGATACTATTGCGTTATAGGTAGGAAATATACTTTCCAGCTAAATGTTTACACTATAATAATAGTTGATAATACTCACCTAGTTCCAGTGCCATCCGGTTCCCTGAGTTACAAAGGTGGGACACACCAGGACTAATATCAAGACCAGGTTTACCATGAAAGCGCCAAGGACTTACGCAATAATTTGGGTACTTATTAACAAGTTTTAAATGTCGCCCAACGGAATCGTACCGCCATCTGCTGGCAATTGGTCCATCGCAATGATAAGTAAGGGTGACAAAAAGATCACTTCGTGCGATAACGCATTTCCCAGAATTTGCTTCTTGCAGGATGTTTTCTTTGATGAAACGAAAATGATTACCAGGATGTCTTGAGAATTGTAGATGATGTTCACCGAAACGGCTTAAGTAGCCATAAGCACTTGATTTGATAAGGTATGTGTTGTAACGGGCAACTGAAGCAAGAAAAAATGAAATATTTTTCTTCCTGTAAAATAATTGTAAAATTTCCCCACATAATACACGTTTGAATAAATTAGAATATCAATTTGCCGGATTCTAATTGTGTTCTACTTCGACCTCGTATTCATTGACTTTGAAAAAGTGAATTTCTAAAGAAATTATAGTATATAATAGCATACAATATAAGAACAGACTGCTTAACTCAAGTTGGTAAATTATCGTTCAAAGTCATAGATAAAAACAACCTAAACAAAACGACTCGAATTTATAAAAGCCATACAAATTAGGGAAATGTTTTTACCTGTTGAAGTGCATTCAACTCCAGCATCTCTGGAATGGTCGCAATTATTACTACGAAACGCCAAGTGATGAGAACAACTGTTAAGAAATTGCTCGTTTCCAGTGCAAGCTACATCATTCAGCCATATCTGTCCAGATCCACGTGATACTTGTCCTCCTTGAAGAGCTCTAACAGCATTCAGATAACCAAGCTCACGGCATACAACCTTCGCATCTTTTAAATCCCAATTTGTGTCACAGACTGTGCCCCAGGTTCCATTGCGAAGTACTTCAACACGTCCAACACCTTTTTGACCTGACGACCCTCGTAACCTGACGTTTTTTGACTTACCTACCGACAAAAAAACAGCAAAGGTTGAAACAATAAAGTAAATTATAATATATAAAAAATCCTGTTTTTGATGCGTAAAAAAGTTTGTTTACATTTTTAATAACCCAATCAAGATGCATAAATTTTGACTATAATTCCGGTAAACCGCATGAAATATGAAAAATTTAGGCGCTCTGATTGGCTTTTTCCTGAAAAATGTAAACAAATACTAAGCGATTAACTTAGCATGAAATGTGGTATAACAACCGCCTGAAATAGACAAAACACTTCTCGACCTTCCGACTTGAGGGCCTTCGTCAGGAGAGTTAGTGTGAGAGTTAGTATCGTAAATTTTTAGGAATTAGGGCTACGTTTTTACACGGAACCGGACGAAGTTGGGACAGCCCGAAATCGTTCGTTTTCCTTGTGTGTACAGGAAGATCTGGTCTACCGTGTAAACACCTGAGGCAGATGAATTTGAGCACGGCCCTAAATTCGTCTGATTAAGACTGACAAAAACCAATCTTGAGATGTTCAACAAAGATCTTAGTAATGTTTTATCAATTGTTCAAAACATAGCTGGCTATTATGGTGACAAAGACGAGTTTTTGGTTCGTGTGGAATCCGTTACCAAAGGTTCAGTTCTATTCACTTGGAGAAACACCGCCTTAGAAAGTTGTGATGATGACTTGATAAATCATACAGCAAGCAAACTCGTAACCAGAGAAAGAAATATACAACCAGATTTCTACAACGTTTTCTTGCCAAAGTTTATAGCAACTGACGTGTTTATTAACTATACAGACGAATCTAAATTACGCTCGCGTAAAGCAAGTTTTCGTTGACGAGTTTTCCTTGCCAAGTTTGATTTCCTCATGTGTACGCGAAAAAATTTGATAAATTTTTCTTGACAAGTTTTACGATATTAATGAGTATATTTTACGATAATATGAGCCGTTATAAAATGAGTATACGACCGAATCTAAAAACAAACAGAGGTGATAAAACTGTTCCAAACTGCGCAATTCCTTGTCAAGTAGTTCCTTGACGGCCAAACACACGAGCATTTTTCCTTGTTGAAAAGCTGGCATGACTAGCTTTTGAACGGCTCCTTGTCAAAGAAAACTTGTCAATTTTTTCGCGTACAGACGAGCAAATGAAACTTGCAAAGGAAAACTTGTTCGGCTGTACGGGGTTTAAACGTAGCCTAGCTATAGATCAGTTCCTATCACAATGAAAATTTAGTACAAAAGGATTAATTAATCGTGAGTTTTGTTACTTATTAGCCATTCCGAAGTTGCAGTAAAGGACTGGTAATAGTGATATTGACAATGCATCATGGGGCTGTTTTTGGGACGTACCTTTTGTTTACGTCCCAAAAACAGTCCCTTAATGCCATGTCGGCTTCACTAGCACCAGTCCACTACCACAACTTCGGAATGGCTAATTGATAGCTGGTCAGACATGCGACATAAGCATAAGAACAGTTCAGTTATATGCAAAAAAAGGGGCCATAAATTCAGTTATTTCACTTACAAGTTGATCCATTCCTGGCATCACAGGTGCATAGATAAGATCCATCTGTGTTGGTGCAATTATAGTTTGCCATACAGTTGTGCGATGATTGTGAACATTCATCAATATCTAAAGCGATTATAAATTCAAATTGAAATCAAAACGTAATTATAGAATGCTTGATTTTTTCAATAATCATGTTTCTCCCGTTGATATATGCTTGCGATTCTGTACAATCGATTATATTATTGTTTTTTTTTTCCAAAATAGAAATAAACGAAATAGAACTATACAGTAACTATAATTAATTATTTTATCGAAGTTAACTCAAATCTGCCACTTCAGTGTGAAATAGTCGTTTTGCCCCCTTTCATGAGCCGGTCGATTTAAAAAATTCAACAATTTTATTTAATTTTGTTTAAAGCTTTAAGCAAAAATTGAGAGGTGCTATAACATATAAAAGTAATATTTTTTAACTGAGGTCTCAGCCGTAGGAATATGCCTGCTATTTAGCAACATATCATTAGACGTTTTTTCAAGTGTTTTTTGTTTAACACATACAGGCTAATCCAAAAGCAGTAAAATACCTTGACAAAAAGTTCCATTTCCTGTATATCCATCGTTGCATGTGCAATCAAAAGAACCAATTTTGTTGGTACAAAAAGCATTTTTGTGGCAATTATCAAATGTCGAGCATTCATCGATGTCTAGAAGAACATTAAGAGTCAGAAGTTACCAATCACAATGTTCTTTCCGGCCTCAGATTTTGATTGTTCTCTACAGCCAGACAACTCCAAAATGATTAGTTTAGCTGCATGGTAAGCGCGAAAGACTGGCTATAATCCATGCTGGCATATTCAAATACATGTTTTTATTGTAATCTTAACAGTTATATTACACACGTTTTATGAAGGTTTAGGCCCTCATTCAAACTACAGATCGTGAGAAATTTGTTTTAGAACGCAGGGAAATATTTAAAAAGTTTATTTTGTTGACTCATGGGCACATGGATATATACTTGTGTCAAATATGCCAAGTACTTTCTTCCCAGGGTTTGTAAAATGCAATGGTCACTTTTAAACGTTATTATAGGGGTAAAAACTGGACGAATTCATGAAATACTGAATTGACAAAAAAAACTATCAACTAACCAACGCATGTAACGTTGTTTCCAGTAAATCCCTTTTTGCATTCGCAAGAAAAACTCCCGTGAGTGTTTACGCAGTAGGAATTACTGGCGCAGTGGTGAGTATTCAAGGAACATTCATCAATATCTATAATGCAATAAAAAATGTTTATATACAGTTTAACATGCATGGGCAGTTATTGAGACACAGAAAATTTTAAACTATAATGAGAAACACGGGGATTTCGTAAAAAATCTTTAGGGATGAGTTTTAAATCACAAACAATCGGCATTTTAAACCTGGCACTAAACAATACTATTACGTTGTGAACATCGCTAACCCAAAAAAAATGATGAAATGAAAAAATTTTCTAAACGATTCAGTGCCTTTTCAAGAAATCGTTTGAGCGTGGGTCTTGAGATTGAATAGAAGCGATTTTAAAAAGGGGTCTAGGAGTCCTCCCACCGAAAATATTTTGTTTTTTGCATTTCGAGTGTCTTTGACTTGATCATCTGCATTTAATGCTGAAATAATCATGCTTAGAAGAAAATATTTATATATACTCTGAAAAAACCAATACTTTCATCTAAACATGATTATTTCACTAATATTTACCCTCAAAATGAACCTTCACTTGGGAGACAAACAGTAATTTGTGAGAGGGAGGCAAGAGGAAGCCCTTGATACTACCACATTAACCGAGATTTAAAATCACATTATTATTAAAATTAACACACCATTGGAAGAACATTGTACACCAGCATCTTCAGAATGAGAGCAGTCATTGTTCCCCCATCCCCGATGAGAGCAACTGGACAAATTGTGCTCGCTCCCTGCACAGGAAACCTCGTCTAACCATATTGGCCCTGAACCGGTAATGAAATTACTCCCTTGCAGTGCATTTACAGCATTTAAATAACCAAGCTGACGGCATACAACTCTTGCATCTTTTATATCCCAATTGTCATCACAAACTGTTCCCCATCTTCCGTCATGGAAAATTTCAACACGTCCATCTCCTTTAGAACTTGATGGTCCTCTTAACCTAATGCCCATTGATTCATCTTGAAAACAATGGAATAAGGAAATGTATAGGTTAGCTAAATTGGTGGTGATTTGAGTCAAAGCTAATTTATCCACAAATTACGCTTCAAATTACGCTCGCTAAATCTTTTGTTCATTATCTTAAAATGCACTGATTGACCAATTATTTCGCTAATACCTATAAAGTTTACAACCGCCGATTTTTAAAATTTAAGCACATTCGTTGAGACGGCTCATGTCATCACGCGAAATTTTTGCCCGAGAGTAGAAGAGTGTCTTCACTTATTGCTTCTCAACTACTGCAAGATTTATTTTAGAGGCAAATGGGTACAAAAATTTAGAAAAGCTTGCAATCTTAACACTGACAGAAAATGCCTTTTCATGCAAGGCCTACTCCAGCTCTTAACGGATTAGTCCATTTTGTGAGCAGGGCCGCCGAGAGGGAGGGAGCAAGGGGGGCATTTTGCCCTCGGCCCCAAACCCGAAGGGCCCCCGACTTAAGAAAGAGCCTAAAATAAAAGCACCTTATAAAATGTTGGGCTCAATATTATTCGCACACTAGTCGAAAGTACTAGTGACAGTCATTGTTATTTTAATTTCTAAGATATGTTGATATTGTCGAATACGCCGTTTTCCAGCTGACTCGACCATGGTCGAATATGCCATTTTCCGGTACACTCAACCATGGTCGAATTGCCGTTTTCCAGCTGACTCGACGATGGTCGAATACGCCGTTTTTCGGAGGACTCGACCATAGTCGAATACGCCATTTAGCGACTTGACCATGGTCGAATACGCCGTTTTCCCCACAATTTCTCTCGGCGGTTCTGTCTGTGAGTTTGATTAAATCACATCAAGTTGGGGCATGCGCTTTGCATTTATATAATAACTCTTCTGCGGCACATATTCGCATTCTGCCTGGCAGATTTCTGGTGTCAGACTGTGATAAAGGGGCATCGAAGGTTAAATTTAAGAACACAGTAATTAAAGACCAAATTCATGCATCTGGGACTTGAAGTTGCCCCTCCTTTTATCCACGCGCTCATTTTTCCACTATTCTTTAATACTATTTTCTAACTATACATAATTATAGTGCCCTTTCTAATGCTATTAATAAATAAATCTTCATGACATTGATGAGAGACATTCTAATCTTCCGCCATGGTCATGATATGTTTAACCTACCTAAGCAAGGAGAGTTGTCTCCAGCTGGTTCACCATCACATGTGCATATATAAGATCCATTCGTGTTGTTGCACTTTAAATTTGGATGACAAGTGTAAATGGGCAGAGCACATTCATTTATATCTAAATGGTATAAAAAAGCATACAGATCTACAGAGTTTGATCATAAATATATATTATGAGACCACGCGAACGCCTTTTATCTTGTCACATTCTTATTTTTATTACATCATCATTCAACAGGAAGAGCGGGAAAATGTGAGCAAGAGTACCACCCTTTTGCAGTCCCAACTAGCCGGGTATGTTGTAATTCCTTTGTAATAAATTACGCCTATTTTATTGTTCTTTAGATTTTTACAGTAAAGACAATAAGCTGAGCGCTGTAAAACAAGAATAGTCAAGCGACAAAAAGACTACCTGAGATGCAATGTTTACAGTTAATTTTGCAAATTTAGGTAACAAGACTAATAATTCATCAATTCTATCAAATTTCAATGAGCGAATTTTTACAAAAAATATTTGATTGTTTTGAGCAAACTTGTACTCATTTTTTCCATTATGATTACTTATTTAGTATGTAAAATTTCAAAAAAAATGATAAATGATTCGATTGATTCACTCTAATGTGTTCAAAAATTAGAGTTTTGTAACTTTAACAGTTCAGTTTTGCAATGTGGTGAGCCTGAACTCAGATTCTTTATTGCAATATGGCTATAGTATACCTTGGCAATCGGTTCCATTTCCGGTGTAACCACTGTTACAAATGCACTGGTATGATCCAATAGAGTTGATGCATCGAGCATTGGGGTGACAAGCGTTACTTGAGGAGCATTCATTTATATCTACGGACGAAAAACCGATAATAGAAATCGCTTCAAAAAAATTATATCATTTTCGTTCCAACTCTACCTTAATATTATTCAAAAATAATATGAATAATTAGGTATAACTAATTTTTATTCAACAATATACATAATATACTAAAACGTAATATATATACCTAATTGTTTTTTAATAGTATTTAGGAAATAGAGAGCATTTTCCGTGTAGTAGAGTTATAAAAACACGCTTCTATAGACCAATCAGGTCGCGCGTACTATAAATCATTATTATATATTATTATAAAAATATGTGCCACAAAACCAAAACTAATGCTAAGTTTAGTAATGAGTACTGTGACCTTAACCTGGTTAGTATAGACGGCAAAAGTACGCTTATACTTCCTAAACCTAAACATCGCTATATAATGGGCACGTCGTGTCAAGTGATAAACTAACTGTTCTAATTTAAACGAGCGAAAAGCGTGAGAGACCTTCGCTTCCAGGCATGCGTATTGAAACTTCGGCAGACGATAGCAAATTGCCCCGCTTTGCAGGCAAAAAACACACAATAATTATGGTATCCGCGTAATGTCATGCAACTATTATTACTAACCAGAACAGCTAATGCCACTTCCAAAGTAGCCTTGATCACATTTGCAAGAAAACCCGTCGACAGTATCGATACATTGAGAATGATCACCACAGTTGTTCAAGTTCGAAGTACAATAATCAACATCTATATACAATAATAAAACATAGAAAAGTGAAAAATTATTTTATTTACAATTACCTTCCATACTCTCGAGCATTCCCCATGGCAAAACACGCTCGATAATCAGACATCAAGGGGGATATACAGTATAGCCATCCATGATTTAAAACCGTACAAAAATGAGTCACATAGAAATACATGCACATGTTTATTATATGTGTATAGAGATTTATGCACAGTAAAATGATATTAAAATCGTATTTCATTGTGTAAATTAATTTCATGCAATTCGACTGGACGTAAGATGTTTTTCACGTGTGAAAAAATGCCATACACAGCTTTTGATTGGACGTACGATATTCTTCACACGTGAAAAATTGTCGTATGTCATTTTGGCGGCAATTTGTTTACATTTTCTTTCAAGATGGCGTCCGCCGAAATACAGGAGTGAGATTCCAAACATAGTCCTCTTGCATTCAAATATTTCGAAAAGAATATCTAACTTCCATTGAATAAAATTACAAAGAAATTGAACGGTAATAAATATGTTTTGATGCATAAAATTTCGATTTTTGTTGCTCGCTGTGTTTTTGTATGTTAAAAGCGTGTCGTTGTCAAATTGATCTCTATACACATTTAATAAACAAATTACTTCATGGTTAGCTCTTTGTACGATTTTTATTGCAATCCTTCATCAAAACTCGTGCATCAAAATCGTACGTATTCCCCAACCATAAAGTAATCTCTGTATAAATAATATTAATACCTTCCACGACAAGCTCGAGACATGTTAACCTCGAAATTTTTTAGATAATGTTGAAGTGAAGCAACACGACTAATTTTTTTCGTAAGCAGAACTTTGGACGATATCGTTATCTTCATGAAATACACGAGACGTCAAAAATATCTTTTTCATTCGTGCAGATATTAATGCTGAATATATTTATAGCAGAAATTAGAGTTTTATAGCAAACTAAAAACGAAATTTTGTCGCTTCTAAAGTGTTCTTAGAAGCAGATAAATTTTGATTTTCAAAGCAATTTTTGGAAGATCTGGACACAAGAGCAGTGAAAATGCAGTATCGTTAAGAAATTCTCGTAAATAAGAATGAAATATTTTTGATCAGTCAGGAACTGAAAAACTATGAAGAATTGCATCGCGTTGCCAATTCGCGTCCGTCTTCACGCCCACAAAAAAATATTCAAAATTTTAACAATATTCGTCATTTTGTGATACGATAATTTTTTTTTTAAATTTTAATAATCGTATAATTTACCTTCTGCGGTACAGTGCACTCCAGCGTCTTCAGAATGACTGCAGTCATTATGTCCAATGGGGTTCGAAGAACAACTTGTCAAATTTCGTTCACTCCCAGTACAACGAACTTCGTCTAACCAAATCTCTCCTGAACCAGAAGGAACTTGTCCGGCTCCAAAAACGTTTAGAGCACTCTGATAACCAAGTTCATGGCATGCTACTATGGCATCTTGTATATCCCAGTTATCATCACAAATTGTTCCCCATTTTCCGTTACGAAATACTTCCACCCGACCAGTACCATTAGCACTTGATGGTCCTTTTAACCTGATATTTTTCCCTAGGTAATTAGCACATGCAATGTTAATAGTGTGGATATGGGAAAAGTCATAAAATATTATGACGCGCAATATTTTTACTATCTGATTAGCCTGCATGCGCATTAAAAATAATGTACGCTGTGAACGTGTAGTTATTCCAATGCTTTTAGAGTACAGCAGATTACACCTCATTATCGTATCATCTCGACAATGATAAATGCATGTAAAACCAACTGTAACAGAAAAAAGTAGAAATATTAGTACTCTATATACCTTGGCAAATCTCTTTATCATCACACGTGCATAAAAATGATCCATCAACGTTGGTGCAGTTTAAGCTTGAAAAACAGTTGTGGAGAGAAACGGAACATTCGTCGATATCTAAAACGGACATATATAGGACCACGATCTAAATCAATACGTAGCTATGTCATACAAGTGTGTATAGGAATAGTATACAAGTAATAATTCAAGCTCCAAATGAGCGTAGTTTTTCTTAGAAATTGAGGTAACTACAAACCAGTGCATTCAGTTCCATTTCCAGAATATCCATTTTTACATGTGCATCTATACGACCCGCGCGTATTGTAACAATCAGCGTTAGAATCACAGTTGTTTTCTGACAAACATTCATTGATATCTAGGAATACATTTTGAGGCCGTTAGAGAGAATTTGCTGTAGTTTAGTCGTTGTCTGTTCTGCTTTTTTTCTTAGCACAACTGTCATAATCAAGGTCACCGTCAAGGTCATAATTATTCGTCAATGCGCTATCCTCAATGTATTTGGTGTCGATAGCATGTCCGCCCAAATGGGGTGGGCGTAATATGCCTCCCCCCTCTACCAAAAGTGCTTTGTCCTCGAAGCTTGCGAAGGCTACCCAAGTCTCAGGTGATGTATTGTCACATTACAGTGGCATAAAATTCCATTAAACAACTATATAATTTTTGTGACGTTTTTTGCTGGGGGATTAGTGACTTAAAAACAAAGGTGCCGTAAACCCGTAAAATTTTCTGTGACTGTGTGGTGCACGTTTGATTTCCATTGCGTCAAATATTTACGTACGGAAAGTGCTTATTTGGCTAACTGTCGTAATGTATTGGCTACGAGTAGCACTATACTAACCAGTGCAAGTATCTCCGGATCCGGTGTAACCATCATTACATTCGCATGAGAAGCTTCCCACGGTGTTAACGCAGTGAGTTGTGTGTGGACAGTGATGCAATGCGGATGAGACGCATTCGTCGATATCTGATATAAACCAAAAATATAAAATATATATTGTACAAAATTTGAAATTTTTAAATTTTTTCACACTTTTCAATATTTTGGAATCAAACGTGTCGGTGTTTTAAACTTTGAGATGATCCGCTGTAGCAGCCATTCATAGCCTGAAAATCATCGTATTTTATGTATCAAACAATACCATTTTCGATTTCTATTCCGTTCCACACTTTACGAACTGAATACTTGTGACATTCTGGGAATGGTTAAACCTTCATTGCTAAAATTTACCTGTTCTAGAACATTCAACACCCGCATCGTCAAGATGGGTACAATCATGAGTTCCCCAGATAGAATGAGAACAATTCGTAAGATGTTCCTCGTTTCCAGAGCAATGAACGCTGTCTAACCATATCCGCCCTGACCCAGGAATCGCTGAATGACCCCTAAGAACTCTAGCTGCGTTTAGATAGCCAAGCTCTCTGCATACAACATTAGCATCTTTTATATCCCAAGTATCATCGCAAATTGTTCCCCAGACTCCATTATGGAAAATCTCAACGCGTCCAACGCCTTTTAAACGTGATGGGCCTCTCAATCGAACACTTGTCGATTTCACTGGAAGAAAACATAAGTATCAGCATTGGAAACGTCTAATAAACAGTCGGTTAAGAAAATCGGTCTTTAAGAGCAATTTACAACAGTCCGTGTATTGATTGCAGACATTTAGAAAAATAGGTACGCTATGTGTACATGAATCACGGCATTATCTGCTCTACGCGTCTGTTGTACGTTGGTTACACTCCTAGCCATTATATACATGTCAACAACGTAAACAAACCTGATAAAATCTTAACGGTTCCTCACGGTTAACGCTGGTTTATAGATAGCTGTATATATAAGCAATTTTTTTCGCAATTTCCCACATTTGCAAAGTGGTCATTGAATTTAATTCGTATATTGCAATACTAGGGGAAGAGGAGCAGCCATATACCTGAAACAACCAACCAAAACGAAAGCCCCTCTTATACAACACTTAATTTATTGGTGAAGGATAGCTAAACTCCATGTGCTTGACTTTGTATTGGTAGCTTAAGCATAAAGAAAATTGGGCATGGCTACCATTTTTAGCTATTGTGTAAGCTAATATTTTGGATGGATGTAGTGGTCGATACTATGCTATCTTTACTATTCAACCATGGATGTTCCAATAAAATTATAACCCCTGCATGCGCATGTATCGCTATCAGCTCATATACGACTCGAGTTCGCAAAATAACTGTTAGATAATACCGGCTGTCTTCATTTCCACAGTTTCACAACAGTAAAAATCATGGAATTCTTTCGGTAACAAGGGCAGAGCTGTATGTAAAACTAATTAAAAATGGTTTTCTAACAATTCCAGTTGATTTCATGTAACGCCTGCGTCGTAGCTTTGGTGCATCTTAAGGTCCCTAATATTAACTAACAACTAAAAAATTATAACATTTTCACTATAACATGAACGTAAATGTTAAATAGCTCAACTTGCCAAATAATCTAAAAATGTTGGTGTTACATCGACTACAACCTTTCTCTTGTATATGAATGTAAATATTTGTAAATCTATATATTGTTCTTTTCTATGAATGTGTACATATGTATCATAACAGATAAAAAACTTAATATAGACAGGAAGACGTTCTCTCAATAGACAAGAAGACGTTGTCTTAATAGTCAAGAAGACGTTGTCGTAATGACAAAAAATAAATTGCAATGACTGACCTATAATCTGTGTAGACATTTTATATCCCGTTAAGTGCAAACAATGTAAATGCCAGGAAAAGGACGAAAAAAACTTTTCAAAAATCCACGCGCAGTATAGAAAAATTCCTGCTATAATCATGCAAACATGTACCTTCGCAAGAATTTTCGTTCCCATCTCGAACAGTGTCACAAGTACATAGATAAGATCCATTGATGTTGGTGCAGTTGGTGTTATCAGCGCAATTGTGCGTAGACAGAGAACACTCATCAATATCTGGAGGGGAAAATAGGATGTAAACTCATTTAATTGTTTCTGTGTTTACTGAAAAATAGATATATGTTAAAGATTATTCGGGTATTTAACCTTCAAAACGTTCCATGAAAAAAGAGACACACCTTCGCAATGGATTCCATCTCCAGTATATCCGTTGTTGCATGCGCATTGGTAAGATCCCACTGAGTGTTGGTGCAAGAAGCTCTTGAACTACTACTGCAGTTGTTAGAATACGCGCATTCGTTGATATCTAAAAATGAATGTTATTGGAAACTAAGGCAAATTCAACGACAAAGGAATAAAGGTTGACAGTCATGACACTGGTTAAAAGTTATCTCGTATCCGTAAACGATGATTATTTTAATGATGTTAAATGCATTATGAGTAACTGGAGAGTAATGAAAAAAAAGAAAATCTAAATTAAAGGAAAGTCTATTCACCGAAATCATGCATATTCAATCTCGGCATAGGCACCTTGAATTGGTCAAAGATAAGCTCATTCACTCAAAAACTGCAATAAAAATTGAGGATTTATTCTTGAGGCGAATGCGCCCCCTGAACTCGGGCATCTCACTCGAGCAAGTGCATCCTTGGTGTTCGCGTGCTTACCTCTAAGATGGCTTTCGCGAAAAAGTGACGACGCAAAAGAAATTACTTACCACTACAAGAAACGCCGTTTCCAGTAAAACCTTTATTGCATTTACAGGTAAACCACCCATTAGCGCTAATACATTGAGCATTATTGTGACAGTTGTGCAATCCTGACGAACAAGGTTCAACTTCTATAAAAAGTAATCCAGTGTAAAATAAATTTCATTGACATAATTTAGACAAATATTAATTACCAAAATTATTGAAAAAAATAATATAATTATCATCGATGGAAAATACGGCTTTTTTTATTTACTCAACAAGAAGCAACGATTTATTTTTTTATACATACATATTATGACATTACACTATAGCCCGCCTATAGGCAATACATTACTATCTATCTGTTTGTCGCATTAAGATCGAGTCTGCATATTTCCTCGATCTCGCATTAAGAAATGTTTTGATGCAGAATCCTGGTTTTATCCTGATTTGAGTGGACTGAAAGATCGAAAATTAACGATTCTTCGAACTGAGGCAGAATGTGTTTTCTATTTGTGTATTTTTGCGCCTTTAGTGTTTGCTTTCGTCTGAAATTGTGAAAAATCAGACAATTCGGGCAATTATTACAGAACGCTATCTCTGAGTTCACATGCAGAATTATGTACGGGGAACGGAATATAATATGATACACTAAGTTTTATTAATTATTCATGACTATACTGTACACACAATCTCCCTTTAGATTGGTTAGCCAAATTCAAGTAATTCTTGGAATTTATAATTATGACGTCAAATTTACCAATAATTTTGGCTATTGTGTAATTGTGACGTCATATCCACAAAATTAATAATGGTTTCCTGACACTCGCAAAAGTATCGGCTTAACTTCGAGGTTTGCCATAGCTTCTTGCAAACGATGTTCAAACGTTTTAGGAAAGAAAGGATGATTTAAGCAAAAATAAATTGTTGTTAATTTCAGTATAAAATGAAAGGAAGCGAGCGGACTTGAAGCATGCACCGGGGTTTTGAAATTATATTCTACGTTCAAGCTTGAGTAATATGGTTAAGGTGAATAATGAAATAATTATGAAATTCGATTTTCGCGTGATATTGAGAATAATCAATGCTCGTTTGACGTTATCTGCCTCAGCATACGGCCTCGGGAGATACCGCCAACCTCTGCCTTAGTAATTCTGAATACGACGCTCAACTTCATGCAATAATTATTGCATGTAAAACAAAAAATATAAAAAAATTCTGCAGTGAAAAGCCATATTGCGGATTTACCTTCGGATGAACATACAACTCCAGCATCTTCAGAATGACTGCAGTCATTTCTTCCTAAACCACGATGTGAACAATTGAAAAGGTTTAACTCTGTACCAGTACAACCAACTTCGTCTAACCAAATCTGTCCTAACCCAGAAGGAACAAATTCTCCTTGGAGAGCTTGACGAGCACCAGGGTAACCAAGTTGACGACATGCTACTTGAGCATCATTTATATCCCATCTATCATCACAGACTGTTCCCCATTGTCCTCCGTAGAACACTTCGAGTCGGCCAGTACCATTTAAGCTTGATGGTCCTCGTAACCTGATATCGTTTACTGTAAATTGCAATTATCACAATCACACAAATAAATCTTAGTTTGATTATCAATCACCCATGACCTAGTTGCCTGTTCATATGGGGATAACTGAAGGTTGGCCGGGTTCAAATCAGCGAAATCTTATTTAGTTTTTATTCTTTCTTTCTTCACTCTTTATTATGGTCAGTCTAGACAATTTTTGCTGCAATTTTCTTCTTTTGAACGATGTGAACGAGCAAAAAATGTGCATATTATAAGGCACTCATACATGAGTATCATTCACTCAAATGGAAAAAAACAGAATAAAAACAAATTTTCTAAATCATTTCTTCGCTTAATGATATACAGCTATATAAAAGAACCAGGGCCGCCAAGAGTGAGTTTGGGGAGGGGGGGGGTTATTTTGTCCCGGGCCCACACTTGAAGGGGCCCTTGACTTAAGAAAGAACTTAATTTAAAGCACCTTAAAAAAATTTTGGGCTCGGTGTATTATTCACGCGCTGGTAAAAAGTCATAGTTATTTTAATTTCTAAGATACGTTGATGATGTTTGCAAAAAGGTTGTTAAACTTTTTCACATCGCTTTGAAATAATTTATGCCTCGCAGATATTTAAAACCATGACGCCATAGGGCCCCAGAATATATTTTTGCGCGGGCCAAACAATTTCTCTCGGCGGCCCTGAGAAGAACCACTGAGGTGTAATGCACCATTTATGCATCGTATAAAACGATGTTAATAAGCTATAGACATGGTTCGGAAGTCGTTGTATTATAATAATTGATGGGCAATGTTTTACAAAGGTGTCAGCAAAACAAATATATTAAATCTAAAAAAAAATGATAGGAGGGAAGAGGGTGCATGGTATTCCCCGAGCCGTTCCAGGCACCGTGCGAGGGTACTAATTCCGCCCGGAGATTAGGAAATACACCCGGGTATTGTGACAGAACATAGCGGAATCCAAAGTTGTCAAAGTCCCATTTGATGAACGTTGGATGGTATTGTTAGTTATGCGCATGCGCGAAATTTAAATGAGTAGAAACCGTCAATCAGCAACTTCCTGATTGGCTGAGTCAGAAATTTGTATTTTAATAATAACGTCGGCACTCGTCAATTTAGGCAAATTCGCAAACTTTTTTTTATTTTTTTAAAAATTACACGAAATAAATTATAACAGACCCAATGAAAATCATCAAGAAACATTTATCAGTTTATTTATATATATGATCTTGATGGGTCGTTTTCCAAAGTCATGTTTGGTTATGACAGGCTTTTACATTTAACTTCAAAAGGCTTTTTTAAGACGTAAATTTATATTTCAATGTAACTGTCGCTTCAAAATCAAAGCTATGGGGTCTATAATCGGCTGTACAAAACGGGTGACATCACCTTCGATGTTGTGAATATATTTTGTACCAAATGATAAAAATATTGGCTATCGACGCTTTGCCATTGAGTCATTCCATATACTAGGGCCATAATTTGTACGAAGAAATAAAAGTCACGACTAATTTAAGCCGCGACTTAAATAAGACGCGATCTCGTCGTACAAACGATACAAAATGCTAGTTCACGTCTTAGATAAGAGGGTTTCTATCGTGACTTAGATAAAAACAGGGATTTTACCTGTTCTTATTTCAGACGCATGTGTGAACACGGCCGAAAAAGTCAGAAATCACTACGGAAAATACAAGAAAAGCCATGGATTCTTTATGTAAAGAATGAGCAAAACTTATGGAAGTAGGACGCAAAGGAATGAGCTAACTATTTATACCAGTTCGCGTCTTAATTAAGTCGTGACTTATTTTGCCCTAATATAAACTTATATAATTATAGCCCTAATATGAACTTATATAGTTATAGCCCTAAGATAAACTTATATAGTTATGGCCAATTTAGGCCCAGGAGATTATTTTCTTGGTGGAAAATGTCGAGGGGTGCAGCATGCATTTCTAGTATATTATGTGAAACATTTACATGCATGTTATCAGGCCCTAAGGTATGGGAAATAATTTCTTTTTCCAAGCTCGTAAGTGCGAGATAATACGCCCAGGCAAAATGCGTTCAGAGACGACATATATATACATAGGTGACAGAAGTATATATGCATTGATAATATGTGTAACGTAAAGACATTCTATACGACGAATGTTATTGGGCTGTATTCTATGGGAATATAGCCTAAAATTTAAAACTTTATCTGTTATCTAGGTATATTGCATACTAGCGGTATCCTTTTTGAGTGGAATCTCCCGCCTTTCAGTTGACAGCAAAAATGCAAAATAAATTTTTCATTATCATTATCATTACTAATTATCATTGACGTTTTTCTTGCCCAATTGTGAATTAAATATTGTATTTCAGGTTGTGAGAAGCTTTTTATACAACTTAAAAAGATTACATTTTTAGCCTTTAGCAATAGAAGGGAATGCATAACACCATGCACACAGTGATTTCATCTTCTTTCAAGATAAATAAATTTTCCTAACTCGCTATTGACATTAAGCATGTTTGTAATGCATGACCTGGCAATATCAGGCAGTGTTTGCATACGGAAATTTACACTTCAATACCAATATCACTGTGTTTCGCTAACTATAAAATTTGGGCATAAAATTACGAACGTTGTGATGTGTGTGTCAGCTAATTCTACTGCCCTGGCATTTTCGTTTCATATAAATATAAAAGTGTATTTGTAAACCTCCGTCGCTAGAAAGCCCTAAAAGCATCATAAAATATTGATGCAATAAATTTAATGGCTATTATTACTTTCGTTACGAATACACGCATATTGCATCTTGATGAGTATCTCAGTCGTATTTGCATGCAGCGTGGTTCAATACACTAAAATTCCTCTTTTATTGACTCTGCTGCTAATGTTTGCCAATACCTGTTGTCATATTTAGCTGCTTGTTCGAGTACCATATTCATGGGGCCCAGTTTTTCAATCCGATCTGGGTTCAGTCTGAAACTGAATTTTTATTATACAAACTATCTTTCCTGTTGGCACAAACGATTTCCCTTAACTTCGCCTTTTTACTCTCCTCAAAAAATATGTTGTCTACAAACATCACAATACATTACAGTATCTTAAAAGTAGTCACAATATCAGGTAGCATAAACAATTATCATGTATTGACACACAATACTCTTACATCGCAGGTCGATGTCAACGATGCCCCAGTTCTCATAACAACGCGTAAGAGAAGCCTCGCTATCAGAGGCTTCAAATACGATTTCAGTTTTTCCGTAGGAGATTATAGTTATAAAGTATGGTATAAAAAACAATAGCGGATCTCTCATTAGTCTCCTGCAGACGATGATACGAAATTAAAATTTACCATGTTTTACCGCTATACATGTGGATTTAGGTCTCAGAACCATCTAATGTCTGAGGACCAACCAATTTATGTGTAACTGATGCTCTCTCAAATTGAGAACTCGTGGATTTGGAGTCGACTTTACATTATTATACGACCGCACGGCCCTAATTAGCGCGCTGTCTAGACTGAGTGTTCTGCATAACAAAATTCGACTAAAACTAGAACTAGCAGTGAGTTCAATAATAAAGAATTTCCAAAGTCAATCGTTTAATCTATTGTATACAAACATCACTTACGTGTACTTTCAGAAGTTGCAAAATGGACAAATAAAACAAGCGCACAAAGTTTGATAAACACATTCAGTGGCATTTTCTTTCACCCGTTAAACTGATAATAAACAGGAAATCAAAGGCTACATCGTGTTTTGTGATCTGTTCAAGTCTCTCCCGGATGTAAACATAGGGCGTGTTCTTTGATTCAAATTTTTGGTTGGTTTCATACAATATACATGAACACGTACAATACGCGCACGGAATTATAAGCAAAGTGCAAATATGTTTCGAGTGTTTTGATCTCCAAAGTTAAATTGATATAACGAAATAAGAAGATAAGATAATTTTGCAAACCATACAAGAATTTGAAAAAAATTGACCAGCTGGGCGATGATATTTACATTGTTATATTTGTCATTTGAATACTCACACTACGCGTTCCGTGTATTGACGAATCGATACACTATGCCAGTTTGAATTTAAGAAATTCGTCTTCTGTGCGCAATTCGACCAGATAAAAAAGCGAATTATACAACTGATTATATTCAACTAATTTTAACATACGCAATTAGGGGCTTTAGGGCATGCGAAAACTGGCGTTTAAGGAAACAGATTTGATGAACACATCTTAAAAATTTCAATATAAATTAATAAGAGAAACATTCCCCAGGATCAGTGAACATTATATATGTTACTTGATTCTTCGTTGTAAAGCAAAATTTTGGTTCCAATCGTGCTACACTTCTGGGCCCGGTTGTTGTATTAAACCCGCTTAGCTTAAACGGTGGATAAATCCAAAACAGAAAGCAAGTCTTTCGTTTTATTCAACAAGCGAACGAAATGTTTTTAATTTTAATACAAAGATACTGTTTACAACTACATATTCAGTGCATAATACGCAAGTTGACTTCTTCAAGAGAGAGATGTAAGAGGTTATTTAAATTTGACTTATCCACCGTTTAAGGTATACGGGCTTGGTACAATTGACTCCAGCACAATAAACAATTTATTTCGCTCATGCATACCCATAAATTAGAAAAACCATATAAACAGTCTCTCAACGTAATATAGCTCAGGAAATAACATCAATATACAGCTTAGTACACCACACACTAAGAAAACGTCAGTTTGATTACTGCCTGTTCGTTGAACCACAACCGCAAAGTATCTAATTTCACTTTTAAGCCGTTAGGTCCGGAATATTATATAAAAGATCGAAGTTTATCGATTGATTTCCCAATGTGTATTCCTTTTATTCACCACCTACGCATTAAAGTCACACATTTATTTTGCATACGTATACAAATTAACGACCGTCGTTTGAATGAATCCATTGTCTTATTGTGGCTGAAATGTTTTTAATCAAATCGTTCATCGTTTAATGCATGCTTGAAGGCAAATCTTAAAGCACCTAATGGTCTCTTCAACGAGCTGACTAAGATCTCTTTCTCAGTAGTTGCATCAGCCGTTTAGCGGTGCTTTACACGTGACAAAAAGTGATCACTTTTCTAGCCTAACATTTCTCATGTTTGACCATACTATCTAACCACATTGTCAGATAATTTCAATTCTTTTAGGTCAAATACAGTAAGTTAAGTTACCTAAACTTTACAATTTAAAGCACAATTATCAATGAGCTTCACTCGTAATTAGGAAGTAATTAGCCCGACATAAATATTGTATATTTAAGTGATATATATATTCCATATATAACCCTCATTAAATTCATTTTTACTCTTCTTATATATTGACTTCCATCATCGTTTAAAACCTTAATTAAATTAGCTGTAGACTTCACTGGCGGATTTAGCCGTAGTCTTACCCCAACCTGTTACGGGATTTTGATCTAAACCCAAATACAACGTTCTTACATTGTGTATTTTCTCCCCTAACTCTTCTCCGGCTTACTCGATCAACCCGTAATATCAAACAATTCAATGGTACTGAAATCCTGTTGTCTAAACCTGTACTATCAATATGAAATCTCTAGGACTGCCTGAATATAGCCGGTCCCAACTATAGCCAAATGCAAACTGTTTGATCTATTGTATGCACAGTACTTACATTCTGCTGTTGCAAAGTGAGAAATTGAGAGAATTGCCCAAATTTCGATAAACGGTTTTATCACCATGATTCTCACCGTGTGATAGACGATATTGCAAGCGGAAAGTTAACTCTCCAGATGCCGTTTGATTGATATCCTCTTTTTTAACAACGGAGCATCAGCAGAATATAAACATCACATGGTATTTGCTCATGCAAATCGTGAGAGACTATATAGGGAAGCAAAATAACGGGACAATGAAGACAAATTGTCATGTAAAGTAGGCATAATCATAAATGGAAATCTAGCAATTTGAAAACTACAGAATGAGCCATTATTCTTGGCGTGTGATTGAAAAATGAAGATTCTTGCAGCATTTCAAATGTGAAATAATAGTGAATATATTAAGGTCTGTTCAACACGATCCACTTCTGATGTATGTTTTATAGTCTGTTGACTTGCAATGTATGTGGGCAGTAAATCAACATAAACCAACGCATGCAGTATAGTAGATTTATTAGTTAAAAATAGAAAACATTTTCCGTTTTTCTATACAGTTTAGCATACACCCGACTATTGTCTATTACAAATCCTATATTCTGATGGGCTACTCAAGCATTGTCTATTCGCGATGGTGCACGCTTGGGAAAAATTCGCTCGTGCGACCGTATAAAATTGAATTAATTCAATTATTTTTCGGTGTAATTGCGGTGTATTGATTATTTTCTCGAAATTAATATATCCAGGTACAGGGTGTGTACTAAAACAATTAGACAAATCGCCTTCGTTGTCTGTGAGCGAATAGTCAACTCAGGCTTCGCCTTCGGATTCGTTGTCTAATTGTTAGATAGAAACACGCGTGGGAGTTTAGAAGAACGAGAATGGGCGAGTTTTTCCATGACGTTATTTCGAGGTAAGTGTAGGTACGTGTAGGCACTTGTAGGTACGTGCATAAAACGAAACACTGGAAGCCCGTTAAAAAAAACTACACAAACAATTTTGACATCAATATTAGTAGCCACATAGTTGAGGTACTTATTAATTATATGTGCATGTTCGAGGATGCAATTATAATAAGATTTTTAATCATTAAGTGTTTGGCAATTAACGTTTTGAAATGATATCTTAATATTCGCCGTAAGTCGAAGACGGTGGGCCGCTGATTAAAAAATACTTACAAATTTCGCCACAATATCCTTGCCAAATTTTCTAAACAATGAAGCTAATTTTAAAGTATTACTTCATCTCGTTTCACTTCCTTGCTGCATCTTAGAAGCACTTCAATTTTTAATATTCCCACACCAGCTTAATTTAATCGAACTATTCGCCGCACCCAATCTATCCATACGCTTCCTTGGCTATATATTGACTGAAAAGGATTTATAAAAGGGCGTCAATATTGCAACGTTTGAAATTTATAGTAGCTATTTTTTACAAAGTCAAAGGGGCCGATCAGTGTCTTGATCATAGTATCGCTGTTGCAAGCAGTTTTAAAAATGTGATATTTCTAATCTTTTGGCCAGAATGTAACTTTTCGCTTGATACATTTTGGGCAAAAGATTAGAAACTGCCGTTTGTATCGCAGTTCGCAGATGCATTGTATAAAAAATAAAGCACTGCCCATTTACGGTTGAATATTGTAGAAAACTATACAGAAATACGAATTCACCTTTCATACGAGAATATTAGCATTTGAAACTGCTTCAAAATAATTCCGTGGGAATATTCAATTTGTCAAGAAATGCCAAGGGTTTAATCTCGATATGAAGCGAACTATATATTATACAGGTTCAAAAGGTCTTAATTTTGAGTGGAATTAAACACACTTCAAATTCAAGCCAGGAACTGTTGAAGGAAAAATGAGTCAACTATATATGTCTTCCGGCGGGATTGAGCCTACGCTTTTCCGATGCCAGTGCAGTTCTCTTGCCACTGAGCTACGGAGGTAGCTGACAAGAGCAAGCGTGGTTAATGTGTATAACAGTATAAGATGGTAATGCCGGGAATATGTGAGGGTCAAATAGGTTCACACTTGCTCTTGTCTTGTCAGCTACCTTTGCAGCTCAGTGGCAAGAGCATTGCACGGCATCGCAAAAGCGTAGATTTCTGCCGCAGCCGATAGTTGACTCATTTTTCATCAACTGTTCCTGGCTTGAAAGTTGAAATTCAAATGTGTATAATTCCACTCGAAATTAAGACCCTTTAAACCTCTAGAATTTACCTGCATTGAGTGAAGTGCCAAAAATCATAATTGATTTACCCTGAACTATAATAATTATAATAATAATTAATATATAGTAAAATTTATAATATTAATATTGTTACTATTATTAATGTTATTGCTATTAATATTACTTTGAATTTCATATTCTGCTGCAGTAATTTATTGCTGGGTTCGCACAACTTGGAAAGTATACCAAATTATTCAAATTCTTATAACCAAATCCTAAATAAAAATTTGAAATAGCCGGCAGTGGTCAACAGTTAACCTCTAGCTAGTTTGATATGGCTTTATTGTTGACGGACGGGGTGTTTAACATATCGGTGGAATGTTGCAGTCGTATGCTGATTTTTTAGAAATGGAAATCGTTTAAAAAGGAAATGTTGTCGTCATAATTAAAAATGCGGAAGCCGATAATGCATTTTTTTCAAGATTAGCTTATTCCAGTTGACGTTGGTAATATCTGTTGGCGTAAAATAACGAAAAAGAGGCAACAATAGTATAATCTTTTTGACTCGCACAACTGCATTATTTCTATTTCGTTTATAACTTAATATAAAAGAGATTTTATACAAATTCATTAATTCGATTCAATTATATTATCACTATACACACCTTCGCTTGTTAAATTCGGGGGAAATATCCGTGTTTCTACACAGTTTTGAAACACGCACTCGACCAATCAGCACGCACGTACTGTGTTTGTACAGTATACTCGGTTGGAACTATGTTAACCGCGTTGAGCCCGTTGTTGAATCTTAGTCGAATTCGGTCTGACAGACATTTCTTAAGAGGTTTTCGATTTGATTACTGTTGTCGTTCTCAGCAGTTCGCCGAACGGCAACCGCGATTGTAATTTTCTCTTGCGCTCGTCTGCGGTTTCTATCGGTCGACCGCAACCGCAGTGTTAGGTTATTTCTGGACAGATAAGATAAAACTCTGGCGTGCAACATCATCTACTTTCCACTAAGGACGTATAAACATTAATTTTGCTACTATACCATAAGATCATAAATTATATACATTAATAGTTCACGTATTTTTAATTTTTTTGAAAGCAGAATTTTTTTGGTCAGCTTTTGCGGATTTGGAAACGTAATTTTGTATGAAAACGATTCGTTGACGTTGCATTTGAAATATGAGGCAATCCTCTCATGTTTTCCTATACGTGGGGACACTTGAAAAGGCAACGAATTAAATGGCATCCGCCATCCGGCCTACGTGCGAACGAACAAAATTATGAAAATGAAAGGTAAACACACTGATTGAATATATTTTCCGCTATTCTTAATTTCTTCGTTCAATTTTTTTTTAATTTTTACTATTTACACGGAACAATGTCATGCACTTATATTCAGTGCTTATCGCGACAGAACACCTCCATCACATAATATATAGATGCATTTATTTTCAAAATAATAAATACTGATATTTGTATCAGCAATTATTAATTAGCTATACTTAATCATGCCTAACTTAAAAAAACACTAACAAGGATGTCGGATAATTCTTCATAATTTACATCAAAATGTATTGTTGTTAATTTATCATGCTTGTGAGGTATTATAATGTCGGTACATGCACGTAGCTATCATGAATGCTTTCGTATTTGTCTGGACCGGATAAACATTAGTTATAAAGAAAACGTTGCATATTTACTTAAATATACATTTTTTCTACAATTTTTGAAGCATTTAAATGATCGCAAAAATCGACTTCCTTGCTGTGTCTGACGGCGAGCGAGACGAATCCATGAACATGGAGCCGTTTGCTATGGCGTTCATATATACAAGGGTGTCTTCGATGGACTCGTAAAAACGCTGAAGCCAAAGTTAAAAGAACCTTTCATGTGAAGTAGTTGTAAAAGGGGAACTATTTTCAAAAGGTAAGTGTCTAAACTGCGTAATTCCTGTTTTAGGTGAATGGTTTAAGAGTTAAGAATGCGGACTTGCCAATGGCTATTTCCGGCACTTTGAGAGTTGTGAATTAAGTAAATATAACCAGGAGTTTAAGTCTTGTGAGCGTGTAATTTGCCACGCTCGTTGCTGGTTAAAAGTGCACGAGCAGGCAGTCCAGGTATATATATGTCAATGGTGTGGCCAGCACATACTGATAGTATGTCTTCCCTTAAATAAAAATCATCCAAGTGGCCAAGAGAAATGTGGCCTTGCTCATGCAAATATGATAATGGCACTTTTAAAATTTTTGTAAACTTCCTTGGGGCAGAAGAGAGGCAGATTAGGAAGGCATGTGTAACAAAATTGTTGGCCATTCCACATGAAACATAAATATTTTCGATTTGTGGGATTAATAGCAAACGAATAATATGCCTCCTTAATGTCGATAGAAGCCATGAAACAGTCTTGTTCCATGAGATTTATAACTGTATAAAGAGAATCCATTTTGAAATGGTGATTCATTAAATTGTTTAAGGTTGAGAATAAGTCGATTGAAGCCATCTTTTTGGGATGTAAAAATACTCCAGATATAATCTGACCTAACTTTGGCTCAGCAGGCTCAATTATGCTTTTATTTAGTAAAGAAATTATTTCCTGGCCTAACAGTTCATTGTGGATGTTATCCCTTTTTGAATGTTTCATCATATGCTGAACTGGTGTTTCATTACATTCAATCTCAATATCAGCTATCAAGTGTTTGTCATTAGTTAGTTTGGCCCATTCAGACCAATAATGTGATGCTTGCCCACCTACAAATAGCTCACACCACGCCTGCAAAAATTGTTTCAATATAGGAATAAACAAAGAAAATGAACGTACATTATTTTTTACTTCTTGAAGACCTTTTATGATCTCATCCCGGATGCCGGTGGCTGTCTTTTCTTTTTGTTGTTGGGGTAGCCCTTGGACAAAAAAGGTTTCCCCTTGTAATTACGGGTGTTCTGATTTGGCGGATAAGTTGTCTTTTTATACTCATATGGTTTTGTTCTATAGTTAGCAAAACGCTTTCTGGTTGGAATTGCAATGGAATTACCAATGGCATCAGTCTCCTTGGCCTCCTTCAACAGTTTTGGAAGGTCTGAGCCAAATAGAAGGGGGCCATTGGGTATTTCTTTGGTACAAATTGTGGCAAACTCTCTCTTTAAAGCAGGCCTGATTTGTTCTCGTCTGAGACGTGATAGATCACTACTCATATGACCAAGCAATGCCATGGAATCAACAAAACGAGATGCCAGTTTCTTACTGGCCTCGTCCTTTGTTTGGGGCAACAAATCATTCACAATTTGCAATATCACCACAGCCACTTTCCGAGCTGATTGTTGAATATTTGACAACTGCAAATCAGTTTTTCTTCGAGAGGAATTCAATTGGTCCCAAATTTCGGGATTTACACGAACTGGGAGTAGTTCTGAACAATTCTCTGGTGTCTCATAACGCTCTGTGAGCAGTTTTATTTTCTCAGGAGGCAAATCGTTTATCAGTGATGTCTGCCAACTGTTTTGTGACCGGTGGTCCAATAGCCTCATTCTTTTCAAGCATATCAGCTAGCTCAGTGAGGAATTCGTGTTCAATTTCATCCGGTGGACTTTTTCTTACTGTGGCCGTGCCAGTAAGTAGTTCTAGATCTTTCTCATCTTCACTTGGGTGAAGACTGAGCTCATCCATTTGACGACGCCGTTTGGGTGGTCTATCGTCGGCATCAACTTGACTTGCAAGCTCGTCAACATCGTCCTGTTCAAAAACATGGTCTTGCGTGCTTCCCGTTTGAGATGAGCTCTCGCCCAGTGGGCGCTCATCGTTTAAGATGCGCGGAGGCATATTTTTACACAAAGTGGAAAGTAGACTTGCTACTTGTCCCATACTTTCTTGGATATTCAAGAGAATATCAGTTTTAATACCCGCATTGTCAGTATTTCGCGTTTCACGGGTCGGTTACCCGACGGCATGTTCGTCAACGCCTTCATTTATTGTTGGAATTTCCATAATTTCATTCGTTGAAACTTGCCTAAAACCAGCAAACTACATTAATAATTTAAAAACTTACCATTCCTGAAAAGGATAGAACTGAAATGTGAAAATATATGGAGGATTACGGTGGATTTAAAATAGAAAATTTATTTTACCTTGTGTACTTCTTGGCAAAGACGCTAGCACTGATTGGCGATGCACGCATGCGCATCTCATGTGACTCCGTAGTGACGTAGGCTGATGACAAGATAGAATTGAAAACAGAGAGAACAAATTCACTGAGAATTATCAAAGAAAACCTTTATTCAAGACTATGACTAATTAGAAAGAAATGCATTGCAGAAAAAGTTATAAATTGTAGTAAAAACAACATACAACTTAACTTTTATTTCAACTAACCTCTTCCTCGTATTGGCCGCCATATTGGAAGCGATGTATCGGTGGATTGTTGTAGTTATAATGATGTTTGTCCCCGAGCCGGTGCGGAGCACCGTGTGAGGGTACTAATTCCACCCGGAGATTAGGAATTACACCCGGGTATTGTGACAAAACATAGCGGGATCCAAAGTTATCAAAATTCTATGTCATGGTCGTTGAATGGTTTTGTTAGTATAATCTTTCTGTTTTCAAAGCCATGGATTGAGGGTGGTAGGCAGTAGATTGCAAAATCTTCTTATAATTATTACAATAAGACAGAGCATGCATCTTTTCTAATAAAGAAATAGCCGAAAACATTTTCTGATGCAGAAAAGCATCAGGCAGAAAAACGTGTTGCTGATTAGTTATGGTTACATGCGTGTGAGTTTGAAAGTACCCGAAATATATTCAGTGGGGAAACGAGACCATACGTAGGGTGAGTTATTTCGGGGTCACCCAGACTCCCGCAAATATGTTTATAGCTGCAAGTATATAAACACAAGAAGGAAACTTGGATTCCTATTCCTTTTATAACTTAACAAAAGAGATTTTATAAAAATTCATTAAATCGATTCAATTACAAATTCTCATAATTAACAGCGCTTCGCTGGTCAAATTCGGCGGGAAAATATCCGTGTTTCTGATACAGTTGTGAAATACGCTTTGGGAGCGAATAGCACGCGCGTACTATTAATTTTATATTATTATCATTCAATTTGATGCTATATACTGTCTGTGCTGTTATAAGATGGAGCACAAGAATTCTACTATTCTCAAATAATCCCCGAGCGGACGCGGAGCGCCTGCGAGGGTACTAATTCCGCTCGGAGATTAGGAATTACACCCGAAACCCGGGAGAACATAGCTGAATCCAAAGTTGTCCAAATTCTATGTCATGGACGGTGGACGTTGGGGGGTTTTGTAAGCAAGCACATGCGCGAGTAAAGACTGTTAATCAACAAACGTTACGATTGGCTAAAAATAGAAAGTTTGTATTTCAATGAGAACGTAAGTAATTTAACTGTCATTCGTAAACCTTTTTGTAAAAGCGTTTCATAAACTTTGTGCAAAATAAAGCGAGAAGAAACAAGATATATGAAGCAAAAAAGAACATGGACATGCACAGTTGAAGACAAAGTGGTGTAAGAGAAATAATTCATAATCTGCAAGCTTATAAGTGTTTTCAACAGGTACGTGTTTACTTTGTTTATTTCGTATTTGTTTCACGATAAGGATGAGTTGTATTTGTATAATTATGAGTCGTATTTGTTTTGCGATAAGGATGAGTTGTACAAGTTATCTTATATGCCGATGATGCTGTAATGTATTTGCTGATAAGGACAACTGGTTTTTGGATAATAATCGGATCAATTTTAAAAACCGAAAATAGAATGTGTTTTATTTGGGACTCCCCAAAAAAACCTCCCGAATAGCGAATTTCGAGATAAAAATTAACGGAACTCAAATAACGGAATCAAATACTTACGAGCACCTTGGCGTTACAATGGACACTGAACTACTCGGAGCATCTGAACAAAATATTGAAAAAAGCTGCATCAAGGGTTCGTTTGTTATCTCGGATACGGTACAACATTGATCCACATACCGCCGAAACAATTTAGAAGATGATGATTTTACCTGTGATGGCTAATTGTAGTAATGTCTTTATTGATTTGCCGAATTGTCGCAAACGGAAGTTGGAAGATAGCCAGAATAGGGCAATGCAGGTTGTTTTCGGCCCTTCCAATTCATTAAAATGGCCAAGTATAAATGAAATTAGAAATAGGAGATGTGTTCATGAGGTGTTTAAGTGCCTTCATATACAGGCTTGCACCTATGTCCCTTCAGAAGAGTTTTGCGAGAGTAATTCATTCCAAAAACACCCGTGGAAACAATGTGAACCTGAGCCTGCCAAAGGTAAAGACCGAAGCAGGAAGGAAACGTTTTGCATATCAAGGCGCAATCATTTTTAATAAACTTCCTAATGACTTAAAGATTGAACAGTCAATATTACGTTTTAAGGTGGCTCGATACAGTTTTCAAAAATTCCATCGTTCATCACTTTCACACACACGTTCAAACAACGCATTTTACGATTCATTCTAGAGATATTGGGGTTTTTATAATTTTGATGTTTCTACTTTTAAATAGTATTGGTTGTAGTAACATATCGTCCGTTGCTATGGCGACATACGTGAACAAAATTCACTCCAAAATGACGAATTGCCTCGGATAGTTGGAAAAGAAGCACGGTGATAGCAAAATATAAAAAAAAATTATAATTGCAAAAAAAATTACCGAAAAAAATATCATTTTTTCATTTTTCAAAAATGTGGCATTATAGAATTTTTTTATATTTTGCTAATTGTTAGTTTTTCTTCCAAGTAAAATAATGCACAAAAAAAATTGGAGGTCACCGTGCTTCTTTTCCAACTATCCGAAGCAATTGGTCATTTTGGAGGGAATTTTGTACACGTATGTCGCCATAGCAACGGACGATCTGTTAATAAAACTTATACGATTCAAAATTAGAGACATCAAAATATATAAAACCCCCAATATCTCTAGAATAAATCATAAAAATGCGTTGTTTGAACGTGTCAAAGTGATGAACAATGGAATTCTTGAAAACTGTATCGAGCCACCTTAAGAACACATGCAATAGCATTAACTTAGATTTTTAACTTCTTTGGGACCTGTTATATTATAGGTATTTTATCTATAGATTTTATTCATTATAGCATCTTTTTTTAAATTTAATCTTACTTGCATGGTTATAGGTGTTTGCGTTTGTATACGTATGCGTGACTTTAATGCGTAGGTGGTGTCTGGTGAATAAAAGGATTACACATTGGGAAATGAATCGATAAACTTCGATCTTTTATATAATATTCTGGACCTAACGGCTTATAAGTGAAGTTAGATAGCTCACGGTTGTGGTTCAACGAACAGGCATTAATCAAACTGATGTTTTCTTAGTGTGTGGTGTAGCTATTAAGCTGTATATTGATGTTATTTCCTGCATGAGCTATATTATGTTAAGAGACTGTTTATATGGTTTCTAATTTAGGGGTTTGCATGAGAGAAATAAATTGTTCATTGTGCAGGAGCCAAATGTATCAAGCCCGTTTAGCTTAAACGGCGGGTAAGTCAAATTTAACCCTTTTACATCTCTTTTGAATGAGTCAACTTGCATATTATGCACTGAATATGTAGTTGTAAACAGTATCTTTGTATTAAGGTTGAAAACATTTAGTTCGCTTGTTGAATAAAACGAAAGACTTGCTTTCTGTTTGGACTTATCCACCGTTTAAGCTAAACGGGCTTAATACAACAACCGGCCCAAGAAGTGCAGCTCGATTGGAACCAAAATTTTGCTTTACGACGAAGAATCAAATAACATAAATAATGTTCACTGATCCTGGGGAATGTTTCCCCTACTAATTTATATTGAAATTTGTAAGATATGTGTTAATCAAATCTGTTTCCTTAAACGCAAGTTTTCGCACGTGTAATTTTAACATGCAATTAGGGGTTTTAGGACATAATGTAATCAGTTGTAATTCGCTTTTTTTATCTTGTCGAATTGCACCAGAAGACGAATTTCTTAAATTCAAACTGGCATAGTGTATCAATTCGTCAATACACGGAACTCGTAGTGTGAGTATTCAAATCACAAATATAACAATGTAAATATCATCGCCCAGAAGGTCAATTTTTTCAAATTATTTTATGGTTTGCAAAATTATCTGATCTTCTTATTTCTGTATCTCAATTTAACTTTGGAGATCAAAACACTCGAAACATATTTGCACTTAGCTTATAATTCCGTGCACGTATTGTACGTGATCATGTATATTGTATCAAACCCACCAAAAATTTGCATCAAAGAACACGCCCTATGTTTACATCCGGGCGAGACTTGAACAGATCACAAAACACGATGTCGCGTTTGATTTCCTTTTCATTATCAAATATAACGGGAGAAGGAAAATGCCTCTGAATGTGTTTATCAAACTTTGTGCGTTTGTTTTATTTGTCCACTTTGCAACTTCTGAAAGTACACGTAAGTGATGTTTGCATACAATAGATTAAACGATTGACTTTGCAAATTCTTTATTTTTGAACTTACTGCTAGTTGTAGTTTTTGTCGAATTTTGTTATGCAGAGCAGTCAAACTAGACAGCGCTAATTAGGGCCGTGCGGTCGTATAATAATGTAAAGTCGACTCCAGATCCACGAGTTCTCAATTCGAGAGAGCATCAGTTACACATAAATTGGTGGGTCCTCAGACATTATAGATGGTTCTGAGACCTAAATCCACATGTATAGCGGTAAAACATGGTAAATTTTAATTTCGTATCATCGTCTGCAGGAGACTAACGAGCCCCGCTATTGTTTTCTATACCATACTTTATAACTACTGTATAATCTCGTAAGCAAAAACCGAAATCCTATTTGAATTCGGCATCGTTGACATCGTCCTGCGATGTAAGAGTATTGTGTGTCAATACATGATAATTGTTTATGCTACCTGATATTGTGACTACTTTAGGATACTGCAATGTATTGTGATGTTTGTAGACAACATATTTTTTGTGAAAAGTAAACTAATTAGCGGAGTTAAGGAAAATCGGGGTTAAGTTAAAATGCGGAACGGATATGGCGTTAAAATACGGAACGGATATGGGGTTAAAATGCGGAACGGATATGGGGTTAAAATGCGGAACGGATATGGGGTTAAAATGCGGAACGGATTTGGGGAAAAAATGCGGAACGGATATGGGGATAAAATGCGGAACGGATATGGGAATAAAATGCGGAACGGATATGGGAATAAAATGCGGAACGGATATGGGAATAAAATGCGGAACGGATACGGGGTTAAAATGTGGAACGGATATGGGAATAAAATGCGGAACAGATATGGGGATAAAATACGAAACGGATAGGGGGATAAAATGCGGTACGGATATTGGGAAACAGGATAGAGATAAATTACTGCTTAGAACATCTATGGAACATCTTAGAACATCTTTTTTATTTCAATTATAAAAAGAATATAAATATGAATTACTTTCAGCAATCCCTCTCACATTTCTGCAATCACTTCACAAAAACTATTATTCTCATAAGGCAGTTCAAGTTAGAATACACGCGACACTCATGATGTCGCAAATTCGAAACAAAACACAACGAAAAATATTGATTATCCAGGAGAATTCGTCAATCCTAATAATGTTAAAACCGCATACCAAACTGCTTCAAATATGTGATGTGCTCAGGCAATAGATGTGGTGCAAGCGCTGGTGGTAACTGGACTATGCCTAGTACAAAGCACGGCTGTTTCATTCTTATACAGCTGAGTTGGGGGTAAAATAGACGTTTCCTTTTCGTTTGCGGGAAATTATGGTTCCCATTTCACTCTTTATCCGTTCCGCATTTTATTCCCATATCCGTTCCGCATTTCAACCCCATATCCGTTCCGCATTTTAACCCCATATCAATTCCGCATTTTAACCCCATATCCGTTTCCGTTGCGTCGATCCGTTCCGCATTCGCATCCGCATTTTAACCCAACCTAGGAAAATCGTTTGTGCCAACAGGATACATAATTGGTATAATAAAAATTCAGTTCCAGACTGAATCCGGATCGGATTGAAAAACTGGGCCAAGTGCATGGTAGTCGAACAAGCAGCTAAATATGACGACAGGTATTGGCAAACATTAGCCGTCGAGGCAATAAAAGATGGATTTTTGTGTATTGAACCAGGCTGCATGCAAATACGACTGAGATAATCATCAAGATGCAATATGCATGTATTCGTAACGAAAGTAATAATAGCCACGAAACTTATTGCATCGATATTTTATCATGCTTTTAGGGATTTTTAGCGACGGAGGTTTAGTAGTACACTTTTATATTTATATGAAACGAAAATGCCATTTGCTGTATAGAGGCTACACACACATTACAAGGTTCGTAATAATATTATGCCCAAATTTTAAAACGTTAGCGAAACACACAGTGATATTGGTATTGAAGTGTAAATTTCCGTATGCAAACACTGCCTGATATTGCCAGGTCATGCATTACAAACATGCTTAATGTCAATAGCGAGTTAGGAAAATTTATTTATCTTGAAAGAAGATGAAATCACTGTGTGCATGGTGTTATGTATTCCCTTCTATTGCTAAAGGCTAAAAATATAATCTGAAAATCTGTGATCGCCGTGTTTTTAAGTTATATAAAAAGCTTCCCACCAACCTGAAAATACAATATTTAATTCACAATTAAGCAAGAAAGACGTCAATGATAATAATGATAATGAAAACTTTATTTCGCTGTCAACTGAAAGGCGGGAGATTCCACTTAATATAAGGATACTTCTAATATGCAATATACCTAGATAACAAATGAAGTTTAAAATTTTTGGCTATATTCCCATAAACTAGAGTCCAATAATATTCGTCGTATAGAATGTCCTTACGTTACACATAATTTATATCTATGCATATACTTCTGTCACCTATATACGTATGTCGTCTCTGAACGCATTTTGCATGGGCGTATCATCTCATGGGCGCATTTACTAGCTTGGAAAAATAAATTATTTCCAATATCTTATAGGGCCTGATAACACTGTAAATGTTTCACATAATATACTAGAAAATTAATATACATGCATGCATGCAGCACCCTTCGCCATTTTCCACCAAGAAAATAATCTCCTGCATGGGCGTAGATTAGCCAAACAAAATATAATTTTATATTAGGGCAATTTATAAGGGGCAAAATAAAGACGCAAGCTGGATAAACAGTTAGCCGATCATTTCTTCGCGTCCTAATTCCATATTAAGTGTTGTTGCCACTCCACGTATCTCTTGTTTTTGCTGGAGTTGTAAAGAATCCATGCATGGTGTCAGCTTGCTTGTATTTTCCGTTCGATTCTGATTTCTGACTTTTTGGCCGTGCTCACACATGCGTTGTTTTTTTTCTCGCGACTTGGATACGACGCGTTTTATTTAGAAGCCAACAAGAATTTTGTATCGTTACGACGAGTTCAAATAAGTCGCAAATAAGTCGCGACTTATTTTTCCACGTATAAATGGCCCGATTATGGAATGCCGGACTCATGGCAGGGCGTCGATAGCTAATATTTTTATCATTTGGTATAAAATATAGTCAAAACATTGAAGGTGATGTCACCCGTTTTTTACACGCTCGTTTATGGACCCTACCAGCTTAGGTAACTGTAGAAATTTCAACATTTGAGGCTTTAGGTTAAAGCCTTTCATAGCCCAACATGCATGACTTTGGAAAACGACTCATCCAGGTCATAATTTTATATTATTACATAAATAAACTGCATACTTCTTCATACAGCAAACACAGAATATTATAAACAACTACATGATATAATATAGACGCGTACCAACTTAAAACATTTCAAATCTTTATATAGAGCGTAAATTGTTCCTTTCAATGCGCTTCAGCTTTAAACTTGAAGAGCAACCCTTTTTGTTTCTTATATAAATGTTTCTTGATGATTTTCATTGGTTCGGTTATTATTTTTCCCATATTATTTGGTGTATCTTATGAAAAAATTTAAAAAAAAGTGTGCTAATTGCAGTTGAAATACAAATTTCAGACTCAGCCAATCAGGAAGTTGCTGATTGATGGTTTACACCCATTTAAATTTCGCCCATGCGCATACCTAACAAAAACATCCAACGTCTATGACATAGAATTTTGGCAACTATGAATTCCGCTATGTTCTGTCACAATACCCAAGTGTAATTCCTAAACTCCAGGCGCTCAGGGATTACCATGGATCCCCCTGCCTCTTAACCGTTCTTTTTTAGATTTAATAAATTTGCTTTCTTGACACCTTTGTAAAACTTTGCACATCAATTATTGTGATACAGCGACTTCTGAGCCATGTCTAGCTTATAAACATCGTTTTATACGATGGATAAATGGTAGACCTATACATTAAAGGCCAGTTTACACGAGCATTTTTTCCGTGGCAATTTTTCTGTGACAAATGTATTTGATCGTGTAGATGAGATAACAAATAATTGTCGATCGCTGTTTGCGATGCATATGTTGTGGCCACCATCTTTGCTTTATTTCGAGTTCATAGCAGAGGCCGGGAAAGTCGAAATCATGTGGCTTGACATGCGGCGACCGAATGGACCGACGCCACATTTTCTGTGACGAGTAATCTACACGAGCAATTTTTCGTATGTGACAACTTTTTTTTGTCATATAAAAGCTAACACTCCAGCTTTTCAGCAAATGTATTTGCCACACAAAAATTGTCCAATTTCGCTTGTCTACACGAGCAAAAAAATTGCCACATACAGTAATTGAAAAATAAAAGTTGCTCGTGTAAACCGGCCTTAAACTTCAGTGGTTCTTCTACATAGCTATATGGTAATTAAGCGAAGAAATGATTCGGAAAATTTTGTTTTTACTCTGATTTTTTTTTCATTCGAGTGAATACTCATGTATGAGTGCCCTCTGCCTTTTTACTCGTTCACATCTCTCAAAAGGAGAAAAACGCAGCGAAAATTGCAAGTTTAAACGGACCATAAGAAAGAGAGAAGAAGGAAAGAATAAAAACTAAATAAGATTTCGCTGATTTGAACCCGGCCGACCTTTAGTTATTCCCTTAAAAACAGGCTAGGTCATTGGTGATGGTGACTCAAACTAAGAGGCTGTTTATCGACCAAAGAAGCACATGCTATTGTTGTAGTGATTATACGACTGCCAGGATTATGTTATCTGCTCATTTCAATACCTCGAAATTATCTCACGCTTCGTTCAATCTCCGGTAATTGGGCTCATGTAAAAAGCCCAGCATGTGATTGTGATAATTATAATTTACAGTAAACGAAATCCGGTTACGAGGACCATCAAGTTTAAATGGTACTGGCCGACTCGAAGTGTTCTACGGAGGACAATGGGGAACAGTCTGTGATGATGGATGGGATATAAATGATGCTCAAGTAGCATGTCGTCAACTTGGTTTCCCTGGTGCTCGTCAAGCTCTTCAAGGAGGAGGTGTTCCTGCTGGGTTAGGACGGGTTTGGTTAGACGAAGTTGGTTGTACTGGTACAGAGTTAAACCTTTCAAATTGTTCACATGATGGTTTGGGAACCAATGACTGTGGACATTCTGAGGATGCTGGAGTAGTATGTTCATCCGAAGGTAGCTAAATCTGCAACAAGGCTTTTGACTGGCATTTTGTGATACATTCAATAATTATTGGATAAAGTTGAGCGTGGTATTAAGAATTATCAAGGCAGAGTTTGCGTTATCGCCCGAGGTCGTATAGGCTGAGGAAGATAACGTCAACCGAGCATTGATCATTGGTTGTTCTCAATATTTACGCGAAAATCGAATTTAATAATTATTTTATTATTCACCTTAACCATATTTTCAAGCTTCGATGTAGAGTAGTTTCAAGAGCAGTAGTTTGTGCAATTTGACGTCGAATTTGGCTAACCAATGAAAAGGGAGATTGTGTATACAGCAGTAATGAATAATTAATAAAACTTAGTGTATTATAATTATTATATTATATTCCATTCCCCGTTCATGATTGTTTAGTATCACTGCATCAACAGGATCAACTCGAATTGTCTGAATGTTTCCAATTTCAGACGAAAACATGTTCTTTCTGTCTCAGTTCGAAGAATCGTTAAATTTAGATATTCCAGTCAACTCAAATAAGGCCGGGACAAAAACAATATTCTGGGTCAAAGCTTTTTTCATTGCGAGATCCAGCAAATATGCACACTCGATCTTAATGCAGGAAAAAGATAGACATTAATGCATGGCCTCCAGGCGGGCTGTAGTATAATGTCATAATATAATTAAAAAAATTAAATCGTTGCTTCTTTTTAAGGAAATATAACAAGCCGAATTTTCCGTTCATGATAATCATATTATTTTATTCAATAATTTGGGGCATTAAAATTTTTATAAATTTATCAGTACATAATATGCACTGTATTACTTTTTATAGAAGTTGAACCTTGTTCGTTAGGATTGCACAACTGTCACAATAATGCTCAATGTATTAGCGCTAATTGGTGGTTTACATGTAAATGCAATAAAGGTTTTACTGGAAACGGCGTTAATTGTAGTGGTAAGTAGTATCTTCGTCGTCTTGTTCACTTTTTCTGCTACAATGGCTGCCTGTACAGAACAATCAAATTCTGAAGAAACGACATTGCGATTGGACACTTATGACTCTTAATGTTCTTCTAGACCTCGATGAATGCTCGACATTTGATAACTGCCACCAAAATGCTTTTTGCAACAACACAATTGGTTCTTTTCATTGCACATGCAACGATGGATATACAGGAAATGGAACTTTTTGTCAAGGTATCTTACTGGCTTTGAATTAGCCTGCATGTGTTGCACAAAAAACACTTGAAAAAATTATAATGATTTGTTGCTATATGAATAGCAGGTATATTCCTAACGCTGAGACCTTAGTTAAAAAAGGCCGGCTAATAAAATAGCGTGAAATGACTACCTCACACTGAAGTGGGAGATTTAAGTTAACTTAGATAAGTTATAGTTACTGTATAATTCTATTTAGTTTATTATTATTTTGGAAAAAAAAACAATGATCGATGGTACAGAATCACAAGCATATATCAACGGGACATGCAGGCATGATTTTTGAAAAAAAAAATGAAGCGTTGTATAATTATGCGTTGATTGCAATTTGAATTTAAAATCGTTTTAGATATTGATGAATGTTTACAATCAACGGACAACTGTATGGCAAACTATAATTGCACCAACACTGATGGATCTTATCTATGTACCTCTGATAACCAACATGCCACGAATGGATCTGATTGTAAGTAAAATAACTCAATTAATGGCCCCTTTTTGCATATAACTTGACTGTTCTTATACGCATGTCGCAGACCGTGCTTGAATTAATCAGCTTCAGGTGTTCACACGGTAAAAATGGATGAAAAATTGACCAGTTTTTCCTGTACACACGAGGAAAACGGACGATTTCGAGCACGTCCCAAATTCATCCTGTTCAATGTAAAAAAGTGAACCTAATTGCTAAACAATACTAACTAAAGATTTCCATAGCCATGCGTAGGTGGAATTTCGTTTTAAAACTAATCGTCATAATATTTGTTTACATTTTGCATAAAAGATCCCTAGACAACAATGCATGTAAATGCAGAATGGCAGACTCAAGATGTTGGCTGGCGGGTCAGATGAGCGACAAGTGTACAAATCTGTAAATTTATCTTACCTAATTCTATTTCTCACATATCATGCACCCTCAAAAAACCCCAACCCACATAAATTTTCCAACAATCATGTTACCATCCCTACGCCTAACTAATATCGTTTAACAGAGGCGAGGGGTTGCTGCATGCATGTATTTCAAGAAATACATGTATGCAGAAACCCCTCGCCTCGGTTGAACGAAATTAGTTAAGCGTAGGGATGGTAACATGAATTGTTAGAAAATTTATGTGCGTTGGGGGTTTTCGAGGGTACATGGTATGTGAGAAATAGAAATTGAGAAAAGTAAGAGTATGGAAATGTTTTTCTGCACGTGGAAACACTGTAGTTATAGCAACTCGCAAGAGCCGTATATTAAAGTTTACCCTCATATTTTTGTGGAAAAAAATGTCAAAAATACGACAAGATTCTTGCCTTTTCCTGGAAGTTAAGTTACTCATCTACAGTCAGTGTTATGGTAAATTATTTTAATTGTTAAAAACCACGAAATATAATATCAGACGTCTTATACAACTTCCGAAGTTTTTTGTTACGCTTCGACTGGTTTTTGCACGGGAATGTCTTGATTTTCTTTTCTTTTTGTCATTATGAAAACGGAGTTTATAAATGAAATCAAAATGACTTTTATCACATAACACAATAATATGTTGGGGAAACAACACCCAGTGAAATCTGCAAAAATATAAAAATGTGATCAGTCCACCCTATGCGCTAAAATCTTTGTCAAAGAACGGGAAACAAATTGTAGTATTTTAAGAACAGGTATAAAAACCTAGCTTTACTTATTATCGCGTTTTGTCAACAAACTACGATACAATGTGTCTGCTAAACTCTTTCCAGTTTTTGCTCGTCAAAGTCCATCCCTTCCCTATCAATCTGGTAATGCATATTTAAATTACCGAAAGGAGTTCTTCATGTCCCAACATGCATTGCACCCTTGACAGTTGGGGAACTAGAACTCATTTCTGCGCCTTCAATTTCCATAATCATGGAAATTCAAAATTTATTGCCATTTCAGCTTGCACGAATCCTAAAGCATTAGGAATGGAAAGTGGAAAGATCCCAGACTCACAAATAACTGCATCGTCGGAATGGGATCACTTACACGGCGCAACCAATGCGCGGTTAAATTCCGCTAAGAATTCTGGATCATGGTCATCAAGATTAAATAACCAAAACCAATGGCTTCAGGTTGACTTCAAATTCCGCGCGACAATTACCGATATTTTGACTCAAGGCCGTGGCATTAAGCACAACCAGTGGGTACGAAGCTATACGGTTTCATACTCTGATGATGGTCATAGATTCAAACTCTACCAAAGAAGCGGGCAAGATAAGGTACAATTATTTTGAATATATTGCCAGGGGCGTGCCGAGCGTAGGAGAGGGGTATCAGTGTAAATTAATACGGAGTTGACGGTTTTAAAACAAAAGTGGTCGACCGCTGATAGATAAAATTACTAAGGTAGATGACCACTGTAGTACATTTATGTTAATTTTTATCCCTCCATAAGCAAAATTGTGAGAATTCGTGGAAAAGTGAAATAGAAATAGTGGAATTAATTAGAAAATTCTTGGAGACACAACACCCCAATTTGAAAGACATCGGTACTTCACTGTAAATATTCCAGATACACTATTTTCCTCAGAAGTAAGTAAATTAAGGCCTCGTGCGCCATTATCCTGTCACAATTGTGAGAGGATAATTGGTTGGAATGGTCGAGGCGATCTCTTTAAAATGAAATTGTATACGGAATGCACTGATTTTCTTAATTCTGTATGTTTTAGGTATTCGCAGCGAACGTTGACGTTAAAAGCATTGTTAAAAACACACTCCACCCTGTTATTGTCGCTCGTTTCATCCGAATCAATCCTAAAACATGGCATGGTCATATTTCCATGCGAGTTGAATTCATTGGATGCTTTAAAGGTATAAATTTGACATGCAATCAATCCTACAAACGCTTCAAGCTAAAAAGGCAATTGCATAGCTAAATGCATGGATGTAAAAAGTCTCCATACGCGACCTATAGGAGCTTCATATTCTAGATTAGACCTAATCACCAAAAATGCACAGTACTTTGCTTTATCGCGTTTTGATACAACCAATTTTTAAACAACTAAAAGACCTAACTATATAACCACCTGTCTCGATTAGCCCTTAAGGTTACTTATAGGTGGTTATGCACATAATACTACCGTTATAAAAAAGCTTATTAATTTTGTAGAAAATTGTTGTATCTTTCGTGTGCAAAATATATTCTATTCTATTCTATTCTATTCTAACTGTTATTCTGTGTAAAATAAAATTCCGCATGTTTCAAAAGATAGATAATCAGTTTTAATGCGCAAAAAATTTTTATTTGTTTACAAAAACTTGCATATATTATATATATTGGACACATGCTATTTTCCAGGCCAACCATGTGCAGCAGAACCATGCCTTCATGAGGGAAATTGTGATAACGTTGGCGGGAAAGTTGTGTGCTCGTGTCTTGCCGGGTATTATGGGAATAGATGTGAACAAAAAGGTACCAAGATGTATATATAATATTATAGTAATTCTAGTTCCCCACATTCACGGTATTTGGCCATTCACGCGAAGTTGTGGTGGTGGAATGGTGATAGTGAGGCCGACAATGCATTAAGGGACTGTTTTGGGACGTAAACAAAGGTTCGTCCCAAAAACAGCCCCTTGGCCATGATGCATTATTAATATCAATATTACCAGTCCTTTGCTATACGACTTCAGAATGGCTTATTAATTAAATTCGATACACTATGATGTATTATTTTCTTCGTGCTTTTAAAAATGGTTATTATAATACAGCTCGTTTAAGATTATCGTAGAAATAAACAGGTGTTGAAAGACGAAAATTTGATACCAATTTTATGTTTTTTTTAATCTGGCAGTCTCAGCTTTCAATGAAATTTCCTATACGTATACACAAACCTTCGTCCTGTGAGCACTCAAATGAGCCATAGATGATATTTTAAATTATAGGTCAATTTGACGGAATATTCCGGCAAAATACGCAAAAATTATAGAACTTGCGAGGAGACCTCAAAAGAGGAATACTTACTATAGCGTATTGGAACATCCGATTTCTATTGGATAGCAAATATCGATTTAATAGAACGAAATGCCCGTTTCTAGAGGTGCCCAAATCTGATGCAATATCTTGAGCAGTCTCAAAATAAATGTAATAATTTGAACATTATTGTAAAGCAATATAGGGAAAATATCAACAATGATTACAATAATTCTACAAAATTTGTTGGTTTCAGATGCATACTGAATATTTAGTAAGCTCGCTTATTTAACCTTTTTACATCAGAATGCAAGAATGCAGTACGTCTTGGTGTGGAATATGGCAGAGTATTAGACTCCCAATTATCAGCTTCGTCAGAATGGGACGCAAACCACGGGGCAGAGAACGGCAGATTGAACTTCAAGGCTCAAGGACGCCGGCAAGGCGCTTGGTCGTCAAAGTATAATGATGGCCAACAATGGATTCAGGTGAACTTCGGTCTTCAGGCCACTGTGACTGAGATTCTTACCCAAGGGCGCAGCAATGCCTACCAGTGGGTGAAGAGCTATTCCGTGTCTTACAGCAAGGACGGCCTGAATTTCTTCACATATCGCGTAAATGGTCTAGTGAAGGTAAAATTTATTTACCATATAGTTTTAGACATGAATATTTATGCTGGCCATGCAAAAGAAACTGAATCGTTTCAAAGTATCGCGAAATCGTGTAATTTTGCTAGTTTTAACTCTAATGAATGAATATTTTAAAACAAAAAAATGAAAAAAGATATGATAACTGAAACGTTTCCTATAGCGTCACTAATTTGAAGCAATTTTCACCTGTTACGGTAAAGGTTTTCAGTCTAGATACTCGATGAATATATTCGTCAGCCTTCCGACGAAATCAATAATAGATGACGCGCTACGAAAATATAGCTAAATGTACTCCCAATTTTTTACTGATTATAATATACCTCTTTACGTAGGTTTTCGGGGGAAATAATAATAGAAACACAATTGTTCGCCAAAGCGTCTCTCCTGTTATTGTTGCTCAATACATCCGCATCCATCCGAAGACTTGGTATAGGCACATATCCATGAGGGTTGGTTTTGCCGGCTGTCTAAAAGGTTGGTGCTTTCTTTGTAAAAATATTACTACCAAACGCACTTTAAACTTAAGAATGTAGTAGATTATTATTAGGTAAATATTTATTTAATAATAAGTTGTCTTTCGAACGGCGTTGCACGTCGTGATTGCCGTCATTCTGGAGATGCTGGAGTACAATATACTTCGGAAGATAAATAATTATTATTCCATGCATATAGGACAAACGTTTCTTCCGATGATAATGCAACAAACCATAATGTGTTAGTATGTTTCAATTCTCAAATATCAATTGCTTTCGAAATTACATGAATCAATCCGTCATGATGGTTACGCTAATTTCTGAATTTTATTTTCAAGCGTAACTCCTTCAAGGTAATAGGGTCTAATCTCTACATGCAAGGAAAAATAACCGGCATTAGAAAAGATTCCTAGACAACAATGCATGTAAATGCAGAATGACAGACTCAAGATGTTGGGTGGCGGGTCAGACGAGCGACAAGTGTACAAATCTGTAAATTTTGAAGCATGCTTTACCGTGGTTTGGGTTTTGTTTTAAAAGGATTTGCTTCCCGGGACACCCGATTTTTTCTTATGCGTCGCAACTGCGCATGTGCCGTCGAGCCATGAGCATTATTCACGATGTAAAGAAGCGAGGAGCGACGAGCACTGCTTCAAAACATTCCGGGCGTAAAAATCGGGGCAATTCTTAGAGAATCTACGCAATTTATCAGCTTATGTTATGAATTACGAGCGATTGTAAACTTTGCACTATCCTTGGATCCCTAGTTATAATATAACAACTGCCTAAAATAGACAAAACACTTTTTGACGTTTCGACCAGAAGGCCTTCGTCATGAGAGTTAGTAAGGTCATAACGTGGAGAAGTGTTTTGTCTATTTTAGGCAGTTGTTCTACCACATTTGATGTTAAGTTGTTTGTAGACGCTGCCACGCTGCTCTCTGCATGGTTATTTTTATAATATATAACATTTATAGCATGCGCGACCTTATTGGCCTAGAAGCGTGTTTTTATTTAGCAATTAGACAACGAGTCCGAGTTGTCTATGAGCGAATAGGCAACGAAGGCAAAGCCTGAGTTGACTATTCGCTCATAGACAACGAAGGCGAGTTGTCTAATTGTTTTAGTATACACCCTGTACCTAGATATATTAATTTCGAGAAAATAATCGATGCACCGCAATTACACCAAAAAATAATACCGTCGCGCGAGCAAAATTTTCCCAAACGTTCACCATCACGAATAGACAATGGTATAGCTGGGCTGGCTACGCCGCTGTGAACGACGCGATCATAGAACGCCTGGTAGGCGTCTTGTTAACAATTAAACAACGATCCGAGTTGTCTAATTGTTTTAGTATATTTTTAGATAATCAAAGTTGGAATTCCAACTATATATACTAGTGTATTTTAGAATAATCAGCAAAAGATTTGGAGAGCGTAATTTGAAGTCGCTAAATTTACTCCGACTCAAATTACCAGCAATTCAGCTAACTTATACCTGTCTTTATTCTATTGTTTTCAAGATGAATTAATTGGCATTAGGTTAAGAAGACCATCAAGTTCAAAAAGACGTGGACGTGTTGAAATTTTCCATGACGAAAGATGGGGAACAGTTTGTGATGACAATTGGGATATAAAAGATGCAAGGGTTGTATGCCGTCAGCTTGGTTATTTAAATGCTCTAAATGCACTGCAAGGGAGTAACACGATTTCCGGTTCAGGGCCAATATGGTTAGACGAGGTTTTCTGCGCAGGGAGCGAGCACAATTTGTCCAGTTGCTCTCATCGGGGATGGGGGAACAATGACTGCTCTCATTCTGAAGATGCTGGTGTAGAATGTTCTTTCAATGGTGTGTTAATTTTAATAATAATGTGATATAAAAAATCGGTTAATGTGTATCGAGGACTTCCCCTTGCTGACCCCCTCATAAAGTGCTGTTTGTCTTCCAAAGGTCCATTTTGAGCCTATATATAAATATTAATGAAATAATCATGTTTAGAGGAAAGTATTTATATATACACTCTGAAAAAATCTCCAAATATTACCTTTGTGAAATGCAGATGATCAAGTGCAGACATGCAGACACTCAAAATTCACAAAACAAAATATTTTCTTCGAGAGGACTCCTAGACCCGTTTTTAAGGTCCCTTCTATTCATGCTCCAGCCCCACGCTCAAACGATTTCTGGAAAACGCACTGAACAGTCTAGAAAATTATCTTTTAGTGCATCATTTTTCTTTTCCGTTGATGATGTTGACAACGTAATAGTAGTGTAACGTGCCAGGTTTTAAATGCCGATTGTTTGTCATTTCAAACTGATCCCTAAAGATTTTATACGGGAATCCTCGTGTTTCGATAGTTTGAACTTTTCCTGTCTCAATAACTGCACATGCATGTTAAACTGTATATAAATTTTTTTTATTGCATTATAGATATTGATGAATGTTCCTCGAATACTCACCACTGCACCAGTAATTCCTACTGCGTAAACACTCACGGGAGTTTTTCTTGCGAATGCAAAAAGGGATATACTCGAAACAACGTTACATGCGTTGGTTAGTTAATAGTTTTTTTTGTCAATTCAGTATTTCATGAATTCTTCCAGTTTTTACAGCTATAATAACGTTTAAAAGTGACGATTGCATTTTACAAACCCTCGTCCTCGAAAGAAAGTAATTGGCACATCCACACAAGTATAGACCCATAATTTAATCCTTAACATCAAAGTCATCATACGATACTCATTGTTCTAAAAAAAAAACTTTTTTAATTTTTCCCTTCCTTCTGAAACAAATTTCTCACGAATCTGTATAGTTTGAATGAGGGCTTAAACCTTCACAAAAAGGCCAGCGTATAGCAATATAAACTGAAGTTAAAGAGAGCTTGAATTACTTTCGTAGGCTGAAATAAAATCGCATATATAACTACTGCATGCATGTAAATGCGCTGTTACTGTTGTGTTTAATAAGCGTGCTGCACAAAGTAGAAGAGTAGTCTGCTTTCTGAAACGCCGATCGACTGATTCAATTGTCCTGCCACGATTTTCACCATTGCAAAGCATGTTAAAACGGTGGAATGACTCGTGTAATTCTACTCTCGCAATACTCTTCCAGGCTTGCGAGACAAGTTATACATCGTGGCTCAAACCCACGCAGTATTAATTAACTAGAAATACATGCATGCAGCAACCCCTCGCCATTTTAAACGAAGCAAAATATTTCGTGCACTACCCAGACCTAACTTTCTACGCTAATATTATGAAATAACTCGTGCAAATTTTCGGAAACAAAGACAGTCGTAAGGGTAAACAGAAATCACCTGTTTGCCTGCTGCATTACGTTGCAGTTTAAGTGAGTGTTAAACTTTTCTATAGCTAAACCTCCAAAACATCAAAACGGCACAAATAACTATAATAACCATACAAGCACTAATCGTCGAATGTTGTTCTTCGATTATTTATTTTATTCAATGATTTTAGCGACTATATAAGCTGCAAAGTGATATTTGTTTTATCAAAACTCTGAAGTACACGTTTGAGAACACTTTTTAAAGTTTAAGAGATGATGTAAAGCCTTAAACGGTCGGTTAGCTCATTTGTAAAACGACATACCAAGCTCGTACTTGCATTCTTACAGCAAACACAGAATAAGCAAAATATAGACACCTACCACTTCAAAGATTATAAACTACGAGTCGTTCCTATTTCACCAACTGTTTCTGTGCTGTGATTATCTGTAAATCTTTTATTATTGTTTTAATATTTGACTCCATGATTTCATTTTATATTTTTAAAAAATAGTTTGCAAAATGACAGTTAAAATGACGCTATCATGCATGCTCTCTTTTTGTCTTAGCCAATCAGCAAGTCGTAGACGACCGTTCTTTCTTCGTTCACATTTCGCACATGCGCACAACTACCATAACCATTGAACGTCCATGGTCCAAATTTAGGCGACTTTGGATTCCGCTATGTTCTCCCGGGTCCCGGGTGTAATTCCTAATCTCTGGGCGGAATTAGTACCCTCGCACGGCGCTCCGCGCCGGCTCGGGGATAAACGCGAATGAGTGCTATCATAATTAACTGCGTGTTTAATATTACTCTTAAGATTACAATAAAAGTATATATTTGAATATGCCAGCATGAAGTATATATAGTCAGTCTTTCGGACTTACTCAATGCAGCTAAAGTAATATTTTGAAGTTGACTGCCAGTGGAGAACAATCAAATTAATGTCTTTCTAGACCTCGATGAATGCTCGACATTTGATAACTGCCACCAAAATGCTTTCTGTACCAACACAATTGGTTCTTTTCATTGCACATGCTACCATGGATATACAGGAAATGGAACTTTTTGTCAAGGTATTTTACTGCTTTTGAATTACCCTGTGTTGCACAAAAAACACTTCTAAAAAAATTCTATGATATGTTGCCAAATAGCAAGCATATTCCTACCGCGTAGACCCTAGTTAAAAAAGGCCGGCTCATAAAAAGGCGCGGTAAAATGAATATTTCACACTGAAGTGGGAGATTTAAGTTAACTGCACGATAAATTATAGTTCTATTGAGTTTATTATTATTTTGGAAAAGAAACAATAATCGATTGTACAGAATCACAAGCATATATCAACGGAACAGACATGATAATTAGTAAAAAAATCAAGCGTTGTATAATTATGCGTTGATTGCAATTTGAACTTATAATCACTTTAGATATTGATGAATGTTTACAATCAACGGACAACTGTATGGCACACTATAATTGCACCAACACTGATGGATCTTATCTATGCATCTGTGATAACCAACATGCCACGAATGGATCAGCTTGTAAGTAAAATAACTCAATTTATGCCCCTTTTTTGCATATAACTGAACTGTTCTTACGCATGTCGCAGACCGTGCTTGAATTAATCCGCTTCAGGTGTTCAAACGGTAAAAATGGATGAAAAATTGGCCTCTACACACGAGGAAAACAGACGATTTCGAGCACGGTCCCAAATTCGTCCGGTTCGATGTAAAAACGTGACCATAATTGCTAAAAATTAAAAATGTTAACTAAAAATTTGCATGGTCATGCGTAGGTGGAATTTCGTTTTAAAACTAATCGGCATAATATTTGTTTAAATTTTTCAGGGAAAGCCAATCAGAATGCCCAATTTTTTAATACTTCATTTATGCCCAAATTTTTAATACTTCATATATACCGGAAGTACTCAAAATTTGTGCATTTTGTTACTAAAAATGTAAACAAACTTTTTTACGTATCATAAACAGGATTTTTTCATATTATAATTTGCTTTATTGTTTCAACTTTTGTTGTTTTTTGTCGGCAGGTGTGCCGACAAACGTTAGGTTACGAGGCTCGTCAGGCCGGAAAGGTGTTGGACGTGTAGAAGTACTTCGCAATAGAAGCTGGGGCACAGTTTGTGATACAAATTGGGATTTAAAAGATGCGAAAGTTGTATGCCGTGAGCTTGGTTATCTGAATGCTGTTAGAGCTCTTAAAGGAGGACAAGTATCACGTGGATCTGGACAGATTTGGCTGAATGATGTAGCTTGCACTGGAAACGAGCAATTTCTTAACAGTTGTTCTCATCACTTGGCGTTTCGTAGTAATAATTGCCACCATTCCAGAGATGCTGGAGTTGAATGCACTACAACAGGTAAAAACATTTCCCTAAATTTTTACAGCATTTTGTAAATTCTAGTCGTTTTGTTTAGGTTGTTTTTATCTTTAGGTTGTATCTATGACTTTGAACGATGATTAATTTCACCAATTTCAGTTAAGCAGTGACACAGCCAGCCTGACAATTAATTTTAGCCCTGCTAATATATTGTATGTTATTATATTTAATAATTTCTTGGGAAATTCATTGTTTCACACATATAATTTATTCACACGTGCATTATGTGGAAAAATATAACAATTTTGTTACAAGGGGAAAAATATTTAATTCTTTTCTTGCTTCAGTTGCCCGTTACAACACATACCTTATCATATCAAGTTCATATGGCTACTTGCGCCGTTTCGATGAATATTTTCTACAATTCTCAAGACATCATAAGACATCCATTTCAAGAAATACATGTGTGCAGCAACCCCTCGCCTCGGTTGAATCAAATTAATTAAGCGTAGGGATGGTAACACGAATTGTTAGAAAATTTATGTGGGTTGGGAGTTTTCGAGGGTACATGAATATGTGAGAAATAGAAATTGAGAAAAGTAAGAGTATGGAAATATTTTTCCGCACGTGGAAACACTGTAGCTATAGCAACTGCAAGAGCCGTATATTAAAGTTTACCCTCAAATTTTTGTGAAAAAAGGTCAAAAATACGACAAGATTCTTACCTTTTCCTGGAAGTTAAGTTATTCATCTATAGTCAGTGTTATGGTAAATTATTTTAATTGTTAAATACCACGAAGTATAACATCAGACGTCTCAAACAACTTCCGAAGTTTTATGTTACGCTTCGACTGGTTTTTCCACGGGAATGTCTTGATTTTATTTTTTTTTTGTCATTATGAAAACGGAGTTTATAAATGAAATTATAATGTCGTTTATCACATAACACAATAATATGTTGGGCAAACAACACCCAGTGAAATCTGCAAAAATATAAAAATGTGATCAGTCAACCCTATGCGCTAAAATCTTTGTCAAAGAACGGGAAACAAATTGTAGTATTTTAAAGAACAGGTATAAAAATCTAGCTTTACTTATTATCGCGTTTTGTCAACAAACTACGATACAATCTGTCGGCTAAACTCTTTCCAGTTTTTGCTCGTCAAAGTCCATCCCTTCCCTATCAATCTGGTAATGCATAAAGTTACCGAAAGGAGTTCTTCATGTCCCAACGTCGCATTATACCTTTGACTAGAACTCATTTCTGCGCCTTCAATTTCTATAGTCCTGGAAATTCAAAATTTATTGCCATTTCAGCTTGCACGAATCCTAAAGCATTAGGAATGGAAAGTGGAAAGATCCCACATTCACGAATAACTGCATCGTCGCAATGGAGTCACTTACATGGCGCAACCAATGCGCGGTTAAATTTCGCTAAGAATTCTGGATCATGGTCATCAAGATATAATAACCAAAACCAATGGCTTCAGGTTGATTTCAAATTCCGTGCGACAATTACCGATATTTTGACTCAAGGCCGTGGCAAGCACAACCAGTGGGTACGAAGCTATACGGTTTCATACTCTGATGATGGTCATAGATTCAAACCCTACCGAAGAAGCGGGCAAGATAAGGTACAATTATTTTGAATATATTGCCAGGGGCGTGCCGAGCGTAGGAGAGGGGTATGTAAATTAATACGGAGTTGACGGCTTTAAAACAAAGATAGGCGGTAATTTTCGAATTCATAGTACGGGAACAATGGTCGACCGGACACCGCGGAAATTGGTATAGGCTTAGCCGCAATTCTCGATACTTAGACTTCAAACTTGGTGAGGAAAAAGATTTATTAATATTCAAGAAAATATGTCTTGCACAAAAGATTTGAAGCTTGCTCACGGTAAAAACGAATCGTCTGAATTAATAACCTTGTGTATACTTTAAGCCTCAAAATGGCCATTTCACAGCGGTCAGATGTGTATGATGAGCTGTCAAAAGATTGCAGAATGCGTATTCAGAAGAAAAATTGAACTTTTTTAAGATATTCAAAAGGTTTCTCTTTGATAGGGCGATACAGAAATGCACAATTGTGAACCAGCGATTAGATTTTCGGGTTGAAACGTCTTAAACACCAATTTCTGCGGTGTCGGTCGACCGCTGGTAGATAAAATTGATAAGGTAGATGACCACTGTAGTACATTTATGTTAATTTATATCCCTCGATAAGTAAAATTGTGAAAATTCGTGGAAAAGTGAAATAGAAATAGTGGAATTAATCGGCAAATCCTGGGAGACACAACACCCCAATTTGAAAGACATCAGTACTCCACTGTAAATTTTCCAGATACACTATTTTCCTCAGAAGTAAGTAAATTGAGGCCTCGTGCGCGCCATTATCCTGTCACAATTGTGAGAGGATAATTGGTTTAATGGTCGAGGCGATCTCTTTAAAATGAAATTGTATACGCAATGCACTGATTTTCTTAATTCTGTATGTTTTAGGTATTCGCAGCAAACGTTGACGTTAAAAGCATTGTTAAAAACACACTCCACCCTGTTATTGTCGCTCGTTTCATCCGAATCCATCCTAAAACATGGCATGGTCATATTTCCATGCGAGTTGAATTCATTGGATGCTTTGAAGGTATAAATTTTCACATGCAATCAATCTTACAAACGCTTCAAGCTAAAAAGGCAATTGCATAGCTAAATGCATGGATGTAAAAAGTCTCCATACGCGACCTATAGGAGCTTCATATTCTAGATTAGACCTAATCACCAACAATGGACAGTACTTTGCTTCATAGCGTTTTGATACAACCAATTTTTAAACAACTAAAAGACCTAACTATATAACCACCTGTCTCGATTAGCCCTTAAGGTTACTTATAGGTGGTTATGCACATAATACTACTGTTATAAAAAAGCTTATTAATTTTGTAGAAAATTGTTGTATCTTTTGTGTGCAAAATATATTCTATTCTATTCTATTCTATTCTAACTGTTATTCTGTGTAAAATAAAATTCCACATGTTTCAAAAGATAGATAATCAGTTTTAATGCGCAAAAAATCTTCATTTGTTTACAAAAACTTGTATATATCCTAAAACATCCTAAATCCTAAAACATGGCATGGTCATATTTCCATGCGAGTTGAATTCAATGGATGCTTTGAAGGTATAAATTTGACATGCAATCAATCCTACAAACGCTTCAAGCTAAAAAGGCAATTGCATAGCTAAATGCATGCATGTAAAACGTCTCCATACGCGACCTATAGGAGCTTCATATTCTAAATTAGACCTAATCACCAACAATGCACAGTATTTTGCTTTATAGCGTTTTGATATACAACCAATTTTTAATCAACTAAAAGACCTAACTGATATTTTGTGTAAAATAAAATTCCGCATGTTTCAAAAGATAGATAGTCAGTTTTAATGCGCAAAAAATCTTCATTTGTTTACAAAAACTTGCATATATTATATTATATACATTGGACACATGCTATATTTTCCAGGCCAACCATGTGCAGCAGAACCATGCCTTCATGAGGGAAATTGTGATAACATTGGCGGGAAAGTTGTGTGCTCGTGTCTTGCCGGGTATTATGGGAATAGATGTGAACAAAAAGGTACCAAGATGTATATATAATATTATAGTAATTCTAGTTCCCCACATTCACGGCATTTGGCCATTCACGCGAAGTTGTGGTGGTGGAATGGTGATAGTGAGGCCGGCAACGCATGAAGGGACTGTTTTGGGACGTAAACAAAGGTTCGTCCCAAAAACAGCCCCTTGGCCATGATGCATTATTAATATCAATATTACCAGTCCTTTGCTATACGACTTCAGAATGGCTAATTAATTAATTTCGATACACCATGATATATTATTTTCTTCGTGCTTTTAAAAATGGTTATTATAATACAGCTCATTTAAGATTACCGTAGAAATACACAGGTGTTGTAGGACGAAAATTTGATACCAACTTTATGGATTCTTTAATCTGGCAGTCTAAGCTTTCAATGAAATTTCCTATACGTATACACAAACCTTCGTTCTGTGAGCACTCAAGTGAGCCATAGAGGATATTTTAAATTATAGGTCAATTTGACGCAATATTCCGACAAAATACGCAAAAATTATAGAACTTGCGAGGGGACCTCAAAACAGGAATACTTACTATAGCGTATTGAAACATCCCATTCGTATTGGATAGCAAATATCGATTTAATAGAACGAAATGCCCGTTTCTAGAGGTGCCCAAATCTGATGCGATATCTTGAGCAGTCTCAAAAAAAGAAATGCAATTATTTGAACATTATTGTAAAGCAATAGGGAAAATATCAACAATGATTACAATAATTCTACAAAATTTGTTGGTTTCAGATGCATACTGAATATTTAGTAAGTCCGCTTATTTAACCTTTTTACATCAGAATGCAAGAATGCAGTGCGTCTTGGTGTGGAAAATGGCGAAGTATTAGACTCCCAATTATCAGCTTCGACAGAGTGGGACGCAAACCATGGGGCAGAGAACGGCAGATTGAACTTCAAGGCTCAAGGACGCCGGCAAGGCGCTTGGTCGTCAAGGTATAATGATGGCCAACAATGGATTCAGGTGAACTTCGCCGGTCTTCAGGCCACTGTGACTGAGATTCTTACCCAAGGGCGCAGCAATGCCTACCAGTGGGTGAAGAGCTATTCCGTGTCTTACAGCAAGGACGGCCTGAATTTCGTCACATATCGCGTAAATGGTCTTGTGAAGGTAAAATTTATTTACCATAGTTTTAGTCCTGAATATTTATGCTGGCAATGCAAAAGAAACTCAGTCGTTTCAAAGTATCGCGAAATCGTGTAATTTTGCTAGTTTTAACTCTAATGAATGAATATTAACAAAAAATGAAAAAAGATATGATAACTGAAACGTTTCCTATAGCGTACGTCACTAATTTGAAGCAATTTTCACCTGTTACGGTAAAGGTTTTCAGTCTAGATACTCGATGAATATATTCGTCAGCCTTCCAACGAAATCAATAATAAATGACGCGCTACGAAAATATGGCTAAATGTACCCCCATGCATCCCCCATGAGCGGTAGCCCTGGTTTTCTCCCCTTCCCCCTCCGCTAGCATTGAAATTAGTTTTACTCTTACAATGCCAGGGTAATGTGCGCGTAAAGGCGAGTGCATCCCGATACCAATTTTTTACTGATTATAATATACCTTTTTACGTAGGTTTTCGGGGGAAATAATAATAGGAACACAATTGTTCGCCAAACTGTCTCTCCTGTTATTGTTGCTCAATACATCCGCATCCATCCGAAGACTTGGTATAGGCACATATCCATGAGGGTTGGTTTTTCTGGCTGTCTAAAAGGTTCGTGCTTTCTTTGTAAAAATATTACTACCAAACGCACTTTAAACTTGGTTGAGTAGCCAATCAGAATGTAGGATTTGTAATAGGCAATAGTCGGTGTATACTAAAACAGTTTAGACACACGGAAAATGCTCTCTATTTCCTAAATATTATTGAATAACAATTAGGTATATATTACGTTTTAGTATAATAATTATGTATATTATTGAATAAAAATTAAGTATGCATTTATGTATTCATATTATAATATTAAGGGACAGTTGTAACGATAATTCCATCATTTTTTCAACGATTTCTATGATCGATTTCTATTCCGTTGGTAAAGATTATTGCTCATCAAGTAATGCTTGTCATTCCAATGCTCGATGCATCAACTCTCTTGGATCATACCAGTGCATTTGTAACAGTGGTTACACCGGAAATGGAACCAATTGCGAAGGTATACTAGCCATATCGCAATTAAGAATCTGAGTTCAGGCTCACTGTAACTGCGTGTGCATTAATGCAAATTATCGTGTTGAGTGCCTAATATATTCATAACGCCTACTGTAAAGCATATAAAAGAGACAACCAATAATCTTAAGACAGACTCTGTAACATACTCGTAAGGGAACTTAAGTAAAGCGAAGTAAGTTAAGCAAATAATTAAAGTGCCAAAGAATCTTACGAGAACTTAATAAAGCGAAGTCAAACAAGTGTATCGTCAAGATTTATTTTTAAACATTCATGGCGCATTACGGTGAACAAGCATCGGCCGCCACAGTAAGATTCTCTACATACAAAGACGAAACCAGAGCTGATTGAGATCAACTATGGAAAGATCAAATTCGATGCCAGCAATAACAAGATTGAAGACTTTCAGCGCTGAAGTAAAGGATCAAGATGAAGATAGAGCGCAGAGTGAAATCGTTGATGAAAGACGTCAAAGACGAAGTAGAACTTTGGACCCTAGACGTGTGACTGATTTAAAGGATTTACTGCAACTAAGAACGTTGGCTGGAGCAAACCTTCGAAGAAAAATCACTTACGTAAATCGTTTGCTCGATCAGCCTTTCGATACAGTCGATGTTTCGATTCTAGAAAGACAACGAGACGAACTAGATAAATTGCGAGAAAGGTTAAACGAAGCACACGATAATTACTATTCAAATCTAGAATCGTTGCAAGAAATCACCGAAGCGTACCGATGGCTAGATATACGTGATCGCGAACATTTTCTATCTCGAACACGAGTTAACGAAAGAATAAAGGCCGTAGAAGAGAGAAGTACACAGAGAAGTTCACAGTCAAGCACGTTATCGCGTTTGTCGGGAAAATCAACATCATCAGTTCGATCAAGAAGAGCAAAAGCCGCCGCGAAAGCAGCTTCATTGCTAGTTGAAATGGACTTTATTGATAAAGAAGCAGAATATAAAAAACAAAAAACATTAAAGGAAATCGCTAAAGCCAAAGCAGAAGAAGAAGCTCTTAAGAAATTTGAAGAAGAATGTGAAAAACGGGACATATCTCGCACTAATGAAATGCAAGCTTTCGATCAATATCGTGGGCAAGGAAAAAGCATAACAACCCAAAAAACCCATCCCCCACAAGAACAGCGTAGATTCGAGGTACTGGGAACAAGAGTGCATACTCATAAGCAAGATTTGATTGGTGATGAAGCTACATCGGACGACGAAGATATTCCTGATGTTTCTGACTACTCGTGGCTAGCTATGCCTAATGAAAATATTCTTCAGTCAGCCATGCCTGATGAAGCAATTCCTCGGCATGTTCCAGCGACGTTCGAATTGAATGCAAACGCTCAAGAATTCGTTTCTACATATACTGTTCCTCCAGTCTTAAAGGGCGAAGAACGTCAAGTCATTCCTGAGAAAGAAACAAATGTTTATGAATCACAATCTAATGATGTGAAACCAGATCAACCTGATAGTGTTGGACCTTTATTAGTTGAATTGGCTAAGCAACAAGTATTGAATTCCTTACCTAAACAACAACCACCAATGTTTTCTGGTAATTATTTTGATTATCCTTATTTCATTAATTCCTTCGAATCCCTCATTGAAAGCAAAGTCGAGGATCCGAAGCAAAGACTTTATTATTTGAATCAGTTCACAAGTGGGGAAGCAAGAGAAGTTATCAAAGGCTTAGTCACATTGAACTCTCCAGAAGCCTACACGAAAGCACGAACTGTTCTGAAAGAAAGATTTGGTCATCCATATCGCGTTGCTTATGCCTACAAAGAAAGGTTATTGAATTGGGCTACCATAAAGGACTCAGGAGATGGTGTTGGTCTATTGAAATTTTCAGATTTTCTTGTACAAGCGGAAGAAGCTATGAAGACACTTAAACACATGGAAGTGTTAAATAGCGAAGATGTCATAAAGAAGATTTGCTCAAAATTACCAAATTTCGCAATTGCAAGATGGTGCCGTCGAGCGAATGAAATCTTAACTGAAAAAGACGCAGTCAAATTCCACGATTTCGTAGAATTTGTGAAAGACGAAGCAACTTTTGCTACAAATCCTGTGTTTTCTCCTTATGCCATTAAAGAAGAAAAGAGAGGTGATAGGAAGAACGAAGGTAAAGAGCAAGACATTCGTAAATGGAAAAGGAATGAACAGTCCAGTAATTTTTCAACCATCGTCAATCCCCTATCGCTTACTGACAAAGAAAGAAGTCCACCTGATGTGCACAAGTGTACTTTGTGTGCAAAGAATCATGTTTTGGAGAATTGTCAGAAGTTTCAAGAAATGAAGTTAAGTGAAAGAATGGATTTCATTCGGAAGAAAGAATTGTGTTTCGGATGCCTTCGTGTTGGTCATGTGTCTAGAAGATGTCTCACTAGAAAGAAGTGTGATGTTTGCCAACTAAAACATCCTACATTGTTACATGATGCAACGAAGAGTGGCAACAAGAAAGAGTGCTCAACGCAAACTTCCTCAGAATTGCCCAATAAGGACCCCAAATCCACTGGTTCTACAATTAACAACTGTGTAAGCGTACGAAATGCTGTGAAATCCAATCAAGATAACAACGAAAGCAGAATCAGTTCAATGATTGTACCAGTTTGGTTGCATCACAAGAAAGATCCCCATCATCAAATAATGGTATACGCTTTATTAGATCCTGCTAGTAATGGGACATTCATTAAAAGTGATACTTCAAAGAAACTCGGACTTAATGGTATAGATGTTCATCTAAACTTAAACACAATGCATGGAACGGAAATGATAGCAACAAAGAAGATAGCTGGGCTTATCATAGAAGACCTAGGAAAAACCACCCAAATCGAGTTACCGAAATCCGTTTACTGTAGAGATGATATTCCATCAAAAAGAGACGAGATACCTCGACCTGAAATGGCTGAAAGATGGCAGCATTTAGAAAGGCTAACAACACAATTACCACGTTATCAAGAAAACGTGGACATTGGTCTACTGATTGGATCAAATTGTCCAAAGGCGATCAAGCCACAGGAAGTCATACCAGGAAACGAGAACGATCCTTATGCAATTAAAACTCTTCTTGGTTGGGGGTTTATCGGTCCTGTTTCGAAGTTGAATGAAAACGACTTAGACTTTGAAAGTTATCAAATGTCATGTAATCGCATTGTGACCAGGGAGATTGCCTCAGAGAAACAACTAAACATTGTTTTCGCTCCAGAAAATCGTGTAAAAGAAATTATCGACCCATCAACGATCAACAAGATGTTCGAACTCGATTTCAACGAGAATATTAACATTTCGCCAACGTATTCCTCAATTGATGACCAGAATTTCCTGCGAAAGGTTTCTGATGGAATCCACCTTGAGAAGATGGACATTATGAGATCCCACTGCCGTTCAAGAATGATGATATCAAATTACCAAACAACCGAAATTTAGCTGTGTTTCGCCTACAACAATTGAAGTCAAGATTCAAGAATGATACTACGTACAAAGAAGATTACGTCACATTCATGAAAGAAATGATAAAGAAAGGATATGCAGAGCAAGTTCCATCGAATGAAGAAACAACAGAACCAGGAAAATGTTGGTACATCCCACACCACGGGGTTTACCATCCCAAGAAACCTAAGAAGATACGAGTTGTATTTGACTGTTCCTCTCAATACAAAGGAGAATCGCTCAACCAGTATCTACTCCAAGGTCCAGATTTAACGAATAAACTGATTGGAGTATTAACAAGATTTCGCCAAGAAAGTGTTGCTTTCACAACTGATATAGAAGCTATGTTTTATCAAGTAAAGGTCTCGAAAGAGTATCGCGATTTCCTCCGTTTTCTTTGGTGGCCTGGAGACAACCCAGACACAAATCAAGAACCTCAAACGTATCGGATGACAGTGCATCTGTTTGGGGCAGCCTCGTCTCCAGGATGCTCGAACTATGCCCTTAAACGAACTGCTGACGACAATGAACAAGAAATTGGAAAGGATGCAGCGGAATTCTTGAGAAGAAACTTCTACGTCGATGACGGGCTGAAGTCAGTCGCCTCCGTGTCCGAAGCAGTTAACCTGGTGAAGCAAGCCAAAGAGATGTGCAGTCGAGGTGGGTTCAATCTGTGCAAATTCATCAGTAACAAAAGAGAAATTCTTCAGCAAATTCCCGAGTCAGACCGTGCGGATGCAGTGAAGAATCTTGACTTAGCTGTATTACCAATTGAAAGAACACTGGGCGTGCAATGGTGCATAGAAACTGACAACTTTGAATTCAGAATTATTTTACAAGATCGTCCGTTAACAAGAAGAGGAATCTTGGCGACTGTCTGTTCAGTTTACGACCCACTGGGATTCGTGGCACCGATAATTCTTCTTGGAAAAAGAATACTTCAAGATCTCTGTCGTGATCAAATTGATTGGGACGACGATATTCCAGAAGATTTAAAGATAAAATGGATAAAGTGGAGAAACGAGCTGTCCTGCCTTAAAGAATTATCAATTCCTAGATGTTTTAAGCCGATTGATTTTGGAGAAGTTAAGTCTGCCGAACTCCACAACTTTTCTGATGCAAGCAACGTTGGTTATGGTCAATGTTCGTATATTCGCCTTCAGAACGCCGAAGGGAAAATTCATTGTTCGCTAGTTATGGGAAAGGCAAGAGTCTGCCCACTAAAGAGCATATCCATACCTCGTTTGGAATTAACAGCTGCATTGGTTTCTGTAAAGGTCAACGAAACGATGAAGAATGAGCTTGAATATGATATACAAAGCGAAACGTTTTGGACGGATAGTCAAATAGCTCTTGGCTACATTGGTAATGACTCCAAAAGATTCCACGTATTTGTCGCTAATCGCATTTCACAAATCCGTAGTAAGACTACTAAAGGACAGTGGAAATATGTAGAGTCAAGTTCTAACCCAGCAGATGACGGATCCAGAGGAATGACAGCCTCGCAATTATTGAAGAACCCAAGATGGATTACAGGACCCAAGTTTCTGTGGCAACCTGAGGATCAGTGGCTTGAACATACAACGGTTGAAGACATTTCATTAGAAGATCCTGAAGTTAAACAATCTTGTTTCTCCCTAAATGTCAATAGAACGTGGTGCCTTGCACAGGCAATTGAAGTTTTCTCGAGTTGGCAACGTGCAAGATCAGCCGTCGCAGTTTGTCTTACCTACAGGGAAAAGCTGTTGAAGAAAGCCAAGTCAGGCCAATCAACGAGCAAAGAAACTATATCTGATAATTGTCAACCAAAGCTTACAGTTGAAACCCTACGCAAGGCAGACATAGAAATCTACAAGTCAGTTCAAATGATGCATTTTCAAGAAGATATCAAGACGTTGACGATCAGGAAAGAAAGGGATGAAAGGTTTGAGATGCCATCTAAACATTCCGTGAAAAAGACAAGTCAGTTGTATCGTCTTAATCCATTTTGTGATTCTCATGGTGTTTTGCGAGTTGGAGGTCGGATCAAGCATGCTGATATTCCCAACAACGTCAAATTTCCAATCATTCTACCTCGAAAAACTCACGTGACGGAATTGGTAATTCGCTATTATCATGAAAGAGTTGCTCATCAAGGACGTGGTCTAACGTTGAATGAGATACGAAGCAATGGTATCTGGATCATTGGAGGATCATCTGCAGTGGCCTACATGATAAGTAAATGTGTGACATGTCGAAAATTAAGAGGAGCTGCTCAAGAGCAATTGATGGCTGACCTACCAACAGATAGATTTGAACAAGCTGCACCATTCACATATGCCGCTGTTGACTATTGTGGACCTTGGTATATTAAAGATCGTCGTAAAGAGCTGAAAAGATACGTCGCATTGTTCACATGTATGGCTTCTCGAGCAGTACACCTTGAAGTCTCGAATACGATGGACACAGACTCATTTATTCAAGCATTAAGACGTTTCATATGTAGACGAGGTCCCGTTCGTCAACTAAGAAGTGACCGAGGCTCAAATTTTATTGGTGCCCAACGAGAACTACAAGAAGCGTTAAAGGTGATGGATGATAAGAAAATCGGTGCTGAACTGTTGAAGTCAAATTGTGATTGGGTCGAATTTAGAATGAATGTTCCAAAGGCAAGTCATTTTGGTGGGGTTTGGGAGCGCCAAATTAGAACTGTCAGGAATGTCCTAAATGCCCTAATGCGAAGGAACAGCACTTGCTTAGATGATGAATCTTTTCGCACACTGATATGTGAAGTTGAATGTGTTGTGAACTCCAGACCTTTAACTGTCAACACTTTGAACGATCCTGATTCCCTTTCTCCCCTTACGCCGAACCACCTACTGACTATGAAGACGCAAGTTGTTTTACCACCGCCAGGAGTTTTCCAGAACAAAGAATTATATTCAAAGAAGAGATGGAGAAGAATTCAGCATTTTATGAACGAATTTTGGGCAAGATGGAGAAAGGAGTTTCTTCATTCATTACAAAAAAGAACAAAGTGGAACAAGCCTCGCAGAAATCTTAAGATTGGAGACATAGTCCTACTGACAGATGAAAGTGAGATTCGTAATAATTGGAAGCTCGGAAAGATTATCACTACTTATCCTGATGAAACTGGTTTGGTCAGAAGTGTTGAACTTGTTGTTGGTGATACAAGCTTGGATGATAAAGGAAAAAGGCTTAGAGTCCCTTCAATGTTAAAGAGACCAATTCATAAACTTGTGCTTTTGGTAGCCAATGACTAACTTAGAAGAAATCAAAGGATTTCTGTGGGGGGAGTGTAACTGCGTGTGCATTAATGCAAATTATCGTGTTGAGTGCCTAATATATTCATAACGCCTACTGTAAAGCATATAAAAGAGACAACCAATAATCTTAAGACAGACTCTGTAACATACTCGTAAGGGAACTTAAGTAAAGCGAAGTAAGTTAAGCAAATAATTAAAGTGCCAAAGAATCTTACGAGAACTTAATAAAGCGAAGTCAAACAAGTGTATCGTCAAGATTTATTTTTAAACATTAATGGCGCATTACGGTGAACAAGCATCGGCCGCCACACTCACCACATTGCAAAACTGAACTGTTAAAGTTACGAAAATCTGAATTTTTGAACACATTAGAGTGAATCAATCGAATCATTTATCACTTTTTTTGAAATTTTACATACTAAATAAGTAATCATAATGGAGAAAATGAGTACAAGTTTGCTCAAAACAATCAAATATTTTTTTGTAAAAATTCGCTCATTGAAATTTGATAGAATTGACCAAATTGACAAACCTATTTTGACAAAATTAACTGTAAACATTGCATCTCAGGCAGTCTTCTTGTCGTTTGACCATTCTTGTTTTACAACGCTCACCTTACTGCATTCTTCAGTATAAAAATCTAGAGAACATTAAAAACGGGCGTTCTTTTGTTACAAATGAACAACATACCCTGCCAGCGAAACTGTAAAAGGGTACTCTTGTTCACATTCTCCCGGTTGAGTGTGGAAAGATAAAAGGTTGGGCGGAGGTTGAGGAACGAATTTTTACAAAAAGAGAATTAAAATTACACCTATATACGCCTGCCCTGAAACTATTTGGCGCTCATTTATGATCAAAGTCTGTAGATCTGTATGCTTTTTTTTATACCTTGCCTTATTTAGATATAAATGAATGTGCTCTGCCCATTTACACTTGTCATCCAAATTTAAAGTGCAACAACACGAATGGATCTTATATATGCACATGTGATGGTGAACCAGCTGGAGACAACTCTCCTTGCTTAGGTAAGTTAAACATATCATGCTCATGGTGGAGGATTAGAATGTCTCTCATCAATGTCACGAGCTCGGATTTATTTTTTAATCCCCGAGCGGGCGCGGAGCGCCTGCGAGGGTACTAATTCCGCTCGGAGATTAGGAGTTACACCCGGAACCCGGTAGAACATAGCCGAATCCAAAGTTGTCCAAATTCTTTGTCATGGACGGTCGACGTTGGGTGGTTTTGTAAGTTATGCGCATGCGCGAGTAACGTCTGGTAATCAACGAACGTTCTGATTGGCTAAGACAGGAAGTTTGTATTTCAATGAGAACGTCAGCAATTTAAATTAACTGTCATTTCGTATTTCGTAAACATTTTTGTAATTTGTAAAAGCGTTTCATAAACTTTGTGCAAAGAAAGTAAAACGAGAAGAAACAAGATATATGAAGCATGACAGTTAGCAAAGATGAACGTGGATACGGTCAAGACAAAGCCGTGTAAGAGGAATAATTCATAATCTGCAAACTTATAAATGTTTTCAAAGACAAAGGGTACGTGTTTACTTTGTTTATTTCGTATTTGTTTCGCGATAAGAATGAGCCGTATTTGTATACTTTTCAGCTTTGTAGGGCGTTTATTTGTAAAATTTTCAGCTTTTTATGCAAACGCATAAACCTGTGAAAGGCTATTACACCTTTGCTTTAACTTCAAAAAGTGTTTTTCAAAGTGTAATTTGAATTTTGGTATCAAAAATACACACTATATTTATAAAGTATAAAACTTTTAGCCGCCGGCGTCGACTGCAATTACAGAATAAAATAACATTTGAAGTTTTTTCTTTGTCTGTGAAGATTTTGTACTGTTTTAATCGTTTGAAACTTCGATTTTAAATCGTTACTTAATTGCTGGCATGGTATAATGCAGCAAAATTGAACGGGCAATGTTTACACTAGCTTTATGATTATTTTTGTATTGAATGATGGAAACATTAGCTATAATATACTCGGTAAAATATAATAGGACTGATTTGAGTTTTGTGTCATTTCACAATATAAGTTTAGGTCAGGTTAACTCAGGAAATTGTGTACTAGGTTTGAAATAGCGAGGGGTTGCTGCATGCATGTATTTCTAGTACCATTAGAAAGGGCACTATATGTATGGTAGTATAGTATATAGTATTAAAGAATAGTGGAAAAATGAGCGCGTTAATAAAAGGAGGAGTTAATTCAAGTCCCAGATGCTTGGATTTGGCCATCAATTACTGCCTTCTTAAATCTAACTTTCGATGTCCCTCTATCATATAGTCTGTCACAATTAAGAAATCTGCCAGGCTGAACGCGAACATGTGTCGCGCAATTATCGCCTCTAGTTTTGTTTGATTTTGTTATGAAAGATTACCAATTGATAACACATTAATTTTTCACTTGTCTGGTGCCCATAGGTGACAAAATGTAATTCAGAATTGAATTTATTACCTTCGTAAATTGTAAAATTTACCTCGGCTGTTCATTTTCTCAGTGTGGTTATTATATTAGTTCAATATTAATTAAATAAGTTATTATATATATGCGAAGCGCATGACCCAACTTCATCTGATTTAATCAAACCACAGAATGGGCTAAACCGTTAAGGGCTGGAGTAGAAGCTGAGCAAGTTTTGCTTTACAAGCTTTTTCAAATTTTTGTACCTATTAGCCTTTAAAAAAAATCAATATCTTGCAGTAGTTGAGAAGCAATAAGTGAATGACACTGGTATACTCTCGGGCAAAAATTTCGCGTGATGACATGAGCCGTCTCAACGAATCTGGTTTAATTTTGAAAATCAGGGGTTGGCTGAATAACAAGATATTCAAAGTTTGAATTTCAACTATATATACTAGTGTATTTTGGAATAATCAACAAAAGATTTGGAGAGCGTAATTTGAAGTCGCTAAATTAACTTCGACTCAAATTATCAAACATTTAGCTAACCTATATACCTTTTCTTATTCCATTGTTTTCAAGATGAATCAGTGGGCATTAGGTTAAGAGGACCATTAAGTTCTAAAGGACGTGGACGTGTCGAAATTTTCCATGACGGAAGATGGGGAACAGTTTGTGATGACAATTGGGACATAAAAGATGCAAGAGTTGTATGCCGTCAGCTTGGTTATTTAAATGCTGTGAATGCACTGCAAGGAAGTAACACGATTTCCGGTTCTGGGCCAATATGGTTAGACGAGGTTTTCTGCGCAGGGAGCGAGCACAATTTGTCCAGTTGCTCTCATCGGGGATGGGGGAACAATGACTGCTCTCATTCTGAAGATGCTGGTGTAGAATGTTCTTTCAATGGTGTGTTAATTTTAAACATAATGTGATATAAAAAATCGGTTAATGTGTATCTTCCCCTTGCCCCCTTCTCATAAAGTACTGTTTGTCTTCCAAGTGAAGATCCATTTTGAGCGTATATATAAATATTAGTGAAATAATCATGTTTAGAGGAAACTATCTATATACACTCTGAAACAATCTCCAAATGTTACCTTTAAAAGGCAGATGATCAAGTCACATGCAGACACTCAAAATTCACAAAACAAATATTTACTCCGGGAGGACTCCTAAAGCCCTTTTTTAAGGTCACTTCTATTCATGCTCCAGCCCCACGCTCAAACGATTTCTGGAAAACGCACTGAACAGTCTAGAAAATTATCTTTTAGTGCATCATTTTTCATTTGCGTTGATGATGTTCACAACGTAATAGTAGTGTTTCGTGCCAGGTTTTAAATACCGATTGTTTGTCATTTCAAACTGATCCCTAAAGATTTTACACGGGAATCCTCGTGTTTCGATAGTTTAAAACTTTTCCTGTCTCAAAAACTGTCCATGCATGTTAAACTGTATATAAACATTTTTTATTGCATTATAGATATTGATGAATGCTCCTTGAATACTCACTACTGCGCCAGTCATTCCTACTGCGTAAACACTCACGGGAGTTTTTCTTGCGAATGCAAAAAGGGATATACTGGAAACAACGTTACATGCGTCGGTTAGTTATTAGTTTTTTTTTGTCAATTCAGTATTTCATGAATTCTTCCAGTTTTTAAAGCTATAATAACGTTTAAAAGTGACGATTGCATTTTACAAACCCTCGTCCTCGAAAGAAAGTAATTGGCACATCCACACAAGTATAGACCCATGATTCAACCCTTAACATCAAAGTCATCATACCATATACTCATTGTTAATTCTGAAAAAAAATAAACTTTTTAAATATTCCCCTTTTTTCTGAAACAAATTTCTCACGAATCTGTATAGTTTGAATGAGGGCTTAAACCTTCACAAAAAGGCCAGCGTATAGCAATATAAACTGAAGTTAAAGAGAGCTTGAATTACTTTCGTAGGCTGAAATAAAATTGCATATATAACTACTGCATGCATGTAAATGCGCTGTTACTGTTGTGTTTAAAAAGCGTTGCACAAAGTAGAAGGCAGTAGTGCTGCTTTCTGAAACGCTGATCGACTGATTCAAGTGTCTTGCCACGATTTTCACCATTGCAAAGCATGTTAAACGGTGGAATGACTCGTTTGATTCTACTCTCGCAATACTCTTCCAGGTTTGCGAGACAAGTTACACATCGTCGCTAAAACCCATGCAGTATTAATTAACAAACGCGAATGAATGCTACCATAATCAACCGTGTTTGATATTACTCTTAAGATTACAATAAAAATATATATTTGAATATGCCAGCATTCAGTATATATAGCCAGTCTTTCGGACTTACTCAATGCAGCTAAAGTAATATTTTGAAGTTGACTGCCTGTAGAGAACAATAAAATTCTGAGGAAAGGACATTGTGATTAGTAACTTCTGACTCTTAATGTTCTTCTAGACATCGATGAATGCTCGACATTTGATAACTGCCACCAAAATGCTTTTTGTAACAACACAATTGGTTCTTTTCACTGCACATGCAACGATGGATATACAGGAAATGGAACTTTTTGTCAAGGTATTTTACTGCTTTTGAATTACCCTATGTTGCACAAAAAACTCTTGAAAAAAAAATTCGAATGATATGTTGCTAAATAGCAAGCAATTTCCTACCGCGTAGACCCTAGTTAAAAAAGGCCCGCTGATAAAAAGGCGGTAAAATGACTATTTCACACTGAAGTGGAAGATTTAAGTTGACTGCGCGATAAATTACAATTCTATTTAGTTTATTATTCATTTGGAAAAGAAACAATAATCGATTGCACAGAATAACAAGCATATATCAATGGGAGAGACATGATCATTGGTGAAAAAATCAAGCGTTGTATAATTAGGTGTTGATTGCAATTTGAATTTATAATCGCTTTAGATATTGATGAATGTATACAATCAACGCACAACTGTATGGCAAACTATAACTGCACCAACACTGATGGATCTTATCTATGCACCTGTGATAACCAACATGCCACGATTGGATCAGCTTGTAAGTAAAATAACTGAATTTATGGTCCAATTTTTGCATATAACTGAACTGTTCTTACGTATGTCGCAGACCAATCTCGAATTAATCCGCTTCAGGTGTTCACACGGTAAAAATGGATGAAAAATTGGCGTCTACACAGGAGGAAAACAGACGATTTCGAGCAGGGTCCCAAATTCGTCTTGTTCCATGTAAAAACGTGACCCTAAATGCTAAAAATTAATAATACTAACTGAAAATTTGCATGGCAATGCGTGGGTGGAATTTCGTTTTAAAACTAATCGGCATAATATTTGTTTACATTTTTCAGGGAAAGTCAATCAGAATGCCCAAATTTTTAATACTTCATCTTTATCGGAAGTAGTCAAAATTTCTGCATTTTGTTACTAAAAATGTAAACCAACCTTTTTACGTATCATAAACACGATTTTTTCATAATATAATTTGCTTTATTGTTTCAACTTTTGTTGTTTTTTGTCGGTAGGTGTGCCGACAAACGTTAGGTTACGAGGCCTGTCAAGCCAGAAAGGTGTTGGACGGGTTGAAGTATTTCGCAATGGAACCTGGGGCACAGTCTGTGATACAAATTGGGATTTAAAAGATGCGAAGGTTGTATGCCGTGAGCTTGGTTATCTGAATGCTGTTAGAGCTCTTCAAGGAGGACAAGTATCACGTGGATCTGGACAGATATGGCTGAATGATTTAGCTTGCACTGGAAACGAGCAATTTCTTAACAATTGTTCTCATAACTTGGCGTTTCGTAGTAATAATTGCGACCATTCCAGAGATGCTGGAGTTGAATGCACTTCAACAGGTAAAAACATTTCTCTAATTTCTTATGGCATTTTGTAAATTCTAGTCGTTTTGTTTAGGTTGTTTTTATCTTAAGGTTGTATCTATGACTTCGAGAGATAATTTACCAACTTGAGTTAAGCAGTGGCATAGCCAGCCTGACAATTAATTTTAGTCCTGTTATTATATTGTATGTTATTATATTTATTTTAATCATTTCTTGGGAAATTCATTGTTTCACGGTCGAAATGACACACAATTCGAATCCCGCAAATTGGAATTCTAATTTATTCAGATGTGTATATGTGGAAAATTATAACAATTTTTTCACAGGAAGAGAAATATTTAATTCTTTTCTTGCTTCAGTTGCCCGTTACAACACATACCTTATCAAATCAAGTTCATATGGCTACTTGCGCCGTTTCGATGAAAATCATCTGCATTTCTCAAGACATCCTGGTAATCATTTTCGTTTCATCAAAGAAAACATCCTGCAAGAAGCAAATACTGGGAAATGCGTTCACGCACGAAATGATCTTTTTGTCGGCCTTAGTTACCATTGCGATGGACCAACTGCCAGCAGATGGCGGTACGATTCTTTTGCGCGACATTTAAAGCTTGTTAATAAGTACCCAAATTATTGCGTAAGTCCTTGGCGCTATTATGGCAAACCTGGTCTTGAGGTTAGTCCTGGTGTGTCCCACGACTGCAACTCATGGAACCGGATGGCACTGGAACTAGGTGAGTATTATCAACTATAATTATAGTATAAACATTTAGCTGGAAAGTATATTTCCAACCTATAACGCAATAGTATCTAATGAACAAGGAGGAATTTCCTTTTAAACTAAACGGCATATTTGTTTATGTGTTTTTATGCAAAGCCAATCAGAATGCCTAAATTTTTTTACTTCGTTTTAAAATGGTAAATAATGTACCTTATTTATTAGTAAATAATGTACCTTAATGTACTTTATTCAAAATTTATTCATTCTGATTGGGGCGCTGAAAATGTAGACAATTATTAGTGAATTATTATTCAATGACGTAATGTGTAATGTGTATATAAGTGTTTACTGTTTGACATTAAAAGGGCCTTTTTGTCTCACACGATGTCGAGTACATAACAGTTTATAACTAATGCAATAACGTCTTTGTTACAGACATCGATGAATGTTCCTTGAAATTAGACAACTGTGGCAATAATTCAAGATGTATTGACTCTCCTGGAGCATTTTCCTGTGTATGTCTTGATGGTTATTCCGGAAATGGTATAATTTGCAATGGTTAGTGATAATTTCTGAATATGGAATATCTTTTTTATTGTCATCCCCCACATGATCTGCACTGCGATATACATGCATGGCGTTTAAAAAAATGCCAACACTTAATATTCTAAAACTCATATTGTTATTACGCACAATATACAGGGTGTATCAAAAAAATGTCCCAAATTTAAAATTTTCGTTCTTCAGGATATTTTGCAGAATTTGGCAAATTTTTGTGTTCCTAGGGATAGTTAAGATTTATCTGGTATACCTAGGCCAAGTTTGGTTTTTCATTAACAAAATTATGTTACCGGGGGGGGGGGTTGTTCCTTTCCACTGATATTGAGAGAGCTTGCGCGCGAAAATGTGAAGCTGAAATTGATATATTATTTAGCTGTTTTAAAGTAGGAAATTTTTTTAGTAAACTGTCAAAGTTTCAGGAAAAATAATGCATACTGGGAGCAACGCGCGACCCCTTAAATTGACAAATATTTCATTGCGCGCAGTGGATTAAATGCATGGTTGATTTTAGCGTGACCGATCTCATGCAAGGTTGGGCAAATGAATAAATTAAAGCGAGAAACTGAACAAAAAGACGAAGCGATTTAATAACAAGATTTTTATTCCTCAATATTTCCACCATTTCTTTCTAAGCAAACTGCGGCTCGTCTGAGCATGGTAAACACTGAACGGCGAACCATTTGTCTGTCCTGCCTCAAATTCTCCATTTCGTTCGAAATTCTTTCTGGCAAATCGCCTACGCTACCACCGGCAAATGTAGGCGAATGGACAGACAAATGGTTCACTGTTCAGTGTTTACTATGCTCAGACGAGCCGCAGTTTGCTTAGAATGAAATGGTGGACATGCTGAGGATTAACATCACGAATAAATCGCTTTGTTTTTGTGTTCAGTTTCTCGCTTTAATTTATTCATTTGCCCAACCTTGCATGAGATCGGTCACGCTAAAATCAACGATGCATTTAATCCACTGCGCGAAATATTTGTCAACTTTAAGGGTCGCGCGTTGCTCCCAGTATGCATTATTTTCCTGAAAATTTGACAGTTTATTAAAAAGCTTTCCTACTTTTAGACAGCTAAATCATATCCAATTTCAGCTACACATTTTCGCGCGCAAGCCCTCTCAATATCAGTGCAAAGGAACACCCCCCCCCGGTAACATAATTTTGTTAATGAAAAACCAAACTTGGCCTAGGTATACCAGACAGATAAGTCTTAACTAATCCCTAGGAACACACAAATTTGCCAAATTCTGCAAGATATCCTGAAAAACGAAAATTTTACATTTGGGACACTTTTTTTGATACACCCTGTATATACGGTTTTCAGGTCTCTGGTAAAAATAAAACGTCTGTGTTTGTGGAACGTCTTTATATTTTAGACAATTGTGCCGCTAGAATATGATTACAAGCCTCAAGTCCGTAGCCTGAGCACAGACCTTCGTTTCGCCCGCCTTTTCCCAGGAACCAAACGTTTCTTGTGTGGTTAAACAAAGTAGTTTTCTGCATGAAATGTTAAGTGCGTGCATTCAAATTCCAACAAAAGCGTTTATTTAATGCTGACCGGCTTCAAAGTCTCCTAGAGAATCGGAACATTTTGCCGCACAAACACACGCCAAATGAGTAGAGTTGGAATTGCGAACATGCCTAGGTACATTCTTTTTGTCAAAATCTAAAAGTAATGCCGAATATATTCTTCTTTGTTTGGTTTAGATATCGATGAGTGTTCTACTTCCGCTCACAACTGTCACCCAAAGGCAAACTGCACCAACACTGATGGATCTTTTCTTTGTATTTGTGATAGTGAACAACCTGGAGATAAGTCTTCATGCAAAGGTAAAGATTTAGAAATATCACGGATCCTTTAATTCGTTGAAATTTTATATAACGTTAGGTACAATTATAGAATACCAGGCCATTCAATAGTGCATTATGTTAACGATCTGTGCAGGATCAATTTTACAGTATACAGTATACAGAATTTGTGCTCGCGGAGATTAACGCAACTTATAAAAATGCTAAATAGCAACAAAATTTAAACTTTGCTAGAGAATTAAGGACATGTCGAAGGTCATAGTGCTTGAGTTGTAAATTTAAATATTGTTACCCATATTTGTAAAGAGTATTGGTGATAGAAGTAATTTGTGCCGGAGTACAAACAAATTTTACTGTCATCATGCTTGAAAATGCTTATGTCAAACATTTATTTATACACTTGTGGGTTCCAAAATGGAGCTTAGGCATTCAAACTCTAGCTATTACATTGTGATGGGTGTTTTCAATGCTTTTGGTTTTTTTGGGACACCCTGTAGAACTGCCCCGTGCTTATAAAAAGTGTTTATTCTTGTTCTGTGAAAGTCCAATTAATGGATTAAACATAGAATATAGAACAAGATTCATGTATCTATAAGACTATTCTCTGTTAAGAGATGGGCTGGCCAGGTACTTGCGCTATAATAATTATTGCTCCCTTCAAGCTAATACCACAGAATACCTATCAGAAGAATAACTCTATACTATTTTTTCGTAAGTGTGATTCGTCATGATTCGTCACTTAGCAAGTGCATTTTTTTGAGGTGTCACCCCCCCCCCCGCCAATGTCTAAAATCAGCGCATTTTTAGTATTGGCAGGGAGGTGACTACCTCAAAAAAATGCACTTGCTAAGTGACGAATCATGACGAATCACACAGGAGTTCTACTTCTGATAAGTATTCTGTGCAAATACATTGAAATTGGGCGGTTTCACGTTTTATTTTCTTTTAAACAACACACGCGTTTAGTAACTCAAAAAGTCTGCTAATTAATCATACTTTCATGTTGTAAGCTTTTGTTAATTCTTAAACAACTTTCCAATTTATTAGTAGCTAATCCTATAATTATAGGGTACGAATAGTTGCGATGGCCTGGGTTTAAAGCTTAGGCCTAAGTTAAACGTCGCATTTTGATCGCGTCGAATGCAATTCAAACAATAGATAATGAGCTGATACACTTCATTAAGCTTCATTGCCTGAATTTCATTCGACGCGACGAAAATACGACGTATAATCTTGTGTAATCCAGCCAGTTAGTTAAACCCGCCGATCTAATTTAATAACAAATCACAAGGTATTGCTTAATTATACCTATAAAATGTAATACTTTTTTTTGGTAACTTTTAGAAGCTGCTTGTACTTAGGGAGATTTAGCTCGAGGATGCGAATGTCAAAGAGGACGAGAGAGTAGCAAATAAATGGCGTGTGATACGCCTATATATGGGCATGCCACGCCATTTATCGCCATTTTCACGTCCTCTTTGACGTTCGCGTCCTCGAGCTAAATCTGACTAATGATTAGTGCTGAGCAATTGCTAAACATTTTGATCGAAATCGTATTTGAAGATATTTTTTATGTTTTAGGCAAAGATATCAGGTTAATAGGACCATTGAGTTCAAACGGCACTGGTCGTGTGGAATTATTCCACTCAGGAAAATGGGGAACAATCTGTGATGATGTTTGGGATATAAACGATGCTCGTGTGGCATGTCGTCAGCTTGGTTATCGGTATGCTCTAAAAGCTTTTCAAGGGGAAGAAGTTCCTTCTGGTTTCGGACAGATTTGGTTAGACCAAGTTGCTTGTACTGGGAACGAGCAAAATTTGACAAGTTGTCCTTCGAACGGCGTTGGACGTCATGACTGCAGTCATTCTGAAGATGCTGGAGTACAATGTACTTCGGAAGGTAAATTTAATTATTCCAGCATATAGGACAAACGTTTCTTACGATAATAATGCGACAAATCATAATGTGTTAGTATGTTTCAATTCTCAATTGCTTTTGAAATTACGTGAATCAATCCGTCATGATGGTTACGCTAATGTCTGAAATTTTTTGGTTATTTTTTTTATTTTCAAGAGTAATTCCTTCAAGGTTCCGGCTAATCATTGTGTTATATGTGTAAATCCTTTATGTAATGGGGTTTCGTTCATTCAGTATAATTGTTTACTTTTAGATATCGATCATTGTGCCTTAGAGCTGGACAATTGCGATAGCCATGCTCAATGCTCTAAAACCTTTCACGGATTTTCATGCAAATGTAATCAAGGTTTTACTGGAAGTGGTTTCAGTTGCACTGGTTAGTATCACTAATATATATCTCTACATGAAAGAACAAATAACCGGCATTAGAAAAGATCCCTAGACAACAATGTAAATGCAGAATTACACGAGACTCAAAATTCTGGGTGGCGGGTCAGATGAGCGACACGTGTAAAATAGAGCACTTTTAAACCCTTAGCGAAGCGTAAAATGGACTTTGAGGTCTTGAGATGAGTAATAACAATAGCATGTGATTGGTCTGTTTCAAAACAATTTTCAATACCTTAAAGTCCATTATTTTTACGCTTCGTTAAATCTCGTAACGGGGCTCATGTGATCAATCCCTTAGCCACAGACACATAGGTGAATTCTTATTACATTTGCTGGCCACGTGCAAAATGGAACGACGTGCTTTTGACCGTTACTGTTAATTTTGAAGCATTGGGTTTTGTTTTAAAGGGACTTGCTTCCCGGGACACCCGATTTTTTTCTTATACGTGGCAACTGCGCATGTTCCGTCTAGCCTTGAACATTATTCACGGTGTGAAGAAACGAGGAGCGAAGAGCATTGCTTGAAAACATTCCGGGCGTAAAAATGGAGCAATTCTTTGAGAATCTACGCAATTTATCAACTTATGTTATGAATTACGAGCATTCAATTGAACACCAATATAATTTGGAAGTTTTATTCCATAAATAGAGCTAAGAGGTTAGGAAGAAACGACGCTGTGTTGTTTATGTATTGATAGATCTCTTAAGTTCTGTTCACACGATCCAATTTTGTTGGATTCAATTCTGACGTATGAGATATAATCGGCTGTTGATAAAGCAGGAGTGCATTGGCTTCAGTGGATTTGCTGCTGATATACATTACAAGACAACAGACTATAAAACATCCATCATCATAATTGATACTATACAAAACGGACAATTTTGTGCAGCAATTATCAAATCATTTTGGCGGTATACAGAATTGATTATAAGTATATTGTTTTGTATCGATTTACGCGTCGAAGTATCATAATATGCATCGCGGTTTACCGCTGTTTTACTAACTTTTGGAGAATTTCAAAAGACAAAAAGCCCCTTGAAACAGAGAAGAACAACAGGTGAGTGTTCGTTCAATTTTTTTGGTATTTTGAATGATTTAATTTTTCATGCGTACATTTTTATTAGTGCGAAGGAGTGACACACAGTTCCATTCTAACGTGTAATCGTATTAAAATATAGTGATTTTATTGGTTTAGAATTAATATTGTTTATTTAATTCCTCGGATAAAAATTAATATTTTATTCCTAGGTCTCCAACACATCTTGGAAAATATGACGAATAGTTTTAGATATAGAGATACCAGTAAACTCGCATTTGGGTTGGAGATGGTGGATAGTTATGTGTAGTAGTTTCAAGATCAGTTTATCACAACAATAATAAAAAAGACCGTAAATAATCTATTTCATGAAACACCAAAAAGAAAGGGAAAGTCAAACTATTTTGATTTTTTTTCAAAAACAACTGCTCTCTCTATTTTAACAATGAATTCCTTGTGTGGTGGGTACATATAATGTGAGACATGTAGCACAATTATTGGGACAATCATGGACAATCCATTCCAAAATTATAGAGCTGTAAGTATAGGTAATATAAAATTATAATGTGACTTGGCTGTTAAATTAAATATTATATCAAAAACTGCAATAAACAGTGTTTTTGCAATCTTGTGTTGTTTCCACTGTTTTTTAAAGAAAACCGCAATAAAAAGTAATAGATATGTCAAATATGTGGCAATGGCAAATTCCTCTATAAGAGATTTATCAGGACAAGTCTGGAGTTAACAAGAAAGGGCATGTAGAACGTAGCATCTGGGGCCTGATTTTCACAAACTTCCAGATCTGCAACATGTGTTCAACCAGGATAAATAAAACCATATACAATCACCATAGAAATATAAAATGGGCTGAAAGTCCATTGTTTGCACAGCTTACAGTATACACTCCATTTTATATCCAAAAATCAGATAGCAACACTGGGCTTCAAGTAAATACAGGTTGGGAATACAGCAAATCTCTTTCATGTTGAAACAAATTGTATAATTTTGTCAGACAAACTCGTGATAGAAGCCAATTTTCCCAATATTTCGCCTCCTCATTGAATATAGGCTAGTAATCACCTTGCCTTTAGTCAGTAATTTTTATTAAGTTAAAAACATTCTAGGCCACTGGAACACCATTTGTAATAATATTTAAGTATCAATTGTGGAATAACAACTGCCAAAAATAGACAAAACACTTCTCGACGTTTCAACCTGAGGAAGGCCCGGAGGAGGAATTAAGTGAATAATATTTGTAAGTTGTAAATTATATTTATGTAAAAAATTGCATTGAGTCACCTTAACTAGTCAAAATATTGGGCAATTGGAGAAAGAGACATTGCAAAAATACCCTATGCTTTATAATAATATTGGGAAATTTGGAAGATAATGTTATTGAAATGTTAGGTCCTTTGCCTAAACAAATCCCTTAATTTAGAAATATTTCACAGTGTATCTTATGGGAAATCTTATGAAAATATAATGAAATCTTATGGTTGGCCTTTAAATGCAATGAGCACAATTAACATCAGGCACTATTTTAGAGCTATATGACTAAATATATTGAGGGAATATAACATTGGATTTAAAATCTATTTACAAAATTATAAGATTATAAAAAATACCCTAACCACCTTAACTTGTAAAGAAATAATTAATTGTATCAAGTATGAATTTAGGTAAAATGACATGGGGTGGGCCATGAAAAATTAAACCCTAATGCACCTGGGAAGATAAAAAAGATATATAAATTGGCATTGGAAAATTAACAACCACAATAGTTTCTTGCTTGGCTAATATAATCATTTCGTCTGAGCCACCTTAATAAATATGGTGTCAACTAAAATTAGTTTTTGCACAAAATGGCTAAAATTTGCTTTGACCGTCGATCCTGATTTTCTCAAAAGGGCAAAGAACTACATCCAAACTTTTCAGAGAAAAAAGATTATGACTGTACATAATCAGAAACTTTGTTTTTTCAAAAGTTTAAACTAGTGCATGTCAACTGAAATTACTTTTACTCTTCCATAAACCAAAATTGGAAGAAAATACAGTGTTATTTACCAGTCTAAACTTAAATTTCTCTCCAAATTTTCTAATACCTGATCTAGACTGTATTGAAATACTAAGCCAATAAGGTTTGACAACAATTCTGAAATTTTTACAGCAAAATAAAAAAGATTATTTGATTCTAGTAAAATGCAAGAAAAAAACTCAGTTGATACACAAATTCCAAATTCCTTTAAACCAACTTCATTTTGAAGGAAATTGATTAAAGTAAATGTACAGTAAATCTTAGAAATGTACGATAAGCAGTTTACAAGAAATGTGGGGACAGTTTTTTACAATTTTTCAAAACAAAATTCACATATAGTATTTATTGTTTGAAAATGAGTCAAATGAGTCAGTCTGTAGAATGTAAAAGCTGATAGATAACAGAAAATATGTAAGATTTTATTGAATTATTGCCCGGGTAAAACTTTAATATAATAGAGAGTCGATCATTACCGAGTGTACATTTTTACGTTCCTGAGCAAGTACGAAATAAACAATCATAAAGAATCATAAATAAACGCCAAATGGAATTTGTAATAAGGTACAGTAAATTACGCTATTTTCGAAAGTTTTTTCACAGCAATAAGCGCATTGAAGTGATGACAACAAAAGCAAAATGATTGTATTTAATATTTACCTACTTGCTTTCAAACACCACTCCTCCGTGCATTAAAAGGCTTAGATTAACTTCAAAATTAGAAGTGATGGCCTTGAAACGTCTCCCAAAACAAATCATATAATGAAAAATATAGCTAAAGCATTTGTGCAAAATAATATTATTGATTTAGTTCCAAAACACGGCTAGATTTACAAAAATAACAAAAATCTTGCATCCATTTTAAAAATAAACAAAAATTCTGAAATTCGCGCAAAGCATCACGGTATTTTTGAGCGCTAGTTTCTCAATATAAAACTAAAAAAATTCCTCTTTTTAATAATAAGCGTTGCACAAAGTAGAAGTCAGTGCTGCTTTCTGAAACGCCGATCGACTGATTAAAGTGTCCTGCCACGATTTTGACTATTGCAAAGCATGTTAAACGGTGGAATGACTCGGGTAATTCTACTTTCGCAATACTCTTCCAGGTTTGCGAGACAAGTTAATTATACATCGTGGTTCAAACGCGAATAAACGCGAATGAGTGCTACCATAATTAATCGTGTTCACTATGACTGTTAAGATTACAATAAAAATATATTCGAGTAAGCCGCATGGAGTATATAGCCAGTCTTTGGGACTTACTCCATGCAGCTAAAGTCATGATTTTGGAGTTGACTGCCTGTAGAGAACCAGTGGCGTAGGAAGTTAAAGTTGGGGGGAGCACATGCTTTCAGGGGCACTTCTTCATAGAAAAAGAGCATCCTCAAGTTAATTCATTTTCGGTCGCCAAACAACGCAATTCTTGTCTTGTCTTAACATATGAAATTAGTTTGTGTCTGTATTTAAAATTGTTAACCCAAGCTACATTGAAACAGCAAATTCGAACTATTTTCGAAAAGTATTGTTACCTTTTAATATAATAATATTAATATAAATGTCATATATTAAAGATGAGGTAAAGTCCGTTCTGCGCATATATTTCGCGCAGCAACACATTCCATCAGCCGGGGGGAGCAACTTTTGGAATGTTAATGATATGCGATATTAGCGCGTTGTATTACAAACGGACAGTTCGGGAGCACAATTATTTTATTTTATGTCGCAAGGCGAAGAGGCTCGAATTGCGAGTGATAAGATGAGGCTGCTAGTGAAAAGAAATATTATGCTGAAAGGAATGCTTCAAGAATTTATTTGATGAATGAGGACCCGAAATAGCGAGTAATTTTTCGTCGCTACAGACGCTACTTTCTCGCTTGTCCTACAATCAGTACAAATATATAAAGACAGTTTTAAGTAACGGTTTATTTACAAGCTTCGCTTTATATCTTCTTCAAAATATAATAATATTTTCTTCAAAATAACATATAAAATAAGCATATTCATCACAGCCGGTAGAGCGAGAACGAGAAGAAAAGAAGAAAATTAAAACGACACATACGTCAAGTAAAGATTATAATTATAACAAACGTAAACAAACATTGTTATGCGCGGTCTATATGCGCAGACTTTACATCATCTTTAATTGTGAGTATTATACCATTAAGTGCCGCATGGTGCGCGGAACCATGTTGTTTGCTGTCTTATCATATAATAAGAGTTAATAAGAGACAAGAAAATTTTGCAACTTTGAATATGTTATAACTTTCACCATATAAAATCTGTATTCGGTAGATGTCAAATCCAAAAGTTTTGGGTTTGGTAACTTAGCAACAAGAAGACGTGATATGGAAGGTTTGGAAACTTTCGGTATTTGTGCTATTTTTGTTAACATAAACGTCGCAATTGGCAAACCGGGGTTCCTCGAAAAATTATTTAAAAGCTAGCAAATGCTGGAATCCTAAAGGAAAGCTTACTACATTCATTAATTTAGGCACAAACTCTCATAAGGGCATATTGATGTTAGGTATGAAAAAGGGCACTTTCATTATAAAAAGTGCACTTTTTCTTATCTTTTTGAAAGTTAGGGGGCACGTGCCCCCATGCAGTGCTCCCCCCTTCCTACGCCTCTGCTAATCAAATTCTGAGGAACGGACAATGCGATTGGCAACTTCTGACTCTTGATGTTCTTCTAGACCTCGATGAATGCTCGACATTTGATAACTGCCACCAAAATGCTTTCTGTACCAACACAATTGGTTCTTTTCATTGTACATGCAACGATGGATATACAGGAAATGGAACTTTTTGTCAAGGTATTTTACTGCCTTTGAATTAGCCTGCATGTGTTGCACAAAAATCACTTGAAAAAACTTCTATGATATGTTGCAAAATAGCAGTGGCGTAGCCAGCCTGACGATTTAGTCATGCTATGCAAATTTTATGTTATTAACATTATTCATTTCTTTAGAAATTCATTGTTTTCGCAGTCAATTACACCAAAAAATTAGCATAGCATGACTAAATTTTCGGGCTGGCTACGCCACTGCAAAATAGCAAGCATATTCCTATCGCTGAAACCTTTCTCATTATATATATATACATATATATATATATATATATATATATATATATATATATATATATATATATATATATATATATATACACATACTCCTCAATTTTAGCATAAAGCTATATTATAAATAAAATTTAAAAAATTGTTGAATTTTTCAAATCGCCCCGCTCGTAAAAGGCGGTAAAATGAAAATTTCACACTGAAGTAGGAGATTTAAGGTAACTTTGATAAATTATAGATACTGTATAGTTCTATTTAGTTTATTTTTATTTCGGGAAAAAAACAATAATTGATTGTGCAGAATCGCTTACATCAACGGGTACGACATAATTATTGATAGAAAATAAATTTTGTGTTGATTGCAATTTGAATTTATAATCGCTTTAGATATTGATGAATGTTTACAATCAACGAACAACTGTATGGCAAACTATAATTGCACCAACACTGATGGATCTTATCTATGTACCTGTGATAACCAACATGCCACGAATGGATCAGCTTGTAAGTGAAATAACTCAATTTATGGCCCCTTTTTTGCATATAACTGAACTGTTCTTACGCATGTCGCAGACCGTGCTCGAATTAATCCGCTTCAGGTGTTCACACGGTAAAAATGGATGGAAATTTGACCAGTTCTTCCTGGTAAGAACGTGGTCGTGGCCCTAATTGCTAAAAATGAAAAATACTAATTAAAAATTTGCAAAGCTGCATGGTCATGCATATGTGGAATTTCGTTCTAAAACTAATCGCATACTATTTGTTTTCTACATTTTTCAGGAAAAGCCATCAGAATGCCTTATTTTTAATATTTCATGTTTACCGTGTTTACCAGAAGTAGTCAAAATTTATGCAATTTGTTACTAAAAATGTAAACAAACTTTTTTACATATCATGCATTAAACAGGATTTTTTATATCTTATTTAAACAGGATTTTTTATATATTATAATTAATTTTACTTCATTGTTCCAACTTTCGTTGTTTTTCGTCGATAGGTGTGTCGACCAACGTTAGGTTACGAGGCCCGTCAAGTTCGAAAGGTGTTGGACGTGTTGAAGTACTTCACAATGGAAGCTGGGGCACAGTCTGTGATACAAATTGGGATTTAAAAGATGCGAAGGTTGTATGCCGTGAGCTTGGTTATCTGAATGCTGTTAGAGCTCTTCAAGGAGGACAAGTATCACGTGGATCTGGACAGATATGGCTGAATGATGTAGCTTGCACTGGAAACGAGCAATTTCTTAACAGTTGTTCTCATCACTTGGCGTTTCGTAGTAATAATTGCGACCATTCCAAAGATGCTGGAGTTGAATGCTCTTCAACAGGTAAAAACATTTCCCTAATTTTTTATGGCATTTTCTAAATTCTAGTCGTTTTGTTTAGGTTGTTTTTATCTTTAGGTTGTATCTATGACTTCGATCAACTTGAGTTAAGCATGCAGTGACACAGCCAACCTGACAAATAATTCTAGTCCTGTTATTATATTGTATGTTATTATATTTATTTTAATCATTTCTTGGGAAATTCATTGTTTCACAGGCAATGAATACGAGGTCGAAGTGACATACAATTCGAATCCCGCAAATTTGGAATTCTAATTTATTCAGATGTGTATATGTGGAAAATTATAACAATTTTTTCACAGGAAGAGAAATATTTAATTCTTTTCTTGCTTCAGTTGCCCGTTACAACACATACCTTATCAAATCAAGTTCATACGGCTACTTGCGCCGTTTCGGTGAAAATCATCTGCATTTCTCAAGACATCCTGGTAATCATTTTCGTTTCATCAAAGAAAACATCCTGCAAGAAGCAAATACTGGGAAATGCGTTCACGCACGAAATGATCTTTTTGTCGGCCTTAGTTATCATTGCGATGGACCAACTGCCAGCAGATGGCGGTACGATTCTTTTGCGCGACATTTAAAGCTTGTTAATAAGTACCCAAATTATTGCGTAAGTCCTTGGCGCTATTATGGGAAACCTGGTCTTGAGGTTAGTCCTGGTGTGTCCCACGTCTGCAACTCATGGAACCGGATGGCACTGGAACTAGGTGAGTATTATCAACTATAATTATAGTATAAACATTTAGCTGGAAAGTATATTTCCAACCTATAACGGAATAGTATCTAATGAACAAGGAGGAATTTCGTTTTAAACTAAACGGCATATTTGTTTATGTGTTTTTATGCAAAGCCAATCAGAATGCCTAAATTTTTTTACTTCGTTTTAAAATGGTAAATAATGTACCTTTTTACAGGAAGTAGCTAGTCAAAATTTATTCATTCTGATTGGGGCGCTGAAAATGTAGACAATTATTAGTGAATTATTATTCAATGACGTAATGTGTAATGTCTATATAAGTGTTTACTGTTTGACATTAAAAGGGCCTTTTTGTCTCACACGATGTCGAGTACATAACAGTTTGTAACTAATGTAATAACGTCTTTGTTACAGACATCGATGAATGTTCTTTGAAATTAGACAACTGTGGCAATAATTCAAGATGTATTGACTCTCCTGGAGCATTTTCCTGTGTATGTCTCGAAGGTTATTCTGGAAATGGTTTAATTTGCAATGGTTAGTGATATTTTCTGAATATCTTCATGCTTTTTTATTGTCATCCCCCAGATGATTTGCACTGGGATATACATGAATAGTGTTCAAAAAAATGGCAACAGTGAATGCAATATTCTATATACACCGTTTTTTAAAATTTTCCATCTTACTGGTCGGACTATGGTATTTTCCATGGCACTTATATGCCTGTTCATTCGTGCAATGCAAGGAATGTTTTCATTCGCTTAGAGATGAAATGCTCCAATCAACTAATTTGGTGAAACAAGAACATTTCATTTTTCACCCGATGAAAATATTCTTACCATTACACTCATAAACAGTCATCATCAGTAAACCACAAAAAACATGACGGTTTTAGATATTGATGAATGTTCTCTGTCTACTGACAACTGCCTTCCCAATTCAAGCTGCGTCAACACGGCAGGATCTTATCGATGTATTTGTGATGATCGAGAAGTTGGAAATGGGACTTCTTGTAAAGGTATTAATTTCGTAATAAATTACCTGCTGAACTGCCAAACTGATTTATTTTATGTTTTAAAAACTTACCATATCATGATGAATGACATAATTTTAAACACATAGTCAGTCGATTGTCAGAGAGTGGAGTGTATTCTATGTTTTTAACGAGTAATCATTACCTACTCTATTTTCAAGGCTTATTATGGAAGTAATTCCAGATTTCGGGATAAAATTCGCGTTATGTCAAAGATCTAAAAGGCCTTTTTACGATGAAACGATGAAATGTTTAGCCAATTTTAACCCTAATATCAAGCACTTATGTATCACACATGCAAAAGTCCGCCATCTTTGGACCCATGCAGATTTTACCCTCAGAGATTCAGTTATAAATCATTACATCATTTTCACGGTTTATTTCTAAAAATGAATCTCCAGCTGCAATTTAAGATATGACTTCACAAAATAAACCATTTCGCTCTCTATCAACATAAAAATATTTACTGAAAGTTTTATTTATTCAAACACGAAAACTTGGGCAATCCGTTCATCAGGCCTGTTTCTTTTGCAGGAAAAGATATCAGGTTAAAAGGACCTTCAATTTCAAATGGAACTGGTCGTGTGGAGGTATTCTATAATGGAGAATGGGGGACAGTCTGTGATGATAATTGGGATATAAAAGATGCTAATGTTGCATGTCGTCAACTTGGCTATTTGTATGCTATTAAAGCCCTTCAAGGGGGGAACATTCCTTCTGGCTCCGGCCGGATTTGGTCAGACGAGGTTGCTTGCACTGGATCTGAGCAAAAACTGTCCAGTTGTGGTCGCCACGTTCGAGGGTGGGGGGTTCATGACTGCTCCCATGAAGAAGATGCTGGAGTAGAATGTAGCTCAATAGGTACAAGATTCTTTTCCAATCAATTGCATATTCACAAAATTGACAAAAAAAATATTCAAAACTAAATTTCTGACGATGACCCTAAGGCCTAAGCGTCAAAAAAGAGTTTTTGTTCCTTTTAGATGACTTTTACACGTTTGATGAGACGTTACTCATAAATAACATGTAATATTTCTGGGGCCGGTTATTCGAAAGGTGGATAAGTCGCTATCCAACGGATAACTCGCTATCCAACGGATAAGTTTTATCCAGCGTGTGATTTGCGTTGCACAAAGCTTGGATGACTTTATTCAGTGGATAAAAATCGCTATCTACCGGATAAATTTATCCAAGGTCCGGAGTTGGTTTAAATCCACTATCCAGTGGATAAATTCAAAGATACAAGGTAATACTGTAAACATTTATATAAAATACGACAAAAATGCAATATTCCTGTTACCGTGTTTCAACAAACTAATACACATCATGATTGTATTCATTATTAAAAATTTTTTCGAAGTGCAATTTGTCGCAGCAGCGTTTCACATTCCGTTTCGAGCGGCGATTTTTTGGATATCCTCGCATTTATAACAGGCGGTAAATTTACTATACGCTTCTAATCAGTTTATATAACGCGAATATGCAAAGAAATATTCAACCTATTCCAAGGAAACTTGCTAATATCTAAGTAATTTCATTCACGAACATTAAAATAGTGTTCCTAAATTTGCTATGGAACCGAAAGGCAAAGCGTTGCAAGGTCAAGGAATAAAATTGCAATGTGTTTAATAAAATCACTATGATGTGAAGCGCAAAGTTCGAGCAAATCACTTGTTCAAGTCTTTTTCATTCAGTAACTATACTCGAGAATTCGTAATGATTATGAATTCAATGTTGTAAATGCTTAGCAACAGCTGACGTTGTGGTACGAAATTTCAGGATGATCCTGTTTTCTTCTGGTAAATTTTAACTTATCTATTGGATAGCTATCCACTTCACTATCCACGCTTCGTGCAACGCGTTTTTATCCAATGGATAACTATCCACTGGATAGCAGATTTGTCCGTTGGATAGGACTTATCCATTGGATAAGTTATCCATCTTTCGAACAACCGCCCCTGTCACTCTTGTTCCAATCCGAAGTATGGCAACAATTAACATTTTAAACAACAAAAACAAAAAAACAATGAATGTTATATTTTACAAAACACCCTTTTTATTTTTATTATTTCTTTTCATTTTTTTTATCACAAGATATTAAATTTACTGACCGGGCTATGGTGTTTTCCGTGGCACGACCTAGGCGTGTTCATTCATGCATGTCATTCATTCACTCATGAAATGTCCCATCCAACTTGGGTGAAATGAGAACATTCTCTGATTCATCTGATGATAACATTCTTTTCATTACACTCATAAACATTCAACACCAGTAAAGTACAACATGTCTGTTGTAGATATAGACGAATGTTCTCTATCTACTGACAACTGACGTTAATAATAAATAACATGCAATTTTTAATTTTTCTGTTCCCTTGTTCCAATTATCCAAATATATTGCATTCATGCATTAACATTTTAAACACTCTCGCTTCCCTATTCTACGCAGATGTAGATGAATGTTTGAGCGGTTCGTATTACTGTGGCACACATGCTAAATGTATCAACACTTTGGGGAGTTACATATGTCAATGTGAAACTGGTTATACTGGAAATGGCTTGATTTGCAATGGTAGGTTTTAGAATTCACACCTTCAGATAAAATTGGTACATTAACGAATGTTTTCGACGTATATTACTGAGTTGTGTGATGATTAATGTTCTATAGATATCGATGAATGTTTCCTGTCGTTGGACAACTGTCTGGCTGGCTCAAATTGCACCAATACTGATGGATCGTATTTTTGCAGTTGCGACAGTGGACATTATTCGAATGGATCGGTTTGCCATGGTAAATAGAAAGATTTTGCTCGATAGATTTTTCAAATTGCTTAAATTGTTAAGACGAGCAGCGCAGGTCATTACTGTTTCTGGATAGGAAGAACGATTTTCTCTGTGATATTTTTCAATATCTTAAATAGGCAAAAATCGAACACCTCAAAAACTAGATAATTAGTGATGACATTCAAAGCACTTGTTGGTATGACTCAGAAGTATTTACGCAGAGTCTTTCACGTCTCCTGCAATCAAAATTACCAACTAAGACGTAACCATCAACAGCTTTATTTCCTATGAAAACCCAAGACTATTTTCTTGAAAAAAGCTTCTATTATATATAGAGATATGTATCAAATTTTAATGAAAAAAATTTCATAAATTGCTTTTTTTTATTTTTAGCAATGTCTGTCAGGTTACAAGGGCCATCAAGTTTAAATGGTTCTGGTCTCGTGGAGGTTTTCTACGATGGACTGTGGGGAGCAGTCTGTGGTGATGGCTGGGATAGTAATGCTGCTGAGGTTGTGTGTCGAGAACTTGGTTATGCGCATGTGTTAAGAGCTTTCAGACAAAAACTACAGAATGTCTCATCAACTATGTCATTCGAGAAAATATCTTGTGTTGGTAATGAACAAAATCTAACCAGTTGTTCGCACGATGGTTCTGTAAACAATACCTGTAGCCATTCAGAGTTCGCTGCTGTGGAATGTTTAAAAGGTAAAATTTTCAAATTTTACATTGTAAATGGTTGTTGCGGCAGCATAATTTACTTTTGAAATTATGAAAAGATGTTTCGATTGCATTCTTTAGTTCTATGTTATATTTCCTTTTTTAACCAAAATTGGTTGATATAAAAATCCTAAAAATACGTCGTTTCCTGTGCTTTCTTTCGGTAATGTTTGAATCAAATTGAAAGAATATGTTCTACTCTTTTATAATTACATAGATATAGATGAATGTTCTCGAGATCTGGACAATTGCGGTGATAATTCTCGTTGTGTTAACACAGTTGGAAGTTTTGAGTGCATATGTAATCATGGTTACACAGGAGACGGAGTTAATTGCGAAGGTTAGCACTTTACTTTATGCTATACCAGGGTCGTGCAGTCACGTGCACAGAGCAGCGGCTGGCCGGTCAGCTTCCTTCTTCCCTATTGAAAAGAGCTGGGTTAGTGTCAGTGATGTTGCGTTAAATCAGTGCCGTCGATAGATGTTTAATTAGGAAGGACTGACTTCCACTGTCTTTTTAGGTTGTTTGAGCACGAAAATGCGGATAATATCCCCCCCCCCCCTTTAAAATAAGCTGCTCGCGACGGCCTTACAAATATATTGGATCACTGACCAGCTTCTTTACAACTTGAACACTACAATTTCACACCTTTTTGTTGCGCTCTACCTTACAATCTATGCACCATATAGTATCATAAAATGATCTCTTTTTTTCTTCCAAGACATTGATGAATGCCATCTTTTGGTTGACAATTGCCATGAAAGCTCAACTTGCTCCAACCTCAAAGGATCTTACGTTTGCACTTGCAATAGTGGATTTACTGGTGATGGAACTGTTTGTCAAGGTAAGTGAATACTGTTTGTTTTATTAATAGCTTGCGTTTGTCAAACATGCCAACTGCCAACCAGTAGCTGATATAACTTATCAAATGTCAACTAAACCCCTAAAACAGTACAATAGAGATTATTTTCTTATTCTTGGTATTTTATGAGAAATGCAGTGAGTGAAATTACTGTTTACCAACAAAAACACTCCAAACTAAAGGAAGAACATAAAAATTAAATAACTTGGTATTAGTTAATTAGTCCAGAAACGAAGAAAAATTAAGTAAGAAATATTTATAACATAACTTTCCTTGGTGGTTTTAAGATATCGACGAATGTTCTTTATCAATCAACAACTGTCACAAAAATTCAAATTGCACCAATTCTTCCGGGTCTTTCGTGTGCACATGTGCCAACGGATTTACAGGAAATGGAACAAATTGCAACAGTAAAAAATAGCTGTTACCTTCTTTCGGCAAATTAACGAAAATTTGAAACACGATCAGGGACGCCCTCCTCAAAACTTATAGTCGTAACATTAACTTTGATGAGTTTAGATCTTGATGAATGTTCCTTGTCGTCTCACAACTGCCATGAAAACTCGCACTGCACGAATGTGAATGGATCGTTCTTGTGCACTTGTGTGAATGGATACACTGGCAATGGAATTGTTTGCCAAGGTAATTCATAAAGGCAAAGACTAATCATATTTTTTTGCCTATTGAGACTCAATTTTATGTCTACTTTGGGAATTGGAAATGTTAACTTTTACCAATAACCATTTTGTCCTGTATATCACGTCTATTTTTAAGATATTGATGAATGTCTCCTGCCCACTAATAATAATTGTCAGCAAAATTCCAAGTGTACCAACTTTGGAGGATCTTTCTCTTGCACCTGTAATGATGGATATACTGGGAACGGGGTTGTTTGTGAAGGTAGGGAATCTTGTTTGTATCTTTTCTGTTTGAAACACAGCAAGCTGCATGAATAACGCTACCTGACAATAAAGTTCGGATTAGAGATCGTTTTTGAAAAGTGATGCATTGTGAAATCACACCCAGTGGATGATTTTATTAATAAATACATCAATGAGTATTTAAATCTGTACTAACAATGACGTGTTATGCATTCCCTATAATTGGATCTGCATATATAACAGTCATATAATAGTATTAGTAGTAGATTTGACTAAGCCTTTATGATTTAATATTGTGATGGTGCTACTCTGCGTTACCAACGGGGAAACTGAAAAACTAGCCTGATTTCGGTGGGAGTCGAACCCGGAACAAACGTTTGGTTTGCCAATTTATCTAAGAACTATGTTAGTTCAGTGGATTTCATGAATATGTGACCTACATTCTACAGCTTCTCCAAGGAAGAGAATGTGCACTTTTTTATAGTTTATAATTCAATTTAGTGTTCACATCTTTTTAATTGTTAAAAATATCACGTTTGTTCCAGATATTAACGAGTGTGTCGAACAAGAGGTGTCTTGTGATTCAAATGCAGATTGTTTAAACACAAATGGATCGTATGAGTGCAGATGTAAAGAGGGCCTCACAGGAGATGGGTATAATTGTGAAGGTATATCTATTTTTAACAGTAATACTGAACAATAATCGACAATACGAAACACTTTGCATATCAGGTTAAACATAGACGAAATTAATCAGGATATTGAAACTTTAAAAAGGATTTTTATTACTGTATTCAAAATTGAAGATATGCCTTAATATGTCCACTATTCTAGCACCGGCAGAAAAAGAAATTCTTCACCGGAAATCCGAATCACCGGAAAACAAATTTTTCTCCTTCCCGAACTTGGCTTATATCATTGTTGGTCTAATTTTATTACTTGGAATAATACTTCTGGTAATATTGATACGAAGACGACGTAGACGATCGTACAGACCATTCCCTGACAATGATAATTTAGAGTTGATGTTAAAAGACGATTTTCATCCTGGAATTGGTGATGACAATAAGAATCAAGGATCACCTGATAGCAAGGCCTTCATATCGAATGACTGTGGTGGTTTACTTGATCAGGATGAACTCAATCATGCCACTGAATGCTAAAGCAATTATGGTTATAAAAAAGTGATCAATGATAATTAATCCAATTTTCATTTTTAGAGAAGTAAAATTTTGTTATAATTATGCATAACTATAGTAAGACTAGTACAGTTCATGAACTTGGTTTTCATTACTTTTTAATGCAAATCAATTTGCAATATCGTATATAGTTGCTCTTCTACTAATTTTTCCTAAGTAAGCAAACCATGGCAGTTAAACTCTGTCAAATATAATAGCCTGGGAATTAATTCTGTTTTAAAATAAAGAAAATAATACAAGAAAATAATTATTTTCTCTCCTGCTTTTTTTTGCATGTGCGAAAGAAAAAATATATATTAACCATGTTTCTTAGTAAGTTTTATTAAGTGCTTGTTTAGTCAATCTTTTGAACTTCTTAATTTTTTTAACAATTTTTTTCTGAATACACATTCTGCAATCTTTTGACAGCTCATCATGCCCATCTGCATGAACGCTGTGAATTGGCAATTTCGAGGCTTAATAAAATATATACACAAGGTCATTAATTCAGGCGATTCGTTTTTACCGTGTGGTCTATGCCAATATCCCCGGTGTCCAGGTGCATAGACACCAACTTCTTGTATCTCAAATAGTAACTCCAATGGTAATAAAAGTCACAATGAAATCATAATTCAACTTACAAAGAAACAAAAATTAATTATCTTTCACTGTCTATGGATGGTCCGATTTACCAACCGTCATTTTTGTTTAGAAAAATTATTATTAGCAATTATTAAATATTATGTACTTGTTGACTAGATCTGGAATTATTAGAGAGTATAGGACAACTGGGACAACATATTGCGCAATTACGTTTGTCTGAAAGCATTGTTACAAGTCAAGTTTCAACAGAGAAAATTCTTTTTCCAAAAACTAAACTCTTGCAGGAAAACGACACGTAGAATTTATTGCTAGTTTATTTATGCTTATAACCACCACCAAGATTGAAACATTTATTTTAAAAAGGCTTTTGAACGGCATGTTTTGATCTAGTTCGGCGCTGTAACGGAATATCTCAGAACCTTTCGATGAGTAACATGCCTCATTTTAATTGCTTCTGTACATGAAATATTCTTCCTTTGCCCGAAAGCAAGCTTCGCTGCGCGAAGATTATGTATTTCGTTGTAACGTTCGTTAACCTACGAAAAGGAATAACGAAAAATGCAACGTGGCGTCGATTTTCGAAGCGATAGAGGTTGAATATATCATTAGTTTAAAAAATTCGAGATCCTTGTATTTTATCGACCCGATTTTATCACACTATTGCAGAGCTTTATATGTTGAGTCTAGCTATGAAGTTTTTATCTAAATAACTACACAAAAATTAAAGATATGGTCGAGTGAATTTGCCTGGAGAATTCGACTTAATGTAATCACGGCTTTCGAGAAAGACGAAGTACAAAAAGCTGATTAGCTTTTATCGTCAACGACATGTGTTGAGAACGTATATTTAACTAGGTTTTTCATTAATGCGTCATGTAAATCTATGGAGATCTAAAAGTTTACTGTATTTTGGATTTACTTTTAATTGGCCAGCTAAATCATGTAAGTTCCATAATTATTTTCTTGCTTTGATCTTTGAAATCAAACTACAACAAGCAAGTTGGACATTTATTACCTTTCTTCAGGTAGCTCAGTCAGTATTACATAATTTTAAAAAAACAATCACAACCGGCAACCTTTTCAACATTCTCCGCATTCTTAACTCTTGAACCATTCACGAAAAAACAGGAATTATACGCAGCTTAAACACTTATATCTTTTGAAAACTCTTTAAAATTGGTACAACTACTCCACTTGAACTCTTTTTACCACTGCTCACCTTGAAAATTTTTTTTGTCTCTGACATGCATTCACGAGTCCATCGAAGATACGTGCGAACGAACAAAATTATAAAAATGAAAGGTAAACATACTGATTATAAATATATTTTCTGCTATTGTTAATTTTTTCGTTCAATATTTTTGAACAATCTCATGCACTTATATTCAGCGTTTATCGCGACAGAACATTTCTTTCACATAATATAGATGCATTTATTTTCAAAATGATAAATACTGATATTTGTATCAGCAATTATTAATCACTTAATCATGCATGCGTAAAAAATCACTAGCAAGAATGTCAGATCATTCTGTATTATTGCTAATTTATCATGCTTGTAACGCATTAGCTATAATTTCCGTGAATGCAAGTAGCTATCATGAATGCTTTCGTATTTGTCTGGACCGGATACATTAGTTACAAAGAAAAGGCTGCATATTTACATAAATATACAATGGTCCAAATACAATTGTTTCAGGTTAAAAGTTTCCACAATTTTTGAAGCATTCGAAGCATAAAAATGGGGTCAAAACCGACAAAATCTATCGCAAAAATCGCATTCCTTGCTGTGTCTGACAGCGAGCGAGACGATTCCAGGAACGAACACGGAGCCGTTTGCTCTGGCCTTTATATAAGAGTGTCTTCGATGGACTCGTAAAAACACTGAATCGAAAGTTAAAGGAAGTTTTCATCAGAAGTAGTTGTAAAACGGGAACTATTTTCAAAAGGTGTGAGTGCCTAAACTGCGTATTTCCTGTTTCAGGTGAATGGTGTAACTTGTAAGAGTCAAAAATGCGGATTTTCAAATGGCTATTTTCGGCACCATGAGACTTGTGAATTAAGCAAATAACCAACTTCAAGTCTTCTGCAAATTTTATTTCTTTTGTAAATTTGTTATAAAAGACTTATTCAACAAAACTTTTAAAACTTTATTTAAAATTAAAAATTTACGTCGTCGTCATTGATGAATTTGATCATTTCTTGTAATTTAAACCTTCTGTGCATGTGAAAGCCAAGTGTCTAGCTAGCCGTTGATTTAAATAAACAAGAGCTCTTTTTTTAAGTTTTAACATCAGGTTTCACACTACGGTGATCTTAATTTGGATATTTCAGTGCGGTTACATAAATTTGTATTTAATACCATTAACTTGGACATAAAGGGTTTTACTGATTAATATAGTTCTTGAAATTCATAGAATACAGGAATTATAACGTTTTGGCGGCCAATATATTTGTAACATTAGGTGCACTCACACAATGCAGACTTCATAATAATTTACTTGTTTTTCTAGATTTACGACCGAAACGTTTGAAAACGGTTGTGACCAGCATGGGTTATTAATCAAGGTTTGTTTGTCTGGGTACTATTATATTGTTCTATCATTCAAAAGTAGGTTTCAATAGAATAACAACACTTCACAAAGAATAAGAAATATTTTCAAGAAATTAAAAGTAAATTTATTTAATTATAGTCTACCAAATGATTGACTATTTATTTATAGTCTACAGACTAAAATGATCATGGAAAAGAATGAAACTAAATCCCAAACTACTAAATTTTATCATATTCTAATAATCTCCCATGTAAATCAACGATATATTAATCAATGAGCATCTTCTTGATCGTCAACTAAAAAAAAAATATTAGCATAATGGAGTCTTACTGCTCTTATTCAAGATTTAATTAAAATTCTTTACACACATTACACAAATCATCCCAGAGCGAAATGTGTTTTATTGTCCTGTCTTATGATCTTAATAAAGAAGATAGGTTTTAATGTTATGTTTACGTCTAGGTTGAACTCTGGCAATATAATACCTCGTTCATAGCAAATATTGATGTAGTATTTCATGGTCAGTAAATATGCTATTCTTGTGACTTAGCTAAATATATTTAAGTAAAACTTCTATTTATGGCAATGTTTCCATATACCATGCACGCAATATTAACTGATTATTAATTTTGATAAAAAACATACATCGACCAGTGGCGTAACGGACGAACATTGTGCTCTCAATTAGGTATATTAGATGTGGGTTGTTAGGTATAATTATTAGATGTGGCCCTGCTTTTCGTCATTTTAACTAAGAATTAATTTAGCCTAAGTTAAGAAGCCTATATAATTTTACATTATAGATTTTACATTATAGTGTATTATTACTTAACTGATTAGCTCGAGTGCTTACAAATCATGTAATACATAATTGCTTCGTGCATATTCACAAAGAAGATGTTTTTATATGACTTTATATTTGTAGATAAAACTAAAAAAAGTCAAAGAAAATTAATGTGAACGTCAAAGTTTTACGTGATACATTGAAACACTATTTTCTGGCGATAGGTGGCACCCGATGGGGCGTCCCTTGTGTGCCCTGAAGGTCGGGGCCTTAGTTCTTGCCCTAACCTACCTTATGTGCTACGCGATTGCCATCGATTTTTTTCAACTAATGATGAAACAAAGTGCTCACCCTATTGTCCTTTTCCTTCACTTGCATCTCGGGAATCGTCATAATTTTCGCCGCTCAATGGTTCAATCTGAGCATGATCAGATTTGGATGAAATTCTTTCCGGTAAAACATCGCTTCGAGCCTTAGCTTGGCTTGAGTGAGAAGGGGTCAAGGAGGAATGGATTTTGGAAACTGTTCCTTTTTTATGACTTGAATCCATCATTCTTGGATCTAGTCAGCAAATACGATATGTTATTCCAGATAAATTATGTATACTTATTATTTCACGACAGTTTCACTACATGGTTATTTGTCATCGAGTGCGCTATTACGTCTCTGCACCCCAAATAATATATATGGGGAATATTATATAATAACTTTCGTCTTATCCATTACAATCTGCATCTAATGTATACCAGGGATAAAAAATTTAGATGAATGAATTATTCCCACTAGGCAAGTATTAAGCTAGGCAGTATATTATAGCAATTCATTTCTTTAAATTCTAAATAAACTCAGGTATATTCATATTACCTTCTAAAGAACATTGCACTCCAGCATCTTCAGAGTGACCGCAGTTACTGATTCCCCACCCCCGATGAAAACAACTGCCCAGATTTTGCTCACTTCCAGTACAACCAACCTCGTCTAACATTATTTGTCCTGCACCAGACGGAACATCTTTTCCTTGAAGAGCTCTAAGAGCATCCGGATAACCAAGTTGACGACAGGCAACGCGGGCGTCATTTATTTCCCATCTATCATCACAGACTGTTCCCCATTGTCCTTTATGGAACACTTCCACACGACCAGTGCCATTGGAAATAGATAGCCCTTTTAATCTAATATTCTTCCCTGCAAGTTATTGAATAAAATATCCACACCTTCGATTGCCACTTCGTAGTTTAGGCTGTGCATGTTCTCAATTATTAGAAGTATTATAACTTACCCATGCAAGTAACGCCGTTACCGGTATACCCTTCATTACATCTGCAAGAAAATCCCGCATCAGTTGTGGTACATTGGGAAAACCAATGACAGTTGTCCAATCCCAAAGAGCAATAATCGACATCTAAAAAAAATTATAATGAAATTACTGTTTTCGGTTGTAGTCTATGGTTTCAATATGTTTTAATTCGACTTGTCTGATTCATGCACTTCATATCTATGGTTTCAACTTTCAATATGTTTTCATTTGATTTGCCTGATTAATGGGCTTCTGAAGGTGGTTTTCTATTACGCCCTCCGCATTAATTACCCAAGTGAGCAAGACGCGCTTTGCCTCATTTGGTACACGAATGTAATGGAAAACAGTCTGCAAGCTGGGAATCATTTCATTTCTACGTTCGATATGATAGAAAAGTCTTAAAACCAGTGGATTTTTCGGTCTGTTGCAATAGGGTAGATTTTCTTTAAATTTCTGAGTCAAGTCCACAACCCTACACGCAGACACGGAGTTGGCTATCATCACCGCGACGTACTATATGGTGATATTCCACTTTTAGTACACTAATATTCGTGAAACATTATTTGGAAATTTACCTTCTTGAGTACATTCCACTCCAGCGTCTTCAGAATGGCGGCAGTCATGTCCTTCCCAGTTCGGATGAGAGCAACTTGAAAGATTTTGCTCATTGCCAGCACAATCAACCTCGTCCAACCATATTTCTCCTAAACCAGAAGGAACTTGACCTCCATGAAAAGCCCCAAGAGCATTCCGATAACCAAGTTGACGACAGGCAACTCGAGCGTCATTTATATCCCATCCATCATCACAAACTGTTCCCCATTGACCGTTATAGAATACCTCCACACGACCAGTTCCGTTTGAACTTGATGGACCTCGTAATCTGATGAATCTTTCTATGAAAATGAATAAAAATTATCTTGGTTAAATTTATTCGATATCATGAATACAAACAGATAATCAGGTGATGGAAACATGTTACCCAACTTGAAATGTGTCAGCTAGCTTATTTTAGTTCCCCACAATTGGGCCACATATACACTACCACGCTGTAAAATTCTTACCTTTACAAGAAGATTCGTTTTCGGCATCACAAGAACATACATACGATCCATGAGTGTTGGTGCAGTTCGCATTTGGAACACATGTATGAGTTAACAGGGAACATTCGTCAATATCTGAAGCAAAAAAAAGCAGGAAAAAAGTTGCACCACTGTTACGTTTTGTTGTAGTAATGACAGGAATGAAGAAAGCAATATGTAGTGCAGTGCAACGTAGGAATAATACAATTTTATCTAGATTACAAGTTTGCCATATGCATGTCACCTATTCTAGTTATTATTTAAAGATTCCTTTAATAACATAATTTCTAAAATTACAGCTATTTGATGTGTTCCGTTTACCAATTTCACTTCAAAAATTTCTAGGATTTCGATTTAATTTTGCAATTTGAGATCAAACAGAATTTTTGAAGCGCGCCCTGAACAAAACATCTCAAGAATAGGAATACGGCCCCAAAACAAAATAAGAAATCAATAGAGTTTTAGTAATAAGTGTCACTTACCAATGCAATTGATGCCATTTCCGGTAAAGCCTACATCACATTGGCACGAGAAACCACCAACAGTGTTAATACAATAAGAATTATTGCCACAGTTGTCCAAGTCTAAGAAACATTCATCTTTATCTACATAAATGGATTAACGATAATGCTCCAATTCATTATTAGCGTACTAAAATTACAGGAAATTGATTTTTACGAAGCGATCCCGATGGATACCGCTTAGTAGAAAGCGATCCTACTTTTTAGCGGCGATTTTTTTTCGCAAGCCAATCACATCACTGGATTTCAGATATCGCTTCGCGTCGCGCGAATAAATTCGCCTAATGGAAAAACGGGCTTTAGAGCGTGCTCTTTAAGATATATAAAGTCTCGGAAGTTGGATAGTGAATTGACAGTAGCCGATATGGATCTACGTACACGGCTTAAAGTGTGACTTTTTGTTTGCATTTAACTCTCTTGAAGCCATGAATATTTCAATAAATATACGTTAGTAAATAATTAAATGAAATTACTACAGTCTGAGTCATTTTACGAACGAAGCTAGAAATTGCTTGAACTTGCCTGTCAAGGAGGCGATCGTTTTTGGAGTATGGTATAATAACCAGCTATCGTAAATACTCACCTGGTTCAAAGGAGATCTTGTTCTCATCATCACAATGAGACAAACCAGGGCGAACTTCACTTTCATCAGGGAAACCGTCATTTTGCCAGAGGCCCAAGCACAAATCACGACTGATTGGAGCAATTTTCAAATGTCTCTCGGATGAATTGTAAGACCATCTGCTGGTGGTTGATCCATTACAATTATATTCAAGGACGACCAGTTTGTCTTCTCGAACGTAAATGCATTTCTTGGTATTAACTTCCTGAAGGACTTTGTGATTTATAAAACGGAAATGAGCTGGAGCGCGAGCCTTTGAGAATTGTAGAAGATCTTTGTCGTCGCGATGACTACGATAATGATGCAAATAGCCATGTGCATCTGATTTAACAAGGTACGTGTTGTAACGGGGAGCTAAAGAGAATAAAAGAGTAAACAAGCAAGAATTACGTAGGAAATACCAAGCGTCGTAGGTTGATCAAGTATATTGCATATAGCTATAAAATATGTCAGAGAGAAATTTTTATTGAATTTTCCGCAAATTTTGACAACATTGACTAGCTAGACACGTCATTGGACCGGTTGTCGGACTGTGGGTGTAAAAAGTTGCGTGCACTAGCCAAAACAGCCGCCGTGTTAAAGTTTCCAAAATCGGAAAAAAGAAATGTTCGTATTATATTGAAAGAAAGGCACGCTCATCCCATTATGTTATTTTGAAAAAATAATTTTAAAAAATTCTAGCAACGCACATTTTTAGGAAAAATAACACATGGTAGGATCAATAACGCTGCCAACATGGTTAATAATAGAGAGTTTACAAAATAATCACGACGCGGCCAGCCCGCGACGATGCGCTTGCAAAACAAAACAAAGAAATACCACACGTGAGACATAAGGTGTGCATAACGTTTGATCCAACGACTGCGTTGAAAGTTGAAATTCTTACGACGTCTTCAAAAAAAACATTTTCACGCCTTCTCGACCATATGAGAGAGTTTTTTTATAGCTCTCAATTGAAAACGTTTGTGTAAAAGTTATTAGAGTCCGTTTACACGATCCAATTTTGTTGGATCTAATTCATTCCTTACGTGTGGAATTTTGTCTGTTGTTATGATGAAGCACTACAGCGTGGCTCTAATTCACTTTCTCCTATATACATTGCAAATAAACAGTCTATAAACCATCCATCAGAATGATTTAGATCTGACAAAATTGGATCGTGCGAACAGACGATTGACTGCTACATTTATGACATCACCTTTGACATTCAGAACCTTCAACACAGCGGACTTTTCCATCGTTGGTTTTAGAGGAATAACAGATTGTCCATCGATTTCAAGGACTCGATTTGTACCAGCCTCGACTGCACTCACAGTCACAAACCTTTCAAACTTCCACTTTTTGTTCTTAACCACTGTTTCTGTTGGTTTCATGTAAACATTTTCCAGCAGACCTGACGCGTTGATCGTGACAAGAACGTCACCATGGTAATCATTCTCCAGTAAAAGACTCATAAAATACTTGTTTTCGTCTATCAAAATAAAAACGCAAAAAATTAGAAAACCTCCAAAAACAAAGACCTCAGAGAGAATTGAACAGGAATCAACAAGCCATTTTTGGTTGCCAGTCAAGCTCTAGCCACTATACAGCACTCAGAGTAAAATTACAGTACATAACTGTAAAATGACAGTAACTGCATGTATCTACCAGAATTTTCTGTATTATTTTAGCCACATTTTAGTGTGCCCTATTGTGAATTGTCATTTTTATTAACCTTTACATTTCTTCTTTTGGATAGCGCCTGCTTCAGCGGTTGCGAATCCATCAGGACACTTATAGCAAAATGTTTTACCGGCTTTTGGTTGATAGAAACCACGAGGACAAACAGCGCATGTTGCCGTGCCATTGATCAACACACCTTTGAATCCTGGCGGACATTGAGCTGGAAAATGAGAATTAAAGAATTATTTGATTATAATGATTAATGAATCTATAATTATTTGCAATCTTAATCTACAGGTTGTATAAAAACACGCAAAATTTAAATATTCATGATGTATATTCGATCTTTTCTGATCGAATATAGAGGCAATTATTCATGAATATTTCTTGCGAGTTTTTTGCTCCAACCTGTATGTATATACTGACTTACCACATTTATAGACCTTTTCGACGAAAAACTGGCCCTTGGGACATATTAAAGACATCTCCATGATAGTTAAAGAGTTCGCCAGTGCAGAATGATTAGAATTACGCTTTAAAAACGTAATATTATTTGCAATGTCGCTGTCAGCAAGTACATTCTTGAGATTGTAAGTTGCGTTGACTATTTTCTCAACTTCATAAGACGAAGTAATTTCCTTTGAATCTTTCTTTGAGGTGACATTCTGACCAATGACTTTAAATGTCCAGTCACAGACTTCGGTACGTTCTAATTCGTCATAATATCCTGGGACAATGTTACATTCGCCGAGTTTTAAATCTTTCATCAACTCACCAGTTGACATGCAATTCCTATTCTCAAAAGCCAGACGAGATTTCAGGATATTTGCTAATGTATCACGATAATATACCGACGTTTCATTCATGGAATACTTAGATATGACTGTCAATGACAGTTTAGCAACTGGTACTGGAAGACTGTATTTTAACACCTGGACAAAACTCAACTTAGAAATGGTGTGGCCAAACGAGTTGGAAACGTTACAGAAATACCATCCTTCGTGGTGGAGTTTTACTGGGACGAAGCTGAGATGAGAAAATCTCTCATTTGGAATTGACGCAAAGGAACTTGAATTTGGAGCCCTGAACCACCAATGGTAAGATGTATTGTGGGCATCCTTTTTAACTTTGCAATGCAGTGAGGAGTATCCAGATAAGACAACGTTGAGACGACGAACTGGGTGCAGAACAATCAGCGGAGGAGTGGCAATAACCACAACTGCAACGATTGAAGATGCCTTTGCGATGTGATTTGATGCATCACAAGAATAGTTACCAGAATGTGATGGACTCGTGTTATTGATTCGTAAGATATTTGTATGTTGATTATTTAAAACTTCACCATTGAAACGCCATTGATAAACAAGGAAATCTCCTGCAGCTTCGCAAGTTAAAACAAGTGTCTCGTTCACACCCAACTCGGTGAACGGTTCGGGCTGTTGGGTGATATTTGGGGCATGCGCACAAACGTCCTCAACACCACTCATGTCTTTAACGTCTCTCAAAAGATCTCTTGAAACATGTACTGCCTCATTAACCGACATATTTGATTTGCTGGTTACATTAAAAAATTTTCTCTCCAGATTTAGTATTTGCTCCCGTAATTTATTCCCATTCAGTGCACTTGATCCAATACTTATCTCCAATAAACTGTCAAACGTGTACTTCAGGCAATCTTCAAAACCACTGCATTCTCCAGAGTATTCAGCAAACATGCTCTCCATGGTTGCTAACCAATTTTTGTAAAACAATACTGAGCTTGAATGGACTGCACCATACTCGTTCTTCAAAGCTTCGTTTTGAACATTTTTTGCTTCCAACAACTCAGGATCGTTTTTAAGAGCTCTTATGTAAGAATCGTAGTTTACATTGATGTTATATTCCAATAACTTTTCTTTGTTCACATTAAAGTTTTCAAAAATGACGCTGTTGTTTAAAGAGAAAGATTTCCTTTGAACCTCTTCATTGCGAAGCATTTGCAGTTTTTCGGCCCTTTCAAAAAGTGACCTCGCCACTTCCTCCAGAGTTTGTTTGAACGTACTAAACTCTGAGCATAATCTATGGAAGGATTGCAAAATGTAAACATCGTTAAATATATCATTTATATTTACCGAACGTTTTTTTCTAGAAATCTGAGCATTTTCTTCGACAAGCTCTTCCAAAATTTCTTTGGCAATATTCCTCAGGGACCTCCCCAAGTTTTTCAAGTTAAGTAAAGTTGACAATTCGTGTTGTTTCTTATTAAACTGCAGCTTAATGTTTAGAAGTAATACGTCAGTATCTTGTTGTGGCAATACTTTCGTTTCAAAAGTAATATCTAATATCTTAATAAGCGATTTACCATTTTCACTCAAAGAGTTTCTCAACCTGGACAATGTCCTAGCCAAAATACCGAATATCCTTTTCCGATTCTCTTTTGTAATATTGTACGCCTTTTCAAGGTTCTGTGCGGCATCCTCGTATGAATCCAAAGAGCGCTTAGCTGAAAGAATTGTTATGGACAGTTTTTCCCTCCTCAAATTCCAGAACGAAAGATTTTGTCTTGCACTGTCTAGGCTTCCAACAATCATCGCTGCGTCAGCTTTAACTTTTGTGATTTCCTTTAAAGCCTCTTTTCTTGCTTTTTTACAAAGCGAATTCTCAGCAAAACAACTGACGTTAGCAATGAACGATGCACACGATAGATTGGAGCAACATTTTTCTCTTATTGTCGTATTAACCACTTTTTGTAAACAGGTATCATCACAGCTGTACGGAGTGTGAATATAGTCATAATTAAATATCGGCTTTTGGCAAGGAACTTCAGAATAATAACAATGCCATCCATGTTCGCTTCCTGGTTCAAGCAAACGAACTCCAGCCACTACTATAACAGGATTAAGCGTGACAACGCCAAGTGCCGTTACTAGAACGCCAGCCCAATTTGTCTGTGAATGAATTCTTTTACATCTTTCATTTTTGCAAATTGCTTGCTCTTCGTATGGACGCATACGCTCCTGTTTGCTCTTGTGACACGTTGATGAACACGTTACGTTTTTCTCAATAAATGTATAGCTCCAACATTGTGTACAATATATTCCTTGATGACACACTTTAGGACAGTTTTTCACCTCGCAAAGTTTGTTTAATTCCTCAGTTAACTGCTGAATTTCACCACCATAGCTGTCGATAAATTCAAGTAAAAGATTTAAATTTTCCTCAGCTCGAATTAATCGATGACTTATTTCTCCATATTGGGCATTAATTTCATTCATCTTCTTTCGCGACTCTTCCCGAAGGATCTGAACTTCCCTTAGACGGGATTGTGCGCGATTTTCAGTCTCCCCAGAAATATCAATTCTCTTTTTTAGTTTTGTTAAATACTCAGCTGTATATTTTTTTATTTCTTTTTCCAAAAGTCGGTCGAGGTTATCAGAGGCTTCTTTAATCTCGAAAACTCCAGTTGTTGTGTATCGCTGATCATTCCATGACACCAAGCTAGATTTGAAAGTAACAGATACATCAAACAATCCATTTATTCTCCCCATTGTAGAAAAGGCCAGGCCACTTTGTGATATGGCAACGTTTACGGCACTTTTAAAACCAAGAACATTAGCAATGCCGGAGAAAGAGCCCCCGGAATCAGCAGCTGATTCACGTCCAATCTGTAAATTTATTTTTGAACCACGATTGACTTTAAAAATTCCTAGTTTTTTCTGTGCAGTTTCAAAACGTTGCCCATATTTTCCACCCAACTTTGCAATAATCTTCGATCGAATCGCCTGCGACGAATTCTGGCATGAAGGATTTTCTAAACGCAACTCCACCTCAAGGTTGTCAAAGCGTAAGGCACCAAACTTAAGATTGCCATGGAAAGTCATTTTGACGCCATTGCTTGCTTCACGATAGCGAGAGTTCTTACTTATCTTCTCATGGTATAGTATTGCGCTAAGAAAACATGACATGTTACTAGGTTGATCAAGTTCAACAAATCTGTCAAGCTCTGTATGAAGAAATGGATTATATTCCATCGTGTTTTCCATAAATAGTCCTTGAGTACTTTGTTTCGTCTCAAGCAAGCAAGCATCTTCCACTCTCCCTGAAAATATTGATCAAATTGATAAATTCTCTCAAAAAAGTTACTGCATTGTCATTTTTTAACATCTTAAGGTAATTACAGAAGTGGGCATCAACTCAGTATTTCGAGCAAACACAAAGATCGACTGTTCCCAAGTTTGCGCTCCAACCATCTAAGTGTGTAATAAATTAGAGATTGCATGCCATTCATGTGAGAAATACCTCTTTCTTGCTATGTAAAAAAATCATTTGAATTAATATATATTATTTCGGCATGCTAAATGTTCATGGTGAAAGGTAATGTCCTCATCAGGGCAACGAGAAGTCACTGACTAGTCTCTATAAGCTTTCGTCCTTTAGAAAACCAGAACATCGCCCTTAAATGCAGGTATGACAATGTCATAGACATGTCCGAGACACGAGGCGAAGGCTTCCAAAGAGGCAATTCGATATATTTCGAGAAGTGTATCCATTGGATTTGTTCGATTTTAAATATGGGCAAGAATGTAAACATTACTGCATAAAACCCAGTGGCGGATCCAGGATAAGTCAGAGTAATTTGAATAAATTACTACAGTTCTAACTTGGAACCATATAAATTATGGGGATATAGATTTTTATGTATCATTCTTTAGAAATTAATAACCGATAGCGTTGTTATAAAAAATATTTTGAATTTCAAATTAGGCTGTGTAATTTATTCTGAAGACGTACTTGCTGGAAAAAATTCCTTACCTCCAAATGTTGCATAGCTTATTGTTCGTGCTATTTTAATAGATAATTTTGTCATTTTCCCTTCGACAATAAATTCCATATGGAGCGCAATTCTACCGTCGAGCACAGCCAGCAATTTTCGATCTAACAGAGAATCCATCATCTGTAAAACAATTTTATTTTTATGATGTATATGCACGACAATTAATAAATCTCTTAAAGGCCATGTTAAGGCTAGCTTCCACTCAGGAAAAATCTCCTTTGGATCGGAACGGACATGTATTTTTTCTTGCAATTTGCGATGCAATTCTACTTTTTGGCAGATGTAAATTTGGAAACTACGAAACTTTTATGTTGCAAGAAAAATATACTGCACTAATTTACATCTCTTAAAAGTAGAATTAAATTGCAAGTTCCAAGAAAAATTGCAAGTTGCAAGAAAAATTGCACGTTGCCAGATAGATATTATTGAGAAATTTTTTCTTCGTTCGAGAAAATATATTCGTGAAATAATAACTTGTTTTCTCGAGAAAAATGTAGAAATTACTTTCTTATTCATGATAACTTATCAGAAATATGTTTCCTTAAAATGAGAATTTTTCTCAAAAAAATGAAGAGTTATCCATCTAACTAATGAAACTTGTCTCACTTAATATGGTTCACAATTCAATTCAATTGCTCAATGTAAAAAGTCAAATGTTAATAATCTACTAACGTTTTCCAAGTTGTGAACGTTAAGGTTTAATGTTCCATCAAAGTCCACGCGAAAGTTCACTGAGTTTGACATTCTAAAATCTTTGCTAAACTTTGTGGCCATAATCAAGTTTCTTTCCCTTTTCGAAATGTTAGAAATGTTAGAAATTTGTAAGGAAAATATCGATAATGACCAACCGTAGGCTCGCAGTTTTTTAAACACGGAAAGTTTGTTGATCACATCAACCAGATTTGTTGATGGTTTCAAGACGACATTGTATGGAGGAGTGCCACATAGCTCAAGAGCAACGGAGAAACTGGCTTCACGATCAGGCAATCCCAATGAAACATGGTCTCCATCAACAATTAGGTCAAGATCAGGTGATATTAACAAGGAATAAAATGTGCCATCAGTCATTGGTTGGCCTGTAATTTTTAACTTCTCGAGTACCCGTTTTCCAGATAAGAAGTAAACTTTAAGATCATCTTCAACCACCGATCTTGATGATAGATTTCTTCTTAGTTTTACATCCAGCCATTTCGGAAGACTGTCTCGCACAACGTTAAGAAAAGACTTGGTTAGAACTCGACGCTTTATCATCTCAGCCAAGGAATACTTCTTTGCTGGACTGGATCCACAATTATTATTCAAACTCGATGGATTTCTAGATATAAACTTGTCACCTGTTATTGAATAAGGTATTTCAAATTTTCCATTGCTGAAACTCACAATGCCGTTAGTTCCTACCAATAAACCAAACATTTTCCGCCAAGGTCTCGTTGAACGTGCTGTAATTCGTACTTGTGAACGTGAGCATTGATGACGCTCGACGCTGTAGCATTCAGAAGAAAATGTCATATAATCTTCTTCGGAAATTTCCAAAGCTGATTTTTCAGAAGTTTCGACGATAAGCGCGTTTTTCTGTGGAACACGAAAGCCAGCTGAACCCGGACCAGACAAATGATATCTAACAAAATAAATCCCTGGTCGTCGGGCAATTATTTTTAAAGATTGTAAAGTGGTGGATTTTTTCTTGAAAAGTAGGTCAGGTGGATCAAACTGGACTCCAACACTTTGAGGTCTGAGGAACACGTCGTTGTCTGGTGGTGAAACTCGATACTCTACAGAAGTGGCAGTACCATCTGCGAATATTGTGGGATAGTCAGGTATATCTATGAATCCAGTTTCGCATCTTTTTCCCTTGTACCCAGTCCTCGAGCAGTCACATGAAAACTCGCTGGATGTTATATCAGTACACTCGCCACCATGGCGACAAGGATTTGGTTCACATCCCTTTTTTGCTAAATAATTTAAGTGGACAACAACAAATTGTTTATCGAATATGTAATACTGTAAAGATTGTGTGTATATAAACTCATGCAAATCAATTGCAAATTATAAAACCGTGTGATGATGTAAAAATTATGAAAAAAAGATTAATAGAAAATTGAAAAACGTTTCTAACTGAATGAATTAGCTTTATATTTCTTTCAACGTCCAATCTTTGGTCTTTACGGGAATTATAAAATTATAATAACCTTTTTTTTCAAAATCATTTTCAGAAACATGAAAGGACTGCATCGATCGGTCCTATTATGACCAATAACTTACTGTGGCATGTTATTTTATTTGGCTCCCATCGACCATCCACTGTACATGTCATTTTCGACGTCTCGTTAATATAGAAACCGTCATCACAGCCCGCTATACATTCTGAACTAAAAAGCTTGTTGCAAGGATGATAAATGAATCCATTGGTTGGTTCAGGAGGGTCTGGACAATAAATAGCTGAAATAGATAATTACCTGGTATTATGAGAAGAGAAATATTTCCTTCTCCTAAATCTTATTACTGCTTCATTGAACTTATTAAAACTGGAATGTAAAATTTTAAAGCAACTCCTAGTACCTTTCGACCAGAAAATCTCTTTAAAATCTTTTAAGAAATCTCTCTGGTAATTTATACTTTTTATGTTATTTAAGAAAGAAAAGCTAATTGCAATATGCAAATTGCATGTATAGATGACGTAATCAAGGAAAATTCCTGTGAGGTGGAAATCGAATCACTGGTTCACAGTTGTTCATTTCTGTATCGCTAATAAAGAGAAAACTATTGAATAACTTTAAAAAGTTCATTTTTTCTACTGCATACGCAATCTTTTGACAGCTCATCATACATATCTGACAGCTGTGAAAAAGCCATTTTCAGGGGTAGGGTATACACAAGATATTAATTCAGACGATTCGTTTTTGCCCTGTGCAAGTTTCAAATCTTTTGTGCATGGCATATTTTATTGAGTATTTATAAATATTTTTTCTCACCAAGTTAAGTCCAAGCATTGAGAATTGCGTCTAAGTAATGCGCTGCTTCATACTCACGTTCGCATTTTGTCTCTTTCCCAGTCCAACGTCGCGAGGGTGTGCATCTTCGTATGGATGAACCAGATTGCTTAAATCCGGTCGAGCAAGTGAAGACACAGGTATGTTCAGTTGTATATCCTGAACATGTCTTATTACCATTCATTGGCGTGTAAATAGGTAGACATTGTTTACCTAAACCATTGGCATGTAAATAATTAGACATGGCATGTTTAAATAAACCATTGTAAATATAAATAGTCAAACCTTATTAGGTTTAAACCATTGGCATGTAAATAGTTAGACATTAATATTGTTTTCCTATAAACCATTCACATGTAAATAGTTAGATATTGTTTGCCTAAATCAGGCAGCCAAATTTTTTAGATACGGAATTTTGAAAAACATGTCAATGTCAGTTTGGAAGAAATTAGAAAATGAAAATGACCCGCAAAAAAAATTCAAACAAGACGGCATAACAACACGTTTCTCGGTATTGTTCGGAACATCTTCAGAGAAATTATTGATGTTGTAAAAAAATAATAAACGAAACTTTAGCTAATAGATTTATATACTATTTTACCTTTGTTTTTTAAATAATTTGCTTTAAATCCATTTTTAAAGTACACTTTCTTCGTGCTTTGCTTTTCAAAGTGTTGCAATTTGGTAGTATTAAAATCAATTTCACTCAGGGATTGGGCGAAGAATATGTGCTGTTTACAGGTAACACGAATAGGGGTAAAATCGACGTAATGCCAAAAAATCGTCCTCACTCATCCTTATTACGACCTACGTTTTCCGCACATTACTCATTAGTTTTTTCAATATGGTTAACATAGTAAGTACTGCACTTGTGGCAATATTACACGTGCATATTCATTGAGCTATATTAGAGATGCATTAAAAAATTACCACTACAAGTTCTCCCATCTCTGGACAATTCAAACCCTTCTCTACACAAACATTCGTAAGATCCGTGTGTATTCTTGCAATCTTGATCACAACCATGCTTTCCACTGGAGCATTCATCAATATCTTTAGTTAAAACCATTGAATATTTTAATACCGAAGTTGAAGAAATCTTTAGCTAGAAAGATGGGTTTTACCGATGTTTTACTTTAGAAAACAATGCATAATTTCATGCGTGTACTGATAGCATCTTTACGTTTTTTACAAAATATTTCTGTGCTGGCACGTTTATATCAATGTAAATTTCTAACTATTCCCAATGGTAAAAAAGTTAAGACAAAAAAACATACAAATATCATACCAAGGTATTTTGCCGCATGCACTCTTAAATGAAAAATAGATGGTTTAAAAGTCTGCAGCTGGTGTTTGAATTTCTGCTTGTACTGCAAATGGTTTGAGAAAATGTCCGGGATGTTAGATTAATGAATATTAATGAAGTTTGTTTGTTAAGGCCCATTTACACTATGAGATGCATCGTATGCAATTTATCGATTTATTGTGGCATACATCTTCTTAAGCTTTCGCATTCGTCAGAATGATATAATTGCATACAACTCATCGTATAGTTTAAATAGGCCTGTGCGCTTTTATCAGTATCAACAATTACCTATGCAATGTTTTTCATCCCAAGTTAAGTGATATCCTTTATTGCAACTGCAGTTAAAACCGCCATCTTTGTTGGTGCAGATCTGAGAACATCCATCTTTCTTCTCAAAACATTCATCTATATCTATTTAAATCAACAACATAAAACATATGGTGGTAAAATGTTTATAAAATTATACCATCAATCATCGTGTCATCATGGTTTTACTATACTTGTGTCTGATATAATTATAACAAAACAAGGGTGAATTTCGTTTTAGACCAATCAGCAAGTTGTTTACATTTTCAATAACCGGATCAGAAGACATAAATTTTGACCACCTCCGGTAAAAAGGTACCTTATTAATTTTACCATTTTACATGAAATGATTAAAAATTTGGGCATTCTGATTGGCTTTGTCTACAAAATAAAAACAAATAATTATGCGGATTAGTATAAAACAAAATTCCCCAAAGTTATACAGCAAGCTTTACACCTGTATTCAAAAAGTTTACTCACACTCACACTCATTGAGTGTGACATAAATATTTTGTTAATGCTGGTCAATGAGAAAGTTCTTTCTGAATAGGTGGAAAGATTTAAGGTAAAACACTAAAAATCAAGCTCCTATACGACTGGCAATAACGTCATGGAAACGTTATGAGAAGTTTAAGATCTCCCACTTCATGAGTTTGAGTGTGAGTGAGCTTTTACAATACAGGCGTTAGTGTTCCTTCTCCCTTACTTTTAGCCGCTACATAACATGTTTTAAATATGGTTGCCATCGAAACAATTGTCGCGTCTGCTTATATTGTGATTTTGGCTGAAAATTGCGTATAATATAGCGAAAAAAAGGATGCGTTTAAATGTTGTTTAGTACCCATGACATATGTAGCACATTTTGGTTACTTTATACGATATTCATTTTTCGACACATTGTGCTTCTTGCAGAAATGGAGATTTATTTCTTACCATCGCAATACATAAAGTTTTTTGAGTTTCGTCGGTATCCAGTATTACAGAAGCAATTGTATCCACCGAGGTAGTTGACACAGTTCTGTTGACAGTCGCTATTAACACATTCATCCACGTCTGAAATGAGAAAAAATATTAGTGTATGCTACTTATGTAAAATTTTAGGATCAGGTTCGTTATTCCTTGGCCTTGAGGGATGAAAAAATGTTGAATGTACCGGCATTATACTGAAAAAATACACCATACACCAGTCTAAAGATATATTTCAACAATTCCTTGTCGATAATCAATTCATTTCCATTGGGCATAAAAGCAGGGTCGATTTCTTTAAAAAATGATTACTTAAAGAGGTGATTTGTAGGGCGCAAACTAACGCAGTAATTGGGGGGGAGTAACATTCATAAAATCTAATTTTTTTCAAAATTTTGTTTGTTTGTTTTTTTATTTTGGCCAAAACAAATTAATATATGAACATGCACCACGCCCTAATTATCGCATCTAATTTCGCACTGCAGCCGGATATCATGAAGGTTCAAGTCATTGACAAGCAGTTTACTCCGATTTCCTATATTAATTTTATTTACATGCGCGCTAAGAACTATTAATGAATTTGGAATTGATTTACTACCTTTGCATGTTTTCCCGTCAGCAGCAAGATAATATCCAGCTTGGCAAGTGCATATAAAACTTCCAACGGTGTTTTGACAACCAGCTTTGTAATCGCAGTCGTTTTGATACGTTTTGCATTCATCAACATCTATGAAATACAACAACGTTAACTCTTTACAGGAATTTATTTTAAAATATTTTGTTTTTGGCGTCGAATTGCCGTTCTAAATGTTTATGGTCTCTACACTCTATGAAATAAAACACAGTCAATTGTTCAGCATCTACACGTGTTAAGTCGATGGAATAATTTTCACATCAATTAAATTGACCGCTTAAAGTGCCTATATCATTTGTGGGATCTTTACGGATTTGAATAGAGCTTGAAAAATTAGTTTATAAGTTCTACAACCCTTTTTGATATAATTAAATAGTTTCGGAAATATTTACATCTAATAAACATGACGATTTGCCTAAATTTCCGTCGTGCTCGGGGGCCTGGGACTCAGGAACCGAGTTCTTGTCAAACAGAATATAATCAATTGTAATTTTACTTCGATCTTCCAATAACGTAAAATATTTTGAGAAAAACTCGCCCAGTTACTACAGCCATACACAACGCACCGTTCCCGCATTTTTTTCTTGAAAAGCGCAAACTATATCGCCAGTGAAACTCTTCATGTTTACATTATATAAAAGACGGCGTGTTTGCAAATCATTCCTGAGTCCCAGTCCCATCAACCGACGTATTTTCGAAACTATTTAATTATATCAAAAAGGGTTGTAGAACTTATAAACTACTTTTTCAAGCTCTTTTCAAATCCGTAAAGATCCCACAAGTGATATAGGCACTTTAAATAACATATAAAAAGACTGATATCCCTAGAATTGTTTACTAAGGAGTTCTGGGACATGAATAATATAATTCCACAGATAACGAAATACCATTTAAATCCGACTAAAAAGAATGAACTAACCATCAAAAAGAAACTGACAAAGTGAAATGTACAAAGTCAGATCCAAGGAAAAAATTACACACATGAAAATGATATTCACACACGCTGGAAAACACCCGAACGGTTTATTAATTGACATGCACCGAAAGACGTGTGTGACGTTATAAAATTATTCAGTTATGTAAATTACGAAAACAAAACTACTTTATTGTGATTGGTTAGATGAATGATAATTAAAATAATGTCAAAAATAATTAGAACTAGTTGTTTACAATGGCACGATTTATACGAGAGACGGATCATCCGTCTGGACAAACTTGGGTAAGCGAAAGATAGTGCGTCTTCATTCTAGTTCGTCTTATGTGTAAACACGGGCAAACAGACGTCTCATCCTTTTTCTTTTCACATATTCGTCTACATAGTTCGTCTAGATAAGTTTGTCGTGTGTTTATACGCAGACGGACCACTTTAATTTCTTTGAATATGGTTAACACGGACCAAATCGGGCCAATGACAGTGTCTTTTAGATCTAATTCCATATATATAACTACAGCATTTTCCTTCAGGTAACGAACGAATGACGAATCTCAGTCTCCGTTTTAGCCTTCCATCAACCTCGCAAGCCATGCAGGCTTTTCTAACTACGCTTCGCGGCTGAAGAACCGCCAGGACATTCGAGGCAAAAAAAATTCCAAACAAATAATTTGCTTTGGTTAATATTAGAATATGAACAATTTCTGATCGAGAAATGTAAACAAGCAAGAAATATCATGACTTTAGATCCTCGTTCCATTTTATCTACTAGTGCGTTGAAACAGGCTGTTATGCGCTCGATATTCAGTCTCTATGAACACGCTGTTTTAACCGGATGTGATTTGTGCGCTACTTGTGTTCCACCCATCCCACATGGGAGAAGTTTACAAAACAATCACGTGCCAGCCTGAAGCAGGGTTTTCGCCGCAGCGTAGGCCCTGGAGTCTAGGTAGAAATGCCTGGCTTGCGAGGTTGAGTGTTCATTAATAATCTTAACGTAAGTTTCGTTCATTTATGAGGCTATAATACTCCTTCTGCATGTGCATGTGCATACTATTTAAACATTTTTTTACAGTTTTTGTATTATACGAAACCAATGAGCTGTACCTTGACATGTCTTCTGATCACTGCCCAGTTGATATCCTTTCTTACAAGAACATTTGTAACTGCCTCGAGTATTATGACAAAATCCATTTGCGCTACAGCTGTGTGTGTTTCTCTCGCACTCATCAACATCTATAACGGATAGGAAAACCTTCAATTCAGTCACAGCTTTATTTGCGTGTAACAAAACCCATAATTAAAAAGATCTTGCAATTTTCTTACCGTTGCATGTTCTTAAATCATCATTCAATCGATAACCAGCAGTACATGTACATCTGAAACTTCCAACAGTGTTGATACAACGAGCTCTATGATTGCATTTGTTAGTTTCCCTTCGAACACACTCATTGAGATCTAAGAGATTTAGAATACCGGTATGACGTATAAATTTTCAATTTCGTGAAAAACAAATACTACAGTGTTGGATAGTATCACTTACTAAAGATTTTCATTAGACATCAGTCAATCTAAATCAGTCCAAATCCTTTATTTTTTCCATTTTGAAATGACTATAATTTTGGTCATGGTACTCTTACTATTTCATACTTGTATTCATTGTATAGGATTAATATAATACACTCGTATACATATAGGGTGAATGCATTTACCGCTTTGGCATTGAGAACCTCTCCAGCCTTGGTGACAGGTGCAAATCCATGGCTGTTTGCAATTTCCTCTTTTATTGCAACCAAAACATGCAGCTAATAAAAGAAATATTTACGAATTTCAGAAGACTAGTTTCCTATATGTAGGCTTATAGAAATAGAAAAGATTATTCAGATGAAAATATACTCAAAACTAGACAAATGAATACATAATTATTGAAATATCAATGTTTTTTTATATTATATATTATTTGAATATAGTTTTATACTCATATAAGTATGTACTGCATGGCCGTTTTGCGAAAATGACAAAAAAATTTGCTACTTCAGACGAAGGCCCTCAGGTCGAAACGTCGAGTAGTATTTTTGTCTATTTTAGGCAGTTGTTATAGCACATTAATGCTAGTTATTTGAAGACACTGCCACGCTGCTCCCTGGTTATAAAAAATTGTACATTATATGCGATGTTGCATTATCATTATCAATTTAAGACACACAGATTGGAAAGAACTAGACTCAGTTCCGAAATATCAACCACTCGAACCGTCTCTTGACCTTGTAGCTCAGTTGGAAGAGCATTGGACTAGCAAACCAAAGGTCGCGGGTTCGATTCCCACCGTGGTCAAGCTAATTTTTCAGCTTGCCCGGTTGGTGACTCAGAGTAGCAACATCCCATATACATTTAATATACTCACCTGAGTCTTTGCATTATCATTATCAAATTGTACATTATTGCTAGGGCGTGAGAAACACTTCGAAACAATTCGAACAATAAACTATTCATGTTTTCTTGCTAGAAAGCAGGGAAAACAAGCCGCTTCGATTCACAGTAAAAATAAACCCTTAGTAAATTCCATCCCAAATGGTTTCACTAGATACATCCAGGCCTAATATGAATGGGATAGCCGTGCGTTTACCAGTTCTAGATGCATTGAGATTGGGATAATCTTTGGCAACGATCCGGAAAATCCCTGAGCGAAGGGGAAAATAGACTATTCACCGAATCTGGCCCAATAACGGTTCGTATGTTCTTGTGTAACAATTGACCGGAGATACGCAAAACGTTTTCTCATTTCTTCGTGTACCTACCAATTGAGCAATCAGAACCCCTTTGTCTCCAGCCAGGGGCGCAATAATATACTGGCCTTTGCTTGCTTACGATTTTGTATACAGTTACATAGCGAGTACTGGCACGATTCCTAAAAATAGCAATATGATTTTCGTAAGCGTTTTAATTATGTTCTCCCATAGCCCGAGCACAGAATACCTATCAGAAGGACAACTCCATTGGTTTTTGGGTAAGTGGATTCGTCACTCAGCAAGTACTGTAAATGGAGGCAATTACCCCCCCCCCTGCCAACAGCCCCATTTTCACTCTGGGTAGGGGGGTGATTGCTTCTATTAACGGCACTTGATGAGTGATGAATCTGGGAAGAAACCACCGCCTGCCAACTGCCCCATGCATTTTTAATATTTGCGGGGGATAATTGCTTCCATTTACACCATTTGCCCTTCATTAAACAAAAAAAGAATGGCATTAACATAATTTAAAATATTCAGAAATACAAATCGGATTCTCAATAGCGCATTTTGTGCAAGTCAATAAGCGTAAAAACATATTCAATAGTAACAATTCGCTTGGTCATGCATTAAAAGTGAAAACCATTAATCAAAGATGGAAATTCAATAAGAATACAAAGCACATTCAAAAACACAAAAGACGTTTTTCTTTGAACACAAGAAACGTTCAATTACAGAATAATGTAATTTTAACAACAACATGGGTTTATTGACAAGCAGGGGCGGTTGTATCAAGCCTGTTAGTCTACGAACGTCTATCGGCACACAATTTTACTGTAAATATTTCGAGTATACACACGCGATTAACATATTTTTAACCATTAATGTTCTCCCTGGCAAGGCATCGTGGAATATAGGTCTGCATATGCCGAAACCAAGCTGCACATTTGGGAATTGTAATTGATCCAATATTTCTTTCAACAGCTTGAACAAGCAATTGTTTTCTGTATTCACCAAGGGGAAGGTGGGCATTTCGTGCCGCATTTCTGTCGGCAAAGCGTTCTTGCATAACAGGGCGTGAAATGTCTGCTTTAATGCTGGCCTTCAGGCAACTTATCGCTTGCTCGACAATATTTAGGAATGGTGAGTATGGTGGCAATTTGCGTAGATGTACGTTGTCTCTTGGCTGCTCGGGTCGGCGATGTGCTGGTGCTCCATCAAAAATGAGATATTGAGTTTCATTTTCATCAAGGTGGGCAGCAGTACCTTCAAGAAACTCAGTGAAGGAATCTCTGGTCATTCCACCAACCTGAATGGTGTGATGCACCAAACCAAACACTTGAGATACCGCGAGGCAAATGGTAAGATTGCGTCCCTTCTGCCCGCATACTTGGCGATAAGCACGCTCTCCAACTCGAGCCCGTCCTTGACTTCTGGCTGTCCATATATTGAAGCCACATTCGTCGATGAATACAGGATGATGAATATTCGCCTCCTCTAAGAACCAGTTAGCATATTCGTGGCGTCCCTCGATAACATCTGGTCTGTTACGATCAGCTGGAAGTATTCGCGATAGCTTTAACGAGTATAGCATTCCATCCAAATGTTTACCAATAGTTCTTTCATGAACTTGTGGCTTCTCAGGCATTCGACGTCGTAATTCTGCATTTATGGCCCGTAGTGACAAAGTGCAATCTTCATCTACTATTCTTCGCACACATCTTGTCATGTCTGCATCAAATCGAACATTGAGGCGTCCTCCACGTGGTTGTTCTTCAATTCGTCCTTCTCGCAGATATCGAGCAACTATACTCCTGGCAGTTGAACGATTTATTGCTAAAGTTTCAGCCAAAGCCAGGTAGGCCTGATCCTGTTCTTCGAATGCTCTAACCAACCGTTCTTTGTCTTGTTGTGATATTCTTCGACGTTGTGCCATTCTGACAGTACTTCGACGTGTAACAAACTCGCAAAAATGCCCAAGATGATGTCGAACGAAACGATTTTTATCGAAGATTCCCAATGGATCATTTTCCGCTTGCGCAACGCTTTTTTACGAGTATATATTTGTGTTCATAACAACCTTAATGAAATTACTTTATTCTCTAATTGAAGGTTTATTGTGTTCAAACGAATTTTCGTATTTTGCGTTTTTGAAAGTACTTTGTATTCTTATTGAATTTCCATCTTTGACTAATGGTTTTCAGCTTTAACACATGACCGAACAAATTGTTAATATCGAATATCTTTTTACGCTTATTGACTTGCACAAAATGCGCTATTGAGATTCCGATTTGTATTTCTGAATATTCTAAATTATGTTAATGCAATTCTTTTTTTGTTTAATGAAGGGCAAATGGTGTACGATACTTGTTGAGTCACGAATCCGGTATAGTGTAAACAGGGCCTAATGATATACTGAGACCTAAAACGTCATCTTTAGACAAGTAAAATCTGTACATGTTCTACTTTTATGTTTACGGTATAATTTAAAAAAACAATCGCTCTTTTCATGGTCTTTCGCGGCTTATTTACTTGTCACCTTCTTTAATAATAGATTGGTCGAATAGAACTATTGACTTTAATGTTGTAACTTAGCATCAAATGTGGTATAACAACTGCCTAAATAGGCAAAACACTTCTCGACGTTTCGACCTGAGGGCCTTCGTCAGGAGAGTTAGTATGGAGAGTTAGTCAGGAGAGTTAGTATCATTCTAACTCTCCTGACGAAGGCCCTCAGGTCGAAACGTGGAGAAGTGTTTTGTCTATTTAGGCAGTTGTTATACCACATTTGATGCTAAGTTGTTTGAAGACGCTGCCACGCTGCTCCTTGGTTATATTGGAATTTAATGTTGTAAGTACACTTACGTGCACACTTTTCGTTTAGCCCAGCAACCAATGAAACGGAAATTACATGTCATAGAACAGGTCTTCTGGTAGTATCGTACCGATGTTGATCTTCCCTCTGTCTCAAAATATTGCACATATCTCACGTTAACATTTTCCCTACAAAACAGTGACCCTTTTCAATTGTTATGGCCAGAAGCTTGTTGATGATACCATATAATTACTTACTTGGCAGTCATGCAATGGCGTAGAGAGGAAAATATTCCTGTATTGTGGAGAGGAAAATATTCCTGTATTCGTCTTATTCCTGACTGGTTTCTTTTGAAAGCGATTGTTTTCGCGCTTATTTGAAAATGACTATATTATGACATCCTCCCCCCCAATAGAGCTTCTAGGAACGGCTCTGTTGGCTTTGTGATCACATCTGCATAGGATACATTTTTTTGCACCGGAACTGGCCGAATGCACATACAAAACCCATTTGAATTTAATGATTTCCACATTTAGGCCAGGAGGGAGAAATCTAACTGGATTTGAACGGCTTTGGTTAAAATATTTGCATCATCATGGTAACAATACGTGACCGAACATGTTTGTGAAGGGCAACCTTGTAATGACGTTGCCCTAAATCGCCTTAGATCGGCCTATATAAGTTGTCTTAAATTGCGGTAAATTCCCTAGAGGAACAGTAAGTTATTTAAAGTGAGCAAAAATTGTTTTGCATTATATTTTCTGGGGGTAAAAAAGATCTGTTCCAGCTTAACCTTTCACAACATATAGTATTGACTGTGATCAGCTTTCTACCTTTCTATCAAAAATTTGCCAAACTATGTTTAATAATAGACGTTTGTCAGTAACGATGTTAGTTCTCGGTAACAGGAAAAATACTTACAAGAAAAACATTTGCAAGCTGCTTACAAGAACATGCCTGTGCATTTTTTAATGAATGTTTAAATCAATTTTGAATTTTCTATTTTCAATGTCAGAGTCCAAATTAGAATATTCAAGATCCAGTTTTTTCTACAACACAACCGCAGACTAGGAATTGTACATGCACGTAAATATTCTCGTATCTTGTTACAGGTGCGCAAACAAGGTAGGGACCACACGTTGCTGTTGCACTGCTTGTCCCAACCTGTCGAAAAGTACGCGAAACAAACATGGTACAAATTAACATGATTCACGTAAATGTTGTAAGACGCATGTCAGAATTTTGAATACTTCTCGAACTGCGCGATTTCTTCTATGCAAAACAACAACTCAAGTGGCTTGATCCCTTTCAGGGTGATAACAAACATAATAAGTATGTGTATGTGCACAATGAAAGATTTTTGGAAACAATTAATCAACAGAGGGACGCTTTAATAAAACCTTAATGTCAATGTCAGTATCTCAGTAATCCTAAAAAAGATCAGATGAGCCGACCCTTCTGCCATTTCGCTCAGGTCAATATGTTATAAAGTATCAAAGCAATCACAAATCACAACTAGTTGCAAAAATGAATCTTTAAGGCTCTGTACACGCAAGTAAAAGTCTAAATCCTTATTGTATTATCTTTGAAAAAACTAAGAACTTAATCGGATCTCCGCATATTTTAGTATGTATTTTTTGAGATGCACATTAATATAAATTTTGTCATTTAGAAGCATTCAGAGTTCTCCGTGTGTGTACGTACGTGCGTAAAAAAACGCGTCAGTGGAAATTAAGGCCCGTTTTTTGCTGCGATTTTATGTGCGATAGATGTGAACGAGTAAATCAGTTACTGATGTTCAAATAAGAGCTTTCATACATTAAAGGATTCGTAACTAGTCACTCTTTCACATCTACCGAAAGAAGAAAATCGCACCTAAAATTGCAAGTGTAAAGGCGCCTTTAAAAGCACCAGTTTTTATGCACCAAAATCGAGCGGGAACGAAAAAATCAGTCAAGGCGTAAAAGTGCTTGACCACCACTTTTGAAGGCAACTATATTTTTCTCTACGCTTTACAGCAGATGGATTGTTTATTGTCAGGTCGCGCTGGAAACAACTAATACACCGGATATTACAGATTAATAGAACAATCTTCTATGAACTTTCGTTTAACACACACATGTGTGCATGAAAATCAAACATTCCTTACCCATAACGATCCAACATGGTCGAGCTAGTGCAATCAATAACGCTAATCACCAGCACCGCCACAGCCAACAACGAAAGATCGATACCAGGCATGATTAAGAAAATACAACAAAGACAACTTGTTGATTGCCTTTTAGAATACAGCAAGTCGTATTTCTTGAAAAATACCTTTTCCAGTCTTAGTTCAAAGGTTTAGATGAAAGCAATGACAGCTCTTTGGAGGAAAATGAAAATATATGCCTCTCACAGGTCTGAAGCGGAACTGTTACTAAATACAGAGCTTATTGTACCTAAACCGGATATTGAACGGTTTCCAAATAAATTTCTGCCTAACAGCTGCAAGGATAGGAATAAACCTGGATTGCTCAACGAAAATCGACTCTGTTCTCGATCCTTGTCGCTGCTTTCATGTCGTCGAGAAGCCATGAAAATGACTCATTTGAAGGAGTCGTAAAAATGACAACGCTGTCATGGGACCAGAAATTATGCACACCTATTGTCTCGGAGTTAAGTTGTTTTGCACGTTGCCGAGCTAGCCAGATCGTGAATCGTAAACTCCTTATATACAACATGGTGCAAGGCATAAAAGGTGCATATTTAATTAGTTTTGTCCACACAATGAGTACGTGAGAAATGTATAAGAAAAACACGACTTACTTGTCCATCCGTCTTGGATCTTCCCTCGCCAAAATTGTATTATGTTATAGAACATAGTAAGATGTATTTTGAATGGGCAAACCGGCTCTAAATATTATATTAAAACCGTACGACAACATTGATATAGGTCATATTTATTGACAACAAGCTGCATGACAAGTTTAGGTCATTATTGGTCTGAACTCATGATTTACAACCCAATTTGTATTAAAAATTAAATACTCAACAGCTTGTCCTGTAATTTCATATGGTTCCAAATGCTTTTAAACGAACGGATTTTTCTCGCAGTAAGTCCAAAAACCTATTTCTGCTTTGTAGCGCTTATGCTATATTTTGGTGTTTATTAACATTCAATTTCTAAAGAATTGAATAATTACGATAACTAAATTTGCATTATTTGTCAAAATTGGATCGTCTGGCGGGAATGACATTTAACATTTCATTTCTTGTTATGCAATGTGATTTGATATGAGTGTGATATCCTGGCGAATAATCAAACTTAGCAGTCAACTTGTATTCGCAGGGTTCGTTATTTTACAAGAACCGCTACTATACAGCAACCGATGAATGTATCAAATTTCGGGCAATAAATCGATGTGTAAAATTAATTTGTGTAACGTATTACGTGATTCAGTCAAAAGGGCAGGTAAAAATTTGTCGGTATCTCCATTTTACTGAGGACCAGGAAGGAATCAAACATCAATACTGATAAACCTATATTTGATGTAACGATGTATCTAAGTTCTGTATACAAGATACTATAAATTTTAATTATTGGTTAGTGGCGTGAAAATCTCCTATGGTTGCAAGATGCTGCTGTTTTTTAATTATTTTATGTCATCAAATCCAGGGCTTTTATTCATAATCATACTTTTAGGCTACTCTTTTGTTCAATTACTGTGGTTAATTCAGGAAATATACTGCATGTGTTTTTATTACCAAAGTGACAATGAAAAAAAGATTTGTATCAGTTTTAGTCTTGTCCGATAGATTTGGCTGAAGCCTCAATGTTCACCAAGTACTCGTGAATTGATTCGTAATTTCTATTTTCTAGTGGATCTGTATCGTGTTCGATGAATTCCCCTGGTATCACTTCTTTTCATATTGTTTTGAAATTCAATACTGTTTTGGGATATCAATAGTGGGCAATAGTTCACGTACGCCAATGGTTAGGTTTTTGCAAATATCAGTAAACAATTGTAATGTCTCGATTACATCTTAAACATCTTTTGAACTAGATCATCGCGATTTTTTACGATTTTTATTTTTTTTGGACCTTTTATTTTCATCCTCTTAGATACTTTCTGCTAGTTGTTTATATTTATTGTACCTAATGAAAGTAATTCTTGTGTTTTAGAAAAAGATGCCTCGAGAATCTAAAGTGTGCTATCAGAACAACCCGTTATTGAAATGCAAAGTTATTGATTTTATTAAGAAAAAGTTTAAAATTCTACAAAATGTAATTACGCTGATAACTAGGCTAATTTCTGTACCCACATTTCACACTAAATATTTAATAATCACGGTAAATGCATGCTTATCCAACCTGCTGAAATTCGAGCATTAAACTTAATGGAAGTGAACCTAGTCTAAGCTACACTGAACTAGTTCAAATTAATATCAAAAAATTAAAAAATTACTGTAATTCCCAAAAATTTTTACGATATTCCAATTTGAATCTGGCAAATAAAAGATGCAGCTTTGTTTATCCGATGCTGGAATGAGCTTCTTGATATCCCTCTAAAGATGGAAAAAGAGTTTGTCTGACGAGTCTGACGAGAGTAAACGAAATTTTTCATACACTAAATTTTAACAATGTAATTAGAGAATAATTACAAATAGAAATGTTCAACTGTGGGTTCACGTCTTTTTGCTTTTGGCGAAAAAAAAGTGCTAGTCAGTTTCCATACAAACCAATATAGCAATATATTTCATTTAATCAATGTGGGAAAGTTGAAAGCTATTATTATTTGTCATATCGTTTTTATGAAGAGAACATTATATTGCAAGTAGTTTGGTAGCTGTATCATTGTAAAGTTTTACCCATTATTAAGAAATTGACTGTTTTACCGAAAGCACGGAATAAAAAACTTTACAAAACGTTCGAAGAGTTGTTTTTGTCAATTATTTTAAAATACTGAAACTGAAACAAAAAAGTGGGAAAATTGCCTAAACTAGTTAGCTAAAAAAAACTACGTAGCTACGTTGGTTTTTTTGACGGTCTTAATTGGTTATTCTCACACGACTCGCAATCACTTTACAGATATTTTGTTGATTTATTTAGTGCCGTACGTGGCAGACCGCTTCATAGTTTGGAGCGCCGTGCAAGGGTACTAATACCACTGAGAGATTTATTACACCATTGCGTACATGCTTTACCTTGAAAAGGGTTTTTAAAGTTGAAATTTGAATTTCCATGAAACAAATGTTAATTCAAAGCTTTTAAAGTCGACTGCAAATATTCGCAGCATATTCAAAGAATAAATTTGACGTTTATAGGCCCGGAAGATTTTGTACTGTTTTGACGTTTTGAAGGTTGCCATTACTAGGCTGTAAGAGTCCATAAGTTGTAACTGCGGCATAGACTTGTAAATTTCCAGCTTCAAAAAGGTTAGAAACGAGTGATGTTACCATTAGTTTTATGGCTATAGTTTGACTGTACTTTTGATTCCGAATAATAGTAAATCTGTTATCCACTCATTTGAGTCATGTCATAATATAAGCTTTGATTTCGCTTGCTCAGGAAATTGATTGTTTTGATTAAAATGGCGAGGGGCTACTGCATGCATTACTAGTTCGTGTATTTATTTTTACATATCGTTGGAACAATCGCTCTCAAGGAAAATCAGTTGCGTGTAAGGCGAATAATAAAGTTAGAACGCCTCGGGGTGTTACAAATCCTAGAATACACCAATGGTGAACACATGAGCTGTTTTTCCAGAGCGGCAAATTTAGAAACTTATAAAATATCGATTTGGAATTCATAAGATGTTTCAACAGAGACAAATATATAGCAAAAAAATAATGGCTTACCTTGGATTTTCAGAACATTCAATGCAAGGAACTTAAGGGCTGTTGGTTTGAGACGAAGACCTGATTGGCCATTGATTGCAAGGGCTCGATCTGTACCAGCCTTGACTGCAGTCACAGTCAACGAACTCTTCGTATTCCAGATTTTAACCCTGAGCGCAGTTTCCGCTCCCTTCAAATAAATGTATTCCAACTGACCTGACGCGTTTATCGTGACATTCACAGCACTTTGGTAATTATTCACCAGTAGAAAAGCAATGAAATATTTACCATCCTCTAAAAAGAGAAATTATGTTGAATAAATCGGTGTTGTTGAGAATAAACGTTTAGGTGTTAAATTTGAAACTATAGTTTTCCCTTATCACTACAGGGTGTATCAAAAAGAAGGAGACCTTTAGAAATCAAGCTATTGTTAAAATTTGAATGCTTTTTCAATTGACCGTAACGAAAAAGATGGCGGCATGTACATTTTACCAGAATGCATTGCGGAAATTAAGAATGATTGACAGAAAAAAGATGGCAAGAAAAACACCTACTGACGTGATTTTAACACAGCGAAGAAAATAACTTCCTGTTTTCTGCCTGTCCTTTAAAAGACGTCAGTTCACTTTTTAAGCGATTTTCGACGGCAATGCATTCTGGTAAAATGTACATCGGCCATCTTTTTTGTTATGGTCAATTGCATTTGCACATTATATTGAACCGTAGTGCGTGAAATATTGATGCATACATTAGAAAAAGGAGACCTTTAGAAAATGAATTGACGTTTGACACAAGATTGTCTGCTCCTGGGAATTTGAAAATAACTTTAATAGCATAAGGAAAAATAACGACCCAAAAATATTCAAATGACTAAGCACACTACCAGTACAAAAATGGTTCAACTGACTTCGGAGCAAAGAGTTTTTGTAGTCTTATAACTTACACCCAGACTCGCAGTATAGCTGAGGTGCAAATCGCTTTTCGAGAAAGGTTTCGTGATCGCAATCCACCAGTAAAAAGTACAATTTTTAAAATCGTGCGAAAATACTCGAATGAAGCAACGAGTGTAATCATTGAACAGTCTAATGCATTACAAGGGCAGCCTGCCGTCATCAGAAAAGCAGTTCGCGATATGCACAAGCGTACGATAGTTTGTGTTGAGAGAAATGGAGGCCACGTTGAAGGACATGGTCCATGACATTCAGTTCTCTTGATGTTCAATTTATCAGTAATTTTCAATCCGGATCGAAATGCCAAGTGAATCTGTGTCAGATCAAGTTGTAATTCATTCCTGACTCATGTAAACATTTTAATAGCCAGGGTTTGTAAAATGAATGCTGAGCCATTCCGGATTCAAAGTCAATTCTAACTCATGTGAACAGCCCTAATACTCGCACGCAGTGTTAAAAATTAATGCCAAATATTTGTTCATGTTTCAAGGAACAGTTAAAACAATCTACCATGCATACTGTTATCGCTTTTGTGCTTAGTCATTTGTGCTTAGTCATTTGAATATTTTTGGGTCGTTATTTTTCTTTATGCTATTAAAGTTAGTTTCAAATTCCCAGGAGCAGACAATCTTGTGTACAAACGTCAATTTATTTTCTAAAGGTCTCCTTTTTCTAATGTATGCATGCACGCATATGTGAAAATGCGAATAAAAAGGCATTCAAATTTTAACAATAGCTTGATTTCTAAAGGTCTCCTTTTTTTTGATACACCCTCTAGTCCAGGGCTAGACCGCTTAATTGAGAGGGTGTTCATTTATCCATGTTTACAAACCGTAATAACAATCGTTTTCGAAAGTATAAACATGCAGGGTGTATCAAAAAAAACGCAACACTTAATATTTATGAATGAATATCCTCTTTGTTCTACAACACAAAAGACGTTTGGCCCCTGGAATGCGAGAAAGCTTGTAATCATATTCTAGCGGCACAATCGTCGGTAAACAAAGTCGGGTGCGTAAACCAACGAGCTGAATTGAAAGTATTTAACGAGTAAAATTTTATTTACAATTTATTTTACAAGGTCGACAATAAAAACTCGTTGTTCGGTTGTTAGCTGCACCATTATTAGTTTAGCTGATTTGACTATTAGCAGTTGAACTGAACGATTAGAAGCCATTTTAAAATCCCAGGGGCATAAAATCTATTGAGCTTATGAACAATATGAATTTTAGAATATTAAGTGGTTGCGTTTTTTTTGAGACACCCTGTACATCGAACACCCCTAACACAATTGACAGATTAAGCCTCGCATGCAAATTACTCAGTTTAGACGTCGAACATCCTATAATGCGATGCCTATAATGAGCTATAAATCTTTGTTTACGATAATTTTCGTCCGATTAGGCACATGCAAAGTTCGACGTCTGAGACGGACCGTTTCCTGTATTCTAAAAGCTTTTCACGTTATATATTTGCATTGTCTCGGAAAGAACGCTCGTTAATCAGTAATAATAAAATGTATCATGTATGTGACAGTCAATGAGTTTGAGTGTGTTCCTTTAATACAGGCTTTCCGTCAAATATTGTTTTGAGTCAACATTATTAGCAACGGCTATAATATACATTTTATTATACAATTCAAAATTAAAGTGGCGTAGTCAGGGCACTGAGGGATTTAATTAGCATAAGGCATGCGAATATATTATATATGAATGAAGTCAACCTGAAGGCTAAAAATGCTAATCAATGTGGCGATTGATCCATGATGTAATCGAACGTTCGATTGAATCACTAAATAATACTACCACGAATTCAACTACATCAACAATAATTTTAAAAACATAATCACTGTGAATACGACCAAATATTTCGCTAACCTTTACATTGCTTTTCGTCAATGGCGCCTTTATCGGCGGTGGTGGATCCATCAGCACACTTGTCGCAAAATGTTGCACCGGGCCTTGACTGATAGAAACCGCGAGGGCAAACAACGCATGTCGCCTTGCCATTCACCAGCACACCTTTGAATCCTGGAGGACATTGAGCTGGAAAATATGAAATTAATAAATTGAAATTTAAAATTTCTGTCTTTCCAATTTTAAGTTATTTAGGGCAAAAAATTTGAAAACTTGCCACATATATATATTCCTTCAAGCAAGAACTGGCTCTTTGGACAAATGAAAGACGTCTCTTTTATTCTTAAAGAGTTCTTCAGCGTGGAATGGTTGGAGTTTCCCAATGAAAAGTTAATGTTATTTGCAATGTCGTTATTGGAAAGCATATCTTTGAGACTGGAAGTTGCGTTGGTTATCTCCTCCATCTCATGTGACGAGGAACTTTCTTTTAAGTCTTTCGTTGACGTAACATTCTCACCAATGACTTCGAATGTCCAGTCACAGACTTCGGTACGTTCTAATTCATCGTTATTCCGAGGCATGACTCTACATTCAGTCAGATGCAAATCTCTGACTAGTTCATCATCTGACAGAAGCTTGTTAGCAGTAATAACCAAATGAGAAGCCAATGTGTTTGTTAACGTATCACGAGAATACACGGTTTGCTCAAAATTGCTGGGATACTTTGATACAACGGTTAATGATAGTTTTGCAACTGGTACCGCAAGACTGTATTTTAAAACCTGGACAAAACTCAACTTTGAAATGGTGTGACCAAACGAGTTGGAGACGTTACAGAAATACCATCCTTCGTGGTGGAGTTTTACTGGGACGAAGCTGAGATAAGAAAATCTCTCATTTGGAATTAACGCAAAGGAACTTGAATTTGGAGACTTGAACCACCACTGGAAAGATGTATTGCGGGCATCTTTTTTAACTTTGCAATGCAGTGAGGAATATGCGGATAAAATAACATTGAGACGACGAACTGGGTGGACAACAATCAGCGGAGGAGTGGCAATAACCACAACTGCAACGATTGAAGATGCCTTTGCGATGTGATTTGATGCATCACAAGAATAGTTACCAGAATGTGATGGACTCGTGTTATTGATTCGTAAGATATTTGTACGTTGATTAGTTAAAACCTCGCCATTGAAACGCCATTGGTAAACAAGGTAATCTCCTGTAGCTTCACAAGTTAAAACAAGTGTCTCGTTCACACCCAACTCGGTGAACGCTTCGGGGTGTTTCGTGATATTTGGGGCATGCGCACAAATGTCCTCAACGCCATTCATATCTTTAACGTCTCTTAAAAGATCCCTTGAAAGGTGTACTGCGTCATTCACCGACATATCTGATTTGCTGGTTAGATTAAAGAATCTTCTCTCAAGATTTAGTATTTTATCCCCATTCAGTGCACTTGATCCAATACTCATCTCCAATAAACTGTCAAACGTGTACTTCAGGCAATCTTCAAAACCGCTGCATTCTTCAGAGTATTCCGTGAACATGCTTTTCATGGTTGCTAACCAATTTCTATGGAATAATATTGAGCTCGAATGGACCGCCCCAAACTCGTTCTTCAGAGCCTCGTTTTGAACATTCCTCGCTTCTGAGACTTCAGGATCGGTTTCAAGCGCGGTTATGTAGGAATCATAGTTTATGTCAATATTATATTCCGATGTCATCTCTTCGTTTACAATGAAATTTGCAAAAATGGCGCTGTTGTTTGTAGACAAGGATAATCTTTTTTGCACTTCCTCATTGCGAAGCTTTTGGAGCTTTTTAGCCCTTTCAAAAAGTGACGTCGCGACTTCACTAAGAGTTTGTTTGTAGTTACTAAACTCTGAACATAATCGGTGGAAGCTTTGTAATGTGTAAAATTCAAAATTTAGATCATTCTTGTTTAAGGTAGAACGTTTTCTTCTGGTTAACTGGTCACTTTCTTTGACATACTCTTCTAAAATCTCTTTCGCAATATTTCGCAGCGACTTCTCCAAGTTATTGAAATCCAGTAAAGTTGACAATTCTTGTTGTTTCGTATTAAGCTGCAGCTTGATATTCAGAAGTAATACGTTAGTAACTTGTTGTGGCAATACTCTCGTTTCAAAACCAATATCTATTATATTAATACGGGTTCTACCATGTCCATTGGAAAGGTCTTTCAACAGCGACAACGTCTTAGATAATGCTCCAAATTTCCTTTTTCGATTCTCTTTCGTCATATTGTAGGCCTTTTCAAGGTTGCGTGAAGCACTCTCGTAAGCATCCAGAGAACGCTGGGCTGCCAGTTTTCTTATGGACATTTTCTCTCTCTTCATACTCCAGAACGAAACATTTTGCCTTGCACTGTCTAGGCTTCCAATAATCATCGCTGCGTCTGCTTCTACTTTTGCGATCTCCTTTAAAGCTTCTTTTCTTGCTTTCTTACAAAGCGCATTTTCAGCAAAACAACTGACGTTAGCAATGAACGATGCACATGAAACATTGGAGCAACATTCTTCTTCTCGTGATGTGTTAACCACTTTTTGCATACAGGTATCATCACAGCTGTACGGAATGTGAATAAAGTCATACACAAATTTAGCCTTCGTGCATTTATCGTTAGAAACAGTACAATGCCATCCACGTCTACTTCCCACCCCAAATACTGCTAGTATTGCCTCAAACCAATCTCTCTTCGGATGAACTCTTTTGCATCTTTCATTTTCACAAGTTGTTTCCACTTCGTATGGTGGCTGTCGCTCCTTTTGAGTCACATGACACGTTGATGAACAGGTTTTGTGTTTCTCAATAAATGTATACCTCCAACATGTTGTACAATATTTTCCTTCATGACAAATTTTAGGACAGTCTTTTACCTCGCAAAGTTTGTTTAATTTTTGATTCAACAATCCAATTTTATCAGAATAGCCACTGACGAATTCGAGAAGAAGATTCAAATTTTCTTTCGCTGACAATAATTGATAAGTTGCTTTTCTATACGCTCGGCATTTATTTCATTCATCTTCCTTCGCGAATTTTCCTGAAGGATCTGAACTTCTCTCAGACTGGATTTTTCGCCATTTTCTATCTCTTCAGAAAGATCAAGTCTTTTTCTTATTTTTGCTAAATATTCAGCCGTGTATTTTTCAATTTCTCTTTCCAAAAGTCGATCAAGGTTATCAGAGGCTTCTTTAATCTCGAAAACTCCAGTTGCTGTGTATCGCTGATCATTCCATGGCACCAAGCTAGACTTTAAAGTAGCAGATGCATCAAACAATCCATTTATTCTCCCCTTGACAAAAAATGCCAGGCCACTTTGCGATATGTCAACGTTTACCACACTTTCAAAACCAAGAACATTAGCAATGCCGGAGAAAGAGCCCCCGGAATCAGCAGCTGATTCACGTCCAATCTGTAAATTTATTTTTGAACTACGATTGACTTTAAAAATTCCAAGTTTTCTCTGTAAAGTTCCATAATGTTCCACATATTTTCCACTTAACTCTGCATTGATCCCCGGTCGAGTCTTATGGGACGAATTATTGCATGCAAGGCTTTCTAAACGCAACTTCACTTCAAGGTTTTCAAAGCGTAAGGCACCAAACTTAAGATTGCCATGGAAAGTCATTTTGACGCCATTGCTTGATTCACGATAGCGCGAGTTCTTACTTATCTTTTCATGGTGTAGTATTGCGCTAAGAAAACATGACATGTTACTAGGTTGATCAAGTTCAACAAATCTGTCAAGTTCTGTGTAAAGAAAAGGATTTTCCTCCATCGTGTTTTCCATTAAAAGTCCTTGAGTATTTTGCTTCATTTCAAGCAAGCAATCATCCTCAACTCTCCCTAAAAAGGATAATGGAACTGATAAATTCTTCTAATTTCAGCGCAAAAAATTACTGGGTTGTCATTGAAAAGAAAGAGGTGTCGTGCTTAGATTGAAAGGTTTTAAATCAGATTATCATGCATACATATCATGGTTATCATAGATGTCATAAAATCCACAAATCTAACAACCCAGAAGATTTTTTGTCCACCTGTGGATTGTCTTGCCTAGGAAAATTTATCTTGATCATGCACTTCAGTTCAGAATTAGGCATTCTGTATGGCACCATGCAAGAGCATCACTCCTGTCTGGAAGTTTGATGACTAGTGCAATTCCTTGTAAGTACTACGTGATGACTACGCGATGACGTACTTACGCAGGGGCACGTAATGACAAAACCAAAGAAGGAGATTAAATGACGCGTTCTGCCACTGTTTTTATGGAGCAGAAACGCTATGAAGACGTATTTGTACTCTTCAAATTTTTATCATACTATTTCCTTGTACATGCCTTTTTCCCCTCATCAACAACACTAATGCTGTTTGGAATATTTTGGCATAGCGGGATTAAAATTAATCGTCAGCCGACTTTTTTAAAAAAATTAAAATCCTCACACATTTGTTTTTTAAAACATTTCTATTTAAAATGCGTCCATTGAGTAACGGGACACCTCCAGGGTTAAGCCAGGTCGTTATACAGACACATCTGGGATAATATAGGATAACAATCGATTGAAAATAACTATCTCACCTCCAAATGTTGCGTAGCTTAATGTCTGTGCCATTTTAATGGACAACTTTGTCATTTTTCCTTCAATAATAAATTCCAGAGTGAGCATTATTTCACCATCAAGCTTAGCTTGCAATTTTTTATCTAACAGTGAATCCGTTATCTGCAAAATAATCGGATTATCGCTTTTAAAATGGCAGTTAATTATAGAATGTGTGGGATGGATATGCATAACTGGAAGAGATATATAAGAGCGGTACACGCCCAAATGGGAGTTTCTTGCTCAGTTCACAGATAGGTGTTTTATATATAATAAGATTTGGGTGACATTTTTATGCTTTTTCCATCTCTCTCGCTATCCTCAAAAGAAAAATTCCTAAACTCGAATGTTCAGCGCATTATGGCACCACAGTGCATTGAGAGCACGCGCGATAGCCAATCAAATTGCCTGCATGTTAGTTCTGATCTTTTTGGTTCCGTTTGTAACCTTTTAACCTGCGTGATTTGAGATAACAGAATTTTAGGCTAAACATAAAAATAGCGAAAACTCGTTCAGAAAAACACTTAAAAATCTCCAAAAGATATTTTTCATCGATCGGAATCGCCGTTCTCCTGTACGAAGTCATCTTTTTAATTTTCACTCGATCATTTTTACAAATTACTTTTCTGTCTATTTTTAGGGAGATAGGTGATAAAATATATCACTTTGAGAGCGTCCCTAGCAGAACGCGTGAAATAATTGTGGACAACTTCATTTGCACTTACAATACCCGGATGTTATAAATTATTTTCATTACCTAATGAAATATTATATTTGCTTACGTTTTCCAAGTTGTGAACGTTAAGGTTTAATGTTCCATCAAAATCCACGCGAGAGTTCACTGAGTTTGATATTTTAAAATCTTTGTTAAACTTTGTAACCATAATCAAACTTCTTTCGTTGTGAGAAATTTGTAAGGAAAATATCGATAATGACCAACCGTAGGCTCGCAGTTTTTTAAACATGGAAAGTTGCTTGATCACATCAACAAGATTTGTTGACGGTTTCAAGACGACATTGTATGGAGGAGTGCCACAGAGCTCCAGAGCAACAGAGAAACTGGCTTCACGATCAGGCAATCCCAATGAAACATGGTCTCCATCAACAATGAGGTTGAGATCAGGTGATATTAGCAAGGAATAAAATCCATCATCGGTCATTATCTGGTCCTTAATTTTCAATTTTTTAGGGAGACGTTTTCCAAATAAGAAATTCATTTTAATGTCACCTTCAACCAGGGGTCTTGATGTTAGATTTCCTCGTAGTTTTACATCCAGCCATTTCGGAAGATTGTCTCGCACAACGTTTAGAAAAGACTTGGTTAGAACTTGACGCTTCATCATCTCAGCCAAGGAATACTTTTTTGCTGGACTGGATCCACAATTATTATTCAAACTCGATGGATTTCTAGATATAAACTTGTCACCTGTTATTGAATAAGGTATTTCGAATTCCCCATTGCTGAAGCTCACTATGCCATTAGTACTCATTATACCAAACATTCGCCGCCAAGGTCTCGTTGAACGTGCTGTAATCCGTACTGGTGAACGAGGGCACTGTTGACGTTCGACGCTGTAGCATCCAGAAGGAAATGTCTTGTAATCTTCTTCCAAAATATCCAATACCGAGTTTTCAGTAGTTTCGACATTAAGCACATTTGTTTCTGGTTTCTCAAACGCAGCTGAACCAGAATTAGACAAAAAATACTCAACGAAATAAACCCCTGGTCTTTGGGCAGTTATTGCTACAGATTGCGAAGTCGTAGTTTTTTTTTCGAAATGTAACATGGATGGATTAAACTCAAGTCCAAGACTTTTGGTGAAAATGGTCACCTGCAGGTCATTGTCTGGTGGTGAAACTCGAAACTCTACAGAAGTGGCAGTACCATCTGCGAATATTGTGGGATAGTCAGGTATACTTATGAAGCCAATTTCGCACGTCTTTCCCTTGTACCCAGTCGTCGAGCAGTCACACGAGAACTCGCTGGAAGTTACATCAAAACATTGGCCACCATGGAGACAAGGATTAGATTCACATCCCTTTTCCACTACACGATGGTTAGAGCAAAAAACATTTAATTTATCAACATGTAAAATACTCGAATTTTTCTTAAAAATTAATCATATCAATTACAAATGACTAAACCCGGAATAAAGAAACAAAAACAAATTCTGAATCTCAATCTGGCGGACTCGCAGTGGGATGCCTTGTCTTGAAGAGTTATATTGACATTGTGGGTTTGTTGACTGTTGTTATATGTTTTTTTAAATAAGGAATCCTTATGTTTATTTCAACTAAACACTATAAACCTTGCCCCTATTTTGAAAAATATGCATGCTTAAATTATTGATCCGTAATAATCCGAGGTCGATATGGACGAAACGAAGACAAGAATCGATAATAACTTAAAATATAAAATTCTTACAAACGCGGGTTTTCTTTGACAAGAAAGCAAAGGATAGTTTGGAACGAAATTTCTTAGTAAGATAAATGTCTTGCGCGATTTCCCCAAATTTCAGAAAACTGTAAAACTGTATTAATTAGGCCTAAAAACGTCGAGCTCGCGCAACGTTCACTGATTCTTAGGAACATCAGCTTTCATAATTGATGCTTCAATTATATTCAATGAAAATTGTAAATGAACTTACAATTGCATGTTATTTTATGCGGCTCCCATCGACCATTTACTGTACATCTTAATTTTGACGTCTCGTTGATATGGAAACCATCATCACAGCCCGCTAAGCATTCTGAGTTAAACCTTGTGTCGCACGGAGAATAAACGAATCCATTACTTGGTTCAGGAGGTTCGGGACAATAGATGGCTGTAATGGATAATTACCCGGTACTATGAGAAATCAGTTCAAAATTTCTAGAAGTTCTTCATATCAAATTCTTGTAGTAGATTTGATCAAAATATTTACATTTACATAATGCAGTACATAATACAATATTTACATAATGCAGATCAGATGTAGTAATTTGCCATGGAATTAGATTATAGTTCATCAAATAAGTTCCATTGTAAACATGCTAAATTTTGAAACATTTAATTCATTAGGTCCTGATAACTTATGCTATGACGAAATATTGCATTAGTTTGAAAGTTATGGCAATGCAAACAAGATGTATCAAATGAAACCACGCAATTAAAGTAAAATCCAGGAAGGAAGTGCTGTATACTCACGTTCGCATTTTGCCTCTTTCCCAGTCCATCGTCGCGAGGGAGTGCATCTTCTTATGCGTGAACCAATTTGTTTATATCCGGTTGAACAAGAGAAGACACATGTACCTCCGGTTGTTTTCCTTGAGCAGGCCATATTACCGTTCACCGGTGGGTGAATGATTAAACATAGTTTACCTAAATCGAGGGAAAAAAAGTCATTATTCGAAACTAGATGCTGAGCAAGAAAGGCAAAATTAGCCAATAGCAATGCATTATTTTGTCACATGACTAAAGTAAAGATGGTGGCATCTAGCGAAATAATGAGCGAATGTATTTTGGAGGACAAAATTGCTGATTTATGGCCGAATTATCCATGTTTATTCGACATTTGATGACTGGATTTTAAATTGACCTTTTCTACAATGACCGACCTGTTTGGTTTAATTTTTTTGCCAATTCGTCGTGTGCATTCTATTGTTTGTCTGTTTTTTTAAAAATTCGGTGATCAAACGTCGAATAAACATGCCAATGGATAATTCGGCCATAAATCTGCAATTTTGTCCTCCAAAATACATTCGCTCATTACTTCGCTAGATGCCGCCATCTTTACTTTAGTCATGTGACAAAATAATGCATTGCTATTGGCTAATTTTGCCTATCTTGCTCAGCATCTAGCACATGTCAAGCGCACGCGGTGAGATTTTCACCTCGCGAGTCAAAAAATATCAAACATGTTTGATACGTGAGTCAAGGCTGCATGAGGCTAAATATTCAGTGAAATTCACGCGCACACGGAGAGCAAAGTGTTGAGCAAACAGACACGAATAACTTTTTGCTCAGGGGATAGCTCTCGTGTGCTGCAGGATTGATTTCACGAGTATTTTAAATCGTCCAAAAATTGTCCGAGTTGCGAAGAAACGGTGGTAATTTGACAAACTTTGAACATAAGAGTGAAACAATTCTAATTTTATTTACCTTTACAGGTTCTACCATCACTGGATAAACCGTATCCTTCATCGCAAAAACATTCGTATGATCCAGGTGTATTTCTGCAGTTATGATCGCAACCATGCTGCGTACTGGAGCATTCATCAATATCTTTGGTTAAATATAGTAATAGTAAAATATACATATTATGTTATGTTCAACGACTTTTGGCAGGATGTTAGGCAATTGTAAGGCTACTCGATGTTTCTCTGGGGAAACAACCGATCAGGCACGGCGCCACTGGGGGAGGGGGCTTGGGAGCTTTAAGCCTCTTTTTTACTCAAGATAACTTTTTTCTACCATTTTTTATACTTCCGGTGAAGCCAGACAGACGTGTCAACAATGTTTCCTTACTTCTCCACCCTCCCCACCTCTCAAAAAACAAGAGTGTGTGTCCCCCAATTTATCGATTTTAATGAAATACATATTATAATTATTATGTAGTAGTTTATTTGAACAAACTAATTACCAATACAATGTTTTTTATCCCAGGTAAGCTTATATCCTTGATTACAACTGCAACTGAAATCACCATCTTTGTTGGTGCAGATCTGAGAACATCCATCTTTCTTCTCAAAACATTCATCTATATCTATTTGAATCAATAACGTACTTATAAAACCCATCGTCATTGTGAAATACATAAAATATTACAGACGTCGTTGTTACAAGGTTCTTTCTTAAATTCTTGCATCTAATATGTGTCAATATCGTTTATTAGGGTTTTTTTTCGAGTCAACCAGAATAAACCTCAGCAATCATGATAACGTTGTTATCAGCAATCATGGACCACAATACAACATCCAGTTATTTAAACTCTCGTCATCGCAGTTCACTGCCTTATCTCTTTTTTTATTGCAATTATATTTCTTGTTAATACATGTACATTGGAAGAAATAAAGTCACTTTGCAGGCGGCCGGTCAGCGGCTGCGTTTCCTACTGACGGGTTTTCCTTCCACGACATGACCTACATGCCCCAAAGGACATTTGGATTACATTTCCTTCAAGTTATCACTACTTTTATGCCACATGAATAAATCGATTCTATCTCCTTACCATCACAATACTGATAGTTTGCTTTGTTTCTTCGGTATCCAGTATTACAGGAGCAATTGTATCCACCGAGGTAGTTGACACAGTTCTGTTGACAGTCGCTATTAACACATTCATCCACGTCTGAAATGAAGAAAACATTTTGGCATGATGTCCCATTGCGGTCCCATTGCTTGGAAACTCAGTTCATAATGAATTACGATGTTACAGAATAGACAATTGGGGGAAAATTGGCGGCGTCGAATGCAATTCAAACAATAGATAATGAGATGATAAACTTCGTTAAGCTTCATTACCATCTCATTGCCTATTGTTCGAATTGCAATCGACGCAACCAAAATGCAACGTATAACCTAGGCCTATTAATTCAGGGGCCGTTTACATGAGCCCGGTTACCCGAGATTCAACGAAGCGTGAGAGGACTTTGAGGTATTCAAATAAGTCTTTATGACACCAAACAAGCACATGCTATTGTTGTAGTGATTATACGACTGTTAAGGCCGGCGCACACTAGAGCTATGTGCTTAGCAAAAAGTCATTCGTGGCCATTGGCGTAAGCCAGTTGCTCTCGTGTGCGGGCGACTTTTCCGGCGACTTTTCCGGCGACTTTGCTCATTTGTGCCACTTATGGCAAATATCTAGCATGTTTGATAATTTCTGCCTCGCGTGCCGAAATCTTTCCGTGTCCGGCAAACTGAAAAGTATCTGCTTATGGATTGTCTTAACAGCGCATGCGTAATATACGAAAGTAAACATCCACGATGGCGTACAGATTGCAAAAACAAAATTATGGATGAAAGTAAAGACGAAGAGGTGTTGTTATTTTTGTTGCTGTTGCGTCGGACTAGACTAAACACCGTTATCCAAGTGCTATTAATTATATTACCTGTTTGAGAAAGCTTACTAGCTATTTCTGCAATAGCGCATTCCCGTTTCTCTCTGTTTCTAAAAGCTGTAGAATTCACATCGTATAAACACCTGTATTCTGGCCAAAATCAACCAGTTTGTCTTCCAATGTGGCCTCAGCCACCAATTCGTTTTGCTTTGTTCGCACCGCTATCTTGGATGTTTACTTTCGTATATTACGCATGCGCTGTTAAGACAAACCATAAGCAGATAGCTTTCAGTTTGCCGCACACGGAAAGATTTCGGCACGCGAGGCAGAAATTATCAAACATGCTAGATATTTGCCGTAAGTGGCACGAATGACCAAAGTCGCCTGAAAAGTCGCCCGCACACGAGAGCAACTGGCTTACGCCAATGGCAGATTTTTTTTCATGCTAATTATTTTCAACGATTTGGCGGGAGTTGACTGTTTTAATGTGAACTATTTTGTTTATGATATATCTTATCTACCTTTGCATGTTTTCCCATCAGCGTGAAGATCGTATCCCGCTTGACAACTGCATATAAAACTTCCAACAGTATTCTGACAACCAGCTTTGTAATCGCAGTTGTTTTGATACGTTTTGCATTCATCAACATCTAAATACGAAATATTTCTATGTGCAATTTAAATTCTTGACTACACCACAACTATCTATCAACTGTATAATTATCAGAACTAACTCCTAACTAATATCGTACTGTTTCCTAATTGATGCATTGGCGCAAATCTCTTTTTTAAAAGAAATAATTCAACAATTATGAGGTTCAACAATGTGTATTTAAATAGAGCAAACAATATTCGTTTGAAAAGCATAAAAGACGGGTATTTTTCGTGGTGTTACTCCCATCCTTTTTTCCATTTAAAAATTACAGACAAATTTGAAGTAAATATGGTTTAGTCGAGCTACCGTCCAACCACTTAAGCCGCTTTTCCACTAGCGATATTTTTCGCGCGAAGCGACTTTATTCCTTTGTATTTGAGCAATTTGTTCCAGATGGTTGCAGTTGAAAGCTCTGGAACAAAAGTAAAATGTCGCTTCGCACGAAAAATATCGCTCGTGGAAAACCGGCTTTAGACATACCTCGACATGCCTTCTGATCACTGCCCAGTTGATATCCATTCTTACAAGAACATCTGTAACTGCCTCGAGTATTATGACAAAATCCATTTGCGCTGCAGCTATGTGTGTTTTTCTCGCATTCATCAACGTCTATAACACATCAATATAGGGCCTATCTTGCTTTATGAAAGTATGGTTTGGTTTTTAGACGAAGGCTATTGCCAAGTAATTTTTCCTAATGAGAACTAGTCCGGATGTATCTTTGTCTCTGTGTATTTAAATCGGTCATTAAACATACAAATATGCAGACAACTACCATGCACAATAATATGAAAAAAGGTTTTTAATACTATTTTGTACGTTGTGACAATTACATAGGTCGTGGAGTCTTCTTACCATTGCATGTTCTTAAATCATAATGCAAGCGATAACCAGCAGTGCATGTACATCTGAAACTTCCATGAGTGTTGACACAACCCTCTTTATGTTTGCATTTGTTCGTTTCCCTTCGAGCACATTCATTGAGATCTAGAAGAAACAAGGAATCGAGACTTTTTGGTGTAATTTAGTATCCAAAGATTGTCATTTTTCCTCTTTCCCAAAATTATTTATTTGTCAGCGGCATTTAAATTATTTGAACTGGATTTAAATTGACAAGGTTTACCCTAAAATGTCTTATTCTCAAACCATATATACATTTTTGTCGTAATGTTTAAAAATTACATGAATTTGTTTAAGTTTCTTCAAACCCTGGTAACCACTTCCTTTAATATAATATATTCGTATTCATGTCGTGAATTAATACATTTACCGCTTTGGCATTGAGAACCTCTCCAGCCTTGGTGACATGTGCAAATCCATGGCTGTCTGCAATATCCTCTGTTATGGCAACCAATACATTCAGCTAAAAAAAAGGAAAATACATATGAGTGAAATAACATGTATAATAAATAGAGATTACTTCATCGTTGGCGAGTGCGTACGATTTTTATGCACGAGTTGTGAAGGATTGCAATACGAACGAGTGAGCGCAGCGAACGAGTGAGTTTGCGATCCTTCGCAACGAGTGCATAATAAAAATCGTACAAAAGAGCAGACCATGAAGTAATTTGTTTAATAAATGTGTATAGAGATCAATTTGACAACGACACGCTTTTAATATACAAAAACACAGCGAGCAACAAAATCGAAACTTTATGCATCAAAACATATTTATTACCGTTTAGTTTCTTTGTAATTTTGTTCAATAGAAGTTAGATATTCTTTCCGAAAGATTTGAGAATGTGCTCAATGTAAAAATATCTTGAATATGAGAATTATGTTTTGAATTAGACTCCTATATTTCGACACCATCTTGAAAGAAAATGTAAACAAATTGCCGCCAAAATGACATACGACAATTTTTCACGTGTGAAGAATATCGTACGTCCAATCAAAAGCCGTGTATGGCTTTTTTTCACACGTGAAAAACATCGTACGTCCAATCAAATTGCATGAAATTAATTTACACAGTGAAATACGACTTTTATTTCATCATTCTTCTGTGCATAAATCTCTATACACATATTATAATATATAATTTTTTTTTGTGTACTCACTCACCGATTGTGCAATGGGAACCACTTCGCTTCCAGCCGTTTTTGCAATAATACACTGGTCTCCATTTGGTCACTCTTCGGTATACTGTTTTATGACGAGAGCGAGCTTCATTTCTAAATAGCATAAAGGTTAATTTTTCAGGTATTGTGTGGTTTTTTAAGTTGCGTCTAAATTGTATGTCCCAGTACAGTAGAACTTGTTTTTATTTAGAATAGTTGATTTCTATCTCTAGTAGCTAACTTAGTAATTTAATTATTGATTTCAATCTTTAGTTTAGGGTACTAAAATATAACTGGATGCCTAGTGGTCCAAAGGAGTACGATTCTTTATTTAATTGTACTGCAGTACAATTAATGATTTTAACAAAATAAACAAAATGATGGAAAGCTTTTTGCATACTAACCACTGGGCTATATTAACTAAACAGCCCTGGAGGAACTAAAAGAGGGCGGAAAGGTAAACGAAAATACTCCTGAAAGTACAAAATAATTTATAAAAGTCTTGCAGCATTGTATTTTAACAAATAACTATCGTTTCAATTTCAGATAATTTTATTAGAAAGGCATTATGACAATTTTTTTTATAGCAAACATGTTTCGACTTAACTATAAAAAGTTAGTTTTGAGTTTGAGAGAAAAGCAGGTGTTAGCAGCTGTGTCTAGGATAGTAGGGAGCTTTAGCAGTGACTACGAGTACGACTACGAGTACGAGATTCGTCATTCTTGTGCGTTGTTTGCTTACGCCATCAGCCAAAACTCGTAGTCGTTGGGCTTTCGAGTACGAAATTTGCCAAAAAACTCGTACTCGAAAGCCCAACGACTACGAGTTTTGGCTGATGGCGTAAGCAAACAACGCACAAGAATGACGAATCTCGTACTCGTAGTCGTACTCGTAGTCACTGCTAAAGCTCCCTAGTAAAGCAAGAGCGGGTGCAGTTAGGGTTTAGTAGGTGTTTTTAGACGTGTGAGTTTTTGTCACTGGAGGTGTGTTCTTTGATCCTTGTGGCGAGATGACGGGTGATTTCACCAATGTGACAGGAATTGCATCCTGCGCAATTAAATTTAGCTATATACCCAGTAGCGTAGCTAGCCTGTCGATTTGTCTCGCTATGCTAATATTTTAGTGTTCACTGACTGTGAAAATAATAGATTTCTAAAGACATTATAAAGACAATTATAATAACCCGAAATAACCACGCCACTGTATATACCACAAGGAATTTTAGATCACTGGGGATTGCGTCCTCAAAACGAAAAAAGTTTTTGATTTTTTGAGAATTAAACACTAGCTTTATGTTTATATCACTGCAAAATCGTTTGGAAATGTTGAGGAGTTTCTATTTATTTTAGCTTTGAGTCATTTCGGTATAAATCGGGTCTCATTAAAACACTTATAGATCGTAGTACAAAATTAATAATACCGAAGATGGCCGAACAATGATCTTACAAGAAAACTTCCTAACACAATTCAATGCTGCTCGTCTCCGCAACATCTGGTTGAACACATCATCAGTTCCCACAATAACAGGCAAAACTCACAAACAACAAACACTCTCAACACCAATTTGCCTAATCAACCACAAACCAAGGTTCATTACTTCAAACTCCTTTATTACATAGGATCCTACTCTCAAATTACTGAATTTAATACTATTTTCCAGTTATAATTTTTGTCTGTTGTGCTGTTCTTCTTATTATGCATATCTTGTATCCTGTTATGTTTTCAATTATGTTTGTAAGCTATTCATCGAGTATCACCTCGCCTTTATCATATTTCTATCTTATATACTTCACAATGTAAATAATTAATTCATTCACTGAAGATGCCCTATAAGTTAAGTCGAAACATGTTTGCTATAAAAAATTCGTCAGTTATTTCACATGCTCAGGGGCGTAACTAGAACGATAATTGGGGGGGTGAATATTCATATATTCAGTTCTGCCCGACGGATTTCTATTGTAAGCTATTGCAATTACAAAAGAAATCCGCAGGGTAGAACTGGATATATGAATATTCACCCCCCCCCCCCCAATTATCGTTCTATGTAGTTACGCCACTGCACATGCTTAAATGCTCTAGTGCTGATCAGATCATATTACTAGTTAACCTAACAAGCTGTCACTATTTCCTTTGCTTTGTCAACTAAACCATGATCATGTGCTTCAATTGATGATTTTTTAACACTCCAACGGCTCTCGATCCCGATACTGGTATTTGAACTTTCCCGAGTTCGTATCGAAATATTTTCGTGCTAAACACACTGCAAATAGTAACCTAAGCCTGGTGACCTTTGTTGTGTTTCTCTTCCACACTCAGGATTCATAGTGATTGTAAAGTATATTTCAAAAACTCTATGAAGATCCCAGTCAGTTACAATGCCCACTGTTTATATATGCTGACCATGATTATACATGCTAAATATGTTAAATATGCTAAATATGCTAAATCATTACAACTTCCTTTTAAAAAAAACAAAAAAGAAACTCATTGATTTCTAACGTTCCACGGTTCTACACGGTTCTAATTTTTTTTTGTAATATTTCAAATTATCTAAATCAGACTAAGTGTTATTAAGGTTATTCAGTATAATATATGTATGAAGTTAAACGTTTATTCCATCAGGAAGTTATTAAATCTTGATGGTCTCTTTATTATTCTTCCTCTCGATGTTCTTCTAACTTCAGTCGACGAGGGGATAATCTCAGGATTTGTGCACACTTGAGATTGGATTTCATCAGGATTTACTTGTACGTCAACATTTTCCGAGTTTTCAAGGGAGGGTGTTCTTCGGCTAATTGTTGAGGGGATTTCATCGTTTAAACTGTCCTCTGCTACAGGATCAGGTTCTTCTGACTTCAGAAGTTTTCTTCTATTTCTCCTATATTCGCCACCATCATCAGTCCGTACACGATACGATCTCGGTGTTTCTTCTTCATGAATAACTACACCAGGTTTCCATAAACCTTTACTTCTTACTCTGATTCTGTCTCCTTCATGTAACTTTGTTAGAGACCTAGACTGACGATCATAATAGAATTTCTGTTTCTGCTGCTTGAGATCTAACTTTTTCTTTACTTCGACGGGATCTAAAGTTCGAGGTTTCAACTGCGATGATGTTTGTGGAATTCGCGAACGCAAACGCCTATTCATCAGTAACTGCGCTGGACTTCCCACCTCATCAACAGGAGTATTCCGATATTCCAATATACTTAAATATGGATCCCGTTTATCTTTTTTCGATTTAACCAAAAGATCTTTGACAGTTTGTACGGTCCTCTCTGCTAAACCATTGGCTTGTGGATTCAGAGGACTAACCGTCGTGTGTTTGAATTCCCAATTTTCTGAAATTGCTAGAAATTCTCTAGATGAATATTGTGGTCCATTATCACTCACGACCTCTGCTGGAATTCCATGTCGAGAAAATATGGACTTGGTGTATGTGATCACCGTTGAACTCTTTGTATCTGGTAGCTTAACAACTTCAAAATATCTGGAATAATAGTCAACTATTAGTAGATAGTCCGATTTGTCCCAAGTAAATAGATCTGTTGCCACCACTTCCCAAGGTATAGTTGGTACTTTGAAAGGTATCATGGGCTCTTTAGTATTTTCCTTCCTATGCTCCAGGCATATAGTACACTTCGATACCATTTCAGCTATTTGCTTGCTCATCAAAGGCCAATAAAGAGCCTCTCGAGCTCTCCGCTTCGATTTCTCGATACCCATATGACCATAATGTATTCTCTGTAACATTTCTTTTCTCATCACTAATGGTACAACTATGCGGTTTCCTTTCAATATAATCCCATTCATTACCGACAGTTCATCACGAATGTTCCAGTAGGGTAGTACTAACAACGGTACTCTCTCTCTCTGATCTGGCCATCCGTTCTGAACAACATCCGTTAGTACTCTCAATTCTTCATCATTTTTCGTTGCTTCTCTAATTTCTTCTAGTTTGCTTACTGAAGCTGGTAGGGTAGAACTTACGAGATTTACGTGAAGATTGATCTCTTTCTCCATTTCTTCATCAATTTCAGGTAATGGAGCTCTCGACAACATATCTGGAAGTGCCATTTCTTTAGCTGGTTTATATACAATGGTATAGTTGTACCTCTGTATTCTTAGTAGTAATCTCTGCAAACGAGGAGGGGCTGATGCTAACGATTTCTTAGCTATCATCTCCAGAGGCTTATGATCTGATTCAACTATGACATCTTTTCCATAGACATATTGATGGAATCGATCAAGACTAAATTGTACGGCCAGAAGTTCTTTCTCTATCTGGGCGTATCTCGATTCAGTTTCTGTTAACGATCTTGATGCATACGCCACCGGATAGCCTTCTTGCAACAACACTGCACCCAAACCGGTTGGTGACGCGTCACAGCTAATGATAACCGTCTTCGTTACATCAAAAAACTTTAGTACTGGACCTTCATCTGTAGTGAGAGTGTCCTTAATTTCTTGGAAGGCTTTCTGTTGCTCGAACGACCACTTGAATTCATTCTCTTTCTTCAACAACGATCTAATTGGTTTAGTGATGGCTGCTAAATTTGGTATAAACTTTCCTAAGTAGTTCACAGTTCCAAGAAGCCTTTCGACACCTTTCTTGTCTGTTGGTGGTTCCATTTCGTTGATAGCTTTAACTTTCGTCTCATCAGGTTTAACACCATTTTCTGTCAGTTTATGACCGATATACGTAATTTCTCTGGTCTTGAATTCACATTTCTCCTTGTTTAAGGTTAAGTTAATCTTCTCGCATCTTTCTAGGACTGTTTCGAGACGTTTGTCATGCTCTTCTTCCGTCGTCCCGTAAATAAGAATATCGTCAATGTCCGTTTCAACACCATCTAGATCGTCGAAATTCTGATTCATCCTTTTTTGAAAAACTTCTTGTGCCGAGGTTATACCAAATGGAACACAAGTATAGCAGTACCTGCCAAAAGGAGTGTTGAACGTAGTGAGCGGTCGACTTTCTTCATCCAGTGGTATTTGCCAGTATCCATGGTTTGCGTCTAATTTGGAGAACCACTTGGCATTAGCCATACGTGTAGTTATATCTTCAATTGTTGGCAACTGAAAATGTTCACGTTTGATTGCCTTGTTAAGATGTTTTGGATCTAGACAAATGCGAAGTTTCCCATTAGGCTTTTCCACCACCACCATAGAGCTAACCCAATCAGTTGGTTCTTCTATCTTCTGAATTACACCTTTCCTTTCCATCTCATCAAGTTCCTCCTTTACTCTACTGCGAAGAGCAGCTGGAATGGCTCTGGAAGGATTGATAACTGGTGTTGCTGTTGGATCAATTTTAATGTGGTATTCTTTCTCTAAACGACCCAACCCAGTGAAGATCTTTTGATGTTTCTTAACTACTTCTTCTTTAAGAAATGCTGATGGTTTCTTTGTTGTTTAGTCTACCCTTGTGTTTCCCACGATTTTTATCAAACCAAGTTCCTGAGCTGCTCTGAGCCCCAGAAGACTTGGTTGGTTTGTGTCCACAACATAAAATGTTAATTTCCTTGATAGATTTGACTTCGATTCTACATATAATTCTGTAGTTCCTACTACAGCAAGATTGTTTCCAGTGTAACTGATTAATTTTTGGTTTGATTCTTTAATGCTTGGTTGAGAATTAATCTTCTTCAATTGATTAAGATTGAGAATGTTTACCTGTGATCCTGTGTCTACCTTTAACCTCATTTTCTGCTTTCCGATTTTTGTACTGACATACCATTCATCATTTTGGACTTCTGATGTGATTGCTCCAACAAACAATGTTTCTTCAAGGAGAACGTCTTTTCCTCGCTCTACCGTCTCCACGTTTTTTCTAGACCTGCACATAGCTTTGAAATGATTCGATTTATGACAGCGATGACACGTTTTCCCATATGCTGGGCATTCTTTTCTCTTGTGTTTTGTCCCACAGTTACGGCAATTGAATACCTCTGACATAGATTTCTCTGGTTGATAGGGTCTCTTCAAATTTTGCTCTTGAGCTTTTTTCTCATTGAATCTACTTCTTTTACTATTACTCTTTACACCGTGTACTGTTGACCCTTCATTAATCGTTTTAATATGCAACTCCACTTGTTCTGCGGCTCGAACCAAATCAAGTGCTTTGTCGAGGGTTAAGTCTGGCTCTCGAAGAAGTCGCTCGCGAATTTTCTGATTCTTCACACCTAGAACTATTCTGTCCTTAATGAGAGTGTTTCTTAATGTCCCAAATTCGCATGTGTCACTCAGCTTCTTCAATATTGTGACATACTGTTCAATATTTTCGCTGGTTTCTTGTGCTCTGGTGAAAAATATATATCTTTCATATGTTACATTTTTTCTTGGCTCGCAATGCTCATCGAACTTTTCTAGAACTTTATCTATCTTCTTATCATCTCCCCGTGAATCCCAAACGAACGTGTCATAAACATCTAATGCTTCGTTTCCTATGACTGTTAGCAATGTCGCGACTCGAGTAGCTTCCTCCTTTTCGCTAACGCCAGTCGCTATTTCGTAATTTAAATACCTCTGTTTGAATTTTTTCCAGTTTGCTGATACATTTCCACGGCTTAGATCCAACGCTTGAGGCGGTGTAAGACCAAATTGTGTCGTCATTTCTTCTTTGTCACTCTCTGACTTTGGTCTCAAATCTCTCTGGGATTTCTGATTCTTTCTTCAAAATACTTTGATATTCCATTTAAATGATCTTCATACTTCAATCCCACACCTGACACCATGTTGTGTTTCTCTTCCACACTCAGGATTCATAGTTATTGTAAAGTATATTTCAAAAACTCTATGAAGATCCCAGTCAGTTACAATGCCCACTGTTTATATATGCTGACCATGATTATACATGCTAAATATGTTAAATATGCTAAATATGCTAAATCATTACAACCTTAAGGAAAAAACATTTTTCTGAAGTAGAAACCTCGTTCCCAGGGCCTTTTGGGGCTTTATATGGCGGGTTGGGTTGGGGCGGGGGCGAGAGGAAAGAAGAAGAAAGGTTCTGGGTACTTAGAATAAGCATAATTTATTATAATATTTTAGAAATGATGGCGTCACGTACAACGGATAATGTTGTCGCATTAAAGCATATCGAATTGTAATATTTCGGAATAATTACAAATTATTGAATTAAGAATCGTTAAAACATTTTGGGCTAGTCCTCTCCTGCGCGTTCAAACTGGTCACGTCACAAGAATGCAAGGCGCGCTAAAGAGGACTAGGGACTAGTCTGCCAAAGATCAAGACAAAAGACGCTGGGAACGAGGTTTGGAGAAAGAATGTTGAAAAAGTTTGTTGTCGCCGGGATTCGAACCCGGATAGTGCGAACCAAATCAATACGTTGTGAGCGGTCCACTACAGCTGCCACCATGCCAAGATTTGCAAATTATCATCCCCGAGCGGACGCGGAGCGCCTGCGAGGGTACTAATTCCGCTCGGAGATTAGGAATTACACCCGGAACCCGGTAGAACATAGGCGAATCCAAAGTTGTCCAAATTCTATGTCATTAACGGTCGACGTTGGGTGGTTTTGTAAGTTATGCGCACGCGCGAGTAACGTCTGGTAATCAACGAACGTTCTAATTGGCAAAGACAGAAACTTTGTATTTCAATGAGAACGTCAGCAATTTAACTGTCATTTCGTAAACATTTTTGTAAAAGCGTTTCATAAACTTTGTGCAAAGAAAGTATAAAAACGAGAAGAAAAAAGATACATGAAGCATGACTGATAGCAAATATGAACGTGGATACGGTCAAGACAAAGCAGTGTAAGAGGAATAATTCATAATCTGCTAGCTTATAAATGTTTTCAAAGACAAAGGGTACGTGTTTACTTTGTTTATTTCGTATTTGTTTCGCGGTAAGAATGAGCTGTATTTGAATTTTTTTCAGCTTTGTATGCCGTTTATTTGTTAAATTTTCAGCTTTTTATGCAAACGCATAAACCTGTGAAAGGCTATTACACCTTTGCTTTAACTTCAAAAGGTGTTTTTGAAAGTGTAATTTGAGCTTTGGTATTAAAAATACACTATATTTATAAAGTATAAAACTTTTAGCCGCCGGCGTCGACTGCAATTAAGGCGGATTTCCACTTACAGCGAAATCGTTCGCTAGCGAAATATTTGCATATTTTCTTTTGAATTTTAACAGCATAAATAAATTAGTTCGACTTGACTGTTCTCAATTCAAAAGAAAATATGCAAATATTTCGCTAGCGAACGATTTCGCTGTAAGTGGAAATCCGCCTTAACAGAATAAAATTACATTTGAAGTTTTTTCTTTGTCTCTGAAGATTTTGTACTGTTTTATTCGTTTGAAACTTCGATTTTAAACCGTTACTTAATTGCTGGCATAGTATAATGCAGCAAAATTGGACGGGCAATGTTTACACTAGCTTTATGATTATTTTTGTACTGAATGATGGAAACATTAGCTATAATATACTCGGTAAAATATAATAAAACTGATTTGAGTTTTGTGTCATTTCATAATATAAGTTTAGGTCAGGTTAACTTAAAAAAATGTGTTCTTGGTTTGAAATAGCGAGGGGTTGCTGCATGCACGTATTTCTAGGTTAGCTATATATTTACCGCATGCATAATGACCACGTTAAACGACCGAAGCCCAAATGAAAGAGCACGTACACGAGTCGATACGATGACTGAAGCCCGTTTTCTATACTAGAAGAATTTATTCGCGCGAACAGATAAAAAATAGGAAGCGTTTCTACTTTTTCGCGGCGAATTTTTTCGCAAACCAATCACATCACCGGATTTCAGATATCACTTCGCGTCGTGCGAAAAAATTCGCCTGGTGGAAAACGGGCGCAACGCGGCGCAGTTAACGCCAGAGTAGGCGTCTTGTTATTCTATAGAGCAAAACTTACCGACATATATTCTTTTTAGCCCAGCAAACACCCCAGCGGATAGTGCACGTTATAGTACATGTTCGTGTGTAGTATGTTGTAGGAATTGTTGTTCCCTCCGTCACATAATATACCTGATATCTGGTGAGGACATTTATCCTAAAAACGAAGATGATGAAATAATCATTTCTTCGCATGCCATCAACTTAGTCAACATGCATGGCGGGAGGTTTTTCACTGAAAGTTTCCGACGTTATTTTACACCATGTATAAAATTATTGGACATTGAAGTAGGCGATAACTGAATGGATTGTGCACGAAATATTTCCGTGACGACTTAAAGCCTGTTGATCAATAATCATCGTACAGTCGGCGATGTATTGGTGGTGTATGGCATGCAGGTGACAAAAGATTTCATTTAAAATAAAAAAGCACTTGCTCATAAAAAGCAGCGAGCCCCGACATTACACATCGCCGACAAACTATAATAATAAGTAAAATAGCTTGTATAGGTACACCACATGAGTATTTAAGTATTTAATACTGCAAAGCTTTCGATCTGTTAACCCGGGCTTTCATCAGTGCAATTACTTGAAAACACATTTACACGACACTTAAACAAATATTTTAATTACCTATGCTTAATCAGCTGAGAAAACTACCCGGAATACTTCAGCAACTTGCCGAAAGAAAAACAAGTTCCCACAAGCTAAAGTGGCCATTTCAAGTATTGCGATTCGTGAGGATATGGATTTAAAAGAAAAGATAAAAGCAACAACGAATATATTGCCCGCGGGTTTGTTTAAAGCAGAACTTTTAAATTCAGTTAATTTATCGATAATCCAAATATCGGCAGTCCCTAATCGCTACATTAATGTCAGTGATCAAGTTAATCAATGAATAACAACATTATTATCCCAATCGTTCCCGAAACCTTTAACTGTTAATGGTAACGAGAACATTTCTGATGTTATAAATGATATTGCTATGCAATGATAAGTCCCATAACATAGAGGATAAAGCTTCAACTGATTCAACCAATTCCAGTGGTTTTAAAATTTCTAATTAGAAGGGATTCCCTAATTTAAATGTTAACAGCCTTATAGGCATATTGATGAAGTTCGCATTTCGTTACCAAAAGCCTTTTGATATCTCAACCGGAAATTAATCAAAAATCGCCGGACTCGTCAATATCAGACACAGAAACTTCTATTGATATAGTTATTACTTCTTAATGATCCTAATAAACATGGGGATGGTGAGTCCTTATATATTAAAAATAATATTTACTATCTTTCGAGTCAATACTTAGTTCCTGAAATCTTTAAATTACTTGTATTGAATTGGCTTGAATGGTAGCTACTGTACCTATAGAAATTGGATAGCATGCAAGAAACAAAGTACACATTCATGCTAAAAAGTCTAAATATATTATCCATGTGTCTCCCTATAAACTTAAAACTGACCATTCTGTTTAGATATTATATCGATATACCTATAACACAACAATGCATGTATATAACAATATACAGTACCTATTATATATTTCAAATTTAAGGAGTTTCTTGCTTTAAAAAGTTTCACTGGAAAACCATATCGATCATGCACGTATATGATCAAAAGCTACTCATGCATTTGTCCCCATATCTCCCCTAAAAGCAATTTACAATGCAATTGTTCCACCCCCACTTTCATTATTTTAGCCCACTCTTGGATAATTGTGGGATGCATTACAAAAATTTCAGAATGATTACAGGAAATAGTGATTACAGGAAGTCTTATGATTGCCATTTGAAGAGTTCATTACAAACCTGCAACGGACACGATCAAAGACAGGGCGTAATAACTCAAAATTACTTAATAAAATTATTATTATTTACTATAAATATGTCATTGGCCACACTACCCCTAGTTTACGATCGAAACTTAGAGAAATTGCACTTCCTAAACCGCCAAAAGATTTTGCTAGATATTCTAACTACAATGTCGCTGCTAAATAGATCGAACTATCTTACGAGGTTAATACTGCAACCAGCGTATTGTCTTTTTAGCGAAAAAACGATTAACTTTGTGATATCCTACTATTGCATGTAGAGAAGTGTTTTTTTCTAGGCAGTTGTTATACTTCGCATTTTGGTTATGTTGGAACGTATCCCACTATTGTATTTATCTTTTAACTCTCGTTATCGTTGTATATTTGTAAAATGTGTCTGTATCTGTATTTACTCTTGTTTGTTTACACTTCTAACATATTGAAACTATGTTCTGTGCACTCGCCCCTCGTAGAAATCAGCTTGCGTGTTTTCTTTAAATAAAGTTATATGATGATGATGATGGTTTGCAACGGCAAAATTAGAGCAATGATATTCAAACCATAGTAATTACAATCATAGATGAGGAACAGAACCAAAGAATTGAACTCCTTACCCATTCTTATCCAACATCTGCGCCTGACACAGATACACATTTAGCAATACAGCCAACAACGACAAACCAAGGCTAGTCATAGTCGAAGTAACACTGGGAATACACTTAGCTGAAGCGAAACGTGATACTAAATACGCAATGTGTTGTTTTCAAACACGAAAGTCAATCTCTAAAAGAAGTGTATTCCTGAGCATATAAACCTGGACTGCGCTTTCAGTGCAACCTAGACTGAGAGTACCAAGATGTGGTTATTTTATTATTTCATACTTTTACTGGACTATCAGTAATCAGATCAGCAAAAACACTGTATCCGAAAAATTAGAAAGACAGGGAGCCCTTTAAAATTTGACTTCCAAATAAATGAAGTTTGCAGTCCTGTTTTGTTCATGCGGATGAATGCATTATATCACTTAACAGGTTATGGCCTGACGATTATAGCGATTAAAGTAAAAAAAAACGGTTCTTGAAAAAATGGAATGTTCATAATTGTACGCACTGTAGATTTTTACAAGTTTATACTGATGCAAATAGACATTTAGACAGACACGAGTTTAAAAATTTCCATAGTAAGAATCCATGCATGAACATTGGTTTAGCCGCTTTTCACCTCTCAGCTTAGGAAGTTGAAATTAGCATTACTGCTGGAATTTTAATTCTGTTTTGATTGACAGTTAATTTCGGCAGTTAAACTTTAAAAAACACCCTGCGTTCCTGATACAGAAAAATTGCAGATGAGAATCTTAAATGAAAAATAAAAAACGCGGAAGGGGTAAAAATTGCGAAATATGGATAAAGTTTACATCACACAGTGGATCTTAAAGTTAAAATAATTTCGTGTTTTAAGGTAGTATGGCGCTCGATGAACAGGTTAAAGGTTAAAATCTCAGACACATGCCTCCTATTATTTGCCGTAATGTATTAAACATGTATTAAACATGTACAAGTACTTCCCTGGAGTTTATTATTCCAAGTAAAATACCAATCGCATTCACGACTATAATCAGGAGTTATCTCTTCGCCATCATTTCACGGTAGGTATAGAATTGAGTATTGTTGTGCTTAATTTCTAGACTGCATGTTTAACATCTGTCAGCGATCATCTAAACATTATACATGCTCGTTATACACTGCACTCATTGTAAGATGATGATTTATATTTATCCTGAAAATCAAATTTTTAAATACACAGAAAAAAAGTTGCGACATTTAAAGAATTTTCATTCACTAAGAAAAAATACGTAGATTTTATTTCACATATTCCATTCATTTAGATAATAAGAATCTCACTTGCGAAAAAAAGTGAAAAGGAATGATTTCAACAAAGTAATAAGAATCTCACTTGCGAAAAAAAGTGAAAAGGAATGATTTCAACAAACGATAATAAGTTGCTTCTCGACCGACTGGACGCAATGTTCAGAGGTTGCGAGTTTGTCGTAAATAATTATCTCTTTTTCGTCATCAGCCCAATCGGAGTTCAATGGCATGGTACGAGAGACAGTACAATGCATACCGAGAGAGTACGAGAGATAATGCTGCGCATCACAGGAATACGGAACTGTGTAGTAAAGTCATGTACTTATGCCGAAGAGTCTGGCGATCATTTTCGCGCTTGATTGACCAAGTTTTCCAAGTCTTTGTGTTTGTCGAGTAACGGGTATCTTTTTTAAAACGTTTCGATTTATTTTTACCTTTTTAGGTGAGTAATTATTACCGTTTGTTTTCTCTTGTGCGTATCACGTGAATCATCCTTTTATTTAGCATCATTCTCACTATTTCCTAGTTGGGGGATCGCTGTCCCTGTTCGACGATTGTTGCGGATTCACTTTTAGAGCATATTGTACATAATTTCTATTGTGCCTCTCTTGAGGTCATACGTTCATGCATTTTGACGTGGTTTCTTTAGGACTAAATGTTGGCTTGAAACTGAGAAGCGACCAGAGAGCCACGGTGTGATCCTGTTCAGTTTGGGTTATCTCATTTACAGCAACAGTTTATTGAATGGCAATAAAAGCTAGTACAGCAATAAATTTGGCCACCGTAGCTAGCTGGCGAACGTTGAGATAGAACTTGTGGCCAGAGCTTCGAAAATAAAATCTTTTGACAACTTAGGGGCTGTTTACATGAGCCCGGTTACCCGAGATTCAACAAAGCGTGAGAGGACTTCGAGGTATTGAAATAAATCTTTATGACATCAAACAAGCACATGCTATTGTTAAGGTGATTATACGACTGCCAGAATCATGTTATCTGCTCATTTTAATACCTCAAAATCATCTCACGCCTCGTTGAATCTCGGTTAACCGGGTTCATGTAAACAGCCCCTTAGAAGGTTTTTAAACTTTTACGTGCGTGATTCATTTTTATGGCACTTATTTTCTCCTTCATTTGCAATATACCCCTTATATTAATTTTTAGCAGCAAATACTGCATGTAATGATTGTAGAGGGAGCTCCCTTTCCCCCCTATACCAACCCCATGGTGACTTCGGCCCTGTGCATGGTCATCTGAAAAACGATTGAGTTTGAATTAATTTGAAGTCACTATAGTTCTTTGTACAACATGGACAAACCAAAATCTTCATCAAAACTACCGAATAACAAAAAATAATCACAAGTGAAACGTTGAAAATCATTTTATGCCAGAAATTTGGGACAATTTGGTGCCATTATATAATAGCGAATCGTAGTAGAAATTAATGAAATGACTCTGTATAAATAATTATTATAAAAACCCTCAAATTATGATCAAGCGATATAATTATGGTAATGTATAATTATTTTGCTTCAGTGGTATTTGAATTTCCTTCCTATCTTACCATACAATATTGATTCAAACCTGCTTCACTTTATATTCTTCACTTTGTTTTATAGTTGTTTATAGTAATCTTTCCACTTGTTTAAACCGCAGGACCATCTTTTTCCACAGGACCATTTAAATCGACCAAGATGATATTCTTACGGGCGACGTCAAATGCTATATATTCAACGATATATTCAACACTCGATATAATCATTATTCAACCGATACAAAAATCAACGAATAGGTTTTGTGCTATGAAAGAACTCTTACGTATGCTGTTATATATTGATTGCATGAAGTACTTCGTGGAGATCAAGGACATACGCAGGCGCAGAAAGGGTCTTGAGGGGAACGTTTATTTTTTAAATTGTTTTGTTATGAAACTACTAAAACTATACATATATTCTGCATGGTCTTATTTTACGTTACTCACTTCTCGGATACACGAGAGATACACTACATATGCCCTGCCAGAAGTGTTTGAACTTTGAAAATACAGCTTTCAGCCAACGTTGCCGAGTCATTGAATAAATTAGGCGAATATTATTACAATAAGCTTTGTTTTCTTGTTTGAAACAAACGAATCAAAGCCTAAAGGGCCGATTACAACAATGTTTGGCATCTGGATTCAGTAATCTGGCAAAAATGCTTTCAGTGTGGCTTTGCATGCAAATTGTTACATAGGCATGAGTTTAAGCATGTATATATGCAATAAATTATAATGAGTATGAGCAAACTAAAATCACCCGAGATTTTTACACAATTTACACTTGGGGCCAGAGATGAAAGACTAGTTAATTTTAACTGTAGTTAAGGACGGAATTGGCCAATCATAGTTGTGTATTTCTGAGTTAAATGTAGCATCAGATGTGTTATTACAAGTGCAACTTACAACAAAAACACTTCTCGACGTTTCGACCTCAGGGCCTTCGTGAGAAGAGCTAGCGATGGCATACTAACTCTCCTGACGAAGGCCCTCAGGTCGAAACATCCAAAAGTGTTTATGTCTATTTAAATCAGTTGTTTTACCACATTTGATGCTAAGTTGTTTGAAGACGCTGCTACGCTGCAGAAGCTTGCAATTGGCTAAGATATACTGGAGATGGATTTTCCGTCTGGACGAATGACCACTTGACAGATCATTCGACTGAGTATAAACACAAGACAATCTATAGACGAACCAAATTGCATGGACTGCGCAAAATTCGTTCTTCAGAGCCTCGTTGTGAACATTCCTTGCTTCTGAGACCTCAGGGTCGGTTTCAATAGCTATTATGTAGGAATCATAGTTTATGTCCATAATTATAATTATTCCGATATCATCTCTGCGCTTACAATGAAATTTTCAAAAATGGCGCTGTTGTTTGTAGACAAGCATAATTTTTTTTGCACCTCCTCATTGCGAAGCTTTTGGAGCTTTTTAACCCAATCAAAAAGTGACGTCGCGACTTCTTTCAGAGTTTGTTTCTAGTTACTCAGTAACTCTGAGCATAATCGGTGGAAGCGGCTTTGTAACGCGTAAAATTCAAGATTTAGATCATTCTTCTTTATGGTAGAACGCTTTCTTCTAGTAAATTGGGCACTGTCCTTTACATATTCTTCTAAAATCTCTTTCGTAATACCTCGCAACGACCTCTTTAAGTTTTTGAAATCCAGTAAAGTTGACAATCCTTGTGGTTTCTTATTAAGCTGCAGCTTGATATTCAGAAGTAATACGTTAGTATCTTGTTGTGCCAATACTCTCGTTTCAAAACCAATCTATTATGTTTGGTGTTTATTTCAAACATTCATATCAGTCTTAAGAAATGAATAATTAGAGCTAAATTTGCATTAATTGTCAAAATCGCGCCGAGCCGATATGAATGCGATGACATAAACTGTCGCATAATTTTTTTCTTAAGTCTAACTTAGCAGTAATCTTGAATTCGCAAGGTACGTTATTTTCTAGAGATTGCACCCTGGCTAGTTATTTTCGCGTACGCCCGATCGAAAACTAATTAAACAACCGCTGACGGTATCAAAATTAATTTAGGGCAAAATAAATTAATGTTATAAAACTAATTTTTGTAATGTAGTACGGAAATACTGTTCAGTTAAGAGCAGATATAATTTTGTCGCTATCTCCATTTTACTAAGGACTAGGAAGGAAAGCGGTTGTCAAACACCAATATAAACATACATATTTCATACACCGATATAACTATATGTAAGTTCTGTATACAAGATACTATACATAATGGGGTTTATGTGTTACTGCAAGCATTTTAGCGATTGATAAGTATACCGTCTCTCGTAAAATGAGAGAATATATTGACATCAAACTATTGACCAAGAAGATAAGTCACTCAATAGTACGTGGCGTGCTCTTTTCAATGTCTGCTAGCTAAATACTTGTCTAGGACATGCGCATTAATTAGGACTATTTCTTTTTCATAAGTATTTGGTAAAGGTGAAAACGTTTAATTAATGGCGCAAGCCAACAAATCATAACTAACGTGATATTTAAGTGACGTGTGAATGTGTATTCAGGTAATTGCACTGATGAAGGCCCGGGTTAACGGACCGCAGTATTGAATACTTACGTTGTTTACATACAAGCTTAATTACTTACTTGTTTAGGGAATATACTGCATGTGTTTTTATTACCAAAGTGATAGTGAAAAAGATGCATTTGTTTCAGTTTTAGTCTTGTTCGATAGTTTTGGCTCAATGTCCACCAAGTATTCGTGGATTTAATTCGTAATTTAATTCTAGTGGATCTGAATAATGTTTGATAAATTCCCTTGGTATCTGTTATTCTTCTTATATTGTTTTGTGTTATCTTTATGAATATCACTAAACATTGCTTCGATTACATCTTAATTTTTTTAACTAAATCGTCACGAATTGAATTTTTACGAATTTTCGTTTGTTTTGCACCTCTTATACGTACATTAATCCTCCTTGATACTTTCTAGTTGTTGATGATATTCATTGTAGTTACGAAATGAAAGAAATCGATATGCCTGAGAAAAAGATACCTCGAGAAAACAAAGTGTACTACAAGAAAAAGCCCATCAGACCCCAGTTAGCATTAAGATTCGTTATTGAAATGCAAAATTATTGTTTTTATTAAGAAAAAAGTTTCAAGTTCTACAAATATAATTACTCAGCATGATGACTAAGCTGATTTCTGCACCAAAATTTCACGCTAAATAATTATATATTAACACAGTAAATGCATTCTTATTCAACCTGCACGGAATAAGAGCGTTAATAGTAGTAAAATTTAATGCAATCTAAGCTACAGTCAAATGATTAACTAGTCAAATTAACCTAAAAAATTATAATATTACTGTAATTTCAAAAAATTTAAGATTATCCACTTTGTATCTGGCAAATAAAAGACAGCTTTTCTTATCCGATGCTTGAATGTGCCTCTTGATATTTCTCTACAGATGGAAAATATTGTTATAATAGTAATACCTAGAAATATTGTTATAATGCCGAAAAATTTAACAAAACGTTCGAGGAGTTACGGTCGTCGTGACCAAAGAAATCTTACAGAACACTAAAGGTGTGGCTGTGTTCCCCTGCGATTTGAGCCGCAAATTTAGCAACTTCGGTTAGAAATTCATAAGATGTAAATTGTAACAACAGGGACAAATATGTAGCAAAAATAATCGCTTACCTTCGATTTTAAGAACATTTAACGCAAGGAACTTAAGGGCTGTTGGTTTGAGATGAAGACCTAATTGCCCATTGATTGCCAGGGCTCGATCTGTACCAGCCTCGACTGCACTCACAATCAACGAACTCTTCGTATTCCAGGTTTTACTTCTGAGCGCGGTTTCCGCTGCCTTCAAATAAACGTATTCCAACTGACCTGACACGTTTATCGTGACAATTACAGCAGTGTGGTAATTATTCTCCAATACAAAGGCAATGAAATATTTACCATCCTCTAAAAAGACAAAATAATCTTGAATGAATCGGTGTTGTTGAGAATAAACCTTTCGGTGTTAAATTTGAACCTGATTTTCCGTTATCTCATATCCAGGGCCATAGCTAGACCACTTAATTGAGGGGGTGTATATTCATGTATCCATTCTCTATTCAAAGCGCAGATAATGAGATGCAAAGTTAGGATATGGAATAATCTAGCGAAAATCAATGCATGACGAGGGTGCAAAGGTCATAAAACAGCTATAAATACCAGGTTTTGACAGAAGCACTGGCTTCTGGCTCGTTTAATAAAGAACGAAAGCTGTGGTGTGACGAAGAACGACCCACCCACCTCTTCCCCAACATGGGCCGTACTCCGTCACACCAACCCGGGCAGGCTGTTTCGGCCTGCCCGGGACCATGCTGATCCATGCTGAATAAGTTACTGGGAACAACATCGCGTCATCTCAGATCATCGTGTCTTTATAACACGAATTCAAGGTCAACAACAAAAATTTTAAAAAATATTCACTACAAAATACGGGAAAATACTCAATTTCGCTAACCTTTACATTGCTTTTCGTCAATGGCGCCTTTATCAGTTGTGGTGGATCCATCAGCACACTTGTTGCAAAATGTTGCACCGGGTCTTGGTTGATAAAAACCGCGAGGACAAACAACGCATGTCGCCTTGCCATTCACATGCACACCTTTGAATCCTGGAGGACATTGAGCTGGAAAATATGAAATTAATAAATTGAAATTTAATATTTTTGTGTTTGCAATTTTGAATTATTTAAATGTTAAACAATTTGAAAACTTACCACATTTATATATTCCTTCAACGAAGAACTGGCTCTTTGGACAGATCAAAGACATCTCTGTTACCTTTAAAGAATTCTTCAGCGTGGAATGGTTGGAGTTAACTAATGAAAAGGTAACATTATTTGCAATGCCTTTATCGGAGAGTATGTTTTTGAGATTGTAAGTTGCGTTGATGATTTCCTCCATCTCATGTGACGAGGAACTTTCGTTTAAGTCTTTCGTTGACGTAACATTCTCACCAATGACTTCGAATGTCCAGTCACAGACTTCGGCACGTTCTAATTCATCGTTATTCCGTGGCATGACTCTACATTCAGTCAGATGCAAATCTCTGACTAGTTCATCATCTGACAGAAGCTTGTTAGCAGTAATAACCAAATGAGAAGCCAATTTGTTTGTTAACGTTTGACGAAAATACACGGTTTGCTCAAAATTGCTCGGATACTTTGATACAACGGTAAATGATAGTTTTGCAACTGGTACAGGAAGACTGTATTTTAACACCTGGACAAAACTCAACTTGGAAATGGTGTGACCAAACGAGTTGGAGACGTTACAGAAATACCATCCTTCGTGGTGGAGTTTTACTGGGACGAAGCTGAGATAAGAAAATTTCTCATTTGGTATTAACGCAAAGGAACTTGAATTTGGGGACTTGAACCACCACTGGAAAGATGTATTGCGGGCATCTTTTTCAACTTTGCAGTGAAGTGAGGAATATTCGGATAAGACAACGTTGAGACGACGAACTGGGTGCAGAACAATCAGCGGAGAAGTGCCAATCACCACAACTGCAACGATTGAAGATGCCTTTGCGATGTGATTTGATACATCACAAGAATAGTTTCCAGAATGTGATGGACTCGTGTTATTGATTCGTAAGATATTTGTAGTTTGATTTATTAAAACCTCACCATTGAAACGCCATTGATAAACAAGGTGATCTCCTGTAGCTCCGCAACTTAAAACAAGTGTCTCGTTCACAACCAGCTCGGTGAACGGTTCGGGCTGTTGGGTGATATTTGGAGCATGCGCACAAACGTCCTCAACACCACTCATGTCTTTAACGTCTCTCAAGAGATCTCTTGAAACATGTACTGCCTCATTCACTGACATATCTGATTTGCTGGTTAGATTAAAGAATCTTGTCTCTAGATTTAGTATTTGTTCGCGTAATTTATCCCCATTCAGTGCACTTGATCCAATACTTATCTCCAATAAACTGTCAAACGTGTACTTCAGGCAATCTTCAAAACCGCTGCATTCTTCAGAGTATTCAGCGAACATGCTCTCCATGGTTGCTAACCAATTCTTATGAAATAATTTTGAGCTCGAATGAACCGCACCAAACTCGCTCTTCAGAGCCTCGTTTTGAACATTCCTCGCTTCTGAGACCTCGGGATCGGTTTCAAGGGCAGTTATGTAGGAATCATAGTTTATGTCAATATTATATTCCGATATGATCTCTTCGTTTACAATGAAATTTCCGAAAATGGCGCTGTTGTTTGTAGACAAGGATAATTTTTTTTCCACCTCCTCATTGCGAAGCTTTTGGAGCTTTTTGGCCCTTTCAAAAAGTGACGTCGCGACTTCACTCAGAGTTTGTTTGTATTTACGAAACTCTGAACATAATCGGTGGAAGCTTTGTAATGTGTAAAATTCAAAATTTAGATCATTCGTTCTTACGGTAGATCGTTTTCTTCTAGTAAATTGGTCACTTTCTTTGACATACTCCTCTAAAATCTCTTTTGCAATATTTCGCAGCGACTTCTCCAAGTTATTGAAATCCAGTAAAGTTGACAATTCTTGTTGTTTCGTATTAAGCTGCAGCTTGATATTCAGAAGTAATACGTTAGTGTCTTGTTGTGGCAAAACTCTCGTTTCAAAACCAATATCTATTATGTTAATGCGGGATCTACCAGGCCCATTGGAAAGGTCTTTCAACATCGACAACGTCTTCGATAATGCTCCAAATTTCCTTTTCCGATTCTCGTTCGTCATATTGTAGGCCTTTTCAAGGTTGCGTGAGGCACTCTCGTAAGCATCCAGAGAACGCTGGGCTGCCAGTTTTCTTATTGACATTTTCTCTCTCCTCATACTCCAGAACGAAACATTTTGCCTTGCACTGTCTAGGCTTCCAATAATCATCACTGCGTCTGCTTCTACTTTTGCGATCTCCTTTAAAGCCTCTTTTCTTGCTTTCTTACACAGTGAATTTTCAGCAAAACAACTGACATTAGCAATGAACGATGCACATGAAACATTGGAGCAACATTCTTCTTCTGTGGATGTGTTAACCACTTTTGTCATACAGGTATCATCACAAATATACGGAGTGTGAATATAGTCATACACAAATGTTGCCTTCTTGCATTTATCATTAGAAACGCGACAATTCCATGCACCTTTTTTTGCTGTAAGTAAACCAATTCCAGCTTTTATTACAACAGGGTTTTTTATGACAACGCCAACTATTGCTAATGGGATACCAAGGAAATCTCTCTTGGAATGAATTCTTTTACATCTTTCATTTTTGCAAATTGCTTGCTCTTCGTATGGAGGCCTGCGTTCCTGTTTGGTCTTGTGACACGTTGATGAACAGGTTTCGTGTTTCTCAATAAATGTATAGCTCCAACATGTTGTACAATATTTTCCTTTATGACAGATTTTAGGACAGTGTTTTAACTCGCAAAGTTTGTTTAATTTTTGATTCAACAAACCAATTTTATCAGAATAACCAATGACGAATTCCTGAAGAAGATTCAAATTTTCTTTCGCTGACAATAACTGATAAGTTGCTTTTCTACGCTCGACATTTATTTCATTCATCTTCCTTCGCGAATTTTCCCGAAGGATCTGAACTTCTCTCAGACTGCCTTTTTCGCGATTTTCTATCTCTGCAGAAAGATCAAGTCTCTTTTTTATTTTTGTCAAGTACTCAGCGGTGTATTTTTCAATTTCTTTTTCCAAAAGTCGGTCGAGGTTATCAGAGGCTTCTTTAATCTCGAAAACTCCACTTGCTGTGTATCGCTGATAAATCCATGGCACCAAGCTAGATTTGAAAGTAGCTGATACATCAAACAACCCATTTATCTTCCCCTTGACAAAAAATGCCAGGCCACTTTGTGATATGTTAACGTTTACGGCACTTTCAAAACCAAGAACATTAGCAATGCTGGAGAAAGAGCCCCCGGAATCAGCAGCTGATTCACGTCCAATCTGTAAATTTATTTTTGAACTACGAACGACTTTAAATATTCCTAGTTTTTTCTGTGCAGTTTCAAAACGTCGCCCATATTTTCCACCCAACTTTGCAATGATCTTCGATCGAATCGTCTGCGACGAATTCTGGCATAAAGGATTTTCTAAACGCAACTCCACCTCAAGGTTGTCAAAGCGTAAGGCACCAAACTTAAGATTGCCATGGAAAGTCATTTTGACGCCATTGCTTGCTTCACGATAGCGGGAGTTTTTACTTATCTTCTCATGGTATAGTATTGCGCTAAGAAAACATGATATGTTACTAGGTTGATCAAGTTCAACAAATCTGTCAAGTTCTGTATGAAGAAAAGGATTTTTTTCCATAGTGTTTTCCATCAAAAGTCCTTGCGTATTTTGCTTCATTTCAAGCAAGCAATTATCTTCAACTCCCCCTGAAAATGATAATTTTAAAATTCTTATCATTTGAGTGCAAAAAATCATTAGCTTGCGATTTTTTTAACTAAACTCCCTACCAGTCACAAGGGAGCACAAACAAAACAGTTGCCGACGGTTCAGTCCATATAGTTGGGCGCTCAAACCATCTGGGTGTGCAATGACTATGTATTAGCATTAGAGAATCATAGTGAAAAGGAGTAAGATTCGTGATTATACTGGAATCAAAGGTTTTAGATCATTTGGAGAGCATGGTTAGGGTTTTTTTATAGATTGAGAAATCTTAAACCGAAGGCTACAACAAGGTGCAAGAAGGTAAAAATTTCTTTGGTAGGGCAAACTCAGGTAGACAAAAGCGTCTTCTAATTTGTAAGGTTTGTGCATTTTAGATTGCACCATGCAAAGCATTGCTCTTCTTTGCAAGTTTGATGACAAATGCAGTTACTAAAAATGTACTACATGATTCTAAGCCTAAGGTCTCTTATTTCAGATGCTAAGTTAAGTCAGAACCAAAGGGGAAGCTTAAATGAAACCTTATACCACCGTTGTTATGCAGAAGAGACGCTCTGAAATGGATAATCGTATTAATTTTGTACCCTTTCTTTTTATCATACGTTTTCCTAATAAATGCTTTGTCCCCTAATATCAAAACACAAATGCTGTGAGAAATTTTGTGTTGCGAGACACATTCGTTTCAAACTTTTCCTTTTACAATGCAAACGTTGAGTTTTTTACGGGTTTGGGGACAACGAACTCAAGTGTTGAAAGGGTTAAACCAATTCGTTTTGGGATACCACTCGATCTCACCTCCAAATGACGCATAGCTTAATGTCTGCGCCATTTTGATGGACAACTTTGTCATTTTGCCTTGAATAATAAATTCCAGAGTGAGCATTATTTCACCATCGAGCTCAGCTTGCAATTTTTGATCTAACAGTGAATCCATTATCTGTAAAATATTCGGATAATATCATAATTAAAATTTGAAATAATTTTATAGTTATTGCTGTCTGTTTTAAAGGTTCTTGTATCCTGCTGTTCTTGGCTCATGTGCGAAATCATTTTCTTACAAGCAAGTTTGATTTTCCGACCATTTTTAGGAAGAAACGAGATAAAAAATATCACTTTCAAAACGCTTTCATAAGGCAGTTAGCGAACTCGCAGCGTTAATAAAGAACTAAATTTTAGAGTTTTTTACCAGTTTCAACTCGTCAAAACTTGCGAAATGCACAACGTCCGTAAAATCACAGCGGACACTGACTTCATTTTCACACTGGTGAAAAATTATACTCATTATATTCATTACCTAATGAAATATTATATTTGCTTACGTTTTCCAAGTTGTGAACGTTAAGCTTTAATGTTCCATCAAAGTCCACGCGAGAGTTCACTGAGTTTGATATTATAAAATCTTTGTTAAGCTTTGTAACCATAATCAAACTTCTTTTGTTGTGAGAAATTTGTAAGGAAACTATCGATAATGACCAACCGTAGGCTCGCAGTTGTTTAAACATGGAAAGTTGCTTGATCACATCAACCAGATTTGTTGACGGTTTCAAGACGACATTGTATGGAGGAGTGCCACAGACCTCCAGAGCAACAGAGAAACTAGCTTCACGATCAGGCAATCCCAATGAGATATGGTCTCCATCAACAATGAGGTTGAGATCAGGTGATATTAGCAAGGAATAAAATCTACCATCGGTCATTGGCTGGCCTGTAATTTTCAATTCCTCAAGGAGACGTTTTCCAGATAAGGAAGTGCACTTTAAGGTCATCTTCAACAACCGATCTCGATGATAGATTTCCTCGTAGTTTTACATCCAGCCATTTCGGAAAACTGTCTCGCACGACGTTAAGAAAAGACTTGGTTAGGACTCGGCGTTTCATCATCTCAGCCAAGGAATACTTCTTTGCTGGACTGGGTCCACAATTATTATTCAAACTCGATGCACTTCTAGATATAAACTTGTCACCTGTTATTGAATAAGGTATTTCGAATTTTCCATTGCTGAAACTCACTATGCCGTTAGTTCTACTCGATATACCAAAAATTTGCCGCCAAGGTCTCGTTGAACGTGCTGTAATTCGTACTTGTGAACGAGGGCATTGATAACGTTCAACGCTGTAGCATCCTGAAGGAAATGTCCTATAATCTTCTTCCAAAATGTCCACAGCCGAGTTTTCAGTACTTTCGACAATAAGCACATTTGTTTCTGGTTTCTCAAACCCAGCTGAACCAGAATTAGACAAAAAATACTCCACGAAATGAACCCCTGGTCTTTGGGCACTTATTGCTACAGTTTGCGAAGTTGTAGTTTTTTTTTTGAAAAGTAACTCAGATGGATTAAACTCAACTCCGACACTTTTTGGGAAAATGGTCACCTGCAGGTCGTTGTCTGGTGGTGAAACGCGAAACTCTACAGAAGTGGCAGTACCATCTGCAAATATTGTGGGATAGTCAGGTATACTTATAAAGCCAATTTCGCACGTCTTTCCCTTGTACCCAGTCCTCGAGCAGTCACATGAAAACTCGCTTGAAGTTACATCAGAACATTGGCCACCATGGAGGCAAGGATTAGGTTCACATCTTTTTTTCACTACACGAGCAAAAAAACATTTTAATTTATCAACATTTAAATGAATCGTATCAATTACAAATGACTAAGGCCGAAATAAAGAAAAATATTTTTCAAAATGGAGCATACAGCGAACGTTTTTATTAGCTATTTGAGAAATAGAAAACATTCTCCATGTTTCTATACAGTTTGAGAAAAACCCGTAAGAGTTAGAGAGAACAAGAAATAATAAGCGGGAAAACGAGCCTGTGGGGTGAGTTTTTCCACGTTATTTCGAGTTCTCCCAAACTCCCACAAGTGTTTCTATTTAACAATTAGACAACGAAGGCGAGTTGTCTAATTGTTTTAGTATACACGTACCCTGTACCTAGATATATAAATTTCGAGAAAATAATCGATAAACCACAATTAAACCGAAAAATAATTTAATTAATTCAATTTTATACGGTCGCGCGAGCGCATTTTTCCCAAACGTTCACCATCACGAATAGACAATGGTTCCCAAACGTTCACCAGCACGAATATAGTAGCCAATCAGAATTTAATGTAAGATTTTTAATAGACAATAGTCGGGTGTATACTAATACTGTGTAGAAACACAGGAATTTTCCCTCCGAACTTGAAAAGCGAAGCGATGTAATGAAAATTTGTAATTGAATCGAATTATAATATTTGTACAAAATCCTTTTATTGAGTTATATGATAAAAGAAATAGAAAAATTTTGTGGGTGTTATACTAAAACAATTAGACAACTCGCCTTCGTTGTCTATGAGCGAATACTAAACTCAGGCTTCGCCTTCGTTGACTCTCTTCGAGACAACTCGGACTCCATGTCCAATTGTTAAATAGAAACACGCTTCGTCCAATCAGCACGCGCGTACTATAAATGTTATATTATAACATGGATTAGAAATTTAAAAAGGTGCCTTTAAATATTTTAGGACAATATTATTTTTGTTTCTTTTGTGTTTTTAGGTGCAGTATTTTCTTAAAATTACTTAATTCTTCCTTTATTTTTCTTCGTATGGCAATTGTCCTTGTATTGACTAGCGATACCACTGAATCTCAATCAGGCGGACTCGCAGGGGGGTGCTTTGTCTTGAAGAGTTATATTGACATCATGGGTTTGTTGTTATACGTCTCATTCCTTAAGCCTTGTCCCTCTTTTGAATAACATGCATGCTTACATGATATCGCGTTAATAATCCGGGTAGATCGACGAAACAGAGACCTTTAAAAGGTAAAATTCTAACAATAAAGATAACGCGGGATTTCTTTGACAAGAATGCAAATGATAGCTTGGGCATGAACTTTCTCAGTAAGTTAAATGTCTTTCGCCATTTCCCTAAATTTCAGAAAACTTTCGAACTGTATTAATTAGGCCTAAAAACGTCGAGCTCGCGCAATTAACGTTCACTGATTCTCAGAAACATCAGCTTTCATAATTAACGCTTCAAGTACATTCATGTAAATGGCAAATGTAAATGATGTTGGCACAATTTACTTACAATTGCATGTCACTTTATTCGGCTCCCATCGACCATTCACTGTACATCTTAATTTTGACGTCTCATTGATATGGAAACCATCATCACAGCCTGCTATGCATTCTGAATTAAACCTTGTGTCGCACGGAGAATAAATGAATCCATTGATTGGTTCAGGAGGGTCTGGACAATAGATAGCTGAAATGGATAATTACTCCGCAGATTATGAGAGTTCAGTTCACAATTTCCAGAAGTTCTTCATATCATATTCTTCAAGTTAGGTTTGATCAAATCAGACGTAGTAATTTGCCATTAAATTAGAATATAGTTCATCAAAATGAATTATAATTATTGTAAACACTAAATATTTATTTCGGTAGGGACTGATAACTTCTGCTATGACAAAATATTGTATTACTTTGAAAATTATGGCAATGCAAACTGTATGTATCAAATTAAACCACGCAGTTAAAGTAAAATCCGTTAAGGATGTGCTTTATACTCACGTTCGCATTTTGCTTCTTTCCCAGTCCATCGTCGCGAGGGTGTGCATCTTCTTATGTGTGAACCAATTTGTTTATATCCAGTGGAGCAAGAGAAGACACATGTACCTCCGGTTGTTTTCCTTGAGCAGGCCATATTACCGTTCACCGGTGGGTGAATAATTAAACATAGTTTACCTAAATCGAGGGAAAAAAGATCATTCTCAGAAATTGGTATAGGTAATCTCCCTAAGTTTGATTTCAAGAGTATTTTCAAATTTTGCCAAAATTCTCCGAGTTGCGAAGTGACGATGGTAATTTGTCAAATTTGAACATAAGAGTGAAACAAATCCAAATTTCATTTACCTTTACAGGTTCTACCATCACTCGATAAATCGTATCCTTCGTCGCAAAAACATTCGTATGATCCAGGTGTATTTCTGCAGCTATGATCGCAACCATGCTGTTTACCGGAACATTCATCAATATCTTTGGTTAAATATAGCAATAATAAAATATACATATGTTTTGTTGAATGACCTTTGAGCTGGATTTTAGCAATTGTTCTCGATATTTCTCTCGGGAAACAATCGATCAAGCACGGGGCCACTGGGGGAGGGGACTTGGAAGCTTTAAGAACCTTTTTTTATCCAAGATAATTTTTTTCTACGATCTTTTTATACTTTCTGCAAACTCAGACGTATGTGTCAATAATGTTTCATTATTATGTCTCCTCCTTCAACTCTTCTCAAAAAACAAGAGTGTGTGTTTGTCTCCCAATTTTTCGATTTTAGTGAATGCATATAAAATTATTATGTAGTAGTTTATTTGAACAAACTAATTACCAATGCAATGTTTCTTATCCCATGTAAGCTGATATCCTTGATTGCAACTGCAAATGAAATCGCCATCTTTGTTGGTGCAGATCTGAGAGCATCCATCTTTCTTCTCAAAACATTCATCTATATCTATTTGAATCAATAACGTACTTTCAAAACCCATCGTCATTGTGAAATACATAAAATATTACAGACTTCGTTGTTACAAGGTTCTTTCTTAAATTCTTGCATCTAATATTTGTCAATATTTTATTAGGGCTTTTTTTTTAGTCAACCAGAATAAACCTCATCAAAGCCTCAACAACGTTGTTATCAGCAATCATGGACCACAATACAACCGCCTGTTATTTCAACTCTCGTCATCGCATGGACTTATCTCTTTTTTATTGCAATTATATTTCTTTTTAATACATGTATATTGCAAGAAATAAAGTGATTTTGCAGGCGGCTCAGTGGCTGCGTTTCCTACTGACGGTTTTCCTTCCGCGACATGAGCTATATATCTCCCAAGGACATTTGGATTACATTTCCCTCAAGTTGTTACTAGTTTTATGCCACACGAATAAATCGATTCTATCTCCTTACCATCACAATACTGATAGTTTGCTTTGTTTCTTCTGTATCCATTATTACAGGAGCAATTGTATCCACCGAGGTAGTTGACACAGTTCTGTTGACAGTCGCTGTTAACACATTCATCCACGTCTGAAATGAAGAAAACATTTTGAAATGATAAAGTGACCAGTTGCGCTCCCATTGTCTGAAAACTCAGTTCATATATGCATAACGATTAGGCAATTGGGGGAAAATTGGTCGCGTGGAATACAAATAATAATAATAGATAATGAGATGATGAATCTCGTTACGCTTCATTACCATCTCATTATCTGCTTACTGTTCGAATTGCATTCGATGCAACCAAAATGCGACGAATAACCCAGGCCCATGAAGTTTAGACTTTCTTTGATGTAAAGCGATTTGAACGTTCAACTTAAGCAATATAATCGGTTTACTTATTCTATCTAGAGATTTTTCTCATCCTAATTATTTTCAACGAATTGGAATCGACTTTTTTTAATGTGGACTAATTTGTTCATCACAATTATATCTTTTCTACCTTTGCATGTTTTCCTGTCAGCGTCAAGATAATATCCAGCTTGGCAAGTGCATCTAAAACTTCCAACGCTGTTTTGACAACCAGCTTTGTAATCGCAGTCATTTTGATACGTTTTGCATTCATCCACATCTAAATACAAAATGCTTCTATACCATTTCATTTCTTGACGACACCACATTTATCAACTGTATATCAGAACTAGCAAGAAGATTGTCCTCCCTTTGTATCGCACTATTTATGAATGCATTGGCGCAAATCTTCTTTTGAAAAGAAATAATCAGAGGTTCAACAATGCGTATTTAAATAGAGCAAGCAATATTCGTTAAAAAAGCATAAAATACGGTTATTTTCTTTGGTATTTTTCCCGTCATTTTTCCCATTCCAGATCATGCATTCTGAAATAAAATGTATGTACTTCCTCTTTTTCCCCCTAAACAGTCAAGATCAGAAAGCAACTTTAATAAAGATTACAGACAAATTTGAAGTAACCAACAAAATAGTCGCTTTCCTAAATATCGTTTAGTCGAGCCACCTTCCAACCATTTCGACTCACCTTGGCATGCCCTTTGATCACTGCCCAGTTGATATCCTTTCTTACAAGAACATCTGTAACTGCCTTGAGTATTGTGACAAAATCCATTTGCGCTGCAGCTGTGTGTGTCTCCCTCGCATTCATCAACGTCTATAACATATCAATTAGGGCCTATCTTACTTTATGAAAGTATGGTTTGGTATTTAGACGGAGTCTATTGCCTGGTTTCCATTTAGTTGTAATTGTTGTGAACAATTAATTTTTCCTGATGGGAACTAGTCCGGATGTATCTTTGTCTCAGTGTATTTCTGTATTCAAATCGGTCATTAAACATATAAAGGTTCTATCTCATCAGCCGCCTTGACATGTTTGGGTATGCCACACTGAAGACAAAATGGAAACCAGAGATAACTACGAATTACAATAATAATTATGATAACAGGCTTTTATTACTATTTTGTACGTTGAGACAATCACATAGGTCATGCAATATTCTTACCGTTGCACGTTCTTGAATCATAATGCAATCGATAACCAGCAGTACATGTACATCTGAAACTTCCATGAGTGTTGACACAACCATCTTTATGTTTGCATTTGTTCGTTTCACTTCGAGCACATTCATTGAAATCTAGAAGACATAAGGAATCCAGACTTTTTGGTGAAATTTAGTATGCAAAAATTGCCATCTTTCCTCTTTCTCAAAACTATTGGTATTCCTCTTTTCCAAAACTATTGATATTGGTATTTATAGCGTGAATGCATTTACCGCTTTGGCATTGAGAACCTCTCCAGCCTTCGTGACATGTGCAAATCCACGGCTGTCTGCAATATCCTCTGTTATAGCATCCAATACATGCAGCTAAAAGGAAAAGGAAAAATACAAACTGGTTGAAACTGCGAGTATGCGATATAATTGAGGGGATAAGTATATTAGAATATATGTGGTATTAATGAATTTAATTAACATTCATTTTTTGTAAACGTACGTTCTGATTGGTCGATTTGTACCACGTGAGTGAATTTTATATAGCAACAACGCCACGGCAGTGCCGTTATAGGATTTAAATGGCGGCAATAAACAAAAAATTTGCCGAGCTTAGTTAAGAAGAAATTAATGTAATTATAGATGAATCCACACCGAAAAATACTAAACGGGCAACCGGTTAGGGTGTTTTAGTATTTAAAGGTAAGCATGTGTTGTTTATTTAAGTTTTAAATGATATAAAGTCTTTACGAGTTTACTCAAAATGAATATTAAAAGCATTAAAACACCCTTTGTTTGTGTATTATCGGGTTTTACATGCACTCGTTCACAAACAAGGAACTCGAAGGAACTTCTCGTTCCTTGTTTGTGAAGTCGTGCATGTAAAACCCGATAATGCACTCACAGAGTGCTTTAATCTTCAAATATCCATGTAATATAAATAACATACATAATAATATATAATTAGAATTATTATACAATTATAGTAGTAAAAGCAATTTGACAGATAAATCGCGCAATCATGATAACCGAGTTATCTGCAAGTGAGCCTGGAGTGGTTAACAAGCGGTATTCATTTAAATGTATTTATGTATTAATAATTGATGTATTTTTGGATGTTGCTATTAAATAAGGTTTTTCATTCGTTAATACTATGTTTACTATTCTTCATATGTATAATAAAACAATTATTGAATTCAGTTTTTGTGATATGCAGAAAAACCCCCTCCTATAATTGCGGTTTATTATGTATAGTTAGAATTTTTTGTTTACTCACTCACCAATTGTGCAATGGGAACCACTTTGCCTCCAGCCGTCTTTGCAATAATACACTGGTCTCACTTTCCTCACTCTTTGGTATATTGCTTTATAACCAGTGCGAGCTTGATTTCTAAATAGCATTGAAGGATAAAACTTTTTAAGGCATTGTCGGGTTTCTTAAAGTTGCGTCTAAATTGTATTGTGTCATAGTACAGTCGTGATTGCTGGTGATGTTGATAAATTGGAAAATATCATTTATGTTATTAAATTTTGTGCATTCAAATGGCTCATAAAAGTCACTTCCAGTTTGTAAATTTGGAAGGCCAATCTATGCAAGTGCTCCTATAGTGCGTATTTCTAGACGTTATCATTAGAAACGGTCGTGTAAATGTAGGATAACGTATTTTTCGTAAGATCCAATAACTTAGACTTTAGGCTATAGAACTTGTCTTTAGAATAGTTGATTTGTATCACTAGTATATAAGTAAGTAATTTATTACTAAAAACCTAGTCCGGAAAGGTAAACGAAAATACTACTAAAAGTACAAAATAATTGACAAAAGTTTTGCAGGATTGTATTTTTACAGGTAACTATCGTTTCAGTTTCAGATAATTTTATTAGAAAGGCTAATGACATGATTACTAGATGACCTAACAAGCTGTCTCTATTTCCTTCATTTTGTCAACTAAACCAGGATCATTAAATTTTGCTTCAATATGCCTGTTGTTGGTGCTAAAAATATGTTATTGCGTCCTGAAAACAGGCTTGCGGTGTCAATTTCGTTTGGCTTTGTACCAACAACTAAACGTGTCGTGCCAAAATGTTATAAAATAAATACGAAACACACTATAATTATTATTATACAGCACAACTTACCGACACACTGTCTTTCTACGGAAGCAAAAACCGAAGCGGAAACTGCACGTTCTAGTACATATTTGTTTATAGTATCTGAATGAAATTGTTCTTCCCTCCGTCACATAATATTCCTGATATCTGGTGACGACATTTATCCTAAAAACGAAAATGACGTATTGAAGACTTCATCGAATGCCTTCAACTTAGTCAACATTGCGAGAGGTTTTTCACTCAAAGTTCCCGACGTTATTTTTTACACTATTTAACAATTAGACAAGAAGTCCGAGTTATCTAATTGTTTTAGTATACACCCTATACATGGATATATTAATTTCGAGAAAATAATCGATACACCGCGATTACACCGAAAAATAGTTTAATTAATTCAATTTTATACGGTCGCGCGAGGGAAATTTTTTCAAACGTTCACCGTCATGAATAGACAATGGTTGAGTAGCCAATCAGAATGTAGGATTTGCAATAGACAATAGTCGGGTGTATACTAAGTATAAATAGAGGAGATTGATAGCGATAGCTGAATTGATTGTGCACGAAATAATCATTTCCGTGGCGACTTAAAGGCTGTTTCTCAATAATCATTCCACGTCGGCGATGATTGTTGGTGCAGGGCATTAAAACGAAAAATTTCATTTAAAATAAAAAGCACTTGATAATAAAAAGCAGTGATCCCCCGACAATAGCCATCGCCGACGAACTATAAGAATAAATAAAATAGCTTGTAGGTACAGCACGTAAGTACATTCATTATTGCAAAGCTTTCGGTCCGTTAACCCGGGCCCTCATCAGTGCCATTACTTGAAAACACCTTTTACACGTCACTTAAATATCACGTTCGTCCTGATTTGTTAGCTCGCGCTATTAATGACATTGTTAATTTTAAGATTTTTTTATCACTGCACATGCATATCATCACAATAGCATAGTGGAGAGGGAGCCATGACAAAAAAACTGTCCTAACTAGAAATTGATTATTTACAGATGGAGAAATGTAGAGGTCTGCAGGACCTCTTGCAGAAAATTTTCTGCATTATTGAATCCCTATGATATGCTTTCCAGCACTAATTTGGGGGACAACCAGTTATGAATGCAGTCAATCCACCTCGGCAGAGTGAGGTCTGTTGAGAAAATACCATATATCGCTGACAATATCTCATTTTGTCACTGCCCATTCTACTTCTATAACTGCATAAATTGGTTATCACTGCTCACTAAAATAATGTATGGAAGGACTCGCTAATTTGAATGTTAACAGTCCTATTAGGATTAGGCATATTGATGAAGTTCGCATTTCGTTACCAGAAAAGCCTTTTGTTATTTTAGCTAGTAATTAATCTAAAATCGACCCATATTAATATCAGATAGCGAAACTTCTATTGATAATTATTCATTACTTCGTCATGCATGATCGTAATCAACATGGGGGTGCTGCGTCCTTATATATTAGAAATAAGATTTACTATCTTTCGAGTTTCGAGGCAAAACTTAGTTCCTGAGATCTTGAAATGATTTGTATTGAAATTAATATGAAATATAATAAGCTTCTCTTAAGCTTTTAAATGACACCTTCTGCGTATTCATAAGGTAAATACTTGATAAGATAACCTTGCGTAAACAGAACGTCCGGAAAATAGCAGAGACCTCGAGTGCCTCTACTTGGTTTAGACCACCAAACCCCGAAGGGGTTGAGAACTATCGTCTAAACTCTATTCTCCAATTATTGGCAACGTGATTGAGAAAGAATTTTTTCGACAATTTCAAAATTCTAATCTGGCTTCCGTCGAAACATTTGACTCCGCTTTAACTGTGTGATGACCTACTTAAAAATATGGACAATGCCAATGGCAAATGAAACTGTATAGTATTTTTATGTTCAAAAGACTTTTGACTAAGCCCGCACAGAATTCTTCTTGTGAAAATGTGCTATTTGTTAGGTGTATCGGGAATGCAATTAAATTGGTTTGAATGGTAGCTACCTGTGGAAATTGGATTTCAAGAAACAAAGTACAAAATCATGCCAAAAGTCTAAATAAATATGTGATCAATCTTAAAACTTCTCATTCTGAAATCCTGTTTTAAGGAGTCGATTACTGTAACCCACTCTTGGATAATTGTGGGACTATCCTGAAGGATGCGTTACAAAAATTTCAGAATGATTATATGCAGGAAGTCCTATGATTGCCCATCTGAAGCGGAGTTAATTGCAAACCTGCAACGGACACGATCAAAGACAATAATATAATAACTCAAAATTAACTTCAAATTATCATTTACTAAGTACTAGGCTATAAATATCGCAACTAATTTACGATCAAAGTTTAAATTAAATAATGATTTCGATTGCTCATTAACCTTAGAAATCACGGTAGCGATTTACCACTTCCTAAACCGCCAAAAGACTTTGGTTCACGTTTCAACTACAATTACGCGGCTAAATGGATCGAATTATCCTACGTGATATCCCACTGTTGTAGAAAAGTGATTTTGTCTATTCTGAGCGATATACTCCGCTCTCTGGTTATATTAGAACGCATCCCACTATTTTATTTACATATTTTTATTCTCGTTATTGTTGTATATTTGTAAAATTTGTCTACATTCATTCTTTTTTGTTTACACTTGTACCATATTGAAACTATGTTCTGTACAAACGCCCTTCGTGGAAATCAGCTTGTTAGTTTTTGAAGCTACCGTGTTTTCTTTAAATAAAATTTGATGATGATGATGGTTTGCAAAATAAGAGCAGTGTTATTCGAACCATAATTAGGATCAGAGCAAAGAATTTAACTGCTTACCCATTCTTATCCAACACCTGCGCCTGACACAGATACACATTTAGCAATACAGCCAACAACGACAAACCAAGGCTAGTCATAGTCGAAGTAACACTAGGAATACACTGAGCTGAAGCGGAACCTGATACTAAATAAGCAACGTGTTGTTTTTAAACACGGAAATCAATGGCTAATTCTAAGCGAATCATGCAAGCCTGCAAGCCTATTTTTAAACTTTTACTGAAATATATAGAGATCAGTGATCGGATTAAACTAAAAATTCTGTTCCGAAAAAAATGGAATGTTCAGAATTGTATACGCTGTGGATTTCTACAAGTTTACAGCCCAAATTGACGTCTAGACAGACACGAGTTTAAAACTGCCATAGTAAGATTCCGTGAACATTGGCTTAGCCGCTTTTTCCGTCTCAGCTTGGGAAGTTGAAATCAGCATTGAAAACCGCTGGAATTTTAATTGTAAGTCTTGCTAATTGGCTGACAGTTAATTCCGGCAGTTAAATTTAAAACCCTCTTCGTTCCTGATCGAAGAAATATTAATCGAAATTAAGAAATAAAACACGCGGGTAAGGGGTCAGAATTCTGATTTCAAAACAGCGGAGAAGGAAATGTGGATAAAATCTACATCACACAGACTCACTCTATCATTGACTTGAAGGGTTAAAATAATCACGGGTTAAAAATAAAGTAATTCAAGCTTTATACGCACAGGTTAAAGGTTAAAATCTCAGTCTCATACACATTTCATATCACTCATCGTATACAAATTCGTAGTATATTAAACATCAAATAATTATTTACTTCCCTGCAGTTCATTGTGCCAAGTCAAATACCAATCGCACTGGAATCGTGTATTTTGCTTCAGCGTGATTTAAAATTCCTTTCTATCTTACCATTTAATATTGATTCAAGACAGCTTCACTTTATCTACTTTACTTTGCTTTATAGTTGCTTAAACCGCAGAACCATTTTTTTCCACAGGACCATTTAAATCGGCCAAGCCGATATTCGTACGGGCGACGTCAAGTACAATATATTCAAGTTACAATATACTCAACAGCACTCGATATATAATTATCCGACCAATACAAAAATCAGCGAATAGGTTTTGTCTTATGAAAGAACTCCTCACGTATGCCCTGCCAGAAGTGTTTGAACTTTGAAAATACAGCTTTCAGTCAAGGTTGCCGAGTCATTGAATAAACTAGGCCAAAATTATTACAATAAGCTTTGTTTTCTTGTTTGAGATGAACAAATCAAAGCCCAAAGGGCCGATTACAACAATTTTTGGTATCTGGATTCAGTAATCCGGCAAAAATGCTTTCAGTGTTGCTTTGCAATTTGTTAAATACGCAATAATTATAGTGAGTATGGGCAAATATATATGAAATATAAGAAGTACGAGCAAACTAAAATCACACGAGTTTATTACATAATTTTCGCACAGGGACAGTGATTAAAGGTTTGTAGTTAAGGACAGAATTGGCCAATCAGAGTTATTTCTGCATTTACAAGGATTTAACTATGCAAAGTGTAGCATCAAATGTGGTATAACAACTGCCTAGAATAGACAAAAAAACGTCTCGACGTCATGAGAGTTAGTCGATACCATACTAACTCTCCAAACGAAGTTCCACGGGTCGAAACGTCGTGAAGTGTTTTTGTCTATTTTAGGCAGTTGTTGTACCACATTTAATGCTAAGTTGTTTGAAGATCCTGAGTTTTATACAACCGGCACCAGTACATAACATCATTACATCGTGTATATTAATATTACCATTTGCGTTCAGTATACAGAAGATTGAAATTGGCCAAAATATGCTGGAGACGGATTATCCGTCTGTTTTAATTATTTTCACTTTTCTTTGATAATACTTTCTAATAGTTTTTTATATTTATTGCAGCTACGTAATGAAAGAAATCATTGTGTTTTAGAAAAAGTTGCCCCGAGAAGACGGCAGAACAAACCCATCAGATCCCACTTAGCATTAAAATGCATGCCAAATCATTGATTTTATTAAAAAAGTCTAGAATTTTACAAAATATAGAAACCTCGGCTGATTTCATTACCCCAATTTCACACTAAATATTTATTACTCACGGTAAATGCATTCTTGTATTCAACCTCTGTCGCAGTAAAATTTTATGCAAACTAAGCGACACTCAACTAATTCAAATTAATGCCAAAAAATTAAAGTAATACTGTTGTAATTCTCAAAAAATGTTAGGATACTCTAAGTTGAATCTGGCAAATAAAAGACTGTCACAGCTTTGCTTATCCGATGCTGGAATGAGCTTCTTCATCCTCTTCTTAAGCTGGAAAATATTCTTATAATATGCCTAATAATAATCAGTTAAAATTTAATTACATTTAATTATACTTAGCTAACAATGTTATAAATTTAATTTTGATGATAGTTTTAGTTTAAATTTAATTTTGATAAAAGTTTTTAGTATAACGAAGTTGAATTTTGAAAACTGAAATTATGCAATAATCACTTACACTGTAAGCTAAAATTTCTAAATAAAATTTGTTTTTCTCAGTTATTTTAAAAGAAAATCTTAAACAGAAAACCAAAAAGCGGGGATGATCTAAAAATAGCTAAAGAGAAAATCGCTCTAAAGAGAAATCAGTTGGGTATACTAAGACGAAAAAAAAATTAAGCCACTCCGGGGTCTCACAGCAGGGCTTTGAAAACTTAGGGAACACGAGTAGCTGTTTTTACTGAGATTTGAGCCGGAAATTTAAAAAATTTTAAAAGATTGATTTCGAATACGTGTATCAACATTGACAAATATGTGGTAAAAAAATAATATTAATAACCACTTGTCAAAGTTTGGTGTTCGCAGCGTTTCATTGGTCGAGAGCGAATCACGCGAGAGAAATATCGTTCTGCATGCTTAGAAGCCATTTACTTTGTAAGAAAACCTTACTGATTCTTTGGCTTCTTTGTTAAACTCCGAGCTCCCGAGTCGCTCCCGAGCATGGCGGAATCAAAACTCAAATCTACCTTGATAATCAACTACCATCACGCATTGCGCACTTGAGAGCTAAGAGGGGAAAGGTCTATTAAGCTTTCACCTATATGGCCCTGCGTAATCGTCGATCGTCAGATATTCATTGTCGGTAGTCTGTTGTACGTTCGTTAACCAAGTGCAATGAAGTATTATTACACAACCAAACACGAACATAAAAACGGAATTTACAGAAGTTTACAGTCGTGCCATTAGATGTGTTTCGAAAAATCTTAACCAGTTCATTTCCTAACTTGAAGGAACACATCTGCACAATTCCTCAATTCCTTGATACATCCTGTATAATAATTAGCTACAATCACAGATGTGGATCAGAACAGAGAATTGAACTCCATACCCATTCTTATCCAACACCTGCGCCTGACACAGATACACATTTAGCAATACAGCCAAAAACGACAAACCATGGCTAGTCATAGTCGAAGTAACACTAGGAATACACTAAGCTGAAGCGGAATGTGTTACTAAATACCAACGTATTGTTTTCAAACACGAAAATCAATGTCTAATAGAACGTGTAATCCTGATAATATAAACCTGGAACGCTTTCATTGCAACCAAGACTGAGAGTAACAATATCAGTAAAAACAGACGCCAATCGAAATACTGAATCTCATGGATCAGGAGTGTAGCTTCACTGGGACAGAAATTCAATGTCAACGAGTTCCCAATAAATCTACAGGGGTAGACGCGGTGCGTAGAATGAAACGAACTCGACGTAGGAATTTTGATAATTTATTAACAGGATATATACAGGTTTGGGTCAAATAAGTCGATTGGGAATATTGCGTCGGTTTGAATTTGGTTTGCAGACGCACCAACTTTAACTATCATGCGCGTAGATATAGCTTTGATCGAGATAGAATAAAGATAGAATTTTTTGTCTCACAATGCGGATAGAACTGTAGCATAAACCTTTGCTTCCTTACAAGCGTCCACATTCGAGACTCAGCGTAGAATGAGTAACCTAAGCTAGGTAGGCTGTTTTTGTGTAGCATGAACCGGATTTCAAAACATAGAAACGCGGTGTGTGTTTGTGACGGACATAGCGTGGTTAGGCAAGGCAACCGTATTGCGCATTTGCTAACCAAATTTACGCATTTGATGTAAATCTTTGCGCTGAAACGGAAAATAACAACTTGTTTTTGCCAGAAGGTCTTTCACAAAATAACAACTTGAACGACCTTCCGTTTCGAAACCAACAAGGAGGACTTCTGCATAATAGGAAGCCGACGTCTGAAACATTTTACTCATCACTTAACAGCACATGTAGTTAACTGTAGTCGTTTAATTATAAAATTCTGGAAAAAATGGAATATGTTTAGAATTGTATGAGCAGTAGACTGCCGCATTGTTATAACCTAAATACACGTCTATATATGGAGACGAGAGACGAGAGTTTAAATTTGCCATAAATTTTTGAACATTGGTTCAGCTTTTTGCGTCTCAGTTTCGGAAGTTGAAATTGGCATTGAAAAAATCATAAAAAATCAAACTTTATGCGAATTTTGAATCCGCCAAATGCGATAAATGCTGACAGGTGCAGTTGAGAATATCCATACATGCATGTATACACACCATAAAGTTGGGAAATAGATCAAATGCATGGACACCACTTTATTTCGGACAACAAGAAATTGGCAAGATACATTAACAATAGGTGAAATTAAAGACTAATTTCCTCTAAACTAACTAATAGCTTAAATTGAAGTTAAACTCGGAAAAAAGGTTTTCCTCTCATGCACGCCAGAAATGTTTTCGTTCTCGTGGCGCTCACGCGTGTACGCGAATCTACTTGGCCTTTATTATTTCATAATTCTGACATAATAATATGTCATAATAATAGACGGAGTAGACTCGCGAGCACGCGCGAGTGCCACGGGAACGAAAACATTTCTGGGCTCCCTATTCTTTGAATAACAAGTTTGCAAATTTTAAAGCTTAATCTAAAACATTGAAATATAATACAAAGAAGAAAATAATGTGAATTAACAAACATAAACTAGTATGTACGACTGCCAATTACGAGGGCTTTCACTGACAAGTGCTTCATCGTCGTTGGTTCCATGCGAATAACAGATTGCCTATTGATTTCTAGGGCTCGATATGTACCAGCCTCGACTGCACTCGCAGTCAACCAACTCCTAGTCGTCCATACCTTACTAATCACTTTTGTTGTCGTTGATTTCAAGTAAATCTTTTCCAACCGACCAGAAATGTTTATCGTGACAATTGCATCCTTATGATGCTCATTCACCAGGTATAGATAAAGAAAATATTTCTTTTCGGCTGCAATAAAAGATAAAAATTCATGAATGAATTTAGGATTACATAAGCCCTGTACACTGAAAAGTCACTCACACCTAATTGTGAAAAATGGCAAACGTGATTTGACATGACAATTCCCGACTGAGAGCCTAGTAATTTTTATTGCTTTAGTCCAACCTTGCAATTATTCACCATTTCAATTTTTAATTAGTCACTTATTCAAATTATATAGAGAGGTCTTCTGCCCGTGAATGCTGACAAGAACGAAACGTTTAACGACTCTTGCGTATAGGTATTTCTGGTGACCGCATGTTTTACTTTGCGCTTCCCTAGCAAATGATTTATTATAAAGGGCCATCCCTTTCCTATAAACATATTAATTTTTTTCATTCCTAAATTTTTACTAGTTGGTTTCCTATTCCGTACCGCAAATAAGTTTTTTATGTTTTATGAAGACTTTGACATGAATGTGAATGTGACCGCATGTTTTACTTTGCGCTTTCCTAGCAAATAATTTAATCTAATGGGTCATCCTTTTCCTATAAACATATGAATTTTTTTCATTCCTAAATTTTTACTAGTTGGTTCCCTAATCCGTGACGCAAATAAGTTTTTATGTTTTATGAAGACTTTGACATGAATGAGGATTCCGTTATCAGTTATCAGAAAGCCTATATTAATTCTCTGTCTAAATACTGGGGTGTTTTGAAGCATAATCCCAACTACCAGAAGAAACTACATACGATGGGATATATACGGTCTCGAAATTAATTGCCAAGCTATCACGAAGACGCTGATAAGAGTAATAATATTTAGTAGTGTGAATAATTCTGACCAACATTCACAAATTTAATACCATGCAATTACGTACCTACGCACGTGGTTCCGCTTCCAGTATAACCTTCATTGCAGGTACATTTAAACGATCCCATAGTGTTGCTACACGTTGCTTGACTGTGACAGTTATCACTGCCATTTGTGCATTCGTCAACGTCTTTAGAATTTACAAAATTAATAATCATTATTACACGATAGGATATCTCCGTCGTCAACTAATATACGTATAATTATAACGACGCGTAAAGCCGCTATACCTCAGATTCCTAACAGCTAAGGTATTTTATAATGCAGACAAAAAAAAACGATTTCAACCATAAAATTTGTGGTATTTATCTGTCTGAATAAATACGTGTTGTATATTAGCTATATAACAGGTATACTGATTGTTTGAGTTCTGAATGCTCGTGCAAAAATATAATTTAAAAATACAGTTTTCTGTCGTCCTTTATAATTATATTCCCTCTGGTTTTAGAACCGAGATTCTGTTGCTAGATCACAATTCAGCCAAAATTTCAAGCAAGATAAATTAGTTTATGGCTACATACCCACACATGAGATTCCATTTCCTGAATAACCTTCATTGCAGTTGCAGGTAAACGATCCAATGGTATTTCTACACGTTGCTTGACTGCCACAGTTGTCAGCCCCGATTGTACATTCGTCAACATCTTTAAAGTTAAAAATAATCAGTATTACACGAATGTGTCGGTTTTATCCAGAATAAAGTACATGCATGTTAGGGCTCTAAATGTCAGTTTAAAACTGTTAATGAAGCAATTTCTGCATGTTTCAATTCAAGTAAAGAGAGTCAATAATCCTCTTTAATACAAGCTTGAAACCTTTATAATTTTGCACTAATTAAATGCAAGGTACACATATATTTTGACATTTTCGGTTTCAAGTTAAATTTATTCCTGCCATAACTGGGCTGTCTTGCATGCATGCATGATCATACAAACAAAAAACAATTTCATACATTGGATATTATTCTACTTTGACTCTCTATAATTAAAACACGTGTTTTATATATTTTTGAATATAAATATAATTCAGATATATAACGGGTAAGTAATATTTCAACGGCGTGTTTTGTTGGGCAGAAATGCATCGTTTATAATGTTTCTTTATTATTATTTAGTCGGTAATTAAATAATTGTCTCTCTTTTATAGTCTTTTCAACAGTTTATGCATGTAGCAATAAAAAAACTGCTGCTAGCTTTAGTTGTCTGTCGTGCATTGTAATAGCCTTCCAATTATGGAACTCAAGATTCCGTTGCTAGATCACATTTCAGACAATTGCTTTTAAAATTGTGGCGCGGGTTTAGTTACATACCCACACATGTGATTCCATTTCCTGAATAACCTTCGTTGCAGTCGCAGGAAAACGATCCAATGGTATTACTACACGTTGCTTGACTGTGACAGTTGTCAGTCCCAAGTGTGCATTCGTCAACATCTTTAAAGATTAGAAATAATCAATATTATATACAAGATGGAGGTTTTCTCCAAAGTGAACTAATATATACGGTATAATTATGCCACGGCGTAGATTTTATACATTAATTAATAAAGTTTGTTGTAAATTAAGTTTGTCCTGATTGACATCCGTATTTTACATAATTATTATATAAAAGGTAAGTCGATTGGTTAACGGATGCGTATTGTGAAGCAAAAATGAATGTTCTTATTATAATTGCGAAATTATGGGGCGGAATTAATCACATACCCACACACGTGATACCCTTCCATGAATAACCTTCATTGCAGTCGCAGGTAAATGAACCAATGGTATTACTACACGTTGCTTGACTGCCACAGTTGTCAGTCTGAAGTGTACATTCGTCAACATCTTTAAAGATTAGAAATAATCAATATTATACGATCTATAGCCATTTCATAAAATCAGTGTCCATTTACGCGCTTTAAATTTTGCAAAAAAAATATTACAAAAATCGCACATTTTAGTTTCTATTAATTTAAGGTAATTTTCATTTCTGGCGTAGTGACGCTTCCATCTTTTTCGAGAACCAAAATTATCTGTTATCGTACAAACGAAACGATTACGATTGTAGACTGCAGTTTACCTTATATTTATTTAGGAAAAATAGTGTCCTCGAAAATAAAACTAGAAAATTACATACCTACACACATCGTTTCATTTTGAACATAACCTACGTCGCAACCACAGCTGTACGATCCAATTGTATTATTACACGTTGCTTGGCCGTCACATTTGCCAGTTCCAATTGTGCATTCGTCAATATCTTTTCAGATTTGAAATAAAAAAAATCACACTCTCGAGTTGGATATGTGCGATAGATATACGTGCATGCGCATATTCTGTGTGCTATTACCGGGCCCTAAATACAAATTCGATAGCAAAAGACCTTTCTCATAATGACGTAAGACGTAGAAACCTGATTTTACACACGAAGTTTGATTGGCTCGGCAAAACTAATGAACCAATCAAACTCCGTGTTACATCATGCTTTCCGCGTGACGTCATTATAAGAGCGGTCAATTGCAAAGGCTCAAAAGGACTATGTTCACATGATCGAGCTCACCACAACATCAATATTTACGGACACTGCAGTAACAAACAAATGTCCATTAATTTTTCACGATATACATGGAAAATTAATACCCAATATTAATTTTTTACTAACCTTCACATTGCTTTTCGTCGATTGCGCCTTCACCAGCGGTGGTGAATCCTTGAGGACACTTATTGCAAAATGTTGCGCCGGGTCTTGATTGATAGAAACCACGAGGACAAACAGCGCATGTTGCTGTACCATTGACCAGCACGCCTTGGAATCCTGGCGGACATTGAGCTGAAAAATAAAAAATAAAACAAATTGTTTTTACAAAGTGTATTTAAATTGTTTTGAACATTTTGGTCCACGTAATTGCTCTACTTACCGCATTTATAGACATTGTCAACGAAGAACTGGCCTTTAGGACAGATTAAAGAAATCCCCAATACCCGCAAAGAATTTCTCATGGTGGAATGGTTGGAATTACCCAAGAAGAAGTTAAACCTGAATGCGTTTAAGTTGTTATCAATTTGTTCGACAAAATAATTTTTCAGGTTGTAGCTTGCGTTGAGTAATTTCTCTGCGTCCTGTGATTCTGCACTTCCTTTAAATTTATTTGTTGAAGTAACGTTCTCGCCGAAGACTCGGAAAGTCCAATCGCAGATTTGGGTGCGTTCTAATTCATCGTTATACTCTGTAATAATGTTACATTCGGTGGCATGTAGATCTTTGAGCAACTCACCACCTGACGTAAGCCTTTGTTTCAAAATAACCAGGCGAGATTCCAGGTTGTTTGCCAAAGCATCACGATAATTCATCAACGTTTCATTCCTTGGATATTTTGATATGATGGTTAATGATAGTTTAGCAACTGGTACTGGAAGACTGTATTTTAACACCTGGACAAAACTCAACTTTGAAATGGTGTGACCAAACGAGTTGGAGACGTTACAGAAATACCATCCTTCGTTGTGGAGTTTTACTGGAACGAAGCTGAGATAAGAAAATTTCTCATTTGGAATTAACACAAAGGAACTTGAGTTTGGAGACTTGAACCACCACTGGAAAGATGTATTGCGGGCATCTTCTTCAACTTTGCAATGGAGTGAGGAATATTCGGATAAGACAACGTTGAGACGACGAATTGGGTGGGCAACAATCAGCGGAGGAGTGCCAATAACCACAACTGCAACGATTGAAGATGCCTTTGCGATGTGATTTGATGCATCACAAGAATAGTTTCCAGAATGTGATGGACTCGTGTTATTGATTCGTAAGATATTTGTACGTTGATTAGTTAGAACCTCGCCATTGAAACGCCATTGATAAACAAGGAAATCTCCTGTAGCTCCGCAACTTAAAACAAGTGTCTCGTTCACACCCAACTCGGTGAACGGTTCGGGCTGTTGGGTGATATTTGGAGCATGCGCACAAACGTCCTCAACACCACTCATGTCCTTTACATCTCTCAAGAGATCTCTTGAAACATGTACTGCCTCGTTTACCGACATATCTGATTTGCTGGTTAGATTAAAGAATTTTCTCTCTAGATTTAGTATTTGTTCGCGTAATTTATCCCCATTCAGTGCACTTGATCCGATAGTTATATCCAATAAACCGTCAAATATGTACTTCATGCAATCTTCAAAACCACTGCATTCTCCAGAGTATTCAGCGAACATGCTCTCCATGGTTGCTAACCAATTTTTATTAAATAATATTGAACTCGAACGGACTGCACCAAACTCGTTTTCGAGAGCTTCGTTTTGAACGTTCTTTGCCTCAGACACCTCGGGATCAGTTTCAAGTGCGTTCAAATATGAATCGTAGTTTACAGCGATATCATATTTATTTCCGTTTACATTGAAGTTTTCCAAAATGGCGCTGCCGTTGATTAGCAAAGATTTTTTCCTTTCCAACTCCTCATTGCGAAGCTTTTGGAGATTTTTGGCCATTTCAAAAAGTGATGTCACGACTTCACTCAAAGTTTCTTTGTAGTTACTAAACTCTGAGCATAATCGGTGGAAGCTTTGTAATGTGTAAAATTCAAAATTCAGATCATTCTTGTTTAAGGTAGAACGTTTTTTTCGAGTAACTTGGGCATTTTCGTCGACATACTCTCCTAAAATCTCCTTTGCAATACTGCGAAGCGACCTCTTTAAATTTTGGAAATCCAGCAATGTTGACAATTCTTGTTTTTTCTTAATAAGCTGAAGCTTGATATTCAGAAGTAATACATTAGTATCTTGTTGTGGCAATACTTTCGTCTCGAAACCAATATCTGTTATTTTGATATGAGATTGACTTTGTTCACTTGTAAAGTTTTTCAACATCATTGTTTTGGTCAAAATACGGTTTTTCTTTAGTCGATTCTCTTTGGTAATATTGTAGGCTTTTTCAAGGTTACGCACAGCCTCTTCGTATGCATCAAAAGAACGCTTAGCTGAAAGAATTCTAATGGACAACTTCTCTCTCTTCATATTCCAGTAGGAAAAATTTTGCCTTGCATTGTCTACAGTTGCAACGATGTGTGCTGCGTCGGCTTTCACTTTTGCGATCTTCTCTAAAGCATCTTTTCTTGCTTTCTTGCAAAATGAATTTTCAGCAAAGCAACTAACGTTACCAATGAACGATGCACATGAAAGTGTGGAGCAGAATGGTACCTTTTGCGATGCAGTAATGTTTCGTTTTGTACATGGACCTTCACATTTGTACGGAGTATGCACGTATTCATACTCAAAGTGTTCTTTTTTGCACTTTTCTTCAGAAACACTGCATTTCCATCGCTCTTTTGCTCCATGGCGCTAATAATAAAACACCAGTGGCTACAACCGCAGGGTTGCCAATAGAAACGCCAAATGCTACAAAGGGAGCGCCTATAAGATTACTCTTGGAGTGGATTCTTTTGCAGTACACATTTTTGCAAATTGCGTCCGTGTGTAGTGGCTCTTTGCGTTCCTGCTTTGACAAATGACACGTTTCTAGACAACGTCCTTTAACTGCTATGTATGTATGCTTGAAACGTGTGCCGCAATGTTCCCCTTCATGACAAATTTTAGGACAATCTTTCACCGCGCAAAGTGTGCTTAATTCCTGATTTAATTGGCGAATTTCATCGGAATAACCGTCGATAAATTCAACAAGAAGATTAAAATTTTCCCTTGCAACATTCAATTTCTCGCTGCTTTTTCTATACTCGACATTTATTTGATTCATTTTCGCCCGCGCCTCTTCCCGGAGGACCTGAACTTTCATTAGACGAGCTTTTGCGCGACTTTCTGTCTCCACCGAGAGATTAAATCTACCTTTCATCTTTGTTAAAAGTTCGTCAGTATATTTTGCTATTTCTTTCTCCAAAAGTCGGTTCAGGTTGTCATCCGTTTCTCTGATGTCAAAAACGCCTGTGGTTGTAAATCTTTGGCGATTCCATGGCATCAGATTTGACTTGAATGTTGCGGATGCATAAAATAATCCATTTATTTTTCCTTTAGCAAAAAAGTTTAAACCATTTTGCGATATGCTAACCTTTGTCGCGTCTTGGAAACCAAGAACGTTAACAATGCCAGAAAAAGAGCCTCCCGAGTCAGCCCCTGTTTCACGCCCAATATGTAAATCTATTACTGAATCACGAGTAATTTTAAAAATTCCAAGATTTTTCTGCAGGTTGCCGACACGTTGGCCATATTTTCCATTTAACTCTGCAATGATCTTCGAGCGAGTTTGATGGGTGGAATTTTGGCATAAAATATTTTCAAAACGCAACTCCACCTCAAGGTTGTCAAAGCGTAAGGCACCAAACTTAAGATTGCCATGGAAAGTCATTTTGACGCCATTGCTTGATTCACGATAGCGAGAGTTATTACTTATCTTCTCATGGTATAGTATTGCGCTAAGAAAACATGACATGTTACTAGGTTTATCAAGTTCAACAAATCTGCCAAGTTCTGTATGAAGAAATGGATTTTCTTTAAGAACGTTTTGCATTAAGAGTCCCTGAGAATTTTCCTTCTTTCCAAGGAAACAATCGTTTTTGCTTTTCCCTGAAAAATTAAACGAAGAAAAAATTCTTGTTATTGGGTGCATTCACAAGACACGAAAAAAAATATGATACTATAACCTTAAAAGTTGGAAAACAAAATGCTAACGTGAACAAGTGTCTTTCGTCCACGCAGTGCCGTGAGTACATAAAAAATTGATCTAAGTTAAGAACCTACAGTTTGTTCATAATTGTATCAAGTTTCAGATATCAAAGAGAAATAGAGGGTATATTAATTCCACAGATTTAGTATAAAACTGCTGATTTAAAATAACACATTAAAAATTCTCACCTCCGATTGTCGCATAGCTCAATGTTTGTGGCATTTTAATCGCCAAATTGGTCATTTCTCCTTGTACTTTGAATTCCATTGAGAGTATTATTTCACCATCAAGCTTAGCCAACCATTTTTGATCTAATGGAAAGTCCATAATCTAAATAAAATCATTTTAAATTATTTATACAATAAATACCGATATAAGAACGTGGGACTCATCGGGAAATCACAAAACGCAACAGGGAACGCAACCAGCAACAGAATTCTCAACATTTGCAAGCATAAGAGAACGGTAATATCTGATAATCTTTGATTCGTTTGGAAGATAAGCTGCTGATTACTCATTGACAAGATAATTTTAAACAGGACGTCTGCAATGCCCGCCAAGTGTAAGAAAAGGATTGAAACTTAGTGTATGTCACGAAACTACCTTAACACTGACGAAAAATAACAAAATTGCTTACGTTTTCCAAGTCGTGAACGTTGAGGATTAATGTTCCCTTAAAATCCACTCGAGATTTTATCGAGTTTGATACTTCAAAATCCTTGCTAAACTTTGTAACTAAAGTTAGACCCCTTTTTGTGGACGAACTCTTAGAAATTTGCATTGAGAAAATCTTAAACGACCAACCATTCGCTTGCATCTGTTTGAAAACGGATAGTTGGTTGATCACATCAACCAGATTTGTTGACGGTTTCAAGACAACATTGTATGGAGGAGTGCCGCATAGCTCCAGAGCAACAGAGAAACTAGCTTCACGATCAGGAAATCCCAATGAAACATGGTCTCCATCAACCATTAGGTCAAGATCAGGTGATATTAGCAAAGAAAATAGACTGTCATCAGTCAATGGCTGACCCGTAAGTTGAACTTTCTTAACAAGACGTTTTCCAGATAAATAGTGAGTTTTAAGGTCGTCCTCAACAATAGATCTGAATGGTAACTTTCTCCGCAATTTTAGATCAAGCCATTTTGGAAAACTGTCTCGCACGACGTTTAGAAAAGACTTGGTTAGAACTCGACGCTTTATCATCTCAACCAAGGAATACTTCTTTGCTGGACTGGATCCACAATTATTATTCACACTCGATGGATTTCGAAGTCTAAACTTGTCACCTGTCGTTGAAAAGGGTACTTCGATAACCCCATTGCTTAAGCTTACTAAGCCCTTTGTTGTTGCCAAAATACCAAAAATCCGCCCCCATGGCTTTGTGGATAATGCTGTTATTCTGACTTCTGAACGGGGGCACTGATGACGCTCCAATTTGTAGCATCCAGTAGGAAATGTAATATTATCATACGCCGAGGAATCTGAACCAGAGTTCGAGGAAGCCTGGACCGTAAGCGCATTTTGCTGTGGAATTTGAAACGAGGCTGAACTTGAACCTGACAAATGGTATCGAACTAAATGAAGACCTGGTCGTCGGGAAGTTATAGCAACTGATTGCGAGGTGGCAGAATTTCGCTTGAAAAGTAAATAGGGTGGATTAAACTCGACCCCTGAACTTTGAGGTGTGAAGAGTATCTCATTGTCTGGTGGTGAGACTCGGAACTTGACTGTTGTGGCAGTACCATCTGCGACTATTACGGGATAATCAGGGATAGTAACAAAGCCAATCTCGCATTTTTCTCCCTTGTATCCAGTCTTGGAGCAGTTACATGAGAAGTGCCCGGAATTTATATCAGTACACTCGCCACCATGACGACAAGGATTTGGTTCACACACCTTTTTTTCTAAATAATTATTAAACACATTACAAACTTATCATACACACATCGTATTACGTAATACAATTCTCTTTACTAAATTGCTACAACGCATATAACTATCAACAAGATACAAAAAATGGTTTTTGTACTCTACAAAATTTTCAAGTGTATAGATATAATTTTCATTTTTCAAGTGTCTAAATAAAAATTTTCAAGTGTCTAAATAAAAATTTTCAAGTGTCTAAATAAAATTTTCATTTTTCAAGTGTCTAAAAAAATTTTCAAGTGCCTATAATTAGATTCGCTTTTTTTTTTTCAGTGATGTCAAAAGATACGTTTATTTCAAACCATTATAGAAGACAGGAACTCGTTGTATTAACGTCTGTACACTTACTTTTACATGTTACACCGTTCGGCTCCCATCGACCATTTACTGTACATCTTAATTTTGACGTCTCATTGATATGGAAACCATCATCACAGCCTGCTATGCATTCTGAATTAAACCTTGTGTCGCACGGAGAATAAACGAATCCATCACTTGGTTCCGGAGGGTCTGGACAAATGATAGCTAAATGGGACAATTACACACTTCAATTTGGTGTATTTTGGAAAATTTGGTGTATTTTGGGAACCTCTTATTGCATGGAGGGCCATATACGATAAAATCGGCGAATTGTCGAAAATTTCTGGTCATGACGGTCTTTGAAAACAATTAATTAATATTGTCCTTAATGGGTCAAAAAAGTCACTTTTATAAGTTTTATTACCATGTTAAAGAGACAGGTATAATTTTTGACCCAATTTCATGTTTCAAATTTCCCCATGGTACAAAATCTCGGCAATGGCGTAGCCAGCTCGACAATTTAGTTATGCTATGCTAATATTTTTGTGTTCATTGACTGTGAAAACAATGAATTTCTAAAGAGATGAATAATGATAATAGCATAAAATTTGAATAGCATGACTAAAATGTCAGGCTGGCTACGCCACTGAATCTCGGTTCACCAATTGGCAAAGACATCACGTGTATTTATAGCCTCTGAAATTTGGCATCCGAGGGGGGAAACAAAACTCCACATTTGTGCTCAAATTAAATTCGAGAACCTTATGACGTGTACATCAATCCATTACGTAATTTATCAAACAAAATGGCGCTTAAGCGGTTATTTTCCTACTGTGTACTCACGTTCGCATTTTGCCTCTTTCCCAGTCCAACGTCGCGAAGGAGAGCATCTTCGTATACGGGAACCAATGTGTTTATATCCAGTGGAGCAAGTGAAGTCACATGTATGTTCAGTTGTATGCCCTGTGCAATTCATGTTACCATTCACTGGTGCATAAATAAGCAGGCATGGTTTTCCTAAGAGATAAATCAAAGAATTATATCAGTGATCAGGATCCAAAATAAATATCCATACTGCATTTGGTATGTAATTGAAATGTTACTAAGTAATATTATGGTAATTTTGCTTACAATCTCTTAAACAATGGGTTCTTGGAGACCCATAAAAAAAAGGAACAGGCTAGAAGGAGTTTTTTGAAGCCTGACGAAAACTGCAGGAAAGCGACAAAACCTGGAATAATCTACTGGATAATTGACCCGTACATTTATTGGCATCAAATGTGGTATAACAACTGCCTAAAATAGACAAAACACTTCTCGACTTTTTGATATGAGGGCCTTCGTCAAGAGATTCATGCTCTCCTGACGAAGGCCCTTAGGCTGAAACTTCGAGAAGTGTTTCGTTTATTCTTATAGGCAGTTGTTATACAAAATTTGATGCTCAGTTGTTTGAAGACGCTGCCAGGCTGCTCCCTGGTTATATTGGAACGTATGTACATTTTTTGGTTGTTCTGTTAAAAACCGTAAATGCCACTGGTCTGTTGGCACTATGAAAAGCTAACTCGATAATGGACAATGAGAACGTTCGTGTTTATGGCTTACAACTGTGAGCAATTCTTCAGAACTTCGCACTCGCACTTTCAATCAAATTATATGACAGATTTTATAATTTTAAGTACGACTTAACATAGTATAAAACTCACTAAGACTTTAAGTAGTTATCCACACACTTTAATTTTACACACCTGAATATATCTGAACAAAATTGTAAGGTTTGTAAGAGAAGAAATTGTTTTACCTATACACGTTTTTCCATCTTGGGACAGTTCAAATCCTTCTCTACACCCACATTTGTATGACCCAAGCGCATTCTTGCAAATTTGATCGCAACCATGTCGTCCACTGGAGCATTCATCAATATCTTTAGTTAGAATTAACAATATTCGATGTTTTAATGTGTAATTTAATATTTACTTCGTTAGCGAATATAGTCAAGTTGAACAAATCTTTTAACTAGAAAGTTGGCAACCAGATATAGGAGGTCTCCGATGTTTTGCAAGCCTATGGTGGTAATAGGTAAACAAATAAACATGCATGCAAATATCATAATAGATCATTTTGAGACATGCATTTGTTAACGAAATATAATAAGGTTTTCAAGGCTACAGCAGTTGATTAAATTTTCTCTTCCACAGCACACAGTAGCGTAGCCAGCCTGTCGATTTGTCCCGCTATGCTAATATTTTGGTGTTCACTGACTGTGAAAACAATAGATTTCTAAAGGCACGAATAATTATAATAACTCGAAATTTACATAGCGGGACAAAATCGTCAGGCTGGCTACGCCACTGACAGCACAGAGTTTTGTAGAAATGGAGCGTTTCCCTTAGCAGGGCCGTAACTTGAACGATAATTGGAGGGGGGTGTTTATTCGTATATTCAGTTCTGCCCGACGGGTTTCTTTTGTAAGTGCAATAGCTCACAATGGAAATCCGTCGGGCAGAACTGAATATATGAATAAACACCTCCCCAATTATCGTTCTACAGGGTGTCCCAAAAAAAACGAAAACTATTGAAATCACTCATAACAATGTAATTGTTAGAGTTTGAATGCCTAAGCACTCTGTTGGGACCCACAAGTGCATGTGTAAATGTTTGCCATAAGCATTTTTATGCATGCATATGATGCAGTAAAATTTGCTCGTACGCGAAAATGATATTTATTAACAATATTTAAATGTGCATCTCAATCACCATGACCTTCGACATGTCCCCTTTCTCTAGCAACACAAAGCATTTAGCATTTTACTGAGTTGCATTAAATCCCCATGGGCTAAAATTCGTGCACACGGCATTCAAATTTTAACAATGAGTGATTTCAATAGTTTTCGTTTTTTTTGGGACACCCTGTAGTTACGGCCCTGCCTATGAGTCGTCTAGCTTTAAGAGATTATTTCTGGTTATTATTTAACACCATTAAAATTAACAACAAAATAATAAATCGTATACCGTTGCAATGTTTTTCGTCCCAGGCAAAATAATATCCCGGATGACAACTGCAATTGAAACCGCCAGCGGTGTTGGTGCAGATCTGGGAACAACCTGCCTTCTTTTCAAAACATTCGTCGATATCTAAATATAAGGAATTGTCTGGTTAACTATCGTAATGGGAACTGGAATCAGTGGAAAGCTTATAATAATATTTACAGTTAAAAAAGTTAAAAGTGATGAATGCAGTAAAGTGTTTTATGCGTACAATGATATTGCTAACTGAAATTTTGCTTTTAAAAAAACAAGAAACATGTACGTTTCAGACACATGTACGTTTTTTTTCCTTAAAACTGCTTCCTTACCATCGCAATGCTTAACGTTTGTGGTGTTTCTTCGGTATCCGCTGTAACAGGAGCAAGTATATCCACCAGGGTAGTTAACGCAGTTTTGTTGGCAATTACCACCATCACATTCATTCACATCTGCCAATATAAGGATATCTTGATGCATGCTAGGTGCTAATACCCTAAAGGCCGTAATCTCGTTTACTATGCAATGCCAATGTAAACTGCATGTTTTACCCTCAGGAAAATATATTTCCGGTGAACATGGCATTCTGGGACTAGGGTGTTTGGGGGGATTTGACACCCCACCCTCAATAATTTGCACAAATTTCAGCTTCAAATTTGATTGATATGTACAACACATCTGATTTATGGTTACTCATGCACAAAGTTGGCCGTTTAAAAATATCTGTAGGCTTGGCATTTTCCTCTCTCAATGACGAAGAAATAAAGGTCCCAGGGGAGCGAAAATGTGAAACCACACAAATGTGAGTGCGAAGACAAATTCATTTTTTTAAATGAATAATAAAACAATTACACAGGCGTAAAAGTCACGAATACGCTGGTGCATGTACTTGAGTTTTATGCTGCTGTTAATAAGAATGCCGCCCTGCTTGTCATTGATAACTTCCTTCTTAAATCAGTTATCTCTTTTTAAAAATATGTATTTCTAACCTTTGCAAGTTTTTCCGTCAGCATCAAGATAATATCCCGCCTGGCAGGTACATTTGAAACTTCCAACAGTATTTTGACAACCAGCTTTGTAATCACAGTCGTTTTGATATGTTTTGCATTCATCAATATCTAAATATCAAACAAGGACTGATTTCCAGTTGAAGAATTTGAATTTGCTTTACCTTAACTTACCTTGATTGCAAATAGTTAATTAGATAGAAAACGAAAAATTGCCAGCCGGTTACCGATATAATTTTAAAAAGCTTACTCAAGATAATCATATCAAATACTATGCATATCAATTTTATTAACCATGCAGGAGAATTAATTCAGCAAAGGTTTACTTACCTTGGCATGTCTTCTGATCACTGCCCAGTTGATATCCATTCTTACAAGAACATCTGTAACTGCCTCGAATATTATGACAGAATCCATTTGCGCTGCAGCTGTGGCTGTTAGTTCCGCATTCATCAATATCTATACAGCAAGGGAGGTGTAATTTGGTATAAAAAGCAATAACTATTCAGACTTTACTTGCTAGTGAAATTAAATTGAAACCTATTTTCGAGTTTGTTTACGTTAAGAGCACTAAGTCGTTTCGACTTATTTTAAATGGAAAAGCGATATCGAAACTCTATTTGGAGAATCATTAGCTTTTAACTAGTCTTTATATGCGTATAGTTCCTCTCAAATTCTACATTAATAAACATTTTTCTGAAACTTTACATGAAATTCTACAGGGATACTGAAACTGGGAGAATGTTCAAAACAGCGTGCTCTCGATCAGTAGCGTTGAGAGGGCGGAGGAAACGGGGTACTTACTTCGGGGCCCGGGTGCATGTACTTTTGTTCAGGGCACAAAGTATTACTGAAAACAAATTTACAATTACAGTGATGCTAATCTCTAATTGAAAGAGAAACTATGCAATTATAACATATGGACTAGAAGTTAACATTCAGTCTGACAATAACTTCTATGTGTTGTATTTTTTTTTGCATAATGTTTGGCCTCTGAGACGGTTCGTGTTCAGCTTCTAATCTTTAACACAGTGACCTGCATATGTCAAGCAGCTACAGTACAACTTAAAATGTCGATAGGACCCAGATCAAAAAATTGCCCCGGGGCCTTCTTATCCTCTCAACGCCCCTGCTGTCGATAAAGTGCTTCCTGTACTTAGTCCAGATGAGCTAACATACTGATGTATACAAGTCAGTCGCAGTCAGTGCACCATTCATTATCATATAGTTATCTTAAGACTACATCTTGTGTAGATAAAGTGCTTTAATCGCTAAAAAACAATTCGAGAAACTTTTTCTCTAACTATATTACCGTTACACGATCTTAAATCATTATCCAATCGATAGCCATCAGGACAAGTGCATCTGAAACTTCCGCGTGTGTTATTGCAACCAGGTCTATACTCGCACTTGTTAGTTTCAACCCGAAGACACTCATTAAAATCTGGATAGATTGAAGAATTTTTCTTGTTAGTTCAAACATAAATTTTGGTATAACGAATTGTGCATTTTGCATTTTTCCAGTACCATTGAAAAAAGTTTTGAAAATCCATTATTTTAAAACTTGTGTTAATTATATTAAACAGAATACTGTATAAAAACCTTCAGAATTTTATTAGGCATGCATGCATTACCACTTTCGCATTCGGAACCTCTCCATCCTGGGTTACAAGTGCACTTCCAAGGAGCACTGCAACTCCCTTTACCATTACAACCACTGCATTCAGCTGAAAAAAGACATGAAATGGAAACTTTGACTAACAAGACGCCGTTCTGGCGTTAACTCCGGCGCACGTGCCAGTCTTCAATATAGAGCTTCTGAACATAAACAATACAGTTCGCGTATTGTTTCGCATACATATTCGCATTTAGATACCTAGCGAACCTAAATGTTCGATCGCGAAATTCAGAAGCACATCGCAGTATAGAAGTTCAATTGTTCAAAAATGTAAATAAACCGCATGATACATTCGCTTCGTCTTACACTTTGCCTTTGGAATTTGTGCTTATATAGTTATATTATTAATATTAAATCTTCGATCCTGTGCAAACTACTACGCGACGTGTCGACGCGCCCATACACGACGACCACATCATCTTTTTAAACGGCGAAATAGCAGCGAGATTACTAAAATAGGAATCTACATGTATTAAATATATTCTTACCCCAATTCAATCTAAACTTAATCGAACAGCATGAAAAGAACGGTTTATTTGTTCCTCTTGGAGGAATTGCCGTATCATGCGAGAGAAATCGAATCGCGCATTGGAAAATTAGCCAAAGCTGTGCACCACAACTCTTGGGAGATAATACTGGGACGTAGATAAATACGGTCACATACACATTTTAGATACTAGAATATTTTGCGCCATTTCTGACTTGCGACGACGAAAAATAAAAAAAAACAAAAACAAAACAAAACCGGGGCGAATTTTCAACTCCGTCGCTAACGCCGGAGTAATTAGTTTAAACACAGAAAAAATTGTCACCGGTTACGGCTAAACGGCCTTATGTTCTTGAAAAATTAGAAATGTGCAATTAATTGTTCAGTCAATTGGTCCGCGTACTTACGAATAGAGCACTCGGAACCTTTTTGCTTCCAACCATATCTGCAATAGTATATTGGGTGGTATTTCTTCACGGTTTCGTAAATTGTTTTATGGCGAGTACGAAGTTGGTTACTAAAACAACATAATACGAAAGAAATTGTCATTCGCAGGTTCCTAATTACTTTCAGCTGGGTAAATTGTGATATTATTATACTTATCGTAAGTGAATATGTCTATGCTGTGGACCAGCGGTAACTGGCATCCGAAACGTACCTATATAGAGGCGTTTTCTTTTACATGACATATGACAACCATATAGGTAAAACTCTACCATGTAAATTAATAAACATGTCCCTCATGCTCCTGTAGTTTGAATGTAGCTACCGCTGACCAGAGCGTACACGGGTAATGATGAGCTACAGAATAAAAAGTGAACAGTAGGACCACTTCATTATGTAACCCGGTCAAAAATAGTCAATATAGTCATGTGAATATAGTAATGCATTGCGTAATAAGATATGCGCAAAAGTTAACACAAAAATTCTCACTTGAGTGGTCCCACTGTTTATTCCTCATGATAATCTGGGTTGCTATATGACCCACAGGCAATTATGTTTTGAAAATATTAGAACATAAATCCATTATCATATCACAACCTTATGAGATTATAGAATTATATAACTTACTGGCAAACCGTTTTTTTCTTCCAACAAATCCCAAAGCGGATCTTGCACGTTTTACTACATGTTTTAACGTAGTATGTTTCAGGAATTGATCTCCCTTCGCTGTGATCAATCGCCTTGTACCTCGTCAGTACATTTTTTCTGAAAAATTTTTTTAACCTTCTAAGTATTTCTTCATGTAAACGTAGCGAATATTAAGACGGATGTTGGTTTATTCTACTGTTTTGATTTGGAAATGTATAATGATATGTTCAATACTGCTGCCAAAGACGTGCCGGGCGGGAAGCGTATTCGAAATATAAATATTAAAGCTCAACTTATGGCTTTAGTGAAAGCACTATGTTGGGCTTTAATATTTATATTTCGTATAATGATATGTACTAGTTAAAATACGAGCTGCCGTTTTGTATAGGTTATGAATACTAATCTTACTTGTATCAAAGTTAATAGTTCATAAGAGCTTTATGGAAAATTACAGATGAATACATATGACTCATTCATTAATTATTCAGGATTTCACGAAGTGAAATAGAAAAACTTTGGGGTGAAAATTATAAAAGTTTTCTTTTTTTTAATACACCTAATAAAAAAATCTTTATAGTATTAAAAGAGATAAAGTATAAAACCATGTCAGTGGCCAGCCATAACCAGTCTGGTGTCTTATAAGCCCTGTGTCTCAGGAAATTTGTATCTCCCCAAAGTTTGGCCTCTCTGAGCAATTTTTAATTCCTAGGAAATATGGGATTTTTTCGGAAATTTTGCATTGGTAATTACGTCATAATTCACACTCAGTATCATCGTATCATGAAAATAAGACCGAAGTGAAGGGATATTCTATAATCTAGCTTTTATTTAAACGTTTAATAACAACAATGTATATACTTGCATACTTACACAGGTAGTGCACATCGATACACACAATACTCTACAGTCGCTCGCTAAGTCGCTCTTCCAAAGTTTACAATGTTACTTATATTTATACTAAAGCTATGGGATGTTATTCTACATATTATAATATATATATATATATATTATATATTATATATATAATATAATTATATATTAACATAGTCGGAATTGTTCCCCAATTGACAGCTAAGGCCCACGGGTGCAAGGCGTGCAATGTTTTCCGCGTCTGATTTTAAAACTATTTTTATATAGCCTCACGTGATGCGAAAATGGTCTCTTTCATTCTTCCAGATGTCGAGATGGGCTTCTATCTGACCTCTTCCTCACTTATTCCCAAAAATGTTCAATGAGGTCTACGTCAGCAATCTCTTATAGCCCTGGAACGGTCAATATCACTTTCTTTCAGGCTCTTTTCTGAATGACATGGTGCCCCCATCTTACTGGAAGATATAATCTCCACCACAAAGCCATCTCATTTATTAGGAAAGTTCTAGGTACAAGCCAAACATACCATTTTCCGTATCTAGTTGAAAATTTACGATTTTGGGACTTTCTAAAAGGTGGAGAGAGCTTTGCGGTTAAGACTTTATCTTTGAACAAGATAGGGCACCATGTGACAGAGAAAAAAGCCCCACCGAAAGAAATATCAATCAGTTCAAGGCAACGAAAGAATTCTGACCTAAACCTGTTCGAATATCTCTGGGAAAAAGTGAAGAAGAGGTCAGATAGAAGACCATCTCGACATCTGGAAGAATGAAAGAGAACATTTTCGCATCACGTGAGTCTGTTGATCCAGATGTAGCAAACAAGCTTGTTAGGTCAATGACTGGGCATTGTGCCGCAATAATGGTCTCTCATGGTGGCTGTACCAAGTGCACGACCACTACAAGTCTTTCTACCTAGCATGTCTTGCAATACCATAAATTTTACTAACAAGTGACAATTTGACTGGGGGCCTATAAAACTTTTGCATAGTACTGTAATTACAAATAGATAAGCACGATTTAAAAAATCAAGTTGCAACGCACTTGAGCATTAGATTCTAAATATATAATAATGAAAAAAATAAAGTATAAAATATGTATACAGCTACATATCTCAGAGTATGCTAGAGTAGTGCTGAGGATGTTAAAGCAATGGCGATGACGCGCGTCAAATAAACCGAACACCTTGCTAAGCAAAGGTCACTCCCTATTTCTATCAAATCAAATAAAAATAAATGTATTAGCTTTATTAATCTTACCTCTCCGTCGAAATTTTCCTTCAAGAATATTTTAAGAAAGAACATGCCTAAGTGGTGACGTCAAAGGAAGTATATATATATATATATATATAGTATATATACTATACGTCTGTCCTTTCTTATCCAATGTAATTATCTGGTTACTAATGCTATTAGTGTTAAAGTGTCTATCAAGTGAAAATTTACAAATGAGACATTTACATATGAAAATGCACTGTGCAAAATCTGAGCTTAATCCATACAATACTTTCCAAGTTACAAGCCCTTAAACATAGGAAATTTGCCGATTTTTGGCGACATTATTTTGAACGGCCAAAAGGTGACCAAAGGTCATGGATGACGTATGCAAATGGACACACTGAACATCGTAGATTTAATTTACTAAACTAGAATACACAACATATTACTTATTTCAAACACAAGTGCTCAGTTTATGGATAAATTTCGGTTTTTCTACGTCTGTGTCATATTTAATACTCTGAAGCACAAAAGTGTTACTGGTAATTGTGCGTTTGAATATAATCATAAATCTGTATACTCGACCAAACTCTTGTCAACCGACGCAAATGAAACATTAGATAAGAAGTCTGTATGGCTACGCTCGTTTATGATGTTTGTTCTTTGCAGTTTTAAAGTAAAATAGCCAAAAGCGAAATAATAAGAAACATTTGCATTTATACGCAATTATGTAAATATTACGAAGTCTTATTCGCGCAAACCCTAATCTCCGCATTTATTTCAAATGAAGCGTCTAGAGCCCCAACCCTGATAATATTGACGCAAATTTACACGCATTAACTTACTGAAATCCGTCGACGATTTTTATATAAATATGGAAGTCTTAGGTTTGTTCACCAGAAACTTTTGTAGCTACACTAGTCACTAAACTACATAAACCGGAATGAACGTTGCTTATAAGTCTGCACATGGCATCGCAGCAAACGACAAAAAGAGGAGGTTTATACTGCGCTTGTGGCGGCCGAGGTGGTTACTAGCTGTACAATTGTACAAACTCGAGTCGCTACTAGCAAGCGGTTCGTTTGAATACGGTACAAAAAGAGACGATTGCTCCAAAAATTTCTTCCTCGCTAGCGCTTTCTTTTGAAGATGTATTCGAGCTCGAAGAGCATTCGCTTTCCTTAGTAACTTCCATCGCCGTAGCTCTATTTTTGTTATGATTGTCTACTATGTTTATCGTGCGTGATAGTCATCGTGTCCATTTGCCTACATCACAAAACATTAAACTCATCCCCAGGTTCCATAAAAAATGGTCACCTAAAACTCTAACTTTAGGCAGCTCTATCTCGGTCACTAATCTACGAAATTTTTTAAAGCAATTTTTCTACTTTCCGTCCATCCCTAATCTATAATTTTAAAACAAAAAAAATGATGTGATTTTTTCACTTCATAGACACTTTAATTAAGCTAATACTGGAAGATAATGCCTCACATAGTGTACGAGTATCACTGGCATTTCTACACCAAAGGGAGAACCTGTTAATTATTACGTCGTTTGCATAATTCACGGAAATGTTATGTATTCTGATAAACACAATAATTTCGTTAAACAAATTAAATTTGTACCCATATTAATTAGGGGTGCACAGGGTGTTTCAAAAAAGAAAACTTTAGATATTCAACTATTGTTGCAACTTAAATGCACCGTCACTATGTTAAGCCTTTGGATGCGTAAAATGGTGTCAGCTTTGTGCATATATTACATATCTTGTCACAAGCACATGCAAGAGCCTTTCTTCTCCTGAAAATTTGACGTAACTTCTAAAAGCAAAATTCTGCACAATAATGAAGGGTGAAAAAGAGTTTTTATCCATACTTATATCCTGACAATGTTTGCCGCGTCAGTGATTTTAAAACTATTTGCCTTTATAAAACAGACTAGTTAATCGTATACGAGAGCTCATCCCGTCTTATAGCTATAATCAGGGTTGAGATACTGAAAAAAGAAGCCAAACATTGTTGTGGTCGGCCTTTTGATATATTTTTGTTTGTTTTAAACCAAGAAAACACGATCAGTAATAATATTTGGCAATTACATTTATTAATCATAATGTGGATTTATGTTGTACGCAGTTACAAATGGATGAACACGATTTAAAAAATCAAGTTGCAACGCACTTGAGCATTATATTCTAAATAATATCAAAAAAAGTAAGCATAAAATATGTATACAGCTATATATCTAAGAGTATGTTAACGTAGTGCCGAGGATGTTAAAGCAAGTTGGTTCTGCGATAATAGACCTCAGTTTACAGTGCAACGAAACAAAACCCCAGCTACTTACCTATTGGGATCCAATAAAGACGCTTTACACAAATACGCATTCACCAGCGCATAAAACAGCAGCAAACTAACGGCGGTCATAGTCGAAGACAGCAGGTTCTTCATCCTACCACTCACTCCAATCTTAAATCAGTAGTTATTTCAGCGAGGGTATTTATACCTCCGTGAAGAGTGAGGGGAAATGTAACTGGAACTGTTTCTTTCAGGAATGGAGTGTCAAACTTATTAAACCGGATGTGTATTTTTTTTGGCGGATTTCGATTTGCAACAATGCATCTGGCAACTCAAAAAACCAATGTGCTGCCAAATCCTTCAAGTCTCATGACGTCAGTGTTGATATTATAGTTTATTCGGTTTGTAATAGCACAGTTAATAGTAGCTAGAAATTTAAATCGCAAGATCATATCTTGTCCCATACATATTACAAACGCTGATAATTACACGGTGTGTATGATCATTTAATTTTTACCGCCGGTGAAAATGCAATCTTTTTATTGCACATGCATGCACCACATGCGGTGGCGTTGACACGACGGGCGGCAAGCGTATTTAATAAAGCAAATAATAAATAACAGACAATGTAAATATAAAACAAAACTTCAAAACACGACATATAAAAATAAATATGTGTATCCTTAGCTTAAAGGTGACTCGATATAGTTATATACCAAAAACCCTGCTCGAAAAACTAGCATATTAGTTTTAAAATCTGCCCCATGGAAAAAATGATAAAATTTACTGGGGGTAGGCGTGTTTCACCTAAAATAAGACTGACTCAGGAGTGAGGGAACCCAAGTTAGTTTGCACTGTTTGCGCTGGACATTTGTGTCAAGGTCAGGCCCGATATAAATAGAATGCGATTGCTAATCAAACCCGGCGTACGAATTATACAAGTTTAGCCCATCCACTTGAACGCATTCCAAAAGTATCAAGTGTCAAAAGTAAAAACCGTGAAAAATTATCATACACGAACAAAATTTTTAAAGTTTTTGTTGAAGTGAGATGTTTGGCGAAAATTTATAGTGATAACGTGCATCATGTAAACCGCACACCTTGCTAAGCAAAGGCCACCCCCTATTTTTCTCAAATTAAATAAAAATAAATGTATTAGTTTTACTAATTTTTAACTCTCCTAGGAAGAACATGCCTAAGTGGTGACGTCAAAGGAAGACTATATACTACACGTGTGACCTTCCTTATCCAATGTAATTATCTGATTAATAATGCTATTAGTGTTAACTTAATACTGGAAGATAATTCCTCACTTATTCCTCACCACTGTGCGCGAGTATCACTTAAATTTCTTACACCCAAAGGGAGAATCGATAATTCACGGAAATCTCATGTATTCTGATAAACACAATAATTTCGTTAAACAAATTAAATTTGTTGCCTGCATACTAAATAGGGGCATATATACAGGGTGTATCAAAAAAAGAAAAGCTTTAAAAATTTAACTATTGTTATAATTTAAATACCCCACCACTATGGATGCCTTTGGATGAGTAAAATATTGTCAGCTTAACCCCCTTTGTGCATATATTACATATCCTTGCCACACAAGCACAAAAGCCTTTTTGCTCTTGGGAATTTGACATAACTTTCTAAAGCAAAATTCTGAACAATAATTAATGCATGGTCAAAAAAGATTTTTTATCGTCCGCACTTACTATCCAGACGTAAGTACACTTGTGGTACAAAACACGTTTTGACAAAGGTTCTTGATCGAAATCCACCGTTGAAAAGCACAACCTTGAACAACGCCGGTGTGAAATCAATAATGAGCAGTAATAATTCGTGCCATGCATTAGATTTCATTTGATTGTGCATGCGCACACTAGCGAGCTTAGAAAATTAGGGCAGCAGGAAGATGTTTGAATAAATGCTCTTTTTTATGTGCCGAACCTAATGTTAATGAGCTAAAGTCTTTGTTCAAGGGTCAAGGTTTGTACTGAAGACTTCCGACTTCCTATATGCATGTATGTGACGATATGACGTATATCATTACGATGAAAAAAAATGGAAATGATTGGATTGTAGCTTTGTATGCTAATACTAATGAGTGAAGAACAACAAATATATCCGGGACACATTGGTACACAGCTCTCTATAGCAAAACTGTTCAGAGCCCAATGGCACATCTCTTGTGGCATTGGCCATGCAATGTGAGACAAGCTCTTTCACCGATTCCGACACTGTATTTCGGCTACAAATTCACATTTTTTGTCAGGCACGAAGTCACCTCCAACAATGTTCATTGCATCTCCTGCACTAAAATCTAAATGTGGTTGACTTTACATCACTAAACTGGAAGATCTCGAAGGGAAATGTTCAGTAAACAGTGTAGCCGTTGGTCGGTCAACGACCGCAATAACACGAAGCCTTTTGCCAGATGGCTTGACAAAAGAATAGTACGTCTAATAAAACAATGAAATATTTATGTCTCTCTACAATAAAAGGACTGAAAAACTTTCTTGAATAAGTCGATGTTGTTGAACAGCCGCTGTATATAAGATTTTGCATTAGATTTTATTCGATTGTGCATGCGCACACACGTGAGCTCAGAAAATTAGGGCCGCAGAAAGATGTTTGAATAAATGCTCTTTTTTTCATATGTCGAACCTAATGTTTATGAGCTAAAGTCTTTGTTCAAGGGTCAAGGTTTGTACTGAAGACTTCCGACTTCCTACATGCATGTATGTGACGATATGACGTATATCATTACGATGAAAAAAAGGGAAATTAAGTTGAATTGTAGCTTTGTATGCTAATACAAATAAAGAGTGAAGAACAACAAATATACCCGGGACACATTGGTACACAGCTCTCTACAGCAAAACTGTTCAGAGCCCAATGGCACATGCATCTCTTGTGGCACTGGCCATGTATGCAATGTAAGACATGCTCTTTCACCGATTGCGATACTGGTATTTCGCCTCCAAATTCACATTTTCAGTTTGTCAGGCACGAAGTCACCTCCAACAATGTTCATTGCATCTCCTGCACCAAATGTGATTTACTTCATAACACTAAACTGGAAGATCTCTAAGGGAAATGTTCGGTAAACAGTGTAGCCGTTAGTAGGTCAACAACCGCAATAACACAAAGCCTGCTGCCAGATGGCTTGACAAAACAATAGTACGTCTAATAAAACAATGAAATATTTATGTCACTCTACAATAAAAGGACTGAAAAACTTTCCTAAATAAGTCGATGTTGTTGAACAGCCGCTGTATATAATTCAACTGCGAAACTTCAACAAAGATGCTTTTGCGATGTGATTTGATGCATCACAAGAATGGTTTCCTGAATGTGATGGACTCGTGTTATTGATTCGTAAGATATTTGTATTTTGATTATATAAAACCTCGCCATTGTCATTGAATTATTATTTTAGATTTTTATTATTATTTAAAAAGTTCGGATTTAGTAGAAAGAAATACTAAATTGCAATGCGAAATGACAAATGACAATAGACTACACATGCACTGATATAAAATTACAATTTTAAATACCCTAGCCTACACTACTTTAGAGATAAGTTAAAAATTATTATATTTGTCAATCATTTACAATTCCACTGTTTTTAAATCTGAGTTCTACAGTTAAAATTATAAAATTTATCGCCACTTAGTCTTGTTACTTTTGACTTTACTTTAGTTTAGGTCATTAGGTGGCAACAAGAATGCGTGTATCTAAGGGCCATTCGTTTTTCGAGACACAGAAAAAAGAAAAACAGTCTTCAAACTCGTGTTTTCATTTTTCAATTGTATAAAATATTCTAGAAAACAAAACAGAACACGTTATAAGTTGTTGAAAGGGCCAGCCGTTTTCCACAAGCTTGAAAAACGAAAAAAAATCATCATTTCTATACTTTGAATTGCTCGAGCAACAAAAACGAATTTCGAAAAAAATTCTGTTTTTCGTTTTTCGTTTTTGGAAATGAGAAAATCTTGTTCGGAACAATTCGGAAAAATCCGGAGCGAACCAACTGTTCATTTAAAACAAATCAGTATCAAACATGGCTGCTCTGGAAGAGCATGAACGTTTTATCCGAGAATTTTTGGCCAAAGAAGAAAACACCATAGAAGATTTATCAGATATATAATCATATGTAATAAACGGATGCATCGGTAGAACAATAAACATTTAAATAACATATTCCCTTAAGAATGACATAAGAATGTTATTTAAATGTTTATTGTTCTACCGATGCATCCGTTTATTACATATGATTATATATCTGATAAATCTTCTATGGTGTTTTCTTCTTTGGCCAAAAATTCTCGGATAAAACGTTCATGCCGTCTTCCAGAGCAGCCATGTTTGATACTGATTTGTTTTAAATAAACAGTTGGTTCGCTCCGAATTTTTCCGAATTGTTCCGAACAAGATTTTCTCATTTCCAAAAACGAAAAATGAAAAACAGAATTTTTTTCGAAATTCGTTTTTGTTGCTCGAGCAATTCAAAGTATAGAAATGATGATTTTTTTTCGTTTTTCAAGCTTGTGGAAAACGGCTGGCCCTTTCAACAACTTATAACGTGTTCTGTTTTGTTTTCTAGAATATTTTATACAATTGAAAAATGAAAACACGAGTTTGAAGACTGTTTTTCTTTTTTCTGTGTCTCGAAAAACGAATGGCCCTTAGATACACGCATTAACAAGGCATGCCGCTTAAAATCAGGATTATTGAAAGATGTGATAAGATTTACACGGGGCCGTCTTGAGAGGGGGACATGGGGGGCATTTTGCCCCGGGCCCCAAACCCGAAGGGGCCTCCGACTTAAGAAAAAACTTAAAATTAAAGCACCTTGAAAAATGTTGGGCGCGGTGTATTATTCGCACACTAGTCGAAAGTATTAGATGAGTGACAGTCATTGTTATTTTAATTTCTAAGATATGTTGATATTGTTTGTAAAAAATTTTGTTTGTAAAACTTTTGCACAACGCTTTGAAGTACTTTATGCCTCACAGATATTTAAAACCATGACGTCATAGGGCCCCAGAAAAATGTTTTGCCATTTTCCGGTACACTCGACCATGCATGGTCGAATATGTCGTTTTCCGGCACACTCTACCATGGTAGAATACGAAATTTTTGGCTGGACTCGACCATGGTCGAATACGCCGTTTTCCGGCAGACTCGACTATGGTCTAAAACGCCGTTTTCCGGCAACTCAACCATGAAGTCGAATACGCCATTCTTCGGCGGACTCGACCAAGGTCGAATACGCCGTTTTCCGACGAAAAAAGTTTGTAAAACTTTTGCACAACGCTTTGAAGTACTTTATGCCTCGCAGATATTTAAAACCATGACGTCATAGGGCCCAAGAAAGAAATTTTGCCCCGGGCCACACGATTTCTCTGGGCGGCCCTGGATTTACACCCTGGACTTTCCAGAGTATTAAGACTATTCATTATTCGTTGACATTATTCATCTAACCATTCAGCCTCTATCAATATATAATATTAATAACGAGTATCGACTTTCACATTCCAAAACATTTACTTCCTGTGAATTTTTTCTCTTCATATTAAGCGCTGAAGCAAATATGTGAGTGGGCATTCGAAATCCAATGCAAAGGAGTCTGCATGTATGAGACAAGTCTGGTCCAGCCCAATTTATCGGTTTAAAAGGTCTGACACTAAGCTATATAATGGGCCTTATTAACAGGTTTGATTAACGTGAATCATTTTTTAACTTTTATTTATCAACCCACACATTACATACCAACAAAAACTGAGTCACATCAATGACTCAAAAACGGATATTAAAAACAAACAAAAAGTGGGAGTAAGATATTAATATATAAGCCGTTTCAAAACAAAATAATACATGTGTACATATGTTCCCCAATTTTAATTTGTTGCCTAATTTTAATTGGTTGGTTGATCGCTTTTAATTTGCTACAAAATTAAGGGAGAAAGCTGTGAGCTAAAACCTCTTTGCGGCTTTGGCTTTGATGACACAGGCTGATGTAAAGAAAGATTTCTAAATATTGAAACTATAACACTATAAAGGCTGTGCAGGTTAAAACTAAAGTAATTTCACAATCAATATAATACATACTACACAGTATCTCACATACAATTTATATTTTTACCAAATAACAGAACTAACCCTTCTGAAAACATAATTACACCATGTAAGCCCTAATTTACAGCTACATGAGCACACAAGTCAAATCTTTTGTGAAAATTTATTCACAGATATATACATATACATATACATATATATATATATATATATATATATATATATATATATATATATATATATATATATATCTATCTGCGGCCAACGTTTTTGCAAATGGGTGTATATATATATATATATATATATATATATATATATATATATATATATATATATATATATATATATATGTATATATCTGTGAATAAATTTTCACAAAAGATTTGACTTGTGTGCCGTAGCTGTAAATTAGGGCTTTCATGGTGTAATTATGTTTTCAGAAGGGTTAGTTCTGTTATTTAAATATACATGGGTCAAAGCACAGAAAAATCTGTATATATACCTCGAAACAAAAAGATATCCTTACAATAATACCTCTACAATGCTCAATTAGTTAAATTTATTACGTGTAGGTAATTATTAGGACACAATTTGATATGCTAGAAAACACTGGTTTATAGCATGCTATGTTTACCATATTTGTGTATATCGCTCTGCATTGGCAACATGTGGTAGCTGCTAAATTTCTTCTTTTTAATACCCCCTTGCAAACAGCTGAGTCTAATATAGTCAAGTAAAAAGTAAAGGAATACCAAACATTACCACAATCTGTGACATGAAAGCAACCACAATATGAGATGAAACAGCCCATCCATGGTTAGGGTGCACAGTACCAGTACCACAAGTTGAGTTACCACAACAAAATTCATTATTTTTCAATTCCACAAACTTTTTCCCAGCAACCTTCTTTGGCTCAGAACATTGCCAATTATCTTTGTCACTTGTCTTTTCAGAAAGATAGGATTGAAGCCAAGCCAAATTGCAATCACAATTGAGAGGGTTATTTGAAAGCTGGATTATGCTGAGTTTAGTTTGGGATGTAAATTCATCTTGTGGAATGGTGGTGAGATTGTTATTCTTCAAGATGATTTGGGAAAGAGACATCTTTTTCAGGAATCCATTGAATGTAACATTGGATGTGAGTTGGCAACCATTACATTGAAACTGTGTCACTTTAGAACCTTGGAAAGCATTCTCATTTATGAATTCAATTAGGTTTCCATCCAGGATTATGCTTGCAATCTCAGTTCCTTTCAGTATATCAGCCCCAATAGACTTTATTTCGCAATTTGAAATTCCTAAGGTCTTCAGTTTTGGCAAGCCACTGAATAAACCATCCTTCAAATGTTCAATAGGCGTGCCAGTTATAAGCAGTATCTGAAAATTTTTACCAAATTGTCCTTCACCTATCTTATAGATTACATCTGGATCCAATCGTGTATTATCAAGCTGTAAGTTCTGGACGTTTGTTGAATTTTCAAACAGATCATCAGGCAATATATTCAATCGATTATTGCTCAGGAAAACTTGATCCAAACGCGGAAGGTTAGCGAACAAGCCAGCAGGCAGTGAGGCAATGTTATTATTATTCAAGTTCACTTTAAACAAACGTTTCAAACCTTGAAACACCAAACTATCGTTAAAGAAAAGGCGTTGTTGGTTAAATATTTCCAGGTGAGTTAGATTGTCCACATTCTTGAAACTGTCCCGATTTAACACCCTTATACCACAATTTTCAAGCTCCAGAAGAGTTGTGTTACTTGGTAGCCAAGACGATAAGTTAGTATTTACATTAAAACCCTCGCATTTGACCTCATAATTACCCAGAATATCGTTACATTTACAGCCATTTGGTACCTGGGGAGGACAAACTGTGCTCTTCGCTGAATCCAGAAGAAAATAGCCAAAAAAAAGCGAAATATAAGACAAGACCTTCATGCTGAATATGGAATGTTTGGTTAAATATTGAATGACGCAGTAAGATTTACTGAAGGCGTTACCAGCCAGCGGGAAACAGCTGCGAGTCGGTAGCGGAAGCAAGGACTTTGGACCACTGATCTGAAATAAGACTGGACTAGGTTACCTGCAAGGTAGGGATTGCTGCGAGCATTTTAGGGTCCAAGTGAATTGTTATGTGATATGTTAGTAAACTAAATCCGTTTTAACTAATAGCAATAGCAGGTCTAAAACACGTAAAGTGAACCTCTCGTGAGCGTTAACTCGCTGGGGCTGTACATTAATTAATACCTGTTAGCGAGAACACTGTCAATGACTTCAATATGTAGGCCATGCAATATATGCTATATCAAGTTCTAACTTTTATCTCGAAATTGTTTTGAAATAGGCTGGTTTATATTATGATTTCGCGAGTAAATTTGCTATAAAGCAAATGTTCAATTGCCCAAAGGATTTGTAGATTGCACTCGGCAAAAACGAATCGTCTGAAAATAGCCATTTTACAGTGTCGTGAATACCAATTTCCCCGGTGTTGGATAGACCCGGGAGTGTTTTTCCCGCTGTCGAAGGGTAAAGGAGAGAACGCTGTCTTGCGAGTTGCAGCTCGTTGAAGTCAAAGTCTTTAGAAGCAGCTAGTTTTAAAAATATTTTAACATACGAATCACAACAGGAGTATTAACAATAATAGTAATATTAGGTAGAACTTTGCGCGTAGCGACATTTTCCCCGCAACAAAGTTGAAAGTATTGCACTTTTCAGTTTCCGCGCGGAAACTATTGTTTGGGTGCAAAAATTCGGCCGCCTAGCGAAAATACAGGCCCTGAGCAGTAGCACATATGCTATGTGAAATATGCTATGTGCTTTGAAATATGCTATTTGTCTTTGTTGTAAGTCCATGTAACTAAACATCACTTAATACTTTGAACTTTGTACGCGCTCGAGAAGACGTGTAATCAGAAACCACGTGAAGACCCGGTAAAAGCACTAAATAAAAATATTTAGCTCATTGTAAAATAGGAAAAAAAACATATGCCTATGCTTACAGTAACCTAATATAAAATAAGTCAAACATTGCAACAATCTGAATGATTCAGTCAGGCAATTTAGACGATCAATTGCATATTTTATCTACGACTGTGTCATGTTATTAAACACGACTCGCAAGCGTCAAGCCGCATATAATATATTACTTGAAACATCATTTGATGCAAAATATGGAAATCAGCAAAAGAATACAAACGTCAATGGGTTAAAAAAGACTTTAAGTTTAAGGCATCTGTATGTAAGACTTGATTTGCTTCACAGCACTGACAGCTCAACTGCTCAAGCAAAGCGAATGAATTGGATAGTACATCTCAATATTCTAGAAGAATTTATATAGTTCGTATATAAACAGCATGAATCTAGCTGTGATCGATTGTATGCTTTTAGCGTTTCATAAATATACAAGCTAAAATTGTAAACAACTGTAAACGTAACATATGAACGAAAGTTGAAAATATCTTACCTTGAATAGTCAAAATATTTTCCTTACGCACAGACGAACTATGAAACTCCGAAATTGTGCTGAACAGTGAATTAAATAATATCTTTGTAAAACTTTATTTGGAAACACTAGGGAAAATAGCTTCTGCGCATTTCCGATCGCCTTTATTTGGAAACACTAAAGAAAATTAGCTATCTGCGCACTTCCGATCGCGCATGACCACAATGCACTGCGCTAGACTGTTTTGAGATAAAAATCCCCATCTACACAAATTATAACACATCTATAGAAGGCAAAAGTTAAGCCGGAAGTGATCTGGCTGCCACCCGATTGTATCATTTAATATAGATTTCTTCAGGGTGTCTCAAAAAAAACGCAACCACTTAAATATGCAAGAATATTAATATTGTTCGGGTTTGCACCATAGTTCAGTTAAAATGACTTTTAGCGTTTTAAATGAAGGATTAAGAACAATTTTCAATTCCTAGGGGTACACTTCAGAGCTGTATTAATGTTCTTGCATATTTAAGTGGTTGCGTTTTTTTTTAGACACCCTGTATTACAGAACTGTATTTTTTTGCGGTTTTTGCTTTGTTCACGTCTCTATCCGGGCCAATTTCACAATCACAAACATACGAAGCATGCGAGAAGAAATTTTAGCAAATAATTTGGAATATTTCGACTTCATGACATTTTTTGCTCAAATTTCTTCTCGTATGTTTCTATGTTTGTGATTGTAAAATTGGCCCGGACAGAAACGTGAACAAAGCAAAAAACGCAGAAAAATAAGGTTCTGTAATAGAAATCTATATTAAATGATACAAAAGTGGGGCCTTTGAATCGGGTGGCGGCCGGGTCACTTCCGGCTTCACTTTTGCCTTCTATAGATGCGTTATCCAGTCTTATTTCAGATCAGTGCTTTGGACGGCACTGTCGAATTTGCGATTGCTTTTTTTTTGCTTATTAACACAGACTTACGAGACTTCTCCGGATATTTCTGTCTGATATAAAAAAAATGGCGAGAAACAACATCTTGAACATTCAAGGTATGAGTTCTACTGAACAAGACTTGATTATTGCAGCGATATTTCAACTTTATCTTATATTAATCCTCAAACCTCTATATGGATATTTACACGCTTTGTACACACATTACTGGGTGTAAGATGACTTAAGACCAATCAAAATATCACTGCATGCAAAATTCTTCTCTAGTTTCTATAAACTCAAATATATTTTATGTTTATGAGAACATGTTTTTCTTAGGGCATTTATTTTCTTTTAATTATGAAACCAGAAATGAAACAATAAACAATAGAGAACGAAAATAAATATCGCAAATTCAACAGTTCAGCCCAATGTCTGGACTAGCCCAAAGTCCAATCCAGTCCAAGCGCAGTCCAGTTTTTACAGTATGCCACATTTTCTTCTGTCACTTATAAGGCTAGTTTCCACTAAGCAAAATTCTCCTTTGGATCAGACAGGACAGGAAAGTTTCCTTTGTATAAACGCCGCCTGAGAACTCACCGACAAAGCAAATTTTCCTGTCCGTTCCGATCCAAAGGAGATATTTCCTGAGTAGAAACTAGCCTTTAACCGAACACTGAAATCTGCGCTCTGTTGTATATTACCCCTGATTCTCCCTCCACTAAGTTCAGAGTTTCCAAAAACTTTCTTAACGCTAACGGGCGACTCTGTTTTGCTTGACATATTCGTCTATACATAATTCGCCGATATAGTTGATAATTCGTCGTGTGTTTGTACTCAGACAGGATGAAATATCGGCTGTCAGACGGATCATACGTATCTATTATCATCGGGCCCATGTTTGACATAAAAGATTTTTATGCATGATGACAGTTAATTTGTTTGAACCACAAATAATTAGGTTTTGTTTTGTTTTTATTTTTTTATTTTTCGTCGTCGCAAGTGTCTTTTGGCGCGAAATATACTAGTATTTGAAAAGTGTGTGTGACCGTATTTATCTACGTCACAGTTTTGTCTCCCAACAGTGGTGGTGCACAGCGCGAAATCTCTGACTAATTTACTTGTCCTATTTTATTAATATCGCTGCTATTTCGCCGTTTAACAAGATGTGGTCGTGTATGGGCGCGTTGACACGTCGCAGTTTGCACAGAATTGAAGATTTAATATAAGCGCGAATTCCAAAGGAAAAGACAAAGTGAACGTATCATGCGGTTTATATTGAACTTCTATACTTTTTAAAGTACTATGTGCTTCTGAATGTCGCCATCGAACAAGATTTAGGTTCGCAAGGCATATAAATGAAATGAGTATGAACTGTATTGTTTATGTTCAAAAGCTTTATATTGAAGACTGACACGTGCCCGGCACGCCGAAGTTAACGCCAGAACAGGCGTGTTGTTTTATTAAAAATGGCCTAATTTATACTAGAGACGGATCATTCGTCAAAACAAACTTGCATGGGCAAGTGCAAGACAGTTCGTCCTCTAGTTCGTCTGTGTGTAAACACGCTTAGCTACGCTTGACATTTTTATTTCTACCTATTTTAATTCGTAACAGTAAATCTATGTAAATATGGTTTATAGATTGTATGGCGAAAAGAAAGCTATGGTGTGTCTTATTGTCAGTTATTGCGATGATTTAGGGAAGCCAAAGTTGTTTTTTACTCCAATTGATCTCCAATTAGGGTAATGTGATTGTTGTAGCCTGTGGGGTCGCGAATCCCGATGTGATTCCTCTTGACGAATCGCAGACTAAAGGCCATGGGCTTTGTCACCGTATTTTGAAAGAGTTTTTTTCTCGCAAGGGATTGTTTCTACTTTGTTAAACCAGTAATATCGGGATCGCATGTCAATCAGTGCACTTCCAGGCTGCGCGATTTTGCTCCGAACTGTATTGAGCATAGCTATATATGTAATAGACACCATTTAACCGAAAGATCTGTCGTGTCACGTTTACTCTATTGTATTGTCAGTCTTGACCCCTGATTCTCCCTCTAATGATCGAGTCTCTACTATATTCAAAGAAGAGAACACGTGATGATCAAGCTCAAACACTTCAAAAACACGGATATTAAAATATTGGTGTTTGTGCTAAAAGATTTGTAGTGCCGCTTGATAATTTTCATTATTTGCCATAAAATGAGATTTTTTGATGGCATTGACTCATGCAAAGAATCTTTAAATGGCGTTAAAATCGGCAAGATCAATAAATCACATACACATCATAGCCACTGTATCTGCGAAAAAATAATGCAATTCTTAGCCGCGGCACCTAGTTCACTTTCACCGACTTTGAATTCAACAGACGGCTGTGATTTAAATACGTTTAAGTTTGTTGCTTTTTGTTAGGTTTCGCGCGCCGATATTCTTCCCTAATACACCCAGAGTAACTGAAAAAATATTAAATGAATATAGTTTTTGTAAATGTTTTAAGTGTAAGCAGTGAGTATAGCACTGTCAAAGCCAATCTACAGAGCAAAACGCAACAATCTCTATAGGGAAAAATATAACTGAATATACCTATCAAACAGAATACGTAGTATAAGTAAGTATATAGTAAGTATAAGTAAGTATATAAGTACATGGAATGTATTGTTTATATACTATAGCATACTATTGTATGAATCTCAACAGTTTGTATGTTGCTCAACCTTAGCAAAACGTTACATTATATATTTATAATTGGTGAGAAAAATCGTTAGTTGGTGAGAAAATTGTTGGTGAGAAAATTTAAAATGATCAAACGAAGAGTAAAGGAATGCCAAACACTACCAAAATCTGGGACAGGAGGGTTACCGCAATATGAACTGAAACAGCCCATCCATTGTTAGGATCTGGCACACCACAAGCTTTGGTTGATGTACTATTACCACAACAAAATTCATCAAGTCTAATGTCCATAAAACGTCGCCCAGCAACACTCTTTGGCTCCGAACAATTCCACCAGATTCCGTCCCCAACAAGTTTCTTCTCAGTGTAAAAAGATCGAAGCCAAGCCAGATTGCAATCACAATTGAAAGGGTTATTTGAAAGCTGAAGTACCATTAATTCACTATGGTATGTTAATGCATCCTCTGGAATGGTGGTGAGATTGTTATTTTTTAGGATGATTTGGTAAAGAGACATCTTTTTTAGGAATCCATTAAATGTGACTGTCGATGTAAGTTGGCAACCAACACATTCAAATATTGTTATTTTAGTACCTCGAAAAGCATTCTCATTTATGAGTTTCATTGGGTTCCCATTCAGGGTTATGCTTGTAATCTCAGTTCTGTTCAGTATATCAGCCCCAATAGACTTTATTCCGCAATTTGAAATTCCTAAGGTCTTCAGTTTTGGTAAGCCACTGAATAAACCATCCTTCAAATGTTCAATGGGCGTGCCAGTTATAAGCAGAATTTGAAAATTTTTACCAAATTGTCCTTCCCCGATCTTGTAGATTACATCTCGATCCAATCGTGTATACCCAAGCTGTAAATTCTGGACGTTTGTTGAATTTTCAAAGAGATCATCAGGCAATATATTCAACGGATTATTGTTCAGGAAAACTCGATCCAAACGCGGAAGGTTAGCGAATAAGCCAGCAGGCAGTGAGGCAATGTTATTATTATTCAAGTTCACTTTAAACAAACGTTTTAAGCCCTGAAATACGAAGCTGTCGTTGATGGAAAGGCGTCGTTGCTGGTTGAATATTTCCACATGAGTGAGATTGCTCAGATTCGCAAAACTGTTCCGATTTAAGACTGTTATGCCACAATTTTCTAGCTCCAGTTGATTCGTATTATTTGGTAGCCAAGAGGACACGTCAGTAATTGTGGCTATATTCTTGCATCTAACCCTATGATCATCCAGAATCATGTCGCATTTACAGCCATTTGGTACCCCGGAAGGACAGGCTGTGCTGTCCCCTGAATCCAGAAGAAAATAGCAAGAAAATAGCGAAATATAAAAAGGCAAAACTCTCATGTTGGATATCGAATGCTTTTAATGCAAGCGAACAACTGCAATTTTCAATTGCAAATGTCAATGGCGATGGTGGTTAGGCTAGCATAGCCTATAACTATGCGGCCAAAAGAAAGGAAACCGGAAAGCTATTAGGCTGCCGGATTACTGAATGCATTTATTGAATGCACCGAATTGCATGATTTAATGAATGCAATCTGAACTGAGTGCAATTACTGAATGCAATTAAGCCAAATACTATTATCATAATCTATGTTTTCTTTTGTCCTGATTGTTAAGTGTTGTTGTTATGAATATTAATCTGGAAATTGCGTTGTGATTGCCGCAAACAACCGAGAACTTGTAGCAAAGGTTCTTTCGAATAACAAACGGACGGTTGATAGTTTATAAATATTATTTAAGTATCAATAAAAGGAAAAAATACGCGAGAATAAGTGACTACAAAACCTACTTGAGTTAATGTCCAAAAATCCAACTGTTCATTCCCGCTCTTTCCTTAACATTAACCAATAAGGTTCAGAGACTGTTGCTACGGTAACATGTCCTACTGATCTATATCTTATATTAACTGTACTGTCGCTAATCGGCGACAACTTTGTCTAAAACAATGAACTCAAACGACCGCCTATATATTACCCAGGGTAATTTCGCTGTATCTATTCCGGAATAAATATTTTCATACCTTTGTTGTTACGTCCCATCTAGTCTACTGTAATTCCCATCTTAGTCGGAGTCCCTCAGTACCAACTTCAAAGACTTGAAAGAGTTTTAAATGCTGCAGCAAGGCTTATTCCAAAGTACAAGATCCTACAAAATACGAATGTACAATTATGATCAGATCAATATGAATAGAAAATGTGGTATTTGTAGTTTGGTTACTTTTGTACAGTTGTACCATAATTTTTATACAAGTTGTAACAACGAATTTAAATATGATTTTTAGCCGCAAGCGGTAGGAACATAATCCTGCGCTTTCAATGTGGTATTTAAGTGCTTTGCTTGAAAAATAACGCTTCGAAAACATTCAAAAAACCAAAATCACTAACGCGCACTCCTGAGCAACGGCCATTTTGAATGTATTATTAGGCAATGACATTAAATTCCATACTGTTTCAACGACCAGTCAGAAGCGCTTCTGATTTGGATTATCCAAGAGCCCCCTACTCCTTTCCCCGATGGATCGCGCACTCTGGGTTCGAGATTGCCGTCATCTTGGCTTCAAACTTTCGACAGAGTGAGCGTTCCAATCTTATTTGAGCTCACTGGGTTCCTGAGACGTCCATTTGTTCGATTTATGGCAGGCATCTATTCAACATTTTTTGTTCTCGCTTCCCCGACTCAGCTAGCCCAAGCCAAATATGCAAATTTTGGATTGGACTTAAGGCTAGCCTGGACATTGGGCTGAACTGTCGAATTTGCGATTTTTGTTTTCCTCCTCTATTGTTTATTGTTAACGCAGGCTAAAAGACGTCACTTTAGGATATTTCTTGTTTCATAATTAAAAGAAAATAAATGCTCTGAGAGAAACATGTTCTCGTAAACATAAGATTTTTATGAGTTATAGAAACTAGAGAAGAATTTTGCAGTGATATTTTGACTGTGCTTTAGTCATACTACCCCCAGTAACATGTGTACAAAGCGTGTAAATATCCATATAGAGGTTTGAGGATAAATATAAAATAAAGTTGAAATATGGCTCCAATAATCTAGTCTTGTTCAGTATATAACTCATACCTTGCATTTTCAAAATGTTGTCTCTCGTCATTTTTCCTTAATACATGAAACAGGAATATGCGGAACAGTTTCGTAAGTCTGTGTTAATAACTTAACAATAAGCAAAAAAAGAAATCGCAAATTCGACAGTCCAGTCCAATGCCCCAGTACAAAGTCCTTATGCTTTACGTGAGGTTTCGCGAGTAGATTACCCCCCCCCCTCCCCATATACGGGGATGCCGCCAATGACGTCACAATGGGTATACACGAGGATGCCACTTGAACATGATGTGAGAATACATGATAGTTTCACGTGAACATCATGCGTTTAGTGTTCAAGATGTCAAACTAAAATGTACACGGGTGTTTCACGTGTACATCATGCATTTGATGTATGTAGTGTTTATGGGCCGGGGTATTGTGTAGGAGTCAAAACCAAATTTTAGTGTAAATCATTTATTGTTTCCATTTGTTGAAACATGATGATACAGTACGATTTATCTATAAGATAATTTTTATTAATATAGTTTAGGTAATTTATGATACGAATAACTATATTGTTCTATAATCACTTAAACTTGCGGTTCGTTGTATTTTGATGAAATGTGCAATCATCAATCAGTAAAAATTAATGTTTGAGGGAAATATGAACGAATCTAGTAGAAACATCTGATCACGTCTCAGCATAATACAGTCGGTGACTTCTATCCACCAGTCATTATCATAGATCATACACCACGTGTCGGAAGTGTGCATGTGTATATACTCGATTGGTTCTTTGACGTTCATATGGCGTTCATACGACCTTAAGCATGTTGGACGGCAACACGACGACGACGCGGCTTAAATTCTCCTTTAAATAATTGCTATGGCAAAGTGGTTGTTGTATATTATTAATTGTACCGCTTTAGTAAGATATAAGGCGTTGAAAACATTCTGTTTATGTTTAAGGACAATTCTATAGAGCCTAATTCGAGGTAGGGCTCGCTGGGTCCTGAAATGCAACCTAGACAAGACGTAAAAAACGACGTTTTCCCGTTGTAAACAGAACGAAGAAGACGTCTAAAACCCATCATGGGTCTTTAATTATTCATTTCTTTTCAATGACCCATTGTATTGATAGCCGTCGTCGTCGCGTTCGCGTCCTACATGCTTAAGGTCACTAATGTATACATATTACGACGCTGATGCGATGTCTACGTTAATATAGGTACAGTTTTATGCAATGGCCATATAAATCTAAGGCCACTGTTAACAAAATGTTTCTTATCCTCAAGTTTCAAAGTTGGATTTCGCGCAGAATGCAATCATAACTTCGAAGGGAAAGGGAAAGTGTTCCGTGTGTTTACTCAAACAAACTGTCATAAATTACTATCTATTTAATAGTCGTAAAGTACGTGGCATCCTCGTTTATACCTATTGTGACGTAATTGACCGTAACGAAAAAGATGGCGGCATGTACATTTTACCAGAATGCATTGCGGCCGTTAAGAATGATTGACTAAAAAAAGATGGCAAGAAAAACTCCTAATGACGTGAAATTTTAACACAGCGAAGAAAATAACTTCCTGCTCTATGCCTGTCCTTTAAAAGACGTCAGTTCGCTTTTTTAAATGATTTCCGACCGCAATGTTTTCTGGTAAAATGTACATCTGCAATCTTTTTTGTTATGGTCAATTGGCGGAATCTTTTTCATCCGTATATATTTGGGGGGGGGGGTAATCTACTCACGCTGGCTGCCAACGCCTTCAGTAAATATTACCGCGTCAATCAATATTACTGAAACTAAACATTCCATATTCAGCATGAGGGTCTTGTCTTATATTTCACTTTTTTTGCCTATTTTCTCCTGGATTCAGCGAAGAGCACAGCTTGTCCTCCTCAGCTACCAAATAACTGTAAATGTAACGATATTCCGAGTAATTATAAGGTCAAATGCGAGAGTTTTAGAGTAAATACTAACTTATCGTCTTGGCTACCAAGTAACACAACTCTTCTGGAGCTTGCAAATTGTGGTATAACCGTATATAAGCGTGTTAAATCAAGACAGTTTCAAGAATGTGAAAAATCTAACTCACGTGGAAATATTTAAACAACAACGTCACCTTTCCTTTAACGATAGTTTGGTGTTTCAAGGTTTAAAACGTTTGTTTAAAGTGAACTTGGATAATAATAACATTGCCTCACTGCCTGCTAGCTTGTTCGCCAACCTTCCGCGTTTGGATCAAGTTTCCCTGAACAATAATCCGTTGAATATATTAACTGATGATCTTTTTGAAAATTCAACAAACGTCCAGAATTTACAGCTGGGGTATACACGATTGGATCGAGATGTAATCTATAAGATCGGTGAAGGACAATTTGGTAAAAATTTTCAGATACTGCTTATAACTGGCACGCCTATTGAACATTTAAAGGATAGTTTATTCAGTGGCTTACCAAAACTGAAGACCTTAGGAATTTCAAATTGCGAAATAAAGTCTATTGCGGCTGATATACTGAAAGGAACTGAGATTGCAAGCATAACCCTGGATGGAAACCCAATTGAATTCATAAATGAGAATGCTTTCCAAGGTTCTAAAGTGACACAGTTTCAATGTAATGGTTGCCAACTCACATCCAATGTTACATTCAATGGATTCCTGAAAAAGATGTCTCTTTCCCAAATCATGTTCAAAAATAACAATCTCACCACCATTCCACAACGTGAATTTACATCCCAAACTAAACTCAGCATAATCCAGCTTTTAAATAACCCTCTCAATTGTGATTGCAATTTGGCTTGGCTTCAATCCTATCTTTCTGAAAAGACAAGTGACAAAGATGATTGGCAATGTTCTGCGCCGAAGAAGGTTGCCGGGAGAAAGTTTATGGAATTGAAACCTAATGAATTTTGTTGTGGTAACTCAACTTGTGGTGCTGGTACTGTGCACCCTAACAATGGAAGTGGTAACTCAACTTGTCGTGCTGGTACTGTGCACCCTAACAATGGAAGTGGTAACTCAACTTGTCGTGCTGGTACTGTGCACCCTAACAATGGAAGTGGTAACTCAACTTGTCGTGCTGGTACAGTGCGCCCTAATCATGGAAGTGGTAACTCAACTTGTCGTGCTGGTACTGTGCACCCTAACCATGGATGGGCTGTTTCATCTCATATTGTGGTTGCTTTCATGTTACAGATTGTGGTGGTAAATGGCATTCCTTCTCTTTTTACTTAACTATATTAGACTCAGCTGTTTGGAAGGGGGTATTAAAAAGCAGCTGCCACATTTTGTCCATGCAGAGCAATATACACAGATATGATGAACATAGCATGCTATAAACTAGTGTATTCTAGCATATTAAATTGTATCTTAATTATTACATACATGCTAAGAGCAATAAATTTAACTAATCAAGCATTGTAGAGGTGCTATTGTAAGGATATCTTGTTGTCTTGAGGTATTTTTTTGTACAATTGGCCCAATATATAAGAGAGCAATAAATGTTACAATATAAGCGTAATAAATAGTATAAGAGCAATAAATGTAACTATTTGAGCATTGTAGAGGTGCTTATGTAAAGATATCTTGTTTTCAGGTATATATACAGATTTTTGTGTGTGTATATATATATATATATATTTAATATATATAACACCTTCGTCCACCTTACTAAGTTGCTTGTTGGAGCCAGATTGCGATCCCTACGGCATCTTAAGCTGAGCACTCCCCCCCCCCTCTCCTCTGAAAGCTGACCCTTCACACCAACTTTGTTGGTGGAGGAAAAGACAGACATATGAATAAAAGTAAACAAAGGGAGAAAAGAAAGAAATTTACTAATAGCACTTTACCACAAGCTGCTCTTGTCGACGTTATCGCTCGTTCGCCGACGGGTTGTTAATGCCCTCCGCAGGCTTTGCTCCGCACCTTGCCACCACTCGCCCTTTCCATTCGGTCACGTGGTTTGCCTGACGTCATTGAAGTGGTCTCCTCCCTCTCAACCCTGGTTATTGCATAACCCCATTTAAAACCTTCGTCCCCTTACTTACCCGTTTGGATGGTTAGGTGTTAGCTCTGCCGCTCGCGGGAGGGGTAGCTTGCAACGAGTGCTGTTACTTGGAGCCAGGTTGAGATCCCTACGGTATCTTAAGCTGAGCACGCGGGGTGATGTTAACTGACATTACCCCTCCAAGTAACTACCCCTGATTCAGCCTTTTTTAGGGGCGAGCTTGCAAGAACGGTGATCCCTATCACGATTGTGCCGACTGTGCAACGGATGTTGTTACCAACCGACATGGTTGCACAAGCTTAACCCGAAGACGCTGTACTTCTCATCACACTGCGTGGTAAGGCAATGCCTGCCCTGTGACGCTCTGGACGTTGTTCCCAGCTTCAATGAGAGCACAAGGAGGCCGAACCAACCTTGGCACCGAATCTCCTCGCCACCCTCGGTGGAGAGGACACGCCTGCGCCGACATGAGCCAGGTCGTTGTTACCATCTGAGATGGTAGCAACAACGTGTACCTGTTGGGTTGCATTCCCTTCTCCGACAAGATGGTAACGTGACAATGGTACCGACTCGTGCGAGGACGTTGTAGCTAGCTGGAATGGCAGCACAACGTTCGTTCTCGCCCATCCTTTGGGTTGACCCTTACCGGTTAAGCTCCAAGGTTGGGGAAAGCACCGCATGTATAAGTTTGATAACTGACATACCAGGCCCGTCCTAATGGCACTAGATCGATAAGTAGGCGGACCGGACTACATGACACAAAGCCAGAACCCAGGATCTTTTATTGTTATTGACAACCAAACGTATATACACTTTTGGGGGGGGGGGAGTTGGTGGTTTTTTTGTCTGTAGCTATGGTCTGCGCAACGAGACGAGCAGCTGCGCCGTCAATTACACTCGGCGGAGTTCTAATGTACCCTTGGCATGCGTCGCTTACCCACATGCCCATCGTTTTAATCAGATGGTCCGGAACACCGACCACAGCGGCTGTAGTCGCCGCACCAATGCGGAAGCTGTGGCCTGAAAAAGTACCCTCCAAACCTAGGCGTGCGAGAGCGTCGCGTGTCTGATTTCGACAAGAGGTGATTTCCGGATAGAGGAGTGCAGTTCTCGAACACGAAGAGTGGGCCTGGAGAGCAGCCCCGGAGATGGAGGAAGTGGACCAGGGCATGCACGGCACAGATCGAAGTGTTCGTAAGGCCCAGTCGCAATGTATGTCCTCTACGAAAATGATCCGTTTTTGAAGCTTTGATACGTAGAAACAGTACCGACGGATTCACTCGATATGTCCGACAACGACAAATGGACTGTAGGGTCGTAGGTACCGGTCGTGGTAAACTCGCCCGAACGCAGAAAACCGAAGACCCTGTACAGCACGCCGCCCAGAACAATGCGTCCCGATAGTTGCGCAGGTCAAGTAGCGAGTATATCGGACGAGAAATGGAGGCCGTTATCGGTAAGCGCGGCCGACTGGCGAGACCTTGAGTGCGTTTTATCCCGCAAAGGACCTGTTCCAACCAGGGACCGTTGGAGAGAGAATTCCCGAAGCCGCTTTCGACATGTAAGGACCAAACTCCTGACAGATATACCTTATAAGTTTATCGAGCTCGCCTTGAGGGATGAAGAAAACGGGAAAACGGCGTTGGGCCGCACTGTATGTTCGCCAGGTCAATTTGGCTTAGCTGTTGATAAGCAAGACGGCAGCTTTCTCCCTCAAAGATTTCAGGTCAGTATCAGTCAATTATTCTATTTTAGAACCTCGGAAAGCATTCTCATTTACGACTTTGATTGCGTTTCCATCCAGGGTTATGCTTTTAAGCTCAGTTCCCTTCAGTATATCAGCCCCAATATACTTTATTCCGCAATTTGACATTCCTAAGGTCTTCAGTTTTGTTAAGCCACTGAATAAACCATCCTTCAAATGTTCCACGAACGCGCCAGTTATAAGCAGTATAAGTGGTCATATAAACACTAATTAGTGTTTGTATTACAAGCAGGATTTCGGAGACTATCCCGTCCCGGCTAGGCGGGATCATATAAACAGGCCCTTAATGAAGCGAAAAACTGCGATTTTCAATTGCAAATGTCAATGGCAATGGTGGCTAGGCTAGCATAGCTTATATTTATGGCGAAAGAAAGGAAACCGGATAGCTATCAGGCTGCCGGATTACTGAATGCATTTATTGAATGCACAGAATTGCAGATTAATGAATGCAATCTGAACTGAGGCATTACTGAATTCAACTAAGCCAAATACTATCATCATAATCTATGTTTACTTTGTCTAAAACAATGAACTCAAAGGGCCGCCTAAAACGATGTTTGGCACATCTATTCCAACCTCGTACCCAGGGTAATTTCGCTGTATCTATTCCTGAATAAATATTTTCATGGGACTTTTTTGTTCATCACAAATGTCGACATACCGTGTATCTCTAACAGAACAGAAAACGGTTCAATGTTATCTATTTGTTAAATAGCATATACTATATAAACATATGTTTGATAGCCTTAGCCAGGGAAAAACCCATAGTTGCAGTCAAGTCTAAAGCCGGTTTTCCACCAGCGATATTTTTCGCGCGAAGCGTCTTTATTCTTTTGTATTTGAGAAATTTGTTTCACATGGTTGCAGTTGAGAGCTCTGAAACAAAAGTAAAATGTCGTTTCGCGCGAAAATTATCGCTAGTGCAAAACAGGCCTTAAGCCGGTTTTCCACTAGCGATATTTTTCGCACGAAGCAACTTTATTCCTTTGTATTTGAGAAATTTGTTCCAGATGGTTGCAGTTGATAGCTCTGAAACAAAAGTAAAATGTCGCTTCGGGCGAAAAATATCGCTAGTGGAAAGCCGGCTTTAAGCCGGTTTTCCACTTGGCGGAATTTTTCGACCGAACGAAATTTTTCGCCTGATATTCTTTTCAATTGCGAGAATTCGGCCGTAGCGGATCCCCTTCACCTGTCACAATTGAAAAGAAAATCGAGCGAAAAATCTCGTTCGATCGAAAAATTCCGCCTAATGGCAAACCGGCTTAAAGGCCCATACAAACAGGACGCGAATTGGCAACGCGACGCAAATTTTCAACGTTTTCTATTTTTCAAAATCAAATAAATTTCAACCTATCAAAATATTCTTGTATATTACATAACAATAATACATTTTGACTGCTCTGGCGCCCATAGATTCCAAATTTTGCTTCCAGAAGTTTATGCTTCTGAAAACTCAAAATTCGCGTCGCGTATCCGCTTCGCGTCCGGTCTGTGTCGGCCTTAATCTGATAGTCAAGCAAAATGTAAAGGAATGCAAAATATTACCACAAACTGGAAGATTAGGGTAAACACATATTGAGCTGAAACAACCCACGCATTGTTACCACAAATTTTGGTCGAGTTACTATTATCACAGCAAAATTCATCAAGTTTAACATCCAAAAAACCTCGCCCAGCAGCACTTTTTGGCTCAGAACATGTCCATGAGGCTTTGCTACCTAAAATTTTCTTTTCGGGGTCATAGGATCGTAACCAAGCCAGATTGCAATCACAGTTGAGAGGGTTATTCACAAGGTGAATTATCTGTGGTTCACTATGGTATGTAAATGCATCCTCTGGTATGGTAGTGAGATTGTTATTCTGTAGGCTGATTCGAGTAAGAGACATCTTTTTTAGGAATCCATTAAATGTGACTCTTGATGTAAGTTGACAACCAACACATTCAAATATTGTGATTTTAGTACCTCGAAAAGCATTCTCATTTATGAATTTGATTGGGTTTCCATTCAGGGTTATGGTTGGAATCTCAGTTCCGTTCAGTATGTCAGCCCCGATGGACTTTATTCCGCAATTTAAAATTCCTAAGGTCTTCAGTTTTGGTAAGCCACTGAATAAACTATCCTTCAAATGTTCAATAGGCGTGCCAGTTATAAGCAGTATCTGAAAATTTTTACCAAATTGTCCTTCACCGATCTTATAGATTACATCACGATCCAATCCTGTATACCCAAGCTGTAAATTCTGGACATTTGTTGAATTTTCAAACAGATCATCAGGCAGTGTATTCAACGGATTATTGTTCAGGAAAACTTGATCCAAACGCGGAAGGTTAGCGAACAAGCCAGCAGGCAGTGAGGCAATGTTATTATTATCCAAGTTCACTTTAAACAAACGTTTCAAACCTTGAAACACAAAACTATCGTTAAAGGAAAGGCGACGTTGTTGTTTGAATATTTCCACATGAGTTAGATTGCTCAGATTCGAGAAACTGTCCCGATTTAAGACTCTTATATCACAATTTTCTAGCTCCAGTTGATTCGTATTATTTGGTAGCCAAGAGGACACGTCAGTAATTGTGGCTATATCCTTGCATCTAACCCTATGATCATCCAGAATCGTGTCACATTTACAGCCATTTGGTACCCCAGAAGGACAAGCTATGCTGTCCGCTGAATCCAGAAGAAAATAGCAAAAAAATAGCGAAATATAAAAAGAATAAACTCTCATGCTGACTACCGAATAATTTTAGACCCACCAGACGTAACCTGACTCCTGAGCATCGCGAGCAATTTATTTACTCAAATATTTATCCAACTGTACTAGAAGTTCTTATCAGAAGGGAAAATTGCTGCCGAAGATACATCATTTAAGTGCAAAAATGACGAACCAGTTGCAAATAGTCGAAATCATTGTCGAAATCTCGATTCGTATCCGTTTTTCCGAATGATGTCTGTCCATTTGCTCCGAGGTAAAAGGTTGATCATCAAGTCCCTTCTAAAATTTGGTGAGTGGACAAAATATTGTACATATGCTAATATTGCAATTGTTAAATTTATGGGTGTGAAAAAGTTTTACAGAAGATCGAAATTTTCAGAACAGGGAAATATTTCATTCCGCTTTTATACAGAGCATATACATCCAGGCGATTAACGTTTAATGTTCAATCTCAAGAGGAGCGCTTTCATGAGTTCATCGGCTACATGTTCTTATGGCAAAAAAAATTTTATTGCTATAGCTAATATGGTTCTTCTTATATGACTTCATTTAAAACAAACACATATTAAATATATACGCAAGCGAACGATTATAGTAAATATGTTATTGCATACACAGTAACGCAGGATAAGAACGGAAGATCGACAGAACGGGGATATCTCTTCTGATTTAGTGCTTTCACACAAACACGTACATCAAGGGGATTAACTTTTATTGTTCAGTCTAGAGGCGTGCTTTCATACGTTTATTGGCAATAGCCGATGAATTTTGTGACTTTTTACGCACGCTTATAGTCAACCTTATGCGCGCGTCATTACTTTTCAAATCTAAAGTCGTGAGTTTATCGGCTATATGACTTTCAGGGTACTAGACAAATACAGGATCTATACATGGTTCGGAGTAATAAACTCTGGAAAACCAGTGTCAAGAATAGTGTGCTGCCTTGCTAATGTTTGGTAGCAAAAAGCTACCGATTACAGCGGAATGAGATATAAAATTGGTTACCACGCTTCCAATCCAGTGCTGGGTTTAAATCAGTCTCCACCGCAGAGACTTTTAAAACTTACACAAAGACCTCTGCGGAGAAGAGTGGGTTTATATCGCGAAATGGGGCAAATGACTTTTAAAATAAGCAATTTGCGCAAGCGCCCGGCCACGGTTTGCAGGGGCCCCCAAAATACAACATGAATAGAATAAAACCACCCTTGAAAATATGTAGTCCTTTTTCTATATAGGTAATGCAGAATATTATATTTAATTCACCATAAATTAAACGAAGCAAATCGCATGCATCTGCTCTATTCTAATGTTCAAAATTTTCTTAGCCTTTAATAGAGGAGTACGCCCAAAAAAGTGTCACCCCAACAAAATAACCTGTGAACGCCACTTTCTGGCGATGAATTATCGCATCACTGTGGCAAAAAGTTACATGAACAAACCATATGATTTTCGGGTCTTTTTTGCCGTCGGATTCCTATAGTTCACTAATTCGAAAACAATCATTCACTACTAATTGGAAAACAATCATGCATTAAAAAATACAGGAACACCAAACACTACTAGGAGCTGAGACAAGAGGGCAACGACAATGTGACCAGAGATGACCCATCCGTTATTGGGATTCGGATCAGGCAAACCGCAAATCTTTTTCGAAGTGTTATTGCTTTCACAACAAAACTGATTGATATTAACCGATACCAAACTTTTCCCAGTAAATCTCTGTGGTTTCGCACATTTCCAGGAGGATTTGTTACCTTGAATACTGTCAGCAAAGGATCGGAGCCATGCTAATTTGCAGTCACAATTGAGAGGGTTATCACGAAGAACTACACAAGTGGTTTTATCACAAGATGGAAGGTCGGCGTAGGGATTATCTTCAATAGTTTCAATAAGGTTTTCCGACAAGTCAATTGTGTGAAGAAATCTTTGGTTCATAAACGCATCTTTGGGAACGTAAGTGAGTTTGTTGCGCTGTAGGCTGATTCTATGAAGTGACATCTTTTTCAAAAAGCCATTAAATGTAAGATTGGAACAAAGATGGCAACCGACACATTGGAAATTCGATATTTTTGAATTGCGGAAGGCCTTCTCGTTTATGAACTCGATTGGATTACCATCAAGCTTTATATTTGAGATCTTAGTTCCTTTTATTATGTCCGCCCCAATAGTCTTAATCCCACAATTCGTAATTTCTAAGGTTGATAACTTTGATAAACCACTGAATAAACCATCCTTCAAATGTCGAATTGGAGTGCCGGTGAGTTTCAAATTGAGAATATTCTTACCGAAATATCCTTTCCCGATATTATCAATCGCACTTTCATTTAATGATGTATTCTCACATTCAAAATGCTTAAGATTTGTGGAATTTTCGAGCAAATCAACAGGCAAGGTTACCAATGGGTTATAGTTGAGAGAAACTACTTGCAAACGTGGAAAGTTTGCAAACAATCCTGCGGGGAGAGAATCAATATTATCACCACTGAAGTCAACTCCAAATAGACGTTTCAAGTCTTGAAACATCGAACCATCTTTAAAGTAAAGACGTTGTTTATTGTTTCGAATTTTTAAGCCAGTCAGATTAACTAGATTTTTGAAACTGCCGCGATGTAGAAGGCTTATACTACAATTTTCAAATGTCAGAAACTTTGTATTGTTCGGTATCCATGACGGTATCTCAGTGATTCCCTCATCATCTTTACATTCAACACTTTTCCGTACCAGATTACACTTGCAACTACGCGGAGCCTCAGAAGGACAAGAATAATTTCCAGCTAAAACCAGATAGAAACGAAATAAGTGAATGACGCCTAAACACGGGCAATGTTTTTTAAATAAAAAAGACTATTCGATCAGTTTGAACAAATCGAACCATCCAACATTGAAACAATCAACATGTTCTTACATAAAATAGAGTGCTTTAGCCGTGACTGTGACAAAGAATACGTATTATAAGTAGGGTAACTAGAGATTATTTTTGTGTCCTCAAATTTCCCCCAAATGTACACGTCATGCACACGTCACGACACTTGCTGGAAACATGGCCACTCTTCGAATATTTTACTATTTCTGCCGCTTTAGTAGTAAATTGTTGGCTTTTAATTGATATAAATAAATAAATGAATTTTTATCTCCGCAAATGCAAAAAAATAGTGAAATAGGTGACACGGCACTCACGGCAGAGCGCATAAAAAATGACGTAATGACAAATGAAACGAATATTACGCATTGTTATATTGGTGCTGTGTATTTTAGATGTGATTGGTTTATTCGTAGTCACATGACTTTAAATAAATGCAATAAGTGAAAAATTGTTGCCCGCTTCTTGTCATAACAAAGTAAAGTAGGTTTTTTTTTAAATGAAATTGTTGTGTAACATGTATGTTTTTGTTCCTATATAACAAAACACTTAATGTACACTACCTCGGGAAATAGTGTTTTCTCTCGAGTCTCCATGTTTCAGACATTCAAACATTCAGACTCTTGGGAAAACAAAACTCATCGGGAGCATACATTAAGTGTATAATATCCGGTTAAATTTCATATTTTTACTAGGTGTGACGTCATATCGAGGGATATTGATTTTTTGTTCAAACTTTGATCTCGCAGCACCGCGGCAGCAAAAGCCCGCGAAATCAATAATTCAGAATTGAAAAAAACAAATATAATCATACAGTTGGGTAAATTGGCCACATTAAACGCGGAAGAATTAAAATGTATAATAAAACTTAAATTATTAGACTCGGCTTTCGCATGATATCAAGAATTATTCAAACCGGTCAAAGGTATCCGTCTTAGCTTCGCTTCGGCAGATAACTTTGACCTCGGTCTGAATAATTCTTGTTATTGTATACCCAAGCGCCAGATATGAGGTATGCTGCAATTTCATTGGTTGGCTACTAGACAGATATTTAACAGTTATTCTGCGAACTCGAGTCGTATATGAGCTGATGGCTATCGGCCATATAGTGAACATGCACAATTCAACGAGAACGAACGACTATGCAGTTATGTTAATAAGGGTTATGCTGTTGGTGAATTGTTTATGCTAATCGGGCTTGGAACGGAATAAAGTTATCACATTCGTCTAAGTGCTTGTCGAAAATTCATATTTAAGGTCTCATCCAGTAGCCACGCGAGTTTAAACGAGTGCAGACAACTGAGTCGCTCGGTTAATGAGGCTACTCCTTCGTTCTCGTTGAATTGTGCATGTTCACTAATACGACGAGAGTGAGCAGAATAACTGTTTTATTATATACACAAACTTTGTCGCCCTTTCGGTGCATTTTGGTGTCCTATTATCAACTAAAGCTTGGATTTCTATTTCACTCAACTCCCCAAATCTTTCAGCTATTTTGTTTACTTTCTCTACTAGACAGATATGAGCTAATATCTGTCTAGTAGCCAACCAATGAAATTACAGCATACCTCATATCTGGCGCTTGTGTATATAATAATAGCTGATATCTATCTAGTTATTCTAGTAGAGAAAGTAAACAAAATGGCTGAAAGATTTGGGGAGTTGAAAATAGAAATCCAAGCTTTATTTGATAATAGCACACCAAAATGCACCGAAAGGGCGACAAAGTTTGTTTATATAATAAAACAGTTATTCTGCGCACTCTCGTCGTATATCAGCTCATATACGACTCGAGTTCGCAGAATAACTGTTAAATATCATGCTTAGCCTCATCCAATAATTGTAAAATATTCCGAGGTCGGAGGCAACCTCGCACCCAGGGTCTTTCCTCATGGGTCGGAGGTCGCTTGACTAAATCAGAGGCCAGGATTTACAATATTCACTTTTGTAATTATACTAACACGCAATAAACACTTGTCAGCAAGAAGGCTGATATGGCTGTGGAACATCTGCACATCTTTTATCTATGACTGTGAGTATACGACCATTGTCGCGTTTGGGCAGGCAAAAGCACCGAGTTTGACGAAACTCAAATCAGCAGATTTTGTCCTCCACAATTGCGCAACACTGCCGTGAATATTGCAATATTACTCATTCGCTACTTGTCCTAGCATGTTTGTAGAACAAATTTCAAAGGTAGCATGCATTCCCTTTCGGTGATTTCAAAATTTCCATGGTATATTTTCACAGCAAAATAATTTGTATACTGCAAATTTTAGGTTCATATATAGGCAAAAAAATTATCACATTAACAAAGAGCCAGGACTTGCTTGAAACAACTGATTTGACCCTTAAGCTCACCCCAGTCTTTCCCATTTACCCTTGTTATGTAAAAATGAAAATAATTAAAATAATTGTGAAGATTCAAAAGAATATGCTCAATTTGTCAAATCATATGCATGGTGATCAAATTTATGGGTTTTTTAAATCAGACATAAAAATTCCTGGAAAGCTTACATCATTGCTGGCTGACTGACTGGTTCTATTTCTTGTCAGTCATGATCATCAGATAATGCAGTTTCAAAGAAGTTTCAAATAGTTTAACATCAGCTCTTGGCAACCATGACAGCAAATTAAAAGTTAAATTTAGCACACAACACACACTTGAAACAGAGGCTCAGGAATGAACACTTCATTACATATCAGGGAAGCAGGGCATGTTAGAATGTCATTTCCTTTTCGAGACATTTATCTTATATCTACACAAAAGCAGAATTATATACTTACATTGGTAGCAAAACTCTTCTATTTTAAGCGAAACAAAAATTTGGCCAGCAACACTCTCTGGTTCAGCACATTTCCAGGATTCCTTGTCACTTGAAACTTTCCTGGGTAAGGTTTGCAGCCAAGCTAAATTGCAATCACACTGGAATGAGTTATTCGATAGCTGAATAACATGGAGTTGTCTATGGTATGTAAATGCATCCTCTGGAATGGTAGTGAGGTTATTATTCTGGAAGCTGATTTGAGAAAGAGACATCTTTTTAAGAAATCCATTAAATGTGATAGCTGATGTAAGTTGGCAACCATTACATTGAAATGTTGTCACTTTAGAACCTTGGAAAGCATTCTCATTGATGAATTTGATTGGGTTTCCATCCAGGGTTATGCTGGTAATCTCAGTTCCCTTCAGTATATCAGCCCCAATAGACTTTATTTCGCAATTTGAAATTCCTAAGGTCTTCAGTTTTGGCAAGCCACTGAATAAACCATCCTTCAAATGTTCAATAGGCGTGCCAGTTATAAGCAGTATCTGAAAATTTTTACCAAATTGTCCTTCACCGATCTTATAGATTACATCTGGATCCAATCGTGTATACCCAAGCTGTAAATTCTGGACGTTTGTTGAATTTTCAAACAGATCATCAGGCAATAGATTTAATCGATTATTGCTCAGGAAAACTTGATCCAAACGCGGAAGGTTAGCAAACAAGCCAGCAGGCAGTGAGGCAATGTTATTATTATTCAAGTTCACTTTAAACAAACGTTTCAAACCTTGAAACACCAAACTATCGTTAAAGGAAAGGCGACGTTGTTGATTAAATATTTCCACGCGAGTTAGATTGTCCACATTCTTAAAACTGTCCCGATTTAAGACGCTTATATCACAATTTTCAAGCTCTAGTTGATTTGTATTATTTGGTAGCCAAGACGATATGTCAGAACGTACGGTTATATCCTTGCATTTAACCTGGTGAATGACCATGTCACATTCACAGCCATTTGGAACCCCCGAAGGACAAGTACCGCCGGCTGAATCCGGGAAAAAATAGCAAGAAAATAGCAAAATAAAGCAGGACAGAACTTTCATGGTGAATGTCGAACGCCTTTCCCTTTTGCTTTATATTAAACGCTTCAGTGTTAATATTTACCAAAGGTGGTTTAGCAGCTGCAACAAAGTCTTTTGTGATTGGATATAACTAGCTTATTGCTAATATGTCCTTAAATATATTAGCAATATATTAAAATATTACTAAAGGCTAGTTTCCACTCAGGAAAATTCTGCTTTGGATCGGACAGGACAGGAAAGTTTCCTTTGTATAAACGCCGCCTGAGAACTCACCGACAAAGGAAATTTTCCTGTCCGTTCCGATCCAAAGGCAAGTGAAAGGAGATTTTTTCTGAGTGGACACTAGCTTCGGTATCCGGCGAGTGGCGACCGCATTTGATTAGCCTGCGACTGCGTGGCAGCCGTGGCAGAAGGTCAGACAAAGCCCTGTTAACACTACGCGCGATATTTGGTACGGCACGGGTAAATCTGACACCTACACCATTTTTATCCGTGCTTGGACTACCTATTTAACTAATTTAGCCCCGTTTACACTACAATTGATTTTTTGGCACGGCACGGCTAAAACGGGTATATCTGTGCCCATTTCATCCGTGCTTGGCCTTTGTTTTGGTAGCCTGAGCAATAATAAAATTGGGCACAGTATCCGTTCTAGCCATGTCGTGCTAATAAATTGAGTGTAGTGTAAACGGGGCTAATATAGACGAAGCAAAATGGTAAAATATCAAAAGCAAAGCACGATTAGTTCGCTGAGCACTTCGCTAAGTGCAGAGTTGCAAAAAAGCGCGGGTAGGTGGGTACCACCCGTGAGGAAGGTTTGCTTTGAATGAGGTTTGTGAGGAAGTTGAACACTCTAATTGATCACATGCATGTACTGAAAAACCTAATATTTCTTTATGCTGGTTGCCACTTGACTTAGTGACGTGACGTCATTTTGAGGAAGGTTTTCAAAACTTGAAATCCTACCGGAGGAAGTTTGAACTCTTTTTGCAACTCTGGCAAATCACTGATCAAGCTTTGATGTGTGGTCTGATGAACTGTCTTGATCTGAACTACCTTTCCTTTCCTTCCTTTCACTACCTTTACTTTCTTTGAACTACCTTTGAATCTTTGTAAAACAATCACCCATAAATGAAAAAATGCAATGGGTGAAATCAAACCAGTCTAGTAGTCCTACATCTGTATAATTTTCTACTCTGCTAAGACACGCGTAAAATACCGTAAATTCCAAACATAGCAGAGTTGGTTGTATGCAAATATTTCAGCCTTTTTCGGGCCAAAATAAATTATCATTATTCATTAGTATTATCAAGACAACAAAAGACCACAAAGATGTTGCTTGCCCTAAAATATGCAGCTATCTACCAACCCTGATATATAGTATCTTCAGCTGTTTGCGATTTACGTACCGTTTAATATGAGTGAGGAAGGTTACGACGGTTATAGTCACGTTAAACAACTAAATGCTGACACTACCGAAGAAGAACTGATTCAACTTTACTCAAAATGGTACAAGACATATGACAAGGTACTTAATATATGTAATCAAAATACCTTCAACTTCTGGTCTTGGTAAAATGTTGCAATTTTAATACCCATTGCTTGGATATTTGGGGTTGGTCAGAAGGATCGGTTGCTAACTGTAGCTCTTTGTTAAAGATTCGATATTTAGGAAAACAGGTTTGGTAATAAGGAAGGGCAATTTAATATAAGGACATTTAATACAAATAATATTAATGATAATATTTATTAACAAGCATATAGGATTATAAATAACAGATTATTTATGTGTATGTTCTATTCATGCCCTCTCAGAAAATAATGTGGACAATTTTGTCCACTATTTCCATGGGTGGCTTGCGCAGCATATGTCACAATTAAATGACAATTTAATCATGCAATTCCTAGCTGACAGGTTGTCACAAAATAAACCCCTATTTGATTTTAATTATCATTTTGGTATATAATATATTTTATAAACTAAGATCAATTAAGTGATAACAGAATTTCCTGTGAAATGTAATTGTCCTGGTTATGACCTATATGTGCCCTGGTTTTGGAGGAATAGGCTTTTCTTCTAAACAAGGGGCCTAGAAGGGGAATTAATTAACTCCCCACTAGCTTGTCCATACAGTACGTGATAAAGGTCATGCACACATTGCAATATAATTGTAATTTGTTTGTGTAAAATAATATGTTTTAGGCTTAGAAAAATGTTAAATTTAGGAGTGGAAATATCTCCTGGAAAAATAGAGAGGCAAATATAGAATGAGGATAATAGTGGATACAGTTCCAACATAACCAGAGAGCTGAGCATGGCAGCATCTTCAAGTTAACTTAGCAACAAATGTGGTATAACAACTGCCTATGATAGACAAAAACATTTCTCAACGTTTCGTCCTGAAGCCTTCGTCAGGAACATCTTTCCAAGGAACATCTTTCGAAGGCCCTCAGGTCGAAATGTCTAGAAGTGTTTTTGTCTATTTTAGGCAGTTGTATTATATTTGCCACATTTGATGGTAGGATAATAGTGCATGAGTAGAAAATACCTTCTTTATTGTTATTTTAGTTATGCCTTCCAACTTTTTCAATAAATATATGTATTATTTAACACAAGAGTTAAGTGAGTGTTTTATCATATTTAAACGAGATGTGTAGCGAAGCATTTTAGATATTATAAAACATTAGTTCAAGTGTTTTAAATTACTTCAAATACACCACATTGTTCCAAATTTTTGCCAAGTATACAGTGCTAATTAGAATGAAAAATTATATAAGGAATACTAATGAATGAGACAAATTATATATCATGTGCCATCCTAATTAGCACTCATATGGTACTTTATCACATAACACATATTATGACTTCTTAATAGGGTTGATTTCACATGCACAGGCTAAAATGCTTATGGATTATTAATCAGTTTTTGAAATGTAGGATTTGTTTAAGTGGCAAAAATAACGAGTGAACACAAGTAAGATTTTTTTTGCCATGAGACTAAATCCATATCTTATCAAAGCCATTTAATGCTTAGACTGTTCTATAGTTATTTTCGTCGCAAGAATACAACACAAAAATTAAAGCATTTTAGTAAAAAGAAGTTCAAAAAAATCAACAAAACACAACAATGACGTAATAATAATCCCTACTGCAGCTTGTTGTTTTGCTTTTCCCAGCCAGAGTTAATAAAATATCAGCGAAACTTCAACTTCAAAATTGAAAAAAAAAACACTGTAAAGAGCTGCCATTGTAATATTACCCATAGAGATTATAAATAACACTAGAGGGGGCATTGGTATCGGAAACATCAGTCGAAAAAGGGAGCGCGATAATGGGGGGCAAATTCAAGTCCCGGATGCTAAGCCAAGCGCTGATTGGCTAGATCAATGCCTCCTTAGCAACCACGTTAGCAACAATTTTAAAAAAATTATATTCGTTATTTAGGTCGCTTTGCCGATTTTTTAAGGAAAAACAGTGCTTTTTGAAACTGGTTTTACTAATTTAGACATCCTGAGACGATATTTTAGGCAAAAAAACATTTAGAAATAAAAAAAACTCGTTAAAAACGACATATTTTGGCCTCGGACATCATGAATGAGTGAACATCCGGGACTTGGATTTGCCCCCCATTAACGCGCTCCCCAATTTCTCCTCGATGACTCCTCTAGTTTTATTTATAATCTCTATGATATTACCGCCATTTTTCGTTATGGCGTGATCACTGAGCTATCATGTCTTCTGGATTGTCTATGCTGTACGTAATAAACCTGGAACGCTAACTTTGCCGCCATCAGTTTGAAGCCAAATTTGAAGGTAGTTTTTGAGCCTTCGAAACAGACGTAGGGAATAAATATCTAGGAATATCTGGAACTATGTAAAATACTATATATTTATAAAAATTGAACGAGAAACAAACAAAAACTCAGTTTTTTGCCTTAACTTTAATCGATAAGGAAATATTGTCAGTCGAAAAATTATATGCTGCATGCGAGGGCAGTAAGATTGTAATGCCATTTAGTGATTATCTGATCTGAATCATCTCATTCTGAGGCAAAAGTATTATTTAATTTCAATAATAATATAGATATTAAACGGTAGATAGCAGAGCTTAAACTCCACTTTATAGGTTAATGAATGGAATTCCCAAAATGCAACTGCTTACAAACTAATACTGTGTTCTTTTGCATAATATATTGCATAATGCAGAAATAGACATTCAATTCTGTTCTTTGTTTTAAACTTTAAAGATTCCGGCTTTTGATCATTCCTTGTTTTAAAGATTCCGGCTTTTCGCATTCTTCAGTTGTTTTAAAGAGTCTGGTTTCTCATTCCTTGTTTTATCGTTTCCTGTTCCCTTCCCCGTTTCCTCGATCCCCCCAAAAAACAAAAATTTTTGCCGACATTTTCAGTGTAATTTGAACAAAGTGATAAATTGTACAATTGACAATTATAAGTGAAATCGGCAACTATTTTGTATCTTGATGAACTTCTTATTATTTTGTAAGGATGTGCATGACCTGGCTTACATTGGTCCAGTTGTTGCAGCAAATCAGTTAATGAAACACCTAAAAGATTTTGGGTATAACAATGACGTCACCATTCTTGATCTTGGCTGCGGAACTGGTTTGGTTGGCGAACAGTTACATAAGAATGGTTACAAAAATATTGATGGCTTAGATTGCTGCCAGGAAATATTGAAAGAAGCAAAAGCAAAAAGCATATACAAGTAAAGTCATTATAGTTGATGTCGAAATTAAAATTATAAATATAACTGGGATATTTCAAACTCATAATTAAGTTCTTTCTGCTGTTCAATGTGTCTTTCAATCTGTGTGTCCTACTTTCTGTCTTTACGTCACTTTAATATTTAGGTACAAAGTATAAAATGTACGAAAGTTGAAAAATATTTTAATCACCTGATGATTTATATAGGTCACTGCAGGAGGGTTACATGGCATCCGATGAATGCAAAGATTTGGGTGTTGGTGCAGACCTATATGATGCTGCCATTTGTGTAGGAGTGTTCACTCTCGGTCACGTGAAAGGTAAAGGCTTCGATGATCTTGTTCACGTGGTCAAACCTGGTGGCTTAGCGTGTTTTAATGTAAATGAAAAAGTCGCAAATAACCCTGAATACAAATACGATGAAAAAATGAGTCAACTCGTTAAAGAAGGAAAATGGAAACTATTATCAAAATACTATGAACCGCAATATTATGAAGAAGGCCAGGCCTGGTTCTATGTTTATCAAATATTGTAAACCTTTTTAGACATATGAACGTAAATTAACTGTTCTCTCTCTCTGAATGATTCTCTCAATTTTTTGCAACAATTTTCACCTCCTATTTTACGGAATAACGATAGAAAAATTAAAATTGTGAAACATGGCTGCATTTAGCCACAAGGGCATAAAAATAAACCAAGTCAAAAATTCGATGAAATATTGCCAAAGAATAGTATATCATAACAGCATCTATAAAGACAGGTTGGTTGTGCGCGGGATATCCACGTGTGAGTACACAAACTCGAAACGTTGCTTCAGCGTTGTACGGTAACCAGAGTTATACATGGCAGCGATATATATTGCTGGTCGTCGTGTTAAGGCTAGTTTCCACTCAGGAAAATTCTCCTTTGGATCGGAACGGACAGGAAAATTTTTTTTGTCGGTGAGTTCTCAGGCGGCGTTTAAACAAAGGAAACTTTCCTATCCTGTCCGACCCAAAGGAGATTTTTCCTGAGTGGAAACTAGCCTTTAAGGCTAACTAGCCTGTAAGGCTAATTTCCACTCCGGAAAACGAGCAGCGGATCTAATCGGATATTTTTCCGAGCTGGTCCGATCCATAAAGTGATTTCGAATCGGATAAAAAAAAGTTAAAACTATTTGAACTTTTTTTTATCCGGTCTCGGACGCTTTCGGATCAAAATAAGCCAAAAATTTCAACAGACGGCGCACGCGCGGATTATCTTTCGTTCCCATCCGATCCGCTGCTCGTTTTCCGGAGTGGAAATTACCCTTAATGTCATCTGATATGTGCTATGTTCACACTGTCGTTCTTGCTGATGGTATCCGATAGCCAAAATAATTCACCGTGAGTACTTAGATAAGACCCCAAACACGCCGAAAGGTGTAGTAATTCTAGTTCGGATTTTATACAAATTTAATATATTTATGAGTTGAAAATTTGCCATGCACGACTAGTTCATATTACAAAAATCATGTTCCAGGTCTGGTCCAGGCCATCTCTTCTCTTGGCCTGAATTTTGCGCCCTAGACCTGACCTGGTCCAGGTCAAGTCAAACGGCACGTAGTGTAAATGCGGGATTAGCCGCATTTTTACAGTGGATGGACGGTGGACTAGAAACTAGACACAGCCACAGACTATACTCTTGGTTGATGAGCATGAGATCAATTAATTTCAAAACCACATTTAGGTCTGATCTTTCGCTTGTATCTCCGCATGGATTTTCTGGCATTAAGGGCATAAACCTTTGGTAGCTTGCCAAACCTCCGAATCTTTTAGCTTGTCTTTAATTTATTCTGAAAAACCTAACCAACTGACGACCGGAAATGAAGGTATTCAATGGGTAAATTCACACTCAAAGTAATTCTACGTCTGTATAATTTTCTACTCTGTCTCAGTAAGACACGCATGGTCTTCACAACGCAAGGAAATTTCCTTGTAACTGTGATAACCACGAGAGAGGGAATCTGAATATTTTATGCATCTTTTTCAAAAGTTCTTTGTTGCTCTCTTTTGTCATTGCTATCCCCCTATGAGGACATTCATATGCAAATACGTTCTCGAAACCCTGAAGACACGCCTTCCATTCATAATATGTATAAGTGTTTAGCATTTGCGGCTCATGAAAGGAATCCAGCCCGGGCTGTGATTTCTAGCTTATCTTGTTTGGGACCGACTGCAAAAATTCTTGAAGGCAAATATATTTAAAAATAAACCTGTTCCTTACCGTGAACCCTAAAACTAACCAGAAGGTATTGTAGATTCAATTGTTTCAATATTAAAAAGGGTTTAAGAAAATTCGAAAAAAGTGAAAATAATAAAGAACATACCAAGGATCGAACTAGGATATTCCGCATGAAGAGCTACCTTTCGACCACTGGATCACTACTGTTGTAGTTTAGCTGTATTAATACTGCTCAAGAACGAAAAGAGATCAAACAGACGTGGTTACAAAGCTATACAATAACAAGCTGGACTTCCTTTCTTTAGCAGGGCTCTCACTTTGGGGAAATTTCCCCAAAACGAGGAAATCTGTGGAATTTCTCTTTTGGGCATATGATTATTTTGGTCTAGTTGGTCACATGTGGCCAATTAAAGTTGCAAATTACGCAAATAGCTATACTTTATGTTACTACGTTATTTATGTCTAAGGAATTCTTCGGAAATCTGGGGAAATTTTGAGAAATTTTTGAGGAATTAATCAATTTTGTTGTGAGAGCCCTGTTCCTTACCGGCAATTGTGTTTAGCTAATAGTTAGTTTGAGATCAAAATCTTTGCTGCTGTTTGCTATTTACATAACCGTTATGAGTGGAAAAGGTTACGACGGGTATAGTCATGTAAAAAAGCTAAATGCTGACACTACCGAAGAAGAACTGATTCAACTTTACTCACAATGGAGCAAGACATACGACAAGGTATTTAATATATGCAATCAAAATACAAGAACTTCAATGTAGCCTTGTAACATGTTGCCAAACTTAATACTGGGATATTATTGACTGACCCAGAGGGAAGGAAGTTTCTCGTGGACCCGAGACCACCAGACGCAAAGAACGCGTGACAAGCAATGAAACATAGTGGTCGATCTCCACAAAACATGTTTCCTGATGATATCAATCAATAAGTGTTTTATTATATAGCAAGTTTCAAAAGAAACAACGAGTGAAAATACGCGACAAAAACGTAGGCATAGACACTTTTCATCCCCGAGCCGGTGCGGAGCACCGCGCGCTTGCGAGGGTACTAATTCCGCTCGGATATTTACACCCAGTCACCCACGATGTGCAAATGCGAAATCAAAGTCACAGAATAGACATTATACTGTTAAAATGGGCAGCTATTTTGTATCCTGACGAACTTCCTATTATTTTGTAAGGATGTGCATGACCTGGCTTACATTGGTCCAGTTGTGGGAGCAGATCAGTTAATGAAACACCTAAAAGATTTTGGGTATAACAATGACGTCAGCATTCTTGATCTTGGCTGCGGAACTGGTTTGGTTGGCGAAGAGTTACATAAGAATGGTTACAAAAATATTGATGGCTTAGATTGCTGCCAGGAATTATTGAAAGAAGCAAAAGCAAAAAGCGTATACAGGTATCTATACGGTCATTACAGTGAATGTCAAAATTAATATCGTAAGCATTCGGTTGGCATTTGTTGCTTTTATAATTAAGCAATAGGCATATAGCCATAGGGCTGTACTACCACATACGTTCATGATCGACACATGTGTCATGTCCTATAATTTCACTTGTAATATAAATATAATTGTGATGTTCACAGTTAAATAAGTTTGCGAACAATAGGAGTTATCCGAATAACCGAATGACGGTTTTTCAGTGTAATATGTCTTGTATGAAGTGTTTTGCAGTTTAATAGGAAGATTTAGCATGCATGAGGACGTGAACGTCAAAGACGACATGAAAATGGCGAGTAAATGGCGTGGCATGTCCATATTTGGGCGAATCACGCCATTTATTCGTCATTTTCACGTCGTCTTTGACGTTTACGTCCTCGTGCTAAATTGCCCTAATATGTCTTTCAATCCGTGCGCCCTACTCCATGCCTTTACGTCACATCAATGTAATAAAGACAAGTATGGAAGTACCTGCTCAGTACGAGAAAGATTTTAATCACGTGATGTTTTATATAGGTCACTGCAGCAGGGTTACATGGGATCCGATGAATGCAAAGATTTGGGTGTTGGTGCAGACCTATATGATGCTGCCATTTGTGTAGGAGTGTTCACTGTTGGTCACGTGAAAGGTAAAGGCTTCGATGATCTTGTTCACGTGGTCAAACCTGGTGGCTTAGCGTGTTTTAATGTGAATAAAAAAGGCGCAGATATTCCTGAATACAAATACCATGAAAAAGTGAATCAACTTATTGAAGAAGGAAAATGGAAACTGTTATCAAAATACTATGAACCGCGATTTTATAAAGAAAACGAGGCTTGGTTCTATGTTTATCAAATATTGTAAACCTTTTCAGAAATATGTACGTAAATTAACTCTTCTCCTTCTGAATGATTCTTTCTAATTTTTTGCCAGCATTCAAAAAGCGCGGGCGTACGTTATGTATCAAATTATACTAGGCTAAGATAATTTAAACTTAATTTAAACTTTAAATTTTAACTTATAATTCTACATCAAATAGAGTGTAAAGACCTGGGTTTTACCGAAAAGAATAAACTTGCTGGAAAAATGACATCTAGGGATCGAGTATGTATGGTTAAACTTCCAAAGCAACTATTACTCTAGTAAATTGAATTTGAAAATAATTATTTAAGACTGATTTTCACCAGTACAGCTGGAATGAGCTCTCAAAATAGAAAGTTTGGTTGTGATATATTGTTAAGTGGCAATTTTGAAGGTAAATATCATTTATCGGCGCGAAGAAGCATTACCACACAAAGTTGATATTTGTTATCATCTTCTTAATATGTAATAATAATCAACAGGACCACGAGTTTTAAGGCACACTCCATGATTTCGAGTTATCTAACAGTCTTAATCTTTATGAATCGAAGTACGCACGTGCTATATTTAATCTCGGGTAACCGGATGTTTTTTTACCTACTTTTTTATCACCAAGGACCGGTTATATAAAAAGGGAGTTGACTTATAGGTAGTCGCAAGAATTAGCCAATCATGAAATTCTTTATGATAACTAAGATTTAACTACTGATATCGTATATTAGAGTTTTCTTACGATTGGGTACCACGCCTCTGCCACAACAATCATGCAGTTACACCTCCGAGATATTTTTTGATTGAAATCCGAGTGGTACTGTTTGTTTACATCCTTTTATATGAACATAATTTCTAAGCAAAACATACAAAATTTAATTTTTCTACTACAATTAGTTCTACTTTCTCATATTCATGACGCTGACTGCACGTTTCAGCCCGTTTACGTGGTTTTTATATTGTCCTCGTTTTCTTGAAAGTTGATCTGAGAGACTACTGCAGGAAGATGCTGATCGCGGAATCTTTCGTCGTTTTGCTTGAGGGAGTTCGTTTTCCTTTGAATGGCACCTTCGAAAAGGGGGAAAATTATAAGAAAGGAAACGTTTTTGGGCGTAAGCCGTTTTGTTTTTTGTTTTCAAAAGATTCAAATCAATTTCTATTTATCTTTCAAAAGTAAAATAAAGCGCATGTATTGTTGGTTAGGGAAAAAACTGATTGTTGATGATAATGGCGATGTTAATCATTTAACAATAACCAAAATGAGCGAGGTGAGATTTGATATGCAAGCCATATTGTTTTAAATCAATTTTTAAAATTTGAAGTTTCGCATGATGTGAGTTGGGTAAAGCCAGGACATTCCGAAGCTTGTATTCAATTTATTTTCATACATATATTTATGTGTGTAGACTTTGACTACGTTCACACTGAACCGGACCAATTGGATCCGTGCTAAAATTTGACTGGTTCATTTTATTTCGCCAGTTTTTATTGGACCAGTTCTACGTGTTAACGAGCACGGTCCCCAAATTGACTGGTCCTGTGTGAACGTAGCTTTGTTTCAATCATGAACTCATATGCTAGTTATCATCACATTCCATAGCTGGTTTTGAAACGAGTGTAGAACATCAGCTGCTACTCTACCAACCTCTTAGGCAGCATATCTATTGCTGTGATCTTCTGTGCAGCAGACTTTGTCAGAGACGCGTAACCAGGAATTCGTTTTCCATTTTCACCTCCTATTTTACAGAACAATAATACAAAAATTCAAAAATTGTGAAACAAGGTTGCATTTAGCTACAAGATCAGATCATGAAAATAAACCAGGTGAAAAATTCGATGAAATATTGCCAAAGGAAGTTTATATGAAAACAGCATCTACAGAGGTTGGTTGTGCGCGGGATATCCACGCGTGGGTACACGAACTCGAAACATTGCTTCGGCGTTGTACGTTGTATATGGGCAGAAATATATCGCTGGATCATCGTATTAGGACAGCAACCTTATGCTGATTTTTGCTTAGCGCAACATGCTTGGCGCAACGTCTTGCATCTGGTCCATTTCGGATATTTAGACCGAACCAGAGAGCTCGCAAATGTGCAGCTTTAAAATATTTATTAATCAATTAATCAATCAGAACAATTTATATAACAGAGAAGCTCAAGTTCGATAGTTATACTAAAAGATATTTAAAGATTTACCTGAAGTTAAATTCGCCCTTTTTCTTGAATTTGAAGTATCTATATTCGTCGTATTGCTTTGTGCACGAAGTGGTGGCCCAATACATCGCTTTTTAACCGCGGGTGGCTTTCCTTGTAAACGTTTATCAAATGCGGTCTTAGGCGCCTAAAAGAATATAATTTTCGTTATATTTTTATACATACTTGTAACACAACAGAAAGAAAAGCTAAAAGAATATTTTACTCTCATGATTTTCCAGCATGATAGTAAAATACCTTAACTGTGCTTAAACAGAACGTACGTCAAAGCGAATGGCATTTTAAAATTAGTATCAAGTTGGTTGAAAACATGCAAATTCGCATAATACCTTTAACCTAAAAATATATTCCATATATATACTGAAAGTTTGTCTAAGTAAGGGCCACAGACATTCTAACATTAAAGATCTCTTCTGTCTTATGAATTCTTACGAAACCAAATTTCTAACTAAAGGCCTCAGAATTGCGACCTCAAAACTCCAGGTTTAAATGCTTCGAAATGACGATCTTTTTATATAATTCAAATTATCTTACCAGTAATGAAGCATCGTTCAGAACACTGGACGTATTCTCCACCGTCTGTTTAGGGTCTGAGTCACTTGCTAATCCAGCAGACGTTGACGATGGCATTATAAGCTCGATATTTGTTGAATTACCGTTCCCGGATGATCCATCTTGATTTAACGCACTCAGTAAATTCAATCTCACAGGACAAGGGGATTTTGCTTGACTCACTGCAGTTCGACCCGAGTTAATATTATAAGTTCCTGGAGCGACTTTCGTTGTCGAGGTTTTATTGTCTACCGGAGATGGCAAGGTTGAACTCAGTATTAAGGTCGGCGTTTTTACCACTCTTCTTGGAGTGCGATCAAAACTAGTGTCGATAATCTTTGACCTTGATGGCGTTCCATGTGGTGTGTCTGAAACACACAGCAAGTATTCAGTTAAATGGGATAACACGTTTACTTAACTATTACTAACTAGCCGTCCAACATTTTTATTGGCCCCAGAAAAATCCTAAAGAATAGACCTGAAAAATCGGTTATAATTCCATGTTGTTTTAAAATTTAAAAGGACAACTCAATTCACAAAGGAAATTGACCAAAAAGATAAATGACCATCTCATGGAAACCCAAAAAAATAATTCATCAGGACTTTTTTAACTTTGCCTTGACCCTAAAATCCTGGTCTGGGATAAATATTTCTCTGCATAATTACCAAAACCGTTCTTTAATTTATTTTCAGCATTTTTAATGACATCAAGCGGTTCAGGCTCTTTCTCAGCGACGACCACACTCTGGTCGGCCCAGGCTACCTCCCGGTTATCCTCAACAATAGTGACGATATTTTCATATTCTTCGTTCGTCTCATTCGTGTTCATGCCAGATGATTTAAGAATCCCGTGTTGCTTCCGTACAAACTTTAATAAAGAATCTATCAAACTAGGAATAGAAAAATAATCCATGAAAACCCAATTATTCATAAATAGACTTTATGAAAAGGTCATGGGTTAGTGGAAATACACTTCCGGGTTCAAGATTAATCGACTGCTGAATTGGTCATAAACGTTCAATAAATATGTATATTCAGAACACAGGTGACGTCATGCAGGTATTTTGAGACGTGAATGAATCTGAGCTGCTGTAATTGTTTTTAATTCACGCCTTTTAATTAGCGTGCATTTCATGGAAATATGTTACATACCGTTTTTCGCGTTTTCGTTGTGATTCATGATTCTGAAGACATTTCTTATAATATTTACACTCTTGTTTCAGTTCCTTTGCGATTAACTCATTCGCACATGAAGTTTCATAAACATTAAGAAATGTACGAGAGTTAAACGAATCATCGACTGGAGCATCAATCAAATTGATTTCTTCCTCAGTTCGTCGCAACCAATCTTCATTCTCCTTCGCTTGCTCGTTCAGTTTGTCCCTTCGTTCTTTCAGATGCTTTAGTCGAGACTTCGTGGCAGACAAACATTTTCTCACTCTGGTTTCAACCTGAAGGATTGGAAGAGTAAGAATTCGAAGTGGAAATTTGCCAGTATACACTGGGAAGCTGGGATTTATTAAGCCAAAGTTGAAAAATATTATTAGTGGTACTGCATGTCATTTGTTTGTTAAGCCTCGACGCCAAGCTGAAGACGAACATATACATGGTATACAATGGTACATTTGTGTACTTAAATAAACGGACGTGAAAGAAGTCGAGTATGAGTTTAATAACTTGGCAAATCCAAATATAATACTGTAGCTTGGAAAATCTCTGGTACATCACGTCATCTTCTCGTCACAGTCTGATTTGTTCAGGTTGAAGTATTCAAACAAAAATGAAGTTACCTTGTTCGTTTTTGAATCGTCGTGTGAGAGAATATTCATCCATTCAGCATTTCTTTGCTGTAAGGAGATGAACAAAGAAATTGTTATATTACCACCAAGTTACACAATGAATTAGTTAATTTAAGATTTTGAATCAAATGAATATGTAACGCACTAGCTGAAAAAAGACTTGAAGAAAGTAATTTGAAAAACACTTTAAATGGCGAACTGATTCAGTTACCTTTCTATGCAACTTCTCCATCATTTCCCTTTCTAAGCATTCTACATCACGAATGTTCTTTTTGATGTCAGATTTTTGGTTGTAAACTGACTTGATTTCAGATTTTATCCTAGGAAGAGAAATATGATCTGAGAGTGTTCTTAAACAGCTGTATAAGTTTTTTAAACATGCTTGGTAAACCTCTCGAGTAAATAATATTAAAAACATGAGATAGGGTTAAATAATTCATGTTTATAAAAACGGAGATGTATTCACCATGTAAAATAATGTTTAATAATAAATTAAACTCATTCGAAAATCAATTACGCGTTAACAGCACTGTATGTAAAATGTTATTTTTTTATATCTTTGTGTTTAGGGTCTTAATATACCTTTCAACTTCGACTTTCTTCCGTGCTTCCACTTTTCTATTCATTGGTGTAGCTTCTCCTGTTTCAAACTTATTCAACCTTTCTTTCAAACGACCGACCTAAATTAAGTGTCAAAATTTGCCGGGTATCATATTAAGTAATTTCTAATCAATAACCAATACTCACTTTTCAGACTATATCAAAGATTTCAGGCCACCAAATATTTTTCAGACTGATCAAAGATTTCGTATATTTACCTCTCCCTGGAGTTCTGAAACCAGCTTAGCATATTGACTGACATGCACATCAACACTAACAACATTCTTGATAATATTTGATTTAATGTTTTTAGCCCGATCAGCATACTTCAATGTGTTGTATGTATCTTCATATGACAGACTAGAAGGACTAGACAGGAATAAACATTAATGGATCAGAAAATACAACATGAACAGAGACTAACGCTTTATTAGCGGTAAAAAAACTAAATTCTATTAGAAAAAAAAACAATATTAATATTTCAAAAATAAAATTCATGTACTGAGAGCTAAGCTAAAAGTTTTAACGACATCGCGCGCAGGTTTAAAAATTCTAAAGTTGAGATGACGCAAACTTGGGACGTAACCGTTACAAAATATTAGCAATTAATTAGCAAACAAACACTATTTATTGTCGCAGCTCACCTGACAGCAGCAATCATTACCGTTCTACAATTCCCGCCAAGGGAGTCCTTCAAGATTCTCGTTAGTTTGCTATTACGATATGGGATATGAACATTCTTCTATATAAATGAAAATGCATACAATGCATGAGCTTATAGTTTCTTATACTGGAGAAGTCACATAGTTCGAGCGTATACAAAATGCAGTGCGCACCGAGAGTGGGGTGGGGGAAGGTTTGCGTATTCTTGGTAATTCTTGTGGGTGTGATCGTCTCAGACCGTCACGGTGCAGGTCGTTAACAGACAAGCCCGATTGCAGTCAAGTCACATTAACTGGTAAGTTAATAAGTACTATATTTTTATTCCTAAAGAACACGGGTGGATCCAGCACTTAGAGTGCACTTATTTGCATGACACAAGAAAACTGCTAAAAATAACCACTTTGTTTTTAATGCAAATTAGTGCACTAGTGCTGGATGCATCCGTGCCTAAAAACTCAGACCACAAATGGCTTGATCGCAATTAAGCGCCATTTTTTCTTCAGCGCACGCCATAGAATGTGGTTGGCAACTCTCGCTCAAATTCTATTTTGTACGTTTTATATTAAATTCCTTTTAGAGAGCTAGTTCAGATATTTTTAAACAGAAAGCTTGAAGTAATACAATATATATTCCTACATGGAACTCTACTGTACCTTATTTTCGGCTAAAGCGTTGATACAGTTTCCAAGAGCCAACAATGACTTATTGATATTCGCTCCTTCGCGCATCCTGGGCCCTCGATTCTTAGTAACGGTCGCTCGTTCAGAACCAGCAAGATCTATCAGAGACATCTTTGCAATTTGAACATCAGTTTTGAGACCGGATGCTGCATTTTTCTGTCTGATATAAACTTGAAAAACTGCATGAGATCGGGATGAGGTGGCATTGGCGTCTGTTGGATGTTGACTTCTGTTGTTATTACCATATTCCAACATCCCAAACAACTCTTCTGCACTCTTTGGCTATAGACGTTTGTTAACAGAGATGATGATTGTACCAACACTATATTCCCGGATATATCGATACATGGTCGCGTTCTGCCCTTTCAATCAAATGGCTGGTGCGCATGCCCAGCAAATGCAGTGACGTAGGAGAGCTAATGGTCAAATTCATGACCGCAACTCCACAAATTCTGAGTCAAACTCAATGCAACTTTATCAAGAACTATTTATCCACTTTCTAATTCGGCGAGTTCAATCATACTGACCAGCTATAGTCTTACATGTTTAAATGTTGAGCATGCGCACATTAAGTTCGAATGACCATGCATTGAACGTTTAATGTTCACGGTACAATTAATATGAGATAGAATTTGAGCAACCTTGGATTCCGCTCTGTCACATGTATACTAACATACCCGGGTGTATTGCTAATATCCGGGCGGAATTAGTACCCTCACCCAGCGCTGCCGGCGCGGGGATTACAATAACAATAAAGTAACTTATAATGGGGAAGTTATAATTACCTGATGTAATGTGAGATTCTTGACACAGACACCTCTCTGCGGGTCTTCTCTCATTGCAAGTTCTTTACCAGGCATCAACAGATCTCGTATATTCTCATTATATACCTGAAATATTGTTTAAACAATTAATGCCAATAGACCAATCACCATTTAATGTCAATAGATCATTTAATGTCAATAGATCATTAAATGTTTTAAAAAGCGACTGGAAAATAATATAGCCTTGCCCGATAAGCATGTGGTTTCGTCATAGTATTTCATATGTATGCAACAAGACGCGAGATAGGCGTTCACTCTGGCTGCTGGACGCGGTACGTATTAATCAAAAATATTTGTAAATCGGAATTCGTTTTCATGTACAGATCTCAATAATATGAATATATAGTGCTCACAACCAGTCAACCACAATGTCAATGATACATTCAGTTCACTTCTTTCTGTGTCAAACTGCAGGCCAGTACGACTCAATCAGTCACTTCCAGTTCCAGGACCATGGCAAAATCTTCCAGGATCCTACAGGATTATTGGTAGATCCTGCAAGATCCTGGCATCCCGATCTTGACATAATCTTGCATGATAATGATGATTTAGATCAGATCTTAGAAAGATCTTGGGGTACACATTAAGCTGATAACAGAATGATATGAGTAGATTGCTCGGTAAACCAATGCCTGATCTCCATTTTGCAAGTCTATATCCTGCAGACACTATATCCAATGCCCCCTAACTGTAATAATTATGTCCACCCGCTGATCATCATGGTGAACAGCAAAAGTTGTGAGGCACGTACCTCAGAGGTCTATTTTATCTGCATTTGTACACTACTGGTTAGCTTGGCTCGGGGTGGCTGAAATCATCAATGGGGATTACTGGCTATTTCAGACAAAAATGCCTGATTTGAAGCACAATTAATCGCCCAGAATTTAATTGCTGCTCACCATTGTCATGCAAGTGGACAATATTGGTTATAGTACAGTGTACATCCGACTGGATAGTGGCAAAATGGTTATAATCTCATGGCTGGGTACCTCATAATTAAATTGTTTCCCTGAGGTGATCGATGCATATAATAATAAAAAATTAAGAAAATTGAAGTTAAACATCATCAACATACCGAAAAACAGTAACAAGATCTCAAACAAAAATAATTCACAGTCAGAAGTTGAAGGAATTAATAAATTAAGATACAATTTCATATATCTGACCTGCATGAGGTAATGCAGCAGTGGTGATTAATTAGCCTTGGTGCTGAAATTGATGTTGAATGGGGAGCTGGCTATTTTCATTCAAAATGCCTGGACAATTAACAATTAACTTCTAGACAATCTGGGGGGGGGGGGTTGCAAACATCCTAAAACTCTGTCTCCACCTAACTTTTATTCCTTTACTATGATTACTGTGAATTAATTAATACCTGGCAAGATTATGATGATGCAGGATGACATATTAGGCTAACATTATAAGCTTGCAACTCTATTCATATATATAAACATTAAATTATTGCACATGAATATGTGTGAATAAAATATATATGTGGCTGTATAAAGGTGACACTATATTATTGAAAGCAATCCTACCTCAAGATAAGACACCGCGACTTCACACGTTTTCTCATGTTTCATTTCCTCAATCCTCTTATACAAATCTATCATAGTTAGAAGCATCACGCCCGGCGTTTTATCATTTCCCAGCATCGTATGTGTTTTCCCTGCACCGGTAGCTCCGTATGCAAACACAGTGCAATTATATCCCTGAAGAACACCGTCAACAATGCTTCTCGTGGTGTGTTGAAATATATCTTCATTCGTTGCATTTTCATCAAATACACGATCAAATATGAATCTTAAATCTTTTACCCGCCGATCTAAAATGTTACTGCGTCGACGGGATCTTTTACTTGGTATAAAACTGTTGGCGTCAAAATCATCCACAGGATCAAATACAATCACACGTTCGTCCATAGGTCTCACGACATTTTTGTTATTCTTTAAACATTCTGCACTGTTCAAAGGTCTTACACGAACCACAACTTTCACGCTACTAGATTGCTCCGTCTTTGACTTTGCACCTTTGTATACCATCTTCGATCTAAAATGTGATCAACCTAAAGAAATCAATTTATTTTTATACGTTCTTTTCTAGTATTTATATGCTTCGAATAATCGAATTCTTCGAGTTCACAACATACATTTGAAATTTCTGTTCTACGGAATATCCTCCTCTGATTGGTCCATCTTTGTGCTAGCCACATTCTGATTGGCTCATTTAGAAAAGTCGTTTGGCATCTTAAACTTGATACTTCATGTAAAGAAAAATGAACTGTATCAATTTGAGCTATTTTACTATAGTGAAAATGTGAAATACATAGGCCATATTAGCCATATATAAAGAAACTTGCTCCAAAAACAATCATCTTGTTAACTTGGGAATATGAATTGTATAAAACAAGACAACAATTTGGGCTAGACTACAGTTTAGCGGACGCCTTTCTATCGCTGACCTACAAAATCGGTTTACGGGCCCCGACTATGGGCCGAGCACAAATGAATTGGGCACGGCATGTGGGCACGGGTACCCATTTTGGCTGTGCCGTGCCAATAAATTGCGTGTAGTGTAAACGGGGCTTATATATAGTTAATGTAGTTATTGGGGTGCTATAATTTGTTCACATCGCGACAAAACAGATATACAAAGTAAGTAATAGAGACAAACGGCTGGAACTAGTGTACCCACTTTTTTAGTGTTCATATTCGCTTCCGGCGTGTACGCATTAGCGAATACAACATCTATTATACGACACAATCGCTTGCTTTTTGCTAGCAATTTTATCATATAAACATTTCGTAAAGTTGTTTTGGGATGTAAGGTGTCCCTGGCTGGTACCCGAGATCATATAAACAGCGCCGAAATCTAAAAATCCGAGGTGGGAACATCCCACCTCTGCCTTGAAGAGCTATTAAATTCACGAGCGAGGTCCCTGAAGGATATTTTATGCTTGTCGGCTTTTCCTATCAAGTATAAACACAACAAATTTCGCCCAGAGCATGGTACACCCACAAATGTATTTGAATATGCACCTCTGAACGAAATATTGTGACATGTTGAATATATCACTTTCTAAAGTAGCGAGCTTTTTACATGCTTTGTGTTTACACGCGCGCGGGGAAAACTGATCCATTTTCCATTTTCTCGGAAAAGAATTAGATATCAAATTCCCGCGCGAAATTCAAAAAGAGGTACACACACTTGCCGTTCTCTAGGCTATATATTCACGGCATTTACAGTATTATTAACAAAAATGATATGCTCTTGTGTAGCATTGGCGTCGAAACACAAGCTAGGTCTTTCGAAGTATCCAGTTGTAACTTGTAAAAATTATGTGGCAAGCTGATGACAAATTGACAATCTTGTTGTGACTCGTAGGCAGTGGGCTTCTCGTGGGCGTAATGTGGAATATCTCTATCGTCACCCAACCATCACCCTGCCCACTTTACCAGCCAATCAGAACTCTAATTTCCGCCCTCAATTTCCGCCTGGCGAGGTCGACTGCTGAGGCAAATAACCGGCAAAAATCGCATTGAATGTTACATCAGAAAAATTCTTGCGGACTAAAATTACTCCCAATAATGGCTCTTTCTTTACGATCTGCATCAAGACTTTCTTCAAAGGTTAATTTGGCAAGAAAATCTGCTTGTATTGCTTTGGTTTGTACCGTTATTTAACATTCCTAGTTCTGTAATTCATATAGTCCGTTTACCGCCGTGTTGTGAATATAATTGTTTAATAATTGTTCTCGATGTAACATAACACGTTATACGTACTTCTTAAATTGAAGTTTTGTTCGATTTAAATATTGTCTTATCTGTTACCAAACAACACGACAACGCTACAAGCTTATCCTCTATACTTATCAGTGAACGTCGTGTATTAAAGTTGAGCAATTAGGTCGTGTGGTAATTGAAAACAAAGTCGGATTATTCATGCAATACAACTGTTATATACGTGGCCAGTTAAAAATTTCTTCGTCATAAAGCTCAGAGATTGATTAGTATTATAAATAGATCGAGATTAACTGAGCAAATTCACGGTGATTTGATCATAGATCAATCTTCGATGTTTCGGTCTTTTGTTATGTTGCACTGAAGTAAGCAATTAATAGTATGAAATTCTACCATAATTGTAGTGACTTTCCAATATTATAAAAATAACGTTCATTTATAATCTGGTACTCATGTTTGCATCTGCATTGTTTCATCTTGATATGATATTTAGGATATATTCCTTGCCATCTATATTTAGAGATATTTTAGTATTTCCTTATCAAATAAATTCAGTAACCCTGGACCCCCTGCTATGAAATATGTGCTCATTTTGTTAATTAAGAGACTAAATTGCATGGAGATTTCCACCCATGCTTAACTGATATTTAATGCTTAAAAGGTGGCAGGGATTTCAACTCGAGCAATTTCTCTATCCACGCAGTTAAACTTGTTTCATCATTTTATGACAATAATGTTGAGTTACAGCAATGAGGTCTGAAATTTCAGTCAATGTACCTTTAACTGATAAGCTGTATTTTTTCAGCCTGAGGGGAAATTATTATTATGTAACCCCAAACTGCATTTTATCAGAATTTTGTAATAATAATTCTGGACTGAAGCTTTCCTTTAAGGCTGGGCCAATTAAAATGGTCAGACCTATCATATTTTGAATTGAAATTATTTCATTGAAAGTTAAGCACTGCATTTCAAGACAGAGGTAAATAACTGTATATATTTGAATCGAGATTCCTTGAAACACTCTGTCTGTTTTTACCTAAAGGCCTCAGTGGTAATTATGAGCACCTGGGCTGCAAGGTCTCCATGTATTAGTCTCTGAGGTGAGGAAAAGGTTCGTTATTGGTAGAACCAAATAATCGGTAGAGAAAAATAGGTAGAGAAAAAATCTGAGGTGAGGAAAAGGTTTGTTATTGGTAGAACCAAATAACCCACACAAACTCACCAGATCAGTTTGGGTAAAAAAATGTTTTGAATGTAACATTTTTAAATTTACTTATAGTAGCTTCTTCTCATTTCTCTCTTCTAATAACAATGGTAGACCAATATATCTTACTTGAATTTTATATATGCTTCATATGTTTCCTTACTTATACGAGCAATTAAAGCAACCAAAAATTGGCATTTCAACCCTGTCATACATACATGTAAAAATTTCATCATAGTAATTATTCTACCATATTTAACCATGGTAATAATTAGACCACACAGTACTATAACTTTAACTAACCCTGTCTGTTACAAAATAATGCGCCACCCCGAAGTATTATTGGCAGTGGCCTTTTCTTACGGTTCAACCTATTTTTTCATTTGTAGAAAGTTCTTCCAAGATGTATGTCATCTTTGCCGGATATAATGGTAAACAAATTAAATATATTGCATTTAAAATCAGCTTAAAGTCAATGTTATATAACACTGTTAAATATGAAGAAAGGAAAGGTTTCAGAAATTAAATTCAAGACTGAAATTTTGCCAGTTCAAGCTAGTTGATAGAGGTGTTGTATTAAAGAGATGTAGTACAGAGTTGTAGGCAGTAAAGAGATGTAGTCTCTGTAGTTTACAATATTTTGCTTATTTGAGTTAGTTACTGTACAATAGTATTTTAGTCTTCAGACAATTTTTTTGCAGTCTTTAAAAACTCACTCAATACATGTTTATCCATACAATTGCACATCACTATATTCATGACTATTATTTATTGATCAGCGAAACGAAAATGCAGTGCACATAATTATGTGACAACAAAAGACTATTTGCAAAAAAACTATCATACACAAACATGGGAACATAGACCTGTATATCTTGATTCTTCAAATACTGCAGATTCAATATTACCAAGGAGCAGTTTGGCAGCGTCTTCAAACCATTACACTTCAAATGTGGTATAACAACTGCCTAAAATAAACAAAAACACTTCTCGACACGATGTTTCGACCTATGGCTATAGTAATTAGGCATAGCCAGTGTTGGGGCTTTGTCAGGACTCACGAGAGGTCGCCTGCGTGCCCAAGAACCTATTAAAATTTTCCACTTCCACAATTCAAAACATATATTTTTAATGAGAAGAAAAACAGTAAATCGATGAACCGACTAAAATAAAAACAGAGATGTCCGCACGCTCGTCTGAACACACAATGAACGAGCTGTCCAATCATATTCATCGATAAGCGTTTGGCGGGAACTTGTTGACAACGCAACAGTGCCTAGCACTGGTGCGCGTCACTTTTCTGGCGCCTATTTGAACATGACGCTTGCAAATAGAATTGGGCACGGTTCTCAAGAACGTGCACTACCTCCAGGGGCGGTACTCAACAAGGGCACTGTGTTCAGCATGTTTTATGAACCTGTTTTGACTTTGGGCACCGGTGCCGGGCATTCAGTCTGAACACCGGCTTAAGCCCCATACACTTTGGTCAATTTAAATTTTGTTAAGGATTATATTGAGAATGATGAAATTTTGACTACCTAAATAGATGGCCGAACTCTCCTGACGAAGGTCCCTACTAAGGTTGAAAAGTCGAGAAGTACTGTATTTTTGTGTATTTCAGGCGGTTTTCATACTACATGTGAAGCATATAGATCTCCATACGCCTTTCCTTCAAATTGTTTTAGTCTGATAATCTTAAGTTCACAAAACGTTCAACGCTGAAAGACAAACCTACGGATGTCAGCAATATTGAATTTGGTACAGTGTTCACTGATCATATGTTAACAGTACGGTGGTCATCACGTGGTTGGGAAAACCCAGAGATCAAACCTTATGGAGATATCACGTTAAGCCCTGCTGCTAAAGTCTTTCATTATGCTGTTGAGGTAGGACTGACTGTACTGTCACGAATTAAAATTTAATTAACAACTGTCTAAAATAGACAAAACACTTCTCGACGTTTCGACCTGACAATGAAGGCCCTCAGGTTGAAAAGTTGAGAAGTGTTTTGTCTATTTTAGGCATATGTTTTACCACATTTGATGCTAAGATATAATATCGAACGAGTGAGCGCTGCGAAATAATCGAAGTAAATTAATAATAACTCGAAATAAATTCCATATTTTCGCGCAATTAACCATGTATTCTCTATTCCCTCATTAACGCAGAAAGCCTAATATTACACGATTCTTTATTGGCTGAAAAGAGCCAATCAAATTTCGTTTGAAGTCAGCTATTTTCCGCGGCGTTTGATATCATTATGAGAAAAATATATGCTGTTATATAAATGAGTGAATGATGGGTGAGGAACACGACAATTCAGACCAAAAAGGAAACATTACGAAAAATAAAACTCAAATCCTCTGCAACAATTATTGCATTGACAATTAAATTGGTTAATCAAATTTTGGAGGCCCGCCGTGGCCATCTCTTAGTGATAGCTGCCTCTGATGAATTAATATATTTTGTGGGGACACTAAAACCAACCCCCCCGCATTTCCTTTTGGGGGCTGAAACAATCGTACCTCCCCCATGCATGCTCCGCGGCCAATGCCATGGCGATCTTAATTTCCGAAGTCAATAATTATGAGAATTCTTTGTAATTTTGTTTAAGGGTTTTGAAGGTATGAAAGCGTATTTTAATTCGTCTGATGGCAGTATAAGATTGTTTCGACCAATGGATAATATGAGGAGACTTCAAAGAACCGCTGAGAGACTGCGTTTACCGGTGGGTTATATCAATATATGATTAGCTAAGTTTTAGACCACGAACTTCGCTAAGATAACTGAGATACAGTAGAGGTTGTGGGATACAGCAGGGGATGTGCATGAGATACAGTAAGGGTTGTGAGATACAGTAGGGGTTGTGAGATACAGTAGGGGTTGTGAGATACAGTAGAGGTTGTGAGATACAGTAAAGGTTGTGAGATACAGTAGGGGTTGTGAGATACAGTAAAGGTTGTGAGATACAGTAGAGGTTGTGAGATACAGTAGGGGTTGTGAGATACAGTAAGAGTTGTGAGATACAGTGTTGTGAGATACAGTAAAGGTTGTGAGATACAGTAAAGGTTGTGAGATACAGTAAGGGTTGTGAGATACAGTAAGGGTTGTGAGATACAGTAGGGGTTGTGAGATACAGTAGGGGTTGTGAGATACAGTAGAGGTTGTGAGATACAGTAGGGGTTGTGAGATACAGTAAGAGTTGTGAGATACAGTGTTGTGAGATACAGTAAAGGTTGTGAGATACAGTAAGGGTTGTGAGATACAGTAAGGGTTGTGAGATACAGTAGGGGTTGTGAGATACAGTAGGGGTTGTGAGATACAGTTGGAATTGTGAGATACAGTTGGAGTTATGAAATACAACAGTATCAAATAGGTAAATTAGCTTGTAGATACACCACGTAAGTATTTAATACTGCAAACCTTTCGGTGCGTTAACCCGAGCCTTCATCAGTGCAATAACGGACCGAAAGCTTTGCAGTATTAAATGTAAGTAGCTACGTAGTGAACCTAGAAGCTAATTTGTCACCATACACGAATATTAGCATCAGATAGACTGTTTTATCTTCACAGAATTTTGATGGGGACGAGTTCTTGAAATGTATAGTAGAGTTAATAAAGATAGATAAAGATTGGGTTCCTAAAGAAGATAGTTGTTCTTTATATATTCGACCAACGTTTATTGCTACAGGGGTAAGTACTGTAGCAAACGTTTTCATGCATATAAATGATATGTAATACTGTAGAAATAATGAAATTGTTTTATAATATTGTACTAAACGTAAATTGTGCATGACAACAGATATTTATCTGTCCCGCGTTTTTAAAAGTAAAAAAGAAACGAGATTTCCCCGAATCCGTAAAAAAAAACGGCCTGAAACGTAGTTTAATTATCATTGCGCTGCAAATAAAGAGATATCTCCGTAGATATCGCCGGTCAAAGTGCATGGCCGCTGACCTTATTTTAGCTCAGAACCGTTAAAATTTGTTGTCAGTATGTGCATGCAGCTATATTGCTTTTGACGAAATCTCTGTGAACCGATATGCAACATGTGCAGGAAAATTTCTGAATATTTATGGTTTTAGAATAGGCCGTTACATGCCTCTTGCCTATTGTTAGCCACCTTCCCACATTGTATTTGCCATTTAATAAACAAAGTGTCACTACTGCATAATTATTGAAATTGATCAGAGTATATCCAAACAAATAAAAATCGAGTATATACCGGTATTGGAAGGGGGGGAAATGAAGTTGCATTAAACTTGGAATATTCTGTGAGTCCGTAAGGCGAAAATATGGAAGACACCGGATGCAAAAGTGAATGTCTTCATCATAAAAGTTGATCAAAATAACACGCGACAACCCCAATCCTGACTCGATCCTGCACCGCGCCCCTGCGAACTGCATTTTAGCCGGTCGTTGTTCGTCGATCGGCCGTTCTTTTTAGCCATGCTTGACAAAAGATTAATGGTTAGCTCATGATGCTGGGATCTAAATCCGCTTTGTTAATCTAGCTGGTACTTGATTGAAGCATATCATGACGTGGTAAGCCAGTCTTGTGCAGCCAGTCTTGTGCAGCCAGTCTCACTAAACCTTGATCCTTTTTCTTTCAGCCCACACTAGGAGTAAGCGAAGGAAACGAGGCGTTATTATATTGTATTCTATCACCAGTTGGACCATATTTCAAGACTGGTTCATTCAAACCGGTGTCTTTAATGGCTGACGCAAGATTTGTGCGTTCATGGCACGGTGGTTCTGGTGATAGTAAAGCTGGAGGGTAATCTATATTACACTATGTTGATGCATGCTGCGATACAAATCCAAGTATATATGAGCATATAATTTATTTATATAATTGTTTATTGAACTACAAAAACATATCGGTTAGTCTTATTAATCCTGAAACGTTTTTGTAAAGTGTTGGTCTATAACTTTAACTGAGACAACACGAGTATTTCTTTCTTCTTAAATTATTGACGAAGTGCATGGCTTTGTTAAAATTTTTTGATAACCTATGCGAAATATATATAATAAAAAATGATAAAATTTCACTAAAACATTGTTTTGTGAAAAAGCAGTTTGGTAAATTTTTGGCTGTAATTACGTGACGTTGTCTTTTGAAAATCCAATTTTGAAATTTTTCTTTATATATACTGAATAAACTGAAATTGTTTGTGTATACATAAAAATTCTTGAGGCTTTAAAGGATGTTAATTTCGAGTGAAATTATACGCACTTCAAATTCAAGCCAGGAACAGTTAATGCCACTCGAGATTAAGATCCTTTAAAACCTCTTGAATTTACCTGCATCGAGTGAAGTGCCAAAAATCATAATCGATATACATAAAAATATTTGTTTTAGGAACTATGCTCCTACTCTATTTGCTCAGGCAGAGGCCGTGAAGAAAAATTGTGAACAAGTTCTCTGGCTTTTTGGTGACGATGAACAAGTAATATATACAATATCCTAAATATATAATAATAGTGCATAAGACTCAGGTATATGAAATTAAAATTGTGATATTGCTTCTATAAGTCACCAACCAGGTAAGCTGAATCTTTGGTTTGCTAGTAATGGTCACATGATCCAAATTTGTCGGATTCAAATCACTTCTTCTATAGCTGCTTTATAGTCTGTTGACTTCCAAAGTATATGACAGCAAATTAACTAAAGCCATTGGAGTACAGCATTATCAATACCAGACTACATTCCATACGTCAGAATTGAATTGGATCGAACGAAATTGTATCTTGTGAACTGTTCTTCTGATAATGTATCAGAAGCACTCATGCAGCGATTAAAAACAATCGCTTCCAACAGCTGAGAGACTGCTTCCAGAGAAAAATTAATTTGGAATCTTAAAAGTTTTAATGTATTAACTAATATATTGAATTTTGTTGTATAGATAACAGAAGTTGGTACGATGAATTTATTCATCTTTCTCGAAAATGAGAATGGAGGTAAAAGTTGCATTAAGACTTTTTTAATGGCAAGTAAAGCTTATACGGTTCTTTTATTCGGGTTGGATTTATAGGCCTGGTTTTCGTATCGTTCTGTCCAACTGTTTCATCCAAGTTTTCACCATATAATTTAATGTCTGCATGGATATGAGTAGATTTGACTGAGGAAGAGAACTGTGTGAGTTCACTGGTCTAAAACCAATGATTGTGCTATTTTTGCTGTTTGTTGAATTGAAGTTCACTTCTAAGATATTTTCCTGTAGAGAAAGAGCTTGTTACACCTCCCTTGGATGGTCTTATTTTGCCCGGAGTTACACGAATGGCTATGCTCGATCTTGCCCAGCAGTGGGTAGGTTGCATAAATATACTACTTCAACATTAGTGCAGGAGTGTTTTATCACGTGCATGTATAAAATATGCGGCGAAGATAATTGCATTTATTAAACCTGCCCGGCTATTTACGAGTGTTTTCGTGCCCAAATGCATGCGCTAAATTTTTTTAAAGTTAACATAGAGGTAGCGAAAATAAAATTTAAATTATGTCTTTTTCTGTATTACTAAAAATGGTTAATTTTATAACGTAACGAACATATCTGTATTTATTCAACTCTGAAATTCTTTGAGCCAAGTCACATTTTTTGTTGTTGTCAATTGCATGAATATTTTTTTACAATTTCACTTTTTTAAGGATGAATTCAAGGTTTCCGAGAGACGTTACACAATGAATGATTTGAGGAAAGCCCTCAAAGAGGAAAGGGTAATTATCAAACACGACTCAATTGGGAAACACGTATATAATAATATAGATGGTTTCCAACTTTCGTGAAAATAATTTAAATTTTAACATAAAAATGCCGTATTCAGGGAGTATAAATCTCTGTGCTTGGGCAAACTTTAATGATTTGTTATCCTGACTGCTGTCTTGCAATTATCACCATTGCATGTTTCGCAATTTGTGCTTAGTAACATGCAATGCAATTTAATGTCGTCCATGAAGAATTCTTAATTTTCAACTGTTTCTTACAAATTTAGGTCAAAGAGGTTTTTGGTGCTGGTACAGCATGTGTTATTTGTCCTGTTAAAGACATTCTATATAAAAACGAGGTAATTTATTAGAAATCTTCTTAGAACAATATTCTAATCGTTTTACTAACGCAGTTTCTATTAACGTTACACTACAATCGTTATAATAACTCATTTTAAGGTTCTTCACATACCAACCATGGAAAATGGACCAAAAATTGCCAAGAAATTTTACGACGAATTAACAGGAATACAGGTTGGATACTTTTGTTCCGTAATTTCCATCAAAGACATGCATGCATACTTTATATACTATATTGCAATATTTGCTGGGTATGATTAATTAACTTGTAACGAAAATGTAAAATTCTTTAGGACTTTTGGTTTTTCCTAGTAACATGTCGGTACTATAGTATCCATACTAACTCTCCCGGCCCCTTATATCCAGGAGGATGTATCTTATTACTTATTGCAATTTGCAAATCGTATAATGCCCCCGTTAAAGTAAGTCAAATGGGACGAAATGAAGCCAAAATCAGATCTTTTTTTCATCAAATTTACTTTTGCATCTCTTAGTAATAGATAATTTACATGGAATTCGGAGAGAAATAAACCCAACTTATATCAGACCTGATGAATAAAAACAAAAAAATGCGACCGCTTTGAAATACTCACAACACATGACTGTACAGCTGACATGGGTAATACATGTACTATTGTCAGTATTGACCCCTAAATCTTTGGACAAGCATGAATCACGATAACAATAATTATGGTATTATATTCAAACGACGTTTTCTTTTAACAGTATGGAAGGATTCCAAGTCCATGGTCTGTGCTTGTGACAAATTAGCCACAGACGCAGTGTCGATCCGATGCCTCTATTCATATCTGAACGAAATAATCATGTTCCGAATTCTGGTGTCGTTAAAAGCGAAAACTTCAGTTTATATCTCAATACAAATAGCAGGTTAACTATAGCGATATGCCTCTCAGAAAAAATTAGATCAAGCTGGATGAATCAGTGCCACCTCGATTTTTAGTTCATATTGCACTTCATTATTCTTATTCAATATTCAGTTCACTTCAAAATACAGTTATGTATTGAGAACAGATTGACAAGAGAACATCGCTAAAATAAGCAAAATGTATAATTATAGCAAGCAAAATGTATAATTATAAACTTATTTACTAAAAATATTTTGGCACCAAGTATAAAATAGTAATTATAATCCAAAATATCGTCGTATAGGTGGTGTGCAAGTATCTCATGGGACGTATAAGACAAAGGGATTTTCGCCATGTAAGATGACATTTGAATTGCAAAAGAGGAAAATCCTTTGTTAAAATCATCCAACATGGCGACAATGACGAAACGTGAACACCACCTATATATAAAATATCATTGTTCTTCCTATATATAAAATATCACTTTTCTTCCTATATATAAAATAACATTTTTAGTGCAAAGTTTGAGAAACTTTGCAGTATTGTGATGGGTGGCGAAAATTCAAACGAGTCAGTAAGTCAGAGTCAGTCATAGTGTAAACTTTACGGGGGGTAGATATATTTATGCGTATGGTAACTTTTTGTGTATATGATCAGTAATTTAAAGTTTTTAAATTAGTTTAAATTGCTTTATGTATTAATGCACTATATCCCTTTTGCAAAGGTCACCAAAATATTGAGGAATTTTGACGGTTACTGTAAATTTTGAAGCATTGCTTTTCCGCGGTTTGGGTTTTGTTTTAAAGGATATGCGCAGAATTTCCCCCCGAAACACCGGATTTTTTCTTATACGTCGCAACTGCGCATGTGCCGTCGAGACTTAAACATTATTCACGATGTAAAGAAACGAAGAGCATTGCTTCAAAACATTCCTGGCGTAAAAATCGAGCAATTCTTTGAGAATCTACGCAATTTATCAACTTATGTTATGAATTACGAGCATTCAATTCAACACAAATATAATTGGGAAGGTTTATTCCATAAATAGAGCGAAGAGGTTACGAAGAAACGACGCTGTGTTGTTTATGTATTGATAGATCTCTTACACGAATATATATTATGTCGATAGCAAGTCGATACCTGATATTCTGCGTACAGTACATAAATGATACTATACAAAACGGACATTTTCTGCAGTAATCAAATCATTTTGGCATTATACAGTATTGATTATAAGTATATTGTTTTGTATCGATTTACGCGTCGAAGTTATCCACATCATAGGCATAATATGCACCGCGGTTTATTAAAATTATTTACAACGCAACTATTTTGACTATTTTTATGAAGTGACGGATAAATTGTTGCCATCATATAAATGTAGTGAATGTTGTCGCAGTTGTTTGACGAAGAAAAGAGACTAAACTGAGAAAATCGCGTCCGGTTAGGCTAATAGTGACAGTATTGAGTATCCGCAGCTAACGTAACTTGAGTACTTTGAGTAATTTCCTTTTGATTAATGTTTAACCTAGTTCTTTATATTTTTACTGGCATAAGTCAAAATGTTTATGCCGGGACAAACGTCTGGTTGCTTAGGGCATGAAAACTTTGCACTATCCTTGGATCCCTAGTTTACTCATGCATGCATGCATTCATTACGTCTTAATTTGGGAAAAAGGCGATATTAATAGACGGAAAGAAAAAGAAAGACAAATATTTTACACACAAGGGTAATGTCTTGGTGAGAGTCTATTTTGAACTTCTCTGAGTCTAATGCGGCATGACATTAACAGAGGCGTGGAGCATATAATTATACACACGATTCAACTATTTGAATATAATGGCTTTTCGCTATATATGCCGGAGAAAAAGATAAGATTATCCTTTGCAACATTTTCTTTCAACTCTTTTATTTAAAGGAGACGTCATACCTATATACTCCATTTAATTCACAGTAGCAGATTTAAATTTCTCAATTGAAAAGAAATGAACTGAACATGAACCATCGCGAAAGCAATCGATTTTTTTGCTCGGGACAACTTGCGTTTTGCGTTGAAATTAATTTTGATGACATATATCGATTGTAAATATCCCCAACGAAATCAGTACCTTACACCCCGGGGACACATATTAAATACACACACCATATTAAATAGTCCATATATCTAAAATCTATCTCTGAAAATCTCTGTGTCATCATTTGGCACGCAGCATGTACTCTGCCATACGTTCCTTTTATGCATGATTCTTTTATGCATGTTTCTTCATAATTCATGAAATAGTTTGTACTAATTTTTATGAGGTAAAGCAACAGTGCATAAATTTAGACAAAAAAACCCGCTCAGATCTGAAAAAAGCGTTTTATGGCCTTTTATCATTATCGTTAAGCTAGAAAGATATGCCGGAGATAATCGACATCCAAAGTTTATCATCACAATACGTGATATGAACAAAATTGTAAACATGCTTGTTCAAAAATTGTCACAATTTAAGTTTTTTTCAAACAAAAAACTTCTATGTAGTCTGTGCCAAAGGCTGTTGTATTGCTTCCATAAATAAAATTTGTGAACGGTTGATCTTGTGGAATTTGGAAAGCAGTGTTGCTGTTGTTAACACTACAGTAGGATGGCCCGTTTGGACAATCCATGAACCATATATTGGTGCCATTGGCCGACCCAAATCCAGGACCATAAGACGGGTCGCACCAAATTCCACCGCTGTTATCAGATTGTGGAAGTTTTGTTGGTCGGGCTCCAGTTGGGTTTGCAAGCGTGAAAAGAAAGGCATTTTCATCTTTTACGAAAGACGAACCTAAATGAGTAAAAGATATAATTATCTAGCTACCAAAAAAGACGTTCCATTCATTCGCTTTGAACATTCTGTATTGTACTGCTGCCATGATGATTCGGATGTTTATAGTTAATGTAAGATTTTGAACTGTTTCTTAAATAAAACATGACAAATGACTGCATACCTTAAACAATACACTTTTTTATGTGAAAACTTAATTGTGCCTAAAGTTTAAAAAATCGAGACCCTTTGCCCTTTATTGCCGAAAATTTTTGTTCACGCACCAGGCATTTGCCGTTTTACGTTTTATTAGCGGGTCCCGCATTGTTATATGAGCAAAACCTTTGCACCTTCCAATGTATCAAAATGATTCGAAATATTCGAATAAAATTTTCAGTTCATGTTCCATACTCTAATTTGGGATGTGAATGCATGGGAACGCTTGTCCACCACAGTTATTTATTTAGACACAATTATATGATATTCGTAAAAAATTTACCGTCTTGATAAAGTGTAGATGCAGCGAAATAGCCGTGTTTAAACACGGCTATTCAATTTGAAACTGCCCATTGTTTACAGGAGCCTGGGACTCAGGAACTGCAGGTAGTTTAAAGGCTAGTATCTTCAAAATTATTGCACGAAATCAGAAAACGTTTTTTAATATATTAACTAACTTTTTACGTTCTTTTCAAATACATAAAGATCCCATGAGTGATATAGGCACTTTAATGTCTTTGTTTCAGCTCATTTGCATTAGGTTCGGCGCATGAGAAGAGCGGCGTTAACGTTTGACCTATATAGGCTTCTGCTTTGTAATTAAAGTATTAATTAAAGGAGCTAATTACTTGAATTCCATGAAACTTCAGCATACCCTCCAAAAATATTGTTGCCAGCTTTTGCAATGATGACTGTTGGACCCTTATTATCACAATCTTGATGGAAATAGGATGAGTCATATCCATTAACTGACGAGCTATAAATCTGTACCCAGTTGAAAAAAATATCTTGGAAGGGTAGCCATGACAACAACGCGTTTTTTTGCTCCTCGGTCAAGCTGTTAATGATGTAATGAGAATTTTGAAATGATGCTCCCGGCCAAATTTCTTTTTGAACTCCATCGAGTTGATAAAACTCAGCTTCAATGTACAGCTCATTCGCCAGTATCTTGTTTTCGTTAGGATAAATCAGTTTTCCAGTGCGGAGATAGTTCAAGATGTATCTATATACAAGTTAAAAAACATTGCGGAAAGATGATAAAATATATCTGAATACTATTTGTATCATGCGCGTAATAATATATGAATGTTCAAAAAAGATTGAGCACTTTTAAAACAAGACGATTACAAACATCATCGAGTGCCTGGCTAAGTAAGGGACAGTCTTGGCTGAGGGCATGTTTACATGAAGGTACCCAAGCAAGCAGTTTACTCTAGTCTTGTGTATTTTTTTAGTTTAATAAACGATGTAGCTTCGTCTGTTTCAAAAACCGCGACCACGCATAGGTAGGTTAACCCTTTCTTGTATAGTTACCATGTAAACAGAACCTGAAATAAGTCGAGCAACTGCCGTGCGCCTATGCAGACTCATTTGAATTTTTATATAAGAGGGGTAATTTCGCAAAAACATCTGCCATGCATGGACCTCATATCTTTTTAAATATAAAAAGATCAAGAATTGCGGAGCCAATATACCTAATTACAAAGAAACAGTAATTTTTATTTAAGATCATTTAAAGAAAATGGTCAACGTGTGCGGTGCAGCCTGGCCAACAAGATTCATCATAATATAACATTTATAGTACGTGCGTGCTGATTGGTCGAGAAGCGTGTTTCTATAACTATATAGAAACACGGAAAATATTTTCTATTTCTTAAAATAAAGACTGGAAAGATTTTAAGGTATTGAAAGTATATAATACGTTCTTGCCAGCAATGTGATTAACAACAGCATGCGCTAAGAGCAGCCCTTTGGAAACACTCAATCATCTAGAATCTTTTGGTTGATGCTAATAGACATTTTCAGCTTGTATGCAAATTAACCCGTTTCAAGTCACATGGTCTGAAATGGTTCAGTTTTATTTGCTATTCCATGCATGGTATACCATAATTTTAACCGTTTGGCGATCAACCTCGTACCCAGGGTTTTCCCTCTTGGGGAAATCCCTGGGTACGAGACTACGAGGTTGTTTCGTGATGACGTTTCTTGCCTCCAAAGTTGAAAAACTTTGAAAAACTACCTTCATATTTGGCTTTAAAGATGGCGGCCAAAGTTATAGCGTTCCACGTTTTATTGCTGCAGTTCACTGAGCAGGATAAAGCGGAAGTAGCGAAAGTATAGTTATCATATTACAAGGAATCTGAGAGAACATCAAGGAATTATTTTTTGACGGATTGGCCATAACAGTAAATTACAGCACAACATATAAATTACGACATTATGTCGTGACAAATGAAAACAAGCTTTTATCGTTTACTAACTGAGAAAGCGAAAAAACAGCTCCTTTCTCTTTTTCATATTAGTCGTAAAATGCTGCGTGTGAACTTGTAGACGCCTCTATACTTGTATTAAAACTGAGTTTTGCTAACGGAAACTGGTAGCCCGAAATGCACTCCACATGTTCATATGTCGCCAATAACAACCCCGTATTGAGCAATGCGTGACCGGAAGTATAGTTGTAGAAATATTACCAGGAATTTGAGTGAATACCCAGAACTGGTCAGGGAATACCTCGACTACCAGTACATTGCCTTAAACTTCTGCTTTATTATTATTGATTACTAGTGGTAATCACAGATTAGTGATGTGCGTTCGAAATGTGTTGATTTCGGTTTACCAAAAATTTCGGTTTTAAAAACATTAACATCATTAACAAAAATGTTAACATTACAACGTCACAGCGTATGTGATTAAAAGGTTACCCGCAAAAGGAGTAATCTAACAACAGTGATGGCTCATATGCTTTCATTAACAACAAAATGTCAAAATAGAGCGAGCACATGGTCTTCAGTTACTATGACGACACGTCAGAACGAGGAAAATCTCGATATGACACGGCTAGGAAGGGTTCTCCGTCGTCGAACGCAATAAGCTTTATTATTGCGATACATTGAGATTTTCTCAATATGCTTTAACTTTGCTATCGAAAGCTACAATGCATTCGTACAATAGAATATTTACTGCTCACCTAAAATGAGTTCCGTCTCTGTCAATAAAATATGCGCCATCTTCTTCATCAGGTTTCACATCAAATCGTTCAGAGAACATGGCGGCCAACATCGAATCGGGATCTTTCACTAGTGTTTCAAGCGATGTCTTGAATATTTGTCCACCAACGTTTAGTTTGACGTGTTTCTTGAAATGTACGCTACCCAATTTCTTTCTCATAACTTCGAAGGTCGCTCGTTCTTCTTGCAGAACTTCAGCTTCTTCGTCAATCGTGCTTTTCAAGGCTTGAACAGCTTGAAGAGCATCTTCAAGTTTTGATGGAATGTCGATTTGCTTCCTTTTAGTCCCAATGGAAGTTTGTTTAGCGTTATGCTTTTTCGTGGACATGTCGAAATGGTAGTTGAAATGATAATGTTCAGCAGTTCAGGTATATTATGGTAGACACGGTGTTGTGATTGTTGTCAGCGCAAACCTTCGATCGTATTTGCTGAATTCCGTGCTCCATATGGCAGGAAATTTTCCTTATAAATGGATTTTCCTCGCGTTAACTCCGGCGCACCGCGCGCGTGCCAGTCTTTTCAATACATAGCTTATGAACATAAACACTATAAGTTAAAAATGAAACGAGACTTACCTGCAAGTGTGTGATTGCAATTCTATGAGTTATTGGTAAGGAACTGGGGAGTCGCACGAGACATGCATGCGCAGATTGAGTAATCAGTATCTGAAGTAGCTGTGATTGCTCCTGGTCATGTTCGCCGAATGACGTCATAGCAGGGTCAAAGGTGTGGGGTGGAAAAATCCGATCACTGTCGCGGTTGACGATGGTGTAGTAAAATTAAAATGTGATTAGTAAAAGCCGAAGTTGTCTCATCTATGCCATTAACTTGATTTAATTAAGTTAATATCTTTAATACAGGTCACATGACATGCAAACGTGAACCAGCACACTTCCTTTTTTTCACACTGATCTCATTTTTGAACAATCTGGACGGTCAATGTTACGGTACCGCCGTCCGTAGAGCCTGATTTCTTGCATAAACAGGATGTGACGTCATTTTTTGTAATACTAAAATATAATAAAAGTGTGCTGGTTCACGCTCCCCTCCCCAAAAAAAAATCACATCTACTACTTTCAAACGGGTCAGGTAATCGCTCTGACTCTTGAACAATCTCTTCCTCGCACGTAGACCCACAAATACCCTCTTTGAGACATGAAATTTCCGGAACAATCTTGTCTTCAATTTTTAATGTGTCATCAACCTCGAAAACGATAAAACGGGATAACTAAAAACAACCAATCATTGCATATGATATAGATTTGGACGTCTAGGATCGTTGAGTCTTATGAAAATTAAAGATGAGGACGCTCAATCGTTCTTCTTTGTTTAACTGAGAATGAAAAAAAACAATGTCGTTATTTAATTAAACACGTTTACAAACTTCCATTCAATGGGCCCCTCAGGGTTACAGTTCATGAAGCGTATGAAATTGATGCAATTGTTTAACGAGGACATTAAATTCAATTAAAGTAATGTCATGGCATATAAAGGGGGATGAATCGAAAAAGAACTACTGACAAAACTCAACATCCCATCCATAAACCTGGACATTTTTGGATGTCTAAAACCCGACGACTACATCCCATGGTTACTTGCTGAAACAAATGACCTCACATGGATGGAAACCTGCGGTAAACACTATGAAAATAACAACAACAACTACAAACATTGTCCAAAAGCTGAACTGAAAATCTTTAATAGATGGTTGAAGGTATAAACAATCCGTAGATATATGGATAAAAGATAATAAAAAGACATGTGTAGTCTAAAGACATAGTTGTATATAATTGTAGATAAGTGTATATAGTTGTAATAAATATTTTTTAATGATTGTATCAGTTCATACATGTAATCGCTCTGAAAACCAATATATCCCTTAGCACGTCGATTGTCATAAAAAACCATCCTGTAAATGAATAAAATTCTGACTCTGCCAAACTGAGATGTCTCTTTGACTCTCTGAAAACCAATATATCCCTCAGCATGTTGTGAACATCGGCACACATGAAAAAACTCGCAATTCTCGCAATTATGTACTTTGTACAATAACATTTCCCGTAACATTATAATTTAAAGGTAGACGGGTAATGTCACGGTAAAGAGTCTTAACCGCATCTTGTATTGCTTTGTAACTGTGACTCCTTGTGTACATTCCATAAAGTTTACTTTCAATTTGAACAATAGAGTTACAACTAAACATACCCTTTGGTAACCTCAGAACAATCTTATTATTGCTGCCGAGCCTCAGCGAGGCAGCACACTATTTGTGACGATTGCTCAGGATTTGCCAGAGTTCACTCGACTCAGTCTTTTGCGCGGATCTATGTGAACTGAAATCTGGACCCTGTGTCTGTCTGTCTGATGGTCGTAATTCCGGGGAACAGACCTTCCATGATTTTTGGGGGGAGCAAACAATACCTCTGATCACGTACATGCGCATTTTTGGAATGAATATATTTCCAAGTGGTCTGGTTGAGCTTTTTAAAACTTTTTAGCAATTTCTGGGGTAACCATGGCTTTATTTCTTGCTGCTGATTTTCATCAAGGCAATGAACGTTTTAGTGTTCATTCTAGAGGTAAGCAGTGTGCTTTATTTATGAGTTTATCGGCGCTTCTGACAGCCCGAAATATTCCATTATCCTCGTGGTCGAAGATAACATTTAATAATGTCTTATTGCAAGGGGACAAATTATATTTAAAAGCGATTAATAGTGTTAGATGCAGGTATGGATGCTTTGTCTGTAGAGAATTTACCGAAAGTTATTAGCGTTTCATCTCCGTGTACAAACATGTCAAACGACTTTTCGTACGAGATCTTGTCAATGATCGACCCAGTTTCACTTCATTCGCCTTTACACGAAAATGTAACTAAATTGCCAGCTAGTGATTTACATATTGTAGTGGAGCCTTTTGCGGTTGAAAATAATACAATTCCAGCGACAAATGAGATACAAATTGCAAATTACAAAGTACTATTTCCATTCAGTTGCCAGCGGATTTAAATACAACATCACCTATGATGGTAACTGATATTGATTGGTGCACCCATTGTGGTGGAGCCCATTGAGGCACCAAGCAACACTGATTCTCCTTGCAAAGCAAGAAATAAAACTCAAATTTGCTGTATAAATTATAAAAAAAGAACTTCAAGGTCTTGTTATACCAGATTGAGAAATTGAGTCATGTTACTATGATATTCACACAGCACTTCTCAATACATTTATAAATGATTGTTTTGTTATTTTAATACTAGAAGGTTATATGATGGCCTTAATAAAGCAAAGAGATAATTTTTATATATTTGACTCACATGCGAGAGACTTAAATGGAATTCCTCATCCCAGAGGCACTGCTGTGGTTATGACATTCACTGATATTTTAGAGTTGGAGCAATATTTGTATTGTTTGTCAAAGGAACTACATGCCAATTCATTTAAGATTGTTCCTGTGCAATTGAATATGTGCAAAATTTGTAATAAAAAGACTAAATTAATGAAAGATCAAGAATACCAAAGAATCAGGCGTTCAATAGTAAATGAATGTGATAAACAAGCCAGACATAACAAAGCTAATGAATATAATAAAAGAAAGCAGTCAGAGGAAAGTGACATTCAGAATCAAATCAGACTTAAAAATTATAGAGAGTCTAAGAAAAGAAAGCAGTGAAAAGGAAGATGACAGCCAGAAACAAACTAGACGTCAAAACAATAGAGGTTCATTAAATACAAATAAAGTAAAACAATAAACCTCAAATCGAGAACAGTGAAATGGTAATCCTCGAGAATTTTTTCCATGACGAAAACATGATTTACTTTTCATTTCAAAAATTTGTAGTTGCTTTTCATATTTTGCACAACCAAACAGTTCAAGATTAATGCATTCAAGAGAATAATAAGAACATAAATCCTTTTCAATATGCCCACCCTTAAAAGCAAAAACAAATGTATTATCTGAAAAATTCCGTTTAAAAATATTATGAAATTCATGCTGAGTAATATCAGAATGAGAATACTTTTTTCTTAAAAATTGTAAACCATGTATTCTGTTTGAAACATATAAAACTGATGAAAAATCATTATCACTCAAAAAAACACCAGGGTGATAAACATAATAAGTATGACAAATCAATCATATCACGAACAGAAAAAATGCTGACCTCGGCATAAAGATACCTTTCACTAATTCTCCACCAATCAGTATCTATAATATGTGTCACTCTCTTTAAAATTTCTTCTTTCCTTTCATTGATGTCTTTAAGTTGAACTACTGAATATTTATTAATATGTTCACAAAAATTGATTGTTTACCCTATCATTTAATTCTTGAGCGTATCATAACCTTTCAGGACAACATGTTCCGGCCTCTGCATTCACAAGTACCACATACTGAAAATAATGTCTTCTATTAATCTGCTTTTTTTTGAGCCAAACAATAAGAAAATCATTTTCCTTTTTTTTCCGATTCATAACTTTACTATTTTTACATTTTAAAGTTTTCTTAGCGGCAACATATAAATGACAAATCCGACATCGTCTGCGTAATTTCATAATTGCAAGGGTAATCTTTGTCAGTTTTTAGATTTTTATGATAAAAAGCTCCCCACCAAATAAGCGACTAACACTTGTTTCCAAAGCTACTGCCATTTACGTTCGAGCATGATGCATGAACTATTTCACGCGTTTGTTCACGTTTGAAATGTGACGTTCTATAATTAATTCTGATGCTTTGTCCAATGAAATTAACAAGTTTGAGGCATGAACTGTAAACAAATATGACGTCAAAGAAAACGTTTCGGCCACATTTTGGCGCGTTTGGTAGCTTCTTTAGCAGGTTTCCACGTTCTAACATTTTTTAAGATGGACAATAGTCACAATACGGAACTGGATCTTCAAGTGCAAGTGCAAATTGGCGAAACTCGAAGAGTATTTTTCGTACAGCAGCCTAGCAATTACTTACAACTGGCAAATGCTATTAAACGAGAAATACCGAAAACAAAGTTCATGGATTTTAGCCTTCAATATGAAAATGACGAGGGTGAATACGTTATTTTGAACAGCGGCGATGCTTTATGTTTGCGTGTTGCAATAACATCGGCAAAAAATATCCCACGGACAGAAATACGTCGTTTGAAACTAAGGGTATTCGAGGGCTCATCTCCAAGTATCGACAAAACTGAAACGAAGAAAACTGCCAACGAAAGTGGCTTTGCCCCTCGTAAGAATAAGATTGGGCAAAGTCATACGAGAGTATCACTCGAATACAGCAAAGTGCAAAGTTCTAAGCCTAAACTATCAACAGGCAAGAGTAATGCTGTTGATACGTTTGATGAACAATTTCATGGCGAATTATCAAATGATTCTGATGATGACACTGACAGCAATGACGATTTGTTTGAAGGGAAAACACCGCTTCAAAGATACGTGTTAAATACGGAGAAAAAAATACAAGAAAAGCAGGTGTTATTTACAAAACTACGAGAAAAAGAGAATGACATTTCTAGAAGAATTAATCGGGTCAAATCAAACCAGATGGATGGAAACATCTGTAGAAACTGTCACCTTCGCCTAGGCCATACAGCTCGCACTTGCGCCTTAGATAAATGTTCGTCCGTTTTTAAATGTGGCGAGGAAAAGTTCCACTGCGGGGAAACAAATACAAGAGAAATTCGGAGCCAAATAACCAAATAAAGAAACATGAAATGGAACTCACCAAACTTAAAGTAGAACTTGACAATAAAAATCTGCAATAGAGAAGTCAAAAGACACACTCTCCAACAAACTAGAATGCGTTTTGTTTCAGGCGAAGAAAGAAGACTATTTAGTCAATGGGCAAAAAAATGGAGCCTATTAAGAAAGCATGTCTATGCAGTGGAGCAATACTGCAAACAGCACCTCGGAGGCCGTTTACCGGCAAAACAGGATATTTCTGAAATACTGGAAAGCGCTCTTTCTGAAAATATGAACTCTTCACTCGGCTATCACAGAGGAAAACAAAGTCAAAGTGGTAAGCGAAAGCGTGAAAATCCCTTCAAGCCTCACCTTGGAAAATATGGCATTCGATTTCCAGACAAAAGTGATACAACAGACAACCCATGCGACGAAAGTACAACCTCGTCTATTATGGCAACCGCACCAGAAACAGAGTCTCAAGAACACGAGCAACTTGCGATTGTGATGAGGGAAAGTTTACGAAGCACGCCCCAAATGAGTTGCTCACAAAATTTGGCACAAAATGTGTTCCCTATTGGTCATCAGACAGCGACGGCTGTACTCGAAAATTACCAGTCGCCTGCATTAGCTATGTCCATGAACATGTATCCGAACCTGCCGCCATACATGCAACCATATTTTCATCGACATCGCGTTGAAACACCGGCATTCAATTTACATCAGTTTCCTATAAATACAGCATTTCCACCAACGCCATTACAACTCAACGAAGACGTCGAAATAAACACTGAGGATGGCAATGAAATCATTGCCGAGAATGATGCTGCAGCTATACTAGTAAATATGCACGAAAACTCTGGAGACGTTTGGCCGACCAGTATTCTTGATGAATTAATTGATTTATGAATGATTGAACGAACGTGCATGTGTTTAATAGTTATATATATCATTCTTCCTCGTTCATATATGTTCCTTTTCAGTTGGGTTTAAAAACAGTTGGATTTTTTAAGTTCAGTGACAATAGTACGGTTGGAAATAACTATTTTGCATGCATGTATTTGACTCAATATGGACACATATTATGTATATAGTCTAGAGGTTTTCAAACACACTTCAAATTCAAGCCAGGAACAAACAGTTGATGTAAGAATGAGTCAACTATAGGTCCTCCGGCAGGAATCGAACCTACGCTTTTGCGATGCCCGTGCAATGCTCTTGCCACTGACACACATCGCAAAAGCGTAGGTTCGATTCCTGCCGGATGACCTATATTTGACGCATTTTTCCATCAACTGTTCCTGGCTTGAATTTGAAGTGTGTGTAATTCCACTCGAAATTAAGACCCTTTAAAACCTCTAGAATTTTCCTGCATCGAGTAAAGTGCCAATAGGCTTAATTGTTCATGTTTTAATGTTTATATTAATTTATAATATAACATTTATAGTACGCGCGTGCTGATTGGTCGAGAAGCGTGTTTCTATAACTGTATAGAAACACGGGAATTTTCCCGCCGAACTTGACAAGCGAAGCGATGTAATGAGAATTTGTAATTGAATCGAATCATAATATTTGTACAAAATCTTTTTATTGAGTTATATTATAAAAGAAATAGAAAACATTTTTTCCTGTGTTTCTATACAGTTATAGAAACACTTGTGGGAGTTTGGGAGAACTCGAAATAACGTGGAAAAACTCGCCCTACGGGCTCGTTTTCCCACTGATTATTTCTCGTTCTCCCAAACTCCCACGCGTGTTTCTATAACTGTATAGAAACACGGAAAATGTTTTCTATTTCTTAAATAAAACAGTTTTGTTAACATTTTAGTACATTTACAACAAATGGTTTTGTTCTAAAATATCCATATTTACACCTATTTACATAAGGCCAGTTTACACAATCGAAGTTTCTTTACTCAATCCTAAACCCAATATATGTCGATTATATTGAACAAATTGTGCTACTGATATAAACACCTTCCAAAGACACAAAGTTTCTAATCACAGTTCTAGGTTTTTCTAAGTTTCTATTACAGTATTTTCTATACAATTTTCCTTAGGATTTGCAGGAAATATTTTATCATACTGATGTTTGTTATAAAATATAAATTCTTAAAAAATATATTTTTCAAAGGCAATAACTACTGTGACCACAGAAACTCGGCTTTTACATTGTAAACCAGTAGCTGTCTTTACCTATTAAAAAATTCTGATTCAAGATCTGTACACTGACTGAGGAGAATTTACCATAGAAATAGTAGACATTGTTTATTACTTCTATGGAATTTACTGTAAATTTCAGTAAATACATATATATCATATACGCAATATTACCCAATATAAACAGTCCACGCCCATACATTTACTGTCATTCGGCACATAGTCAAAGAAATAAATACGACGTGGCTTCATAAAAGCCTTTCATATCCTGGGCAGTTATATCCTCTACCGCTTCCATCGCCGCTAAATGTGTGTTTGTATTGACAAGATCACACAAATAACCATTAAGATCACCTTTTACTTTACTAAAACAAAGTTCTACCGGATTTAAATCTGGGGAGTATGATGGAGTGTATACCAGTTCAATGCCCATCTCATTTAACCAATCTTCAAGGATTTCACCTCCTTCGTAATGATGAGATGATAAATTATCCATCACGATAATGTCTCCAACTTGTAAACAAGGCCGGCCCGTGACGACATTGGTAGCATTCGACGCTTCCTCAAAAAACTCGAGGAAACGAACAGTATTCGTTGCGCCTCTGAACAGGTTGTAGTATTCTGGCCCGTTATGTGAAACTAAAAGATTTAGATTTGTATTGGGGGACTGACATTTCCTCGACACACCTCGTCCCAACAGGACCGTGTCCATAACTTCGTCAGTCAACGTCAGTTAACTTTATGCCTGCTTCATCAAAGAACTTCAGATTTCGAGGATCTTTTGAACTCAAATAATCGATGAACAGTTGGGTATATACTATGTTTTCTGGTGTTAAGCGCTCGCGCGCTAGTTTCGTTAATTTTTTTCGGGAATATCGTAATCCAGAAGGCAACCGACCAGATGTTAAGGCTCTCGAAATGGAAGCTATGCTAATTTCCTTACCATTTATACCACCATGTTCTTCGACCGTGCGAATAATTTCGGCATAAGAAATTGACGGTTTTTCAATTTTTAAAATTTCTATTAGTTGAAGATCGTCTTGGTCCAGCTTACTCCACCGAAAACCTCCGACTGGTTTGGGATTTACACGATACTCCTGGCAATACTGACGCCATACACTTTTCACTGTATTTGGTGATAGCCGTAATTTACGAGACAGCTCTGCATATCTGACAGGAATATAAGCTGTTGAACGGTCACCCCCTTCAGCTAATATATTTTCAATTACTTGCATGCGTAAATCTTTGGATAAAGATTTTCCTGACATGTAGCTTCTTCCGAACTTATTAACTTTAAACGTTTCCATTGTATGACTCCAGGATCTAACGTGATAAACCTGCTAAACGAAGCTACCAAACGCGCCAAAATGTGGCCGAAACGTTTTCTTTGACGTCATATTTGTTTACAGTTCATGCCTCAAACTTGTTAATTTCATTAGACAAAGCATCAGAATTAATTATAGAACGTCACATTTCAAACGTGAACTAACGCGTGAAATAGTTCATGCATCATGCTCGAACGTAAATGGCAGTAAATACCCCGAATTTCCAAATCTTTCTTTCCACATTAAATATACTCTATGAAATCTTTCATTAATGCAAAAATGATCATCTTGAAGATAAAATCCATCCTCATAGGTAAAGTGATCGTTCCATTGATGTTTGATAAACAATCGGTACAAGTATGTAAAAGAATTAATTTGAATTTTATCACAAAAAAAATTAACTCCACCGTAAACGGAAAATGACAAAAATATGTATGTAAAGCCAAACGGGAGAAGACAATAATATTTTTTTTTCAACTTCAAACATTGATCATTCTCATACTCAAACAATTTTACAACTTTATTAAAATCACGCAATCCCATTCTAAAACCTTTAAAACGAGAATCAATATCTTTTTTAATTTGACGTTCTTCAACAGCCGTTAAAAACTCAATTCGGAAATCACGATCTGGAATTTTACAAAACGAAATAAGCTCTTCAACCTCGCGTAAAAATGGAAAGGGAATCCCACTTCGAGAAAAAAAAGCAGAATCTAAATTACCATAATATATATTAGGAAGAAGAGTAATAAAAACTGTAAATGTCATATGACTTTTTTGCTCCTCTAAATAATTCCGAACATCTATAAAGAATAGACGTTTCCCGCCACCATCTGGAATAACTTTCAGCAATATGTTCCAGCATTTTATTGACACCATATTCATGCATCAACATAATTCTTCGAGAACACACCTTATCATTCATCACGCTAAAAAAATCAATTTAACTCAGTCAAATAGAATATCCCATTATACGCATCATTTCAACATAATTATTCAAGAACACACCATATCATTCATCACGCTAAAAAAATCAATTTAACTCAGTCAAATAGAATATCCCATTATACGCATCATTTCAACATAATTATTCAAGAACACACCATATCATTCATCACGCTAAAAAAGATCAATTTAACTCAACCAAATAGAATAATCCAATTATGCATTGTTTCAACATAATTTTTCCAGAACACACCATATCATTCATCACGCTAGAAAAATTATCTAATTAACAAGAAAAAAAAAATTATCTAATTCGGCATTGTTAAAAAATTGAAAAACTCAAATATTCTACCACAAAATATTTCGTAACTTCGATTTTTTTTATGAAAACAGGCGGGATTTTTCTTCATTCGCAACATGGCACATTCTACTGCACAACCAACAATTGGAAACATCGACCCTTTGAAATTATGGAACAAATTTATGGCATATACGTAAAGTAAAATGCAAGAATCGCAAGAAATTCGCCTACCATCAACTCAACCTCCGCAAGAACAAACACACGAAATTCAACATCAGCAACAATTCAACGATTTATCCTTCCTAAACTCACCAATTTCGCTTCCTTCCTTGTCCCCTCTCCTTTCAAACCACACACTTTTATCACCGCAAACAATACCAAACCTACTTACCTCAAATTCACCAGCTCGAAATCCAACCCCAAATCAAATGATCGCGATGGATCCAACACCAACGTAGAGATCAACTATGGCACAATTCACTTCGTTTCAATCCGATCTTCTCTCACAAGCATTCCATGGCGAGGGAAGTGGCAAAAACATTGTCGCGATGAAACAAACTATTGAAAAACATTCGGATGAGAACAATAGTGAAAACGATATCGAAAGTCTGTTTGCGGAAATTAGTGATTCTGATGACGAAATCGAAGAAGATGAAAATGAGAAAATGGAATCAAACAAGCTAAACAAAGAATTAAAAAAAATAAAATCGGAATTCACAGAACACGAACTTCGTTTATGCTTGACCAATGGGTATACAAAAAAACACAGCCAAAGTCTACTCGCAAAATAAAAATAATTACCCGATATTAGTGTACGATCAACGTTCTTTCTCAGCAATTGCAAATCTCTCCTGCGAACTTCGAGATCGCCTCAATGAAAAAAAAAGCTTAAAGCAATATACAATATCAATCAAGGTGTAAATTATGTGAGACACCGAAATGAACTAAAAACAAACCAATTAAAGAAAAAAGTTGTAAAAAAATAATATCATTTTTTATTCAAGTTGTACATATAAATATAACCTGATATCATTACTCTTTTAATGAATCTTTATATTACAATGTGTGATCCTGTGATTTCATTTCGCGAAGACGAAGGGGAATTTGAATACTTCTTTCTACAATTGCAATGCGAAGAAAAGGAATATATAGAAGAAATAAAACAAATCCTCCCACAAAAACACGAGACAAATCTATAACTCTTCAACGAAATGATCGTTGTCGCATACAAAGAAGCTGAAAAATACTTCATCAATTTTTGCATTCAAACATACTTCCCAATCACAACGAAAGATTGTGAACATGAGATCAACGAAAAAGTTATTTCAAAAATATACGGTATTAAGGGTAGCATTATTGCAAAACAGGGAGAACTAGATAAAGCCGAACAGTTCAAATTCTGCTACCTGGATCATTTAAAAGCAGTGGATTTTTTCAGACTGTCAGACCTTAAAGAGCTAGTACTTGGATCAAATGTGTGGACAGCAAAAAACCAAAGAGAAATCAAACTAAAAGGTCGACAATGAATGAATTTAAAAACAAGATCAACTTTAAAAGGGATAGTGAAACCACATTGGAAGACGTTAAAATGAAGAAACTATACTACGGAACATGCTACAATCATGAATTTAAAGAAATTAATCCGGGCACATGCATTATAACAACTTGCTATGACACATGTTGCATTGAAAACACCTCAGCTTTATACACGGAACATCAACATTATTTCAACTAAAAAATCATTTGAGATGGCCTGCAAAAACGAACAAAATGCTGCATATTAGCCACTTGACACAGAAAAACTCTTTAAATTTATAGAATTCATGATTGAAAATGAAACAAACTATAATTATATCACACAAATCTTTCGCGAACACAATATTTCAACCTACTTCTACTCTTATCCGAATATGAGTTTGAGCAAAAAAATAGCTGCAATTGGATGGTTCAGTTGGTAAAGGCGTATGATGATATCGATTTGGAAATAGATGAATATCGCTGGAATTGGTTCAATGCGTAGAAAATGCAAATAAACCAAGCGCCAAACGATTCCTGATGAAAAAAAGGGAAAAAAATCATGGAGTAATTTCACAGATTGTATGATGATTTCAACAAATGATGACCACGCCCTACCAGCAGTAACACGGCCAGAAAGAAAAAAACCGAAAATTGAAAAACCACGAAAATATTCATTAAGAAAAGGAGAAAAATGTTTGTGGAAGTAACAAAGACATAGTATATAAGGATAATAAAACAAACGGACATATCATAATATCGATAAACATTCCGTAGAATAGAATATATAAAACAGAATGGTAATGGCGGTAATATAAATTAACCTTTCTTTATCATGGAAATCAAAACACAAGCATAACTTTCAATGAGAACAATTTGATAAAACTTATAAATAAATTAAAACTAGAAGGCGCGATTGAAGAAAGCAAATACGATCTCTTTCGCAACTTTATCATCATAGAAGAAAACAGAACAATATTGCTTCCCAAGAAATACGCAAGAAAAATCGTATCAAGACAACAAAAGGTACGAAAGAACATTAAAGACAGGAATCTTTCAGCAGTAAGAATATGAAAAACAATCAATGTATAAAGATTATATTGTAACATCAGTACTTTTTATAATAATATTGGCAATGTATATGAGATATATTATATAATACGTAAAAAACTATTCATATAAAAAAGGTGTTAAAATAATACTAAAAAAGTTCAATTTGTCCTTAACCGAGTACTGAATCTTTGCGGCACAGCTAGAGCGTATCCACGCCTTCCTTATTTAACCAATGCACATGACCTTGATTAAACCCTAAACAACACATCGTGCTTTTAAGTTTTAAAAATAAAACTGCCTATACATATAGTCTTATAGGCAGCTAGACACCAACCTTAATATAATATTTGCTCAATTTCTTCTACTTGTTCCGCGGTCTAGTAGGCGCGCATTTGCTCAAACGAACATCTCTGGCTGCATAACCACATGCAACAACACGGTATCCAACGCATTCTAGGTCTGTACTCTCGCCTTCCTTGAACCAATGCACCACCCACCGACACTTCTCGTCTTCACACCGTCTCATTTTCTTTATTCTATTGATTTTCATAGTAAATCGTTCCAACAACTCCAATAATTTGATATTCATTCTGGACACGAGTACCGATCAAACAGCGCTTCACTTGCAATGCGAGATTTAGTAAACACAGTTTTATTTTATCACGACAGTGATATCCGTCAACGCATCGATTTTCTCAAGTTTTTTCCCACTTTCAATCGATTCGCATTAATGTCGTTTAGGAAACATAATGAACTAATATTAATATCACACGTAACTGACGTAAGTATTATTACGCCTCTAAGCACTGAACCTGCGGCGCACTCTTTTTTGACACTAATCGCATTTTTTTCGTCCACACATACACTGGAATGCCATCATCACCCCATCAGCACATCGGTTTTCTTTTCTCCTCACCTTTGAATTGCATTAATCTCGTTTGGCAAACATAATGAACTAATATTGGTATAATGCATAAGTATTATTAAACCTGTGAACTTTATTGACCTTCATGACAAATCGTTCAACAACTACAATGATTTCATATTCGTTTTGTAAAAAAGCATCAAACCACCGCTTCACTTGCAATGCAAGATTTACCAAACACAGTTGTTTCATTATATTACATCATCGCATTTTTTTTCATCTACACCAATTTACTTCGTCTACACATACGCGGTTTTCATTTCATCTCACCTTTGAATCGCATTAATCTTGTTTGGTAAACATAATTAACTAATATCAGTATCATGCATAAGTATTATTAAGCCCATAGAAAAAAAAAGTGGGAAGCGATTTTACTCTTTTGCAGCAAATTTATTCGCAAACCAATTATATCACCGAATTTTAGATATCACTTCGCGTCAAGCGAAAAAAATCGCCTAGTGGAAAACGGGCTTTAAACGTGTGAACGCGCAACGTGCTCTTTTTTGACACTGATCGCAATTTTTTTGTCTTCACATACACTGGAATGCCATTGTCACCGTCAACACACTTTTTCACAGTCTCATTCTCTATATATTTTCATGACAAATCGTTCAACTGAACTACAATAATTTCATACTCATTTTCGCAAGAAAGCATCAAACAACCGCTTAACTTGCAATGCGAGTTCTACTAGACACATTTTAATTTTACTACGCTATCGTTGCCCGTCAACGCTTCGACTTTTTCCCCCCACCTTTGACCCGTATTGACGTCTTATGCATTAAGTATTATGAGCATATCACGCATAATACACGTGTGAACAGGCACACTCGCCTGACACTGATCGCAAATTTTTCGTCTTTACATACACTGGAATGACATGGGCACATGTCAACGCACTTCTTCAAATCCTCTGTTGTCTCATCTATGCTATTAACTTGATTTCATATTCGTTTTTGCAAGAAAGCATCAAACAACCACTTAACTTGTATGTCAATACTTATTGATTGCAAAGTCTGGCATCGCCCAGATCAGAGTGCCATTAGCATAGCAAGCTTTAGAGTCTTTCAGTGATATTTCTTTGGCAATGTTGGACCGTTAAAGGTGGTTTAAGGTGGCTCGGGACAGTTTTCAAGAATTCTATTGTTCATCACTTTGACACGTTCAAACAACGATTTTTTGTGATTTATTCTAGAGATATTCGGGGTTTTATATATTTTGATGTCTCTACTTTTGAATCGTATTAGTTTTAGTAACAGATCGTCCGTTGCTATGGCGACATACGTGAAAAAATTCTATAATGCCAAATTTTTTAAAAATGTAAAAATGACATTTTTTTCGATAATTTTTTTTTGGCATTATAGAATTTTTTTATATTTTGCTAATTGTTAGTTTTTCTTCCAAGTAAGATAATGCACGAAAAAAAATGGGGGTCACCGTGCTTGTTTTCCAACTATCCGAAGCAATTGGTCATTTTGGAGTGAATTTTGTACACGTATGTCGCCATAGCAACGGACGATCTGTTACTAAAACTAATACGATTCAAAAGCAGAAACTTCAAAATATACAAAAACCTTAATATCTCTAGAATAAATCATAAAAATGCGTTGTTTAAACGTGTCAAAGTGATGAACGATGGAATTTTTGAAAACTGTATCGCCTATCGAGCCACCTTAAGATGGTTTTGTAATTTAGTGTGAAGCCAAGATAATCTAATGAAGACAGATTTGTCTGGGTGAGCTATGAACCCCAATTTGTCTACGAGCTGTGTTGCGTCAATCACATTTGCTGCACAGACATCATAGGTCTGACCAGTTAGTACAGAGTCATCTATGTAGGGGGAGGATTGGTGACTCAATTTTCTGAGGTAACAAAATACCGGCTTCATTAGCTTAGTGAACTTGCTTGCGTGGCCGGGCAGCAAGCTAGGCCATTGGGTAAGCAAGAAAATTGGTATTGAGACCCAATCCACTCAAATTTGAAGTATTTATGATGGGAACTTGCTGTTCAAACACAGTCAGTTAGCATCTTTCAGATCGCTGATGCCATAAAAAAATTTGGTGTCAGCAATCTAATGGCTGATTGGATTATTGACTCCCTTTTGAAATGGTGATACTGAACATGAGCATTTAGTTGAGGATCATTCTATATGATCCAATTGCAATTTTTTTCTCCTTTAGAAATATGGGAGAGATATACTCTCCCGGCTCATGTTGGGATTTCTTTATTATACCCTTTGTCAGAAGATTAGCAATCTCATTATCTACTTCATTAGGGTCAGTGGTCTGATATGTTTTTGGGGTATAAGTTTGATGTGGTTCAGTTGAGAACTCAATGTGAAGTCCACAAACGGAGTCTAAAGGTCAAAGTTGATCTCGTGCCATTTAGCAATGCGCTTTGATAATTGGCCACCCTGGAAGTGCATGATTTTTGTTTGAAAAAATGATTGCGTATTTGTAATATTTAAAGGACATTGGCAACGAAAATTTTTATTCGCTATTTTTAAAGTGTTCAACCGTCTAATTATGGATATGGTGTTAATTTGTTCCAAAAATGTTTCGTTTATGAGTTATTTTCACCACAATTCAGCCAAAATTTGGACCTCGTCCGCCATATTGGATCAATTTTTGAAAAAATTATATTTGGTTGAAGTGACGTCATTTGATGGGTTCCCTAAACACATCAATATATTTTACTAGCGTGTTTACTGTGTTTATCGAGATTTTTTGCTTTAAAAAGGGAGTTGTAGTTTTTTTTATGATTGTCATGGAACATATTAACAAAAACCATGCAGTTAGAGGAAGTGTTGCCCTACCAATATGAGCCAGAGGCGCAGGGAAAATCTTGTGATATATATCTAACGATAGCGATGCCGAAAACGGTAGTGATTCATCTTCCTCTGACGAAGATTTTGATCGCGAGTTCGAACGAGCGAATGCCGGGCGCCTTGAAAAACTTACTTGGTGTAAATGTGGACATTGCGCATTATTAACAAGGGCTGTAGAATGTTATTGCTGCTATGAAAAAGCACTAGAGTACGACGAATACGAACATTTCGCAAACTCGCGCTTCGTCGTGTGGTCACTCAAATAATATTTTGTCGTGTCGTATGACATGTTCATTTGATTTCTCTCACATGATACGGCAATTCCTCTAAAAGGAACAAATAAACCGTGCGTTTGATGCTGTTCGATTAAGTTTCGATTTAATTGGGGAAAGAATATATTAAATACATGTAGATTCTGGTCCTATTTTAATATTATTGCTGCTATTTCGCCGTTTAACAAGATATGATCACTTATGGTTGCGTTGACACGTCGCAGTTAATTTGCACAGGATTGAAGATTTAATATATAAAGCACGAATTCCAAAGTGTAAGACAAAGTGAACGTATCATGCGGTTTATTTACATTTTTGAACAATTAAACTTCTATACTTTTTAAAGTACAATGAGCTTCTGAATTTCGCGATCGAACAACATTTAGGTTTGCAAGGCATCTAAATGAATATGAACTGTATTGTTTATGTTCAGGGACCGGTTGTATGAAAGCCGGATAGCGCTATCCACCGGATAGTGATTTTTTCAATCGCTTTAAAATCGCCCGTTGTTGGGTATAACTTTGATTAATTCTTAGTATTCCTAAATTGAAGATCCTCTTTAACAATAGTTGGCTACAAAGCTGAAATTTTATAGCTATTCAAGCATTTTTAGAAGGGTTGAAAAAATCACTATCCGGTGGATAGCGCTATCCGGCTTTCATACAACCGGCCCCAGAAGCTTTATATTGAAGACTGGCACGTGCACGGCACGCCGGAGTTAACGCCAGAACAGGCGTCTTGTTTACCTACATTTTATCACTAAATTTTAGGTGAAAATGACAGAAAACCAGGGAGTGAACAGCGAGAAATCCCAAATCAAGTGCCAGTATGAATTTAACTTTTACTTTAAAGCAAACTTTCAAGATAATTTCAATGCATCGGTTCTACACATAACTCTTAACTTCGTAAATCTTAACTTCAAGTCATAACAATGCACGAGCCGCAAATTTGAAAATTGCCAATATTTCACATGTGTCTACACACGGACTCTAGCTCATATTCATTTAAAAATTATAGCGAACCAATGTGTGAAATACGAAATACGCTGACAGTTCGTTGCATTTCAAAAAATATAACAGTTCTAAATGTAAACATTTAAACGTTTGTTTACATTACGACTAGATCTCATCTTCACAAATTAAATAATCATAATAATAACACATGAATATTTCAAATTATTATATATTTCATGTTTAAGTGCAGAGTATGGAGAACCGAATTGCCCCATCGAAATGAATATATGAATGCTCATTTTCATACAGCTATAACAACAGCTATAAAAATAATCTAAATAAAAAATTTATAGAGTACAAATGGTGTGGAATAACGAAAAAGACAAGGCACTCTTGAAGGAGATGGTTGGAGAAGGGGTAATGTGAAAAGAGTCTAAGTCAAGGGACAGAGGAGCATCATGGGAAAAGGTCGTCAGCAACTTTTCCAGAGTTTAAGGTGTCGCAAAAGTCACTTCGTGATCGGTATAAGCTCCTGGCAAAAAAATATAAAATAAGATGGGAAAGGAAGAGAGATCTACAAGTGGTGGGGGTGATGCGCCAAATGAGCTAGAAAGTTTATTGCAAGATTTGATAGAGATGGAGGAAGATACAGAACAACGAGTGACAGATGAGAATGCAAAAAAGCAGAATACTATCGAAGCTGATAGAGCAAAGGCCATGGAGATGCGACAAAGGGCGATGGAGAGCTTTGGCGAAACAAGAGAAAAGCTTCAGGAGAATGACATACATGTACCAAAAAAGAAACGAAGATCAAACAAAGAAGGCATGCATGCTTTGGAGAAAGCCATCGAGCGGAAACAAAAAAATGACGAGGAGGAACGCGCAGCAATTGGTTATGCAAGAGGCATTTATGCGATAGCTGGAGGCAACCCGACAGCAACAAACCGTTCAGTTTAAATTAACTGAACAGCAGCTGCTCAGTACATTGCATCAGCAACGGCAACAAAAACAACAACAACAAGTACAGCAATTTGCTGCAATGCAGGAAAACATGGTACGGATATGGAACAGCAGCAAAGACAGACTGAGCTAATTCTTGAACTTTTCAGACAATCAAACAACAATTAAAATAATTTTTGAAAAATAAAGATCTTTGCAAGTTCAGTTTTATTATAAGGTGTAAATTGTTTTTTAAATTGTTAAATAATTGAATCATAACAACATATTCAGTGCTCATGGCTTTGTTAAACATTTGCATATAGGAAGTTAGCCGTCCGTCTTTAAATGGACCTTGAAGGTGAACGGCCGAAAGATATGCTTGGTAACCATAAAGACAGAGTGGCATATCACCATGAAATGCATGTTGATCTAGTGACTGTAGAAGTCCAGACTGGTACAACATTGTGCTGTCATGCCGTCTGCCCTCATAAGGCCCAGAAAGATTGGCAATCAAGCCATTTGGTACCACAACACTCTGGAATTTCATGCCATGGGTTCGCTTGTGACCATTATACATGCCTCGTTGATTTACAATCGGCCTAGCTATCCTTCGTACTGTTCCATCAACAAATCCGAAACAGTTCAGAAGTAAGGAGTGGGGACCCATGGGTATTAATGCTATCAGCATAAGCAGAAAGATTTTCAGGTGATAGAAATGGTTGCTCCCAGCTTTCAAGGCGATGATGATGAGTTATACACAAAATTTAGTACCGTGTTGAAAATAAGGCAAATTTCAGTTGGGTTTCGTCCAAACATGCCAACCATATCTGTATACCGACAAGGATAAGCCAATCTCATCAAAAGGATGCACAAACCTTTCAAACCAGTGCATGTTGTTCTTTGGCAGCGAACAATCTTTCCCGGGATGTTGAGGAAATTTACTGGATTGGGATATCACTCTTTCTGAAGCGCAATTCTGTATGAGACTGTGTGTCATCTAGATTCTGCAAATTAAACTCATCAAATTTCCAATACGGATAAATTGATTTTGATTGGTTTGCGATATGCAAATAAATAAAATCATCAAAGTCCACCAAGTCGTTAATGTAAGCAAGATTTAAGCATTCGCGAAAGCTTTGCAAACCATAGCCAGACATTTTACAAATATTAGATCTCAGATTTTCGTGTTTTTCATCATTTGCGAAAAGCCGAAAACATCAACAATCCGCCACTCCGTAGCTTTCTTAGTAAGATATCGCTTATTTCTTTGTTAATTTAATTGAAATATAAAAGTATCTCAATACAAAGCATTAGTATTATACCTTTCATTGAAATTACCCTCATTTTTTACTCAAAAATAGGAAAAAATAAAGTTGAAAAATACGAATTTAGTTGACCGCGCACACATAGGAAGACTGAAACTGACGTACTATAGCCCCTCGATATCCGCCATCTTCGGCTTCACTTTTTGGCTTCACGGAAGTCTTACTCCATTCAGAAGTATTTTACGAGAGAAACGTGTCTAAAATGTCGGGGTATGGTTATACACAATTTCTTATACACGACATGCATTTAATAGATACTCAACAACAATATTTATATGAGTTTGTGCTTGTCGTCTGTCCAAACAAAGTCCTCATTCTTGTTTTTTACTTTGGATTTAGTAGATTTTTGCTTTGAATTCGACATCCAACCTGTGGCACGCGGGTGGAAAACATGAAGGTGTATTGCGGGATCAAAAAACTTTATTAGCGTTTTCGGGTCGTTTTTGTGTTTGGCTCGTGTGGACGCGGAAAAATATTTTAACGGATAAATATTTTTCGTTTTCAAATTCTTCGGGCATCGTGTAGACAGGGCCTTGGTATCCTCGTAGGCACTCCGCGCCCGCTCGGGGATAAATACGATTTTTTGGGTTCGTAACGTGGTCAGTTACTGAAAAACAAATAGTACAATACAATATACAATACAATACTTTATTGACACTCCCCTACAGGGGATTTTCAGTGACCAATTTACAATAAATAAGTTACGATACTATGATAAAAATTTAAGTTACTATGTTATGTTAGCTAATCGATAAAAATTCATTTAAAAGATATTTCCTTAATTTACTTTTAAAACTACTTAAACATTCACTTGACTTTATAGAAGATGGCAAATTGTTCCATATGCTGGCAACTCTATAAGAGAATGACCTTTGTCCAGATTTGGTCTTACACAAAGGGATATGCAATTTATCAGAATTCCTTGTTTTACGGCCACTTACACTGCCCCTAGTGCTAAATTTCTGGTGTAAGTAATCAGGAACCAAACCCATCATGCATTTAAATGCCATTACAGCATCTCTGAAATATAAATTAGTTTTGACAGGTGTCCACTTTAAGTCCTTCAAAGCTGGTGTTATGTGATCATATTTTCTTGTGTTAGTGACTATACGGGCCGCAAAATTCTGAACACGTTGACACTTCTTGATATTAAATTTAACAATTAAACGAGACTTACCTTAAGTTGAAGTTTGATTATAATTCTACCAAACTATTTTAGTACAGAAGGGTTAACATGAGATGCGCACGCACCGCCGTATGATCAGTCTTTAAAACAAAACAACATTTGTGTTGATCGTAAACACATCGATCAGTATAGGTGAATACGAGCTTGGTTGACATATCGATGAAGAGTAAGGGATGGGTTGGGTATAACTGGGCATGTTAACCCTTCTGTACTAAAATAATTTGGTAGAATTATAATCAAACTTCAACTTAAGGTAAGTCTCGTTTAATTGTTAAATTCTACCAAATCATTACGTACATCCGGGCTAACATGAGACTTCAAAGCACAAAACACAAATGTTACCAATGACAATATTAATGAGACTTCATTAACATACACATCATGATATGAAATAAATTACATAATGTGACACACTAGAAATTAGCCTAACACTGCTTTACTCATCTGATCCGTAATAGCGACAGGCCTCTTATAGAATATACGAAAAGTCGATTCGTCAGTCCAACCCGCAGTTTTTAGGATTACATCCGCCGAAACAAAAGCGGAAGCTTTACTGGTGGACGCACTTCGCGTACTATGAGCCGAGAATGTTTGAGTATCTATACCCGCATCGTGTAACAATACCTTGATCCACCGACCAATAGTACTAGATGTAACAGCTTGATAAGGTTTGATGTAAGAAATCAACAGTTTCTGTGAAGTTCTGAGTGTTGCGGTTCGAAGCAGATAACACTGTAAAGTTGTATATACACACAATTCCGGGGCAGTGTATTTATAAAGACGAAGAGTTCCATAAACATTTCCTGGTCGGTCTTGTTTGATATGTTCTGTAAGCTTCAAACTAAAACAGTTGTCATCTCGCTGGATATTGCCTGGAGACATGTCCAGATATGTTAGTGTTTGGCATCGTTGTCCGGTTGTAAGCGCAATCAACATGACTAACTTAAGAGTAAGACTCTTCAAGGTAATCGTTTCTAAAGGCCACAAGGTTTTTAAGAAAAGTAACACTTTGTCAACTGGCCAGATCGTGTTATACTTTGGAACAGGTTTGGCTTGGTTGAAAACACCTTTAAGATATCTACACACAAGAGGGTGTTGTCCTACTGGGTTAATATGATTACCAGCAGCATTTACGTCTAGGCTGGAGATCGCAGATCGCGCAATGTTGAGGGTCGAATACCCTAAACCTTGTCCCAATAAAGTTTGTAAGAATTGAAGAACGTACTTTACAGAGAGGTGCAAAGGATCAATTTCTTGTTCACGACAAAAACAAAACCACTTGTTGATGTAGACGCTGTATTGTTTATTAGTAGATTCTCGCCAGGAGGACATGAGGACGTTGACAATGTCTGCTGGAAGTCCCGAACTTTGCAGGCATTCCCTGATAATTTGCATACCAATAGGTTTAATCTGTTGTGTAACGGGTGTGGAGTCGTCAGCGTAGGATGAACCAATGTGCGACTGTTGGCGTTGACTATCCGCTGAGTGTCGATTAATAGATGAAGGATTTGAGAAAACACGGGTTTGGTTGGCCATAATGGAATGACAAGTATTCCTGAGGCTTGTTCCAGGATTATCTTCTGTACACACCTAGCCAAAAGACAAAATGGAGGAAAAGCATAAAAATAATATCCGACCATATGATGCTAAACGCATCTACAAATTTGGCCTATGGATCGGGTTTCCAAGCAACATAATCTGGGGTCTGACAATTAAGTCGACTGGCGAATATGTCGAGTTGTGGTTGCCCAAATATACTAACGATTTTGCAAAAGACGTGTCTCGAAAGCATCCACTCAAGGTCTAGATTAAACTCACGAGACAAATGATCAGCAGTAACATTTGAAACTCCAGGAAGGTGTGCTGCTGAAAGCCATATGTTACGCTCAATTGCCCATTGTCATATATCCTGAGCAAGAGCATTACACTCAACAGACTTAGAGCCTCCCATGGCCGAAATATAGTTTACCGCAGTAGTATTGTCACGCATTATTTTAATATGAATGTTGGACTTTGAACTAAATAAGGACAACAATGCAAATTTTATTGCTAACAATTCAAGAATATTGATATGGAGAGCTGATTCTGATGTAGACCAAAGCCCAGCAGTTTCGCCCCCCTCAGAGAGCTTGGCACCCCATCCCAGTTTAGAAGCATCAGTGTAAAGAACAGAATCTGGTGGGGGATGAGTAATTTGTTTGACGGCTGAATGAATGTTGCCCAGCCACCATTGCACTTCAGATATGCTAGACTGAGAAAGAGTCATTTTAGCATCAAAGTTACCCGAACACAATCTAAGATGATGCTCTTTGTCTGCTACTAAACACCGGTAATGCAATGGACCAAACTCAGCTCCCGGAAACGAAGACACCAATTTTCCTATAAATGATGCCACTTTACGGATGGTAAATTGCTTCCCTGCTGGAATGACAGACATGCACAATGTATGTAATTTGTTTCTTTTTCTATCAGAAAGACTCACTGTCATATTAATAGAATTAATGATAAAACCTAAAAATTCTATTGTTTGAGTTGGAACAATGACAGATTTGTCAGGATGAACTCTAAATCCTAACTTTCGAAAAAGCTCAATGGCATGCAATGTGGTTTCCGCACAATCTGAGGCCGAAATACCAATATAAAGAGAATCATCAATATAATTGAGGCAGACATGGCCAAACTGCCTCCGTAAAGTTGCAAAAATAGGTTTCATGACCGTAGTAAATATCCGAGGACTACTTGATAGTCCCATGGGCAAACATGTAAATGTATACAATATATTTTTCCAATAAAATTTCAAATATTTTTGATGTTCCTCAGCAATTGGAATTGAATAATAGGCATCTTTTAGGTCGAGAGTTGACATGAAACACCCCGGCTGTACAAGTTGAATTGCTGTCTGCAAGGTATCCAATTTAAAATGATGGTAGGATACAGACTCGTTTAGGCGTTTCAGATTAAAAATGACTCTATGCGACCCATCTTTTTTAGGGGTAACAAAAATCAGGGACACAATATCACCTGGGGTTGGAACAGAAGATTTGATAATGCCTTTACTTAAAAATGTTCCGATCTCATTGTCAATGACATGTTTTTCAGTTGGACTGAAAGAGTTACAATGACGAGTCGAATTAATCACAGGATCAGGTATCTGATCAAAGTCAATATGACAATGTGATATCGCATCCAAAATAAATGGATCACTGGTAATATCAGTCCACTCGTGGACACAATATTTTATACCCCCAGCTCTGAAAGGTGGTTGCTTTGAAATAAGATCTACACACAATTTACATAATTTACTTACTTCAGCACACATAGGCGTTACATTTTGTTCTTGGTGGATCGGAACAGTGGTGGAGGTGGTTTCGATTGATTCCGGCCTGCCCCCAAAAAAGGACGAGACTGTCCGGTATTTCTTAATCCAGAACGGTTTGAATCCGAACGAGACTGGGGACGTGACATTGACGAAGACCTGTAGGGCACAAAACGTTGCTTCTGATGAACTTTCATACTCAACTTGTTGGCCTTAGATAATTCCTCCACTTCTTTATTGAGCTCATCTCCAAACAAAAATGTAGAAATAGGTGTCGAAGGATTGCACAAGGCTCGAAACTGCTTATTCAGGTCTGGGCGGAGTGAATCTCTTCTTTTTAAGTTGACATCCCTATTGGCAGCGAGCAACAGGACAATAGCATGGATGAGCGTATCCATTGGTCGCCCTTGCATCTCACTACAGAGTTGGACGAGTGCGTAAATGCCCCCCATTAAGAGGCCCTGGGATTTCTGAGAGGCAGAATCTGAATTTCTCGTTTCTTGGCGGAGCTGCTGCCAGATTTGCTTGTTAATCTTTGGTGGTAACAAATATGGGCAATTCTCTGGCCGAAGGTATTTTTCTTGAAGCTGGTTGAGTTTCTCCTTGGGCACTTTGTCATTTATCAAACCATTGATTAACTCAGCTAAATCACTATTCACGGCTGCTGCCGTTTTTTCCGCTGTACTGAATTCCAAAGTAAGGGCTTTGACTCCCTTAGACGTCCCAGGAGTAGCCAATTGATCGATTTGAGCGATTATTGACGCCCGAGAGCTGGTCTCCTCTGCTCGCTCAAATGACTGTGTCATAGAAATATTATCATCTTCTATAGGTGGAATTTCTTGATCAACAACTTCAAAATCGGTATAGATTTTGTCGATGGACTGCTTGACTTCAACTAGGATATCCTGCTTTGTCTCAGTTAACAGGTCAGAGAACAAAGCTTTCATTTGTGAGAGAGAAGGCATTGATTCGGAACTAGTATTTTGACTCTCCGTCATTTCTAGGTATAAATCAGAAATTTCAGAATTTCAACCAGAGTAAATAGCGTGGACACGTCCACAGTAGTTTGCTTTTCTCACAACGGTATAAACGCGTTATACCAAACACAATAGGATACACAAGGTATCCGACTGAGAGTTATAGCCAACGACGCGTCGCTGAAACCATTCAAGTGTAACTCGCTACACTGCAAAATTTAAAAAACTTAAACTGAAGTTTAAAAAATTTAAACTGAAGAGCAATAGTATAGTTTACTAAATACTAACGCGTTAATTATCATCACTAATAACTCTCTTTTAAAAATGTGCTTCACCCGATTTATCTGTCCAAGTGCTGACATACATTCAGAGACGGTTTTTACTATGTGTTCATTAAATGTTAAGTTTTTATCAAAAGTTACTCCGAGGTCCTTTACAGAGTTTACTGGTACCAACACTTTTCCCAACAGTGAGAGGCGATATTCTGGCAGCCTGTCTGTCATCTGTCTACTTCCATATATAATTAATTTCGTTTTACCTGGGTTCAATAACAAACAGTTGTCAAAACACCAGTTACGGATGCTGAGGAGATCTTGATTCAAAGCTGTGAGGGCGTTGTTACATTCAGAAACACGAAATGACATAAGTAGCTTAGTGAAATACATCGTGATAGTAAAGGCCCTGTTACACGGTGCAATTTTTCTTGCAACTTTTAATGCAATTCTACTACAGCCAAACCACCCCTATACACAATTTAGCCGCCCTTTATATTAACTGAAAAGTCCCCTGAAACTTGTGTCCATCCAAATTTGAGATGCTTCCTACGCCCCCGATCGCTTATAAAGGTGAAAAAATCGACCTGAACAACATAAAAAAGAGGAATATGGGGACATATGTGTTATTTACCGGCTTGGAGGTCTGGGGCTGGATAAAAGAATATTTTCCTGTCTCAACATCTCAGATCCCTTGCCTAAAAATTATCAACTTACAAAGAAATAGAGATTGCGGTCAGCGGAAACAACCAGCAACAAAGTTGATATCATATTACTTCATGTAAAAAGCTTAGACATACTTGTGATACGTGTTAATGTAGAATAACAAACTTGTACTAACTTATACGCCTAACAAATTTAACGCATCTATTCTATCCCTAACAGATGAGTTCCGATCCATGGAATGTTAACTATACCCCCAACAGGCTACACAATTGAAAACCTTTTTGCTGTAACTATTTTAAGCCAAAAACCTCTAAATGGCTCATGTTAAAAGATGATGTATTCCCATAAATGAAAGTAGAAAATGTTTGACTCTGTGGAATTTGGAAAGGTACTTGGCTGTTGCTAATACCAAAGGCACTTGATGTGTTTGAATTCATGAAGATTATGTTATTGCAATTCGCTGACCCAAATCCAGGACCATAGGCCGGGTGGCACCAAATTCCACCGTTGCTACCAGATTGAGAAAGTTTTGTTGGTCGAGTTCCAGTTGGATTCGCAAGCGTAAAGAGAAACGCATTTTCATCTTTCGTGAAAGAAGAACCTATAAGAAAATAAACCAAGACGTTGATGGTTTCATTTTTTAAGTACGTAAACGCTAAGCATTTAAAATAGCACAGAAAAAATGCACACTACAAACCCTAGCGTAGGCCTTAAAACCTGGTGTTCGTTGAGGAGAGCTAGAATCAAAGTGTTTATAAGTCACGAGCGTTCTACCACCTGAACAGATGATCTATCACAGACTTCCAATCAATAGGCATGTTTTGCGTAAATAAACATACAAACGAAACACAGATATTTACAATAATTTAATGGCAAGTCGCAAACATCGCTTCCGGTCCGGTCGCTTTCAGCGGATCATCAGGGATGCTTCAAACTTACGCGATTTCATACGCACGTAAAAGTCTAAATCCTTATATATGTCATATTGAAATCGAATTAAAATTGATAAAATTTTCATGGTTGAATTTAAAGACATTTGGCTCGGAGGTGAACCTAAAGTAAAATAGGGACTGTTTAATTTTAGATATATACATTATATATAGTAAAAGCTTTATATATTTATAGCCTGAAAAACGAATAAAATGCTGCAAAAGTTTTACTTGTTTTAGGTTCAGCTCCGAGGCAAAAATATTTATAACTAAATAAAACAAAATTCTGTCGTCCTAGCGTTAAAACCTGGTAAGGTACTTTAACCGGTGATCCATAACGAGATGGATCGGAAGCAGAAAAAATTTAAACAACGCTGGGATACTTTCACACGGGATCGGATGAATTTGGAACCGTGCCATGGTATAGCTCTGGTTGTAAAGTCCTCATCTCCGTATAAGAAATTAACAATAGTATTATGCACTCCAGGGAGAATTTTTGCGCCAATCCGAACATCGAGCTGGCGAAATAATTTTTATACAGCAGTGAAGTGGCCATACTGTTAACTTTCTCCAGTGTCGTGCTCAATATCGTCCGGTTTCCTCGTGTAAACATGTAGAACGGTTCACATTTCTACCCATTTTTACCGTAGCAAAAATGCATAATAGCAACATATTTTCAAATCTCATTTTTTCCGTTCATGTCTCATAATTACCTTATAACCGCTGCGGTAATTTTGCGCATTATGCGTATATTTGTAAGCCATCGTTAACCGTGAAGTTTTTATCACGTTTGTTTACGTTTCAAACTTTAGGGTTTAACCGGAAACGTTGAATGTTAAACTATAAACCAATCAATTATGATTTTTGGCACTTCACTCGATGCAGAAATATTCTGGAGGTTTAAAGAGTCTTAATTTCGAGTGGAATTATACAGACTTCAAATTCAAGCCAGGAATAGTTGATAGAAAAATGAGTCAACTATAGGTCAAGGAATCGAACCTACGCTTTTGCGATGCCGGTGCAATGCTCTTGAGTCTTGCCATTGAACTACAGAGGTAGCTGACAAGAGCAAACGCGGTTAATGTGTATAGGATGGTAATGCCGGGAATAGGTGAGGGTAAATCAATTATGATTCCTTAGATAGAATAGAAACTGTCAGAAAAATTTTCAAAACATGTGCGTAAGTGAGGAAAAGTTTATTATAAGCCTAAAGTAAATTACCAGAATTCCATGAAACTTCAGCATACCCCCCAAAAATATTGTGACCAACTCTTGCAAGGGTAATTGTTGGACCTTTGTTGTCACAGTTTTGATGAAAATAGGATGAATTCCATCCGCTGGTTCCTGAACTATAAAGCTGTATCCAAGTGCTGAGAATATCCTGGTGAGGTAGCCATGACAATAACGCATTTTTTTGCTCATCATTCAAGCTGTTAATGATGTGATGTGAATTTTGGAATGAAATCCCAGGCCAAATTTCTTTCTGAATGCCAACTAGTTGATAAAACTCTGCCTCAAGATACAGCTCTTTCGCCAGTACCTTGTTATCGTTAGGATAGATCAGTTTTCCCGTGCGAAGATAATTCAAGATGTATCTATATACACAAATCAAGAAAAAAATCTTATTCAATTAATATATCAAACTTCTTTTTACAAGAATCTGCAGACAACGGAAAAAAACCTCGCCATGGGATGGGTTATTGGTGGTAAATAACAAATGCCGTGTATCTAAGAGAGCAGTGAGTTTGGGAAATACAACGGCAGCGGCAACTGCAACGTACTCATTAACAATAGCATTGATCCTTAAAGACAAAAGAAAATGTAAATTACGTGGCCTTTAAAGCGCGTTCTGCACTAGGCGAATTTGTTCGCGCGAACAGATAAAAAGTAGGAGCAATCCTACTTTTTCGTGACGAATTTTTTCGCAAGCCAATCACATCACTGGATTTCAGATATCGCTTCGCGTAGCGCGAATAAATTCGCCTCGTGGAAAACGGGCTTAACGTTGCACACTGCCGTAGTTGCTGAAACGGCATCGTGATATTTCACAGTGCATGACCATGCACGCGGCAACAAAGTCAACACAGACCGGACGCGATGCGGCAACGCGACGCGAATTTTCAGTTTTCAGAAGCACATAAATTAACTTCTGGAAGCAAAATTTTGAATCTATGTACGCCAGAGCAGTCAAAAGGTATTATTGTTAAGTAATCTACAAGAATATCATGATAGGTTAAAGTTTATTTGGATTTGGAAAATCAAAAACTTTAAAAATCGCGCCGCCTTAGGAGTTTTTTAATTGGCGCTTACGTTCATATCCACGGGAGGGGTGACAAAGTCGACATACCACTTCTGCTATTATTAGCACTTGTGACAGTCGAGGTGGCTTTGTACTGCCGCAACTAAAAATAGCGGTTCATACAATAATGAAACTAAATAAAAATATAAATACAGCTAGTATGGCGCAGCAAAAAATTCCAAAGAACAATAAACTTAGATTCAAAGTGCATGTTATAGTGATGCCATTGTCTTGTATTTAATCCCAACAATACATTCCTTATCTATTTATATACATGACTAATCACATGTATGTCACGTGATCACTGCCCATGTGTAGACTGTACCATCGTCGATAGAATCGGTTTTAGTATCATCACAAGTTCTGTTGACATTCAATACAGACACTCGATGGCGTGTTCTATCTTCTAAATTTGGGCGTTGATGAGCGAATTTAGAGGTCAAATAACAATAACCACACAGGTTATTTCGCTTTGCAGCACAACAGCGCTCGATATTCAGCCCTTAAAAACACGCTGTTAAAAACTCATGTGATTTATGGGTAGTCCGAGCACGGATAAAAATGGTACACCCGTACAGTTTTATCCGTACCGTACTATAAATATCGCGCGTAGTGCATGTAAACGGGGCTTTATGCGCTACTTGTGTTCTACCCATCCTCGCACGGGAGAAGCGTAACAAAAGAATCACATGACCAGCCTTAACCAGGGTCTTCGCCACAGCGTGGGCTGTGGAGCGCAGATTGAAGGGACTGGCCTGCGAGGTTGGTATCGGCCAAACCGGTTTTCCACTAGCGATAATTTCACGTGAAGCAACATTGTTACAAAGCTCTCAATTGCAACCATCTGGAAGGAATTGCTCAAATACAAAGGGTTAAACCCCGACGTGAAGCGATATCTGATATCTGGTGATTCACCGCGAAAAAGTAGAATCGCTTCCTACTTTTTATCTGTTCGCACGAATAAATTCGCCTGGTGGAAAACGGGCTTAAATCAGTGAACTGAAATAAAACTGGAACGCCCATTCTGTCGGAAGTTTGAAGCCAAGATGGCGGACACTGAAGCCTTTCTTGTAGGTATTATCCATTAATTACTGAGAGATTTAAAATTCCTTTTTAAAAGGAAACATTGATCACGGCAGCGTGACCGGAAGTATAGTTGCAGAAATTTTACCAGGAATTTGAATGAATACCAGGAAATTCATTGGGCGGTACCATAATGAACGAGGTGATTTTTTAAATTTTATGGCTACAAACATTTTTGCCAATCCTACGAATTGCTTTACAACATTTCATTCCCTCTGAAACGATTCATTCATGAAATACAAAAAGAAGGAATGGAGCAATGAACTCAGTATAATAACATAGATTATAGTGTCCCTTGCTCCAGGCCAAGTGGTCATGAAAATGTGCATGAAAAATTCGATTCTTGTACACTCGACTACCAGAAGACCAGTACATTGTTTAAACTTCTGCATGGCTATAGTAGACGTGCGATACATACAGATATCATATACTCAATATGCCAATTTATGCTTAATGCCTCACTGCTTTTTAACTTTGCTATCGAAAGCTACAATGCACTCGTACAATAGAATATTTTATGCTCACCTAAAATGAGTTCCGTCTCTGTCAATAAAATATGCGCCATCTTCTTCATCAGGTTTTACATCAAATCGTTCAGAGAACATTGCGGCCAACATCGAATCGGGATCTTTCACTAATGTTTCAAGCGATGTCTTGAATATTTGTCCACCAACGTTTAGTTTGACGTGTTGCTTGAAATGTACGCTACCCAATTTCTTTCTCATAACTTCGAAGGTCGCTCGTTCTTCTTGCAGAACTTCAGCTTCTTCGTCAATCGTGCTTTTCAAGGCTTGAACTGCTTGAAGAGCATCTTCAAGTTTTGATGGAATGTCGATTTGCTTCCTTTTAGTCCCAATGGCAGTTTGCTTAGCGTTATGCTTTTTCGTGGACATGTCGAAAGCAGTGGTCGAAAGGTATTTGTAATGTTATGTCCAGCAGTTCAGGTATATTATGGTAGACACCGCGTTGTCAGCGCAAACCACTTCAAACCTTCGAATTCGATCTTCTGCTTAATTCCGTGCTGTTATTACGTCAGCAGATTTTCCTTATAAAATGGATTTTCCTCGCGTTAACTCCGGCGCACCGCGCGCGTGCCAGTCTTTTCAATACATAGCTTATAGTATGTAAGTAAAAACTTTATTTGACTACGCTAACCCCTACAGCATACGCTGGTTTCCAAGGGGGGCGTAGGTTAAAAAATGTTACAAATAATTAGCTTACAACAGAGATTACAGATATAAACGAAAAGTTACAATTACACATTACACTTACATCTACTAATTACAAATTATTAATTAACACATATATTACTAAATTAGTTTAGTCTACTGGCCAGGTGTCGCACACTTGAGCTAAATAGATTAAATGATTGTATATTTCTTACTTCATCTGGAAGGCTATTCCACAACTTTGCTCCTCTATAACTAAGACTTTTCTTAAGATATTCTGTCTTAGGTTTAGGCAATTGGAGCTGCGTGGTAGAACCTCGTAGATTATAATGCTGAGAGGAAGGCGTCTTATGAAAAAGATCAGTTAATTGCTTGGGCGCTATTTCATGAGTTATTTTATACGTGAGATTTGCTGAAAATTGAATTCTACGTTCTTTCAAAGTAGTCCATTTTAGTTCATTTAACGCAAGTTCAGATTGGCCGTGTTCATTTTTACGACCTGTAATCACTCTAGCAGCCCTATTTTGTAATTTTTGGAGACGATCAGCAAGGGTGGTACCAATAATATCCCAAACTTCGCAGCAATAGTCAAAGTGTGGTAATATGAGTGCATTATAGGCACTAATTAATGTATTTCGATCCACACAAGACTTAAGCTTTCTGATTGCTCCAATTCCGGATGAGACCTTTTTAGCAATTTTGTCAATATGTTTATCCCATAATAAAAACTCGTCAATCAAGACTCCGAGTGATTTTGTTTCTCTTACTCTTTTAATTGGCACATCGCCAACAAATACATTTGGAGCGGCAGATAGATTATTGACGTTATGCCGTGATCCAATTAATAAGTATTCAGTTTTTATAAGATTTAAGGATAATTTGTTAACAGAGAGCCACCGCTTGACGTTAGCAAGGTCACAATTGATGGCCACTTCTACATCAGAAATTGATTTACCAGAAACAGTTAGGGTCGTATCGTCTGCAAACATTCTTGTTGATGAATACTGCAAACTGTTAGGTAAATCATTTATATAGATTAGGAATAGAAGCGGACCAAGAATTGAGCCTTGAGGAATTCCACATGTAACAGTATTTTTATGAGAAATTACCTCATTTACAGAGCACATTTGGGTTCTGTTTGCTAGGTAGGATTTTAGAAGGTTTAAGGCTGGCTTTTCTAAGCCATATAAACCAAGTTTCTTCAATAATATATCATGATTTATCGTGTCGAAAGCCTTTTGTAGATCAAGGAATACCGCAATATTAAAAAGACCGCGATCCATATTTACGAACCATTCGTTCGTACTGTCTAAAAGAGCAGACGCTGTCGAATGAAACTGCCTGAAACCAAATTGGTGATGGGATAACAAGTTATTTGCCACAAGATAATCATATAATTGTTCATATAAAACTTTTTCGAAAATTTTACTTACAATAGGTAGAATAGATATAGGCCGATAATTGTTTAACAGATTTCGAGGACCTTTCTTATATAAAGGCGTAGTTCTCGCTGCTTTCCATTCAGACGGAACGGACTCATTGCTAATTGCCATATTGAAAATCTTTGTCAAAGAATTTGTAATTACTGGGGACGCAATACGAATAATTTTAGCTGGAATTTTATCAATTCCGGTAGATTTACGGAGATTTAAAGACAAAAGAAGTCTGTATACTTTGGATTCTGACACTGCTTGAAACTTAAAGCTGCTTGTTGTTTTATTAGTCATATAGTCAGCAAAATTTCCGTCACAATTTTCAACAGTTGTGGCAATATCTGGACCGATATTTGTGAAGTAATCATTAAAACATTCTGCTAACTCAGTTGGATCAGATATTTCTCCGTTTTGAGTTTTGATAGAGTTTATTTCAGAGAATTTCTGATTTCGGTTTAAAATTTTATTGACAGTTTTCCAAGCTTGCTTTGGATCATGTTTCACTTTATCAAATTGTACTTTATAATAAGCTGTTTTTGTTTTTGGCAATGTATCAGTTACTTGATTTCTGGACAATTTGTATGCATTCCAGTAGTTATTCGATTTATATCTTATTGCAAAGAGTTTAAGACGATCTCATTCTCTAATTTGTCTTTTAATTGAATTGGTTAGCCAAGGGACACTTGGTTTATTTTTAACTCTTTTCTCTGTTATTGGAGCATGTTTATCTAATACAGTCATAAAAATCGTTTTCCATTTATCCCACATCTTATTCACGCAGGATTGATTATCTATCAATTCCCATTCTTGGCTTCGCAAGTCAGTTAGAAAATTTTCGGTATTAAAATATTTTAAATTTCGAAACTCAACTTTCTTGTGGCATTTTTGTTTACGAAACACGTTTATTTTACGCATGATAACGATCATATAATGGTCACTAATTGTAGTTGACACTACTTTGGATGTAATTAACTTCTCTGGAGTCGAAGTGAGACAAACGTTTAACAATGAAGATGAAGTCAGCGTCATACGAGTAGGTGCGCTAATTGTTTGTGTTAATTGATATTGTTCCATTATTGAGATTAAGTTCTTTGTAGAATTATTTGAAGTTTCTAGCATATTTGCATTTAGGTCACCAAGTAAGTAGAATTCCTTACTCTCGTCATCTATGATTTTCACCAATGCTTCAATTGCTAAAAATGAGTCCACCGGAGCATTTGGAGGTCTATAAATCGTTCCAACAATAAAAGGAGCGCTAAAAGGTTTATTAATCTCGATAAAAACAGCCTCAAGATCATCTCTAACCAGATCTTTACGCTCGAAAAAGTTTAGAGAGTTTTTAGCATAAATGCAGACGCCTCCCCCTTTGTGTTGTTCGACATTCAGACAGCACATTGTACTTAAAAAGTACAGAAGTTCAAAAATGTAAAAAAATACATACGGACATGACTTCCACTTTATTGTCTTGACACTTTGAAATTAATTGGTGCTTAAATGAAAAACTTATGTTCATATACTCTTTGTGTTAGTGTTTCGTCGTATTATTCGTCAATCAAGAGCGTAATACGCGACCGTATTTTTAAACGGTGAAATAGCAGCGATATTGCCTAACTATTTTATCGAATCAAAATCTGTTGAGTTTTGATTAGCCATTTGCCACTCCTTTATCTTAGTATAACCACTTATAACTTTCACAGCACAACTGCGTAAATAGGTCCTCCAAGCACGGATAAAAATGGTACGGGTGCCAGTTTTATCCGTGCAACAAATATCGCGCGTAGTGTAAAGGGGGCTTTAGTAGCTATCATGGCTTCAATATCTCTCACATAACAGTTGCACTTAAAAAGGATTCCGATTCCATGAATGTGGTCAGTAAAGTAGAAACAGAGAATCAGAGTCAGAGAGTTTTTTGATGCACCGGGGTTTTTTGATGTTGATATGACCGGGGGTGCGCTCATCGGGTGCAGAAATTCTGTCGATTACCTGAAATTATCCTTTTAGATATATTTATAGTTTTATCTCTCTTTAACCTAAAAATAAGAAAAAAGTTGAAATTCACATCCAAAATGCTGCGTTTTGGCCCTATTCGATACGACCATGCACCTATCGAAAAATGGCAAAAATCCCTAAACATTCTATGGACTATGATTTTGGTTCTTTTCTATGAATAGACAAAAACATTTTGGATGTGATATTTTTTGTTTTTTTACATTCAAAAGACATAGTTTAATGTTATGGCATACCTCTGATGTCCATAAATACTGCTATTTTTCTTTTTCATAAATCACCACCCCCCATTTTCCCAATTTTCGGCTCGACACCTTGTTTGACAAATGTCGTCAAACGCCTGGATAACTTTGAACTTTCAAAAAAAAATGTTCATACTTGTGATTGTAGAGGAAAAATATTAAAAGTCATAAAAGTCAAGCGAATGGAATCACTTTTTAGGAATGACGAACAAATATTTACAGGGGTGTGCTCATTGTGTGCACCCCCGGTATAAATAGGGTTAATATTAAGACAGTTTTTATTATAACATAGTAAATGAATTCATAGGAATGACAGCTAGAGTATGGATTTGAATGACAGAATCACTGAAATTTGAAATGTAAATATGTTTGCTAAAAGCCATTTTTCACAAAGTGAAGGGATGTCACACCCAGGATAAACCAAACTGGACAAAGGTATGTAGAATTGTATTCCATGGTCATGATGTATATTATGTGAGAGGAAAACTGTATAAGATAGTCGAGAATACATATTAATAATAGAGATAAGTATACGTTTCTTTTTTATTTACCTATTTGATAGCTATTTCCAAACTTAATTTGAATGCTTGCTCTTCCAAGAAAGGATAGCGCCTGTAATTCGTCACGTTTTAAGTCGAATTTGATATTTGTTGAAATCCGGCAAAGCAATCTTAAATCACATATCATATGGGCAATATATAGAGATTACTTCATGGTTAGTGAGTGCGTACGATTTTTATGCACGAGTTGTGAAGGATCGCAATACGAACGAGTGAGCGCAGCGAACGAGTGAGTTTGCGATCCTTCGCAACGAGTGCATAATAAAAATCGTACAAACGAGCCAACCATGAAGTAATTTGTTTATTAAATGTGTATAGAGATCAATTTGACAACGACACGCTTTTAATGTACAAAAACACAGCGAGAAACAAAATCGAAACTTTATCCATCAAAGCATATTTATTACCGTTCAGTCTCTTTGTAATTTTGTTCAATAGAAGTTAGATATTCTTTCCGAAAGATTTGAGAATGTGCTGAATGTAAAAATATCGTGAATATGAGAATTATGTTTTGAATTTCACTCCTATATTTCGACGCCATCTTGAAAGAAAATGTAAACAAATTGCCGCCAAAATGACATACGACAATTTTTCACGCGTGAAGAATATCGTACGTCCAATCAAAAGTCGTGTATGGCATTTTTTCACACGTGAAAAACATGGTACGTCCAATCAAATTGCATGAAATTAATCTATACAGTGAAATATGATTTTTATTTCATCATTTTCCTGTGCATAAATCTCTATACACATATAATAAACGAAGTTATTATGTTTTAAACTCACCCTGCAAATGTCAGGCAGGCATTATATGTCCTTGTACAAAATTGTATCCTTGGAAAATGCAAATGTGTTCTTCTAAGTTAAAATATGTACCTGAAATTAATGTACGTGATTGTTTAACACAATTTTCGTGAGCCATGAACCTTATCTTGCTCAATTACCGAGAATTTTTTCGCTTTACTTCATGCGATATTCACGTTTCTTTGACAATGTTGATATATAATATGAATGACAAGTGAAGAAAATTCCTAAAAATAGAATTTCCCATGAAAGGCTATTATTTCCCATGAAATTCTTATTCCTAAAGTAGAAATCCGCACAGCGCACACCAAAATCTAAAAGCGTCTATACACCGTACTTTGCGAAAATATTACCAGGAATTCAGTCAAAAAATACGAAGTGAAATTTGAAGCCACGTTATTGTTTCAATTAAGCCAAAGACCTTATAATCCCGAACAACGTCTTCGACATGCAACGAGGCCAGTTGATGATAAATAAACTGAGAAGATAAAGTCTCTTTAGATTTTTAGATGTCGTCTTATTTATAACCCCATGCATGTATAGCATTGAAAGCCTTAATTGACAGGTTCCTATTTTAATTCAGTTTCAAAATTCATAGAACTTTTCTTGCCCTTCCAGAGACGTCTTTATTAACTTCTATTTTTGTAAGTTCGTAGATTTGATTAATGTAACGTCAAGCGATTTGGGAGCGGATTTAAATTTAAGACGCGACGAAGACAGCTAAAAATCCCTTTAAATTGATGTTTGGAAAGTAAACTTGTCGTGCATCATCTATTCTACGAATTTGATACAACATTAGAAGTGACAGATATCGCTTAAAAGGGTAAAAACATTTTCTAAACCATAATACCTGAAGTTTCACCTGTCAAGGCTTTGATTCCATTTTCAACATAATTTATATAAAGCTTGGCACAGATGACAGACGTGAACATTTGGCTAAGCTAATGACCACGTGTGCCAATAGCACAGCCGATACAACCCACGTCAGCGGCAGGTTTTTTCTGCGGATTGACACATAACTCAAAACTACTTTCTTTCGATTTACTCCTAGCTTTTTCAAATATGACATATTACAAGGTTTAGATAGAGTTTTACGTGCGTGTATAGCACTGTATACGTGCGTATGAAAAACGCGACAGTGCATGGAAAGCAGCCCCAAGATGCGAGAATCACGGGTTTGCCGGCGTTTGTACGTAAACAGAGAATTTAAAGCCCGTAAACAGAGAGTTTCCATATGACGATGACCTGTCGCCGACTCATTGTCTGTAATCATCCAAGGAGAAAATGACTTCAAAAAGAACAAAGATTTCACTCATTAAAAATCATCGACAATTATACTTTGCCGACGTCGACGTTATATGGAAACCAGGCTTAAAGCCTGATTCTCATAAATTATGTCACCGATGGTCGGCGATGATTATCGTCGATGATCACTCGAGAATAAAGTGCTTTGTCATTTTGTATAAATTTTCTTCCTCAACGACCACAAACAATACATCACCGACTGTCGGTGACATATGAGAATCAGGCTTTTAGATGCACCAAACCTACGACGCGGACGTGACATGAAAACTGCTACTATATAGTGTTAGGCAACCAGTATTAATTTGTTTTAGCTACATACGGTTTGACTTCGTTTATCAAAAAGAATCTTCGTTTTTCATCCCTATTGGGAAACTGTGGAAATTAGAGCAGTTTTGTTTCACATCCGCGTCGTAGATTTCGTAAATCTTAAAATCACTGTTATCGAGGACGCAGTCTAAATCACCCATTGGCATTAAATATTCCATTTACTCATCAGCTGGCTTCGACTTATATACAAAGTAGTTGTCGACTCTCCGATAATTGCCTCGCAAAGTATAGATAGTTATTCTGACAGGTTCAAATATAACCAAGGAGCAGCGTGGCAGCGTCTTCAAACAACTTATAGCATCAAATGTGATGCTACATTACAGTCAGGAATGTTGGTCGTCATTGTTGGTCGCGTTGACTCCGGATGTGCTTAATTTGTTCCCGTTGTAGCGTTTTTTTAAATCTCTGTATAAAGGTCCGGACACACTTGACGCCATTCGCCAATGCGACGTAAATTTTTAGTTTTTTAAAGCAAACAAATCCAAGGAAATTTTGACAACTATATATTAGCCGCAGACATGTCAAAATTTTCTATCCTTCAGTAATTATCAAGAATATCATAACATCATCAAACTTATAGTTGCTTTTGAAAACTGAAAAACTCGCGAAAATCTTGATTCCCAGGATTAGCAATGCGCAAAATGGACATGATCGTAGTCTCTTTCTCACAGAAAGCTGCATGTGGTTATTCATGAATGCACGCATGTGCGTCCTACAGGCTGCATCCGACAACACGTTCGACAAAGCGGCTTACCCATGCAAGATATTGCTTGCCAGTCTGTCAGCTACAAATTAAGAGAGTCTTCGGCCTTATTAGGATATTTGAGATGGGAACGAGGAAGTATAATTGGTTGCATGTCATGTTCAGCATAAATCTTTCACTTTTTATTTTCTCATAATTATATTAATAATGTTAAATAAAATATTCTATTTTTTACGCGAGGTGGGAGATCTTTTACAATAGGTTAACTAAAGTTCACTAATGTTCTCCTCTTGCCCTTCTCTTGCTCTTCAATTATTCGTCGTTGCTATTTCTGTCTATGGTCGTTGGTTCGATCTGTAAGGTTGAGCTTCTCGAACGTTTCATGTGCTTTTCTCCGCTAGTCCACTCCGTTAGTCCACTTCGTTAGTCGACTCTGTTAGTCCACTCCGTTAGTCCACTCCGTTAGTCCACTCCGTTAGTCCAATCAAGGTTCGGGTGCTGTGCGCCTCCTTTTACAATAAAATTTGAGGGGATCTTGAAGACGCCTGTGCAAGGTGGTGTGATTCACACTGTCTAATCAGCGTTGTATGTTACAAGTGTGGGTTCGCGTTAGAAGCTCGGTCCAGCTCTCATACTTTTTTACTTAAGGGCCTTAACGCACTAGTCGAGTTGGTCTTTTACTTAATCGTTCACTATTAAAACTTGTTCACAACTTAAAATATTTATCATTAACTTAAAGTACAATTGTCAAATTATTACTTTGTGAACCGTATCTCAACTTATAAACTATTTTACTAATAATTTCATCGAATTAAGCTTTTCATGAAGTAATTAATAAGGCTTCAAGTGCTTAACCGAGCAAAATATAGCAAAGAAATGATTGACACAAACTAGTATCCACCTAGAACTTATGTTCTTAAATCGTGACACTTGTACTTTGTACGACAGTTCTGTTGTTTCGGAGGCCAAATCTCATGGGCTGTCACCTCATGATAGGAAAAGTGATTCCGAAGAGTCAATATATTTACTTTACACGTCATTTTATGTGACATGTTCCCTAAGTAACTTCATCATCGATATTGGCCTTCTATTTTTTTACAATGCTAAACTTAATACATTATATATGCGGATTTCGTAACAATAATTATATATGGAGGGGGTGTATCGCGTGTCTTTGTTTAAGATGCGCTAAATTCGGTGAAATTTATCGCAAAAATAAGCGGGAAAGCATGCTAATGCAGGTATTTTTTTAATTTTAATCCTTATTGACTTTGGCTATTTTTCTTATCATTCTGAGCTATTTTTTTTCTTCTTAAGTTCGTTTATGCTCTTTTTACTTATATATATATATATATTTTTTTTTTTTTCTACTTATATATTATATCTATTTTTTTTACTTATATATTATCTATCTATCTATCTATCTATCTATCTATCTATATATATATATATATATATATATATATATATATATATATATATATATATATATATATATATATATATATATTCTATTTCTGCCTGAAATTTGGTAAAAATTAAACGTCTTTAATTTAGCACTACTTTAGTACTTGTTATTAACCCGTATAGCAATTACCATATAACATTATATTACCCGGAATATAGATTTTGCTAAAAACACCTTATTTGTTGACTCGTTGTTGGAAAATAGTGAGTCAATCACATTGAAGCAATGTAAACAAATTTCTGTTCATATGAGTTTCCCAGAAAATATACATATTTAGGCAGGTGTACAGCTATGTGTATTCGTAATTTACACTCGAAACCACGCTATATCGTATCCATAGCTTATATTAAGTTACATTTATTTATATTTATTTATATGAAAAAGTGAAAATACAAGTTTGACAATTAATTTATTTAGTATTAGCGACTACATGGGCAGAAAATTCGGACAAAGTTGGCATCCCACTTCAGCCGAAATTTGCATACGATGGCAAATTACCGCCGCGTGAGTTTTAAGAAAGCCAAATATAATTTAAAGTGCAGCATTTGATTGCTAGATAGTTGAGCAAATATGCAAATTATGTGCAGCAATCTGCATTCGAGGAAGTAAATCAGATATTAAGATAACTGTAAATGAGATATTTATCAATATCAGGGAACTTTATAAATAAAACTAGGAAAACAAGAAAGTTTTAATAAAAAATTAAAATCAAAGTAGATCTTTAAACTTTGCCCGAAAAAATTAAATAATGCCATATAGTGTTTATGACAATTAAATCTATCTATAACAATTATAGTGCTACTCTGGTTTTATTACTTAGGCGACTGTGGTCGACCCAGTTATAAATTCGCAATTTATTTTTTTTCGTCTTTCATGTTGCGCTTTGGACAATCGGGAGCTTTGAAGTTTGTTTGATATATAGATAATAGATCAGTGGCACTTGCGCTGTGTCTGTCGAAGGAATGAATACTCTTCATTGAGATATACATGTCGTGTATTAAATCAGGCCGAGTTGTGCTGCTTTTAAGCACTGCAGACACTGATATTGTATGAATTTTTAAGGAAAGTGATTATATCCTTTGCTTGGAGTCTATGAACAATGTGACACGGTGTTCGTCGGACTGTATTATAAACATAATACCTTCTGTTTGTAATACTATATAATTATATGCAATTTGAGACACGGCTGCTTGTTCTTGGCGGTATGTAAATTTAATTTTACGACTTTTGTCGCTTGCCAGTCAAGTTTTAATGTTTAACTAAACTAGGTTTAATGCGTGAAAAAGAAAAACACGTCATTCTGTAAATGCAATTGATGCATCCCAATGGACTTTTGCATAATAGACCAACTTACGATCTAGGTAACAAGAAGGAAATAAATCACCACAGCTAAAAAGAACATACCGAATCAATTATGATTCAACTAAATCAATTATGATTTTTGGCACTTCACTCGATGCAGGAATATTCTAGAGGTTTAAAGGGTCTTAATTTAACCACGCTCAGTGCTCTTGTCAGCTACCTCTGTAGCTTCGGTGGCAAGAGCATTGCACCGGCATGGCAAAGGTGTAGATTCGATTCCTGCCGGAGGACCTATTGTTGACTCATTTTTCCTTCAACTGTTCCTGGCTTGAATTTGAAGTGTGTAAAATACCACTCGAAATTAATTAATTTCCCTATGTATAGAGTCTCTAAAATGTTATTTCCTGCGTTTTGGTGCCGAGGGACAACCAAATTGATTTCAGTTAAACAAGAGTTTGCCCAACTCTAAGTACAAATTCCCGGAATAATTTCTGACTAAACTGAAAGGGAGGCAGCTCCCCAGCCCCCCCCTCATCTCGTACGCCTATGCTATTTATTTCACTGTTCCCATTCCCATTTCATGGGAGTGAAACGTAATGTGCATGATATTGCATCTCGCATGCAATTTGAAACCAATTACAGCTTCAATAGACCTTTCTTATAATGACGTCAAACGCGGGAAGTCTGATGTTACACGAAATTTAATTGGCTCCACAAAACTGTCGAGCCAATCAAACTTCGTGTAACATCAGACTTTCCGCGTTTGACGTCATTATGAAAAAGGTCCATTCTTGTGCGTACATTGTCATCGAACATGTGTTGCACAGATCGCCAGCTCCCCCGCTTGTCGCCCAAGTGTACGCCTACCTGGCGTCTCATTTAATGAAAGTAATCACCATGCACACAAATTCCCGACCAAAGGACATAACAACAGTGTACTTTTTGTTCATGTTTACGCTGATGTGCATGGTCAATATTTTCATTAAAGCTGGAGTGGTGATCATTGTGGTGGGTTTGTCGTACAGTATTTCGTTTTTAAATTCGGCATTTACCCTTAGTTTTATAATGATATATGATATTTTATATCATTACGTATGATATACCGCGGGTGTCCCAGAAAAAAGTACCCCGGTTTGATACATAATAGCTTCTAAACTAGCTAAGCTATTAATTATTATTATTATTATCATTAATAATATTATTATGAACATTGATATCTCCGTAAATTTTTAAGTAAAATACAACTGTAATATATCAAAATCTAAGTTAGTCTTCCCTCTATCTAGTTAAATTTATTTTAGTTTAATAGCTTAGCTAGTTTAGAAGCTATTATGAATCAAACCGGAGTACTTTTTTCTGGGACACCCAGTATGATATATGATATATATGTATTTTATCACATACTTGTGCCTTTATCAGAGCGATAACAGGGTGACATAAAAACGATATCGTCACTGATATCGCTTTTTGTCCCGCTGCATTTGCCGCTGTCAAAACAAAGATGGCTGACTCGAGCAGTTCGAGGTTTGTTTCAGTCGATGTCGATTGCTTTATAGAAACAGGTTATCACAATCGGGACGAGGTGATATCCGTTTTATTGCTTTCAGGACGATATCATAAATGTCCCTCGTTCGCTGTTTGATATCGTCCCTCAAACGATAAAACTGATATCGCTCGCCCCTATATATACCTCGCCCCTCATGTGATAACCTATACATATATGACTATGATATATTATGATATTTTCAGACATCTCAGGATGATACGAATACGACGTCGTCAGGTTTTTCTTCTATTATTTGCTGTTATTGGTGGGTTCACTGTAGTGAACCTTATCGGAGTTTTTTTCAAAAGGACATTTGGTACAGTCAAACCATGTCTTTGCAACTCTCGTATAACTTTTAACGAATCTGGTGAAATAGACACGAACAGTCAGTGGCGAAAACTTGGACGGTCTACGTATGTATTTACAGCATACCTTGACGATCGTGAACCGTGTTCGACCTTTGTAACTGTTGTAGGGTTTGGTGAGAAGTCACAGCTACCACTTTACGGCATTTTATTGCTCAAGAATGACGAAAATATTTACCTCGAAGAATATACATACAAAAAAATATTAAATCCTAACGGAGATTATACGTCAAAGAGATTAGGACCATATGCATTTTCCTGGTCGTTACCCGCTGAGATTACGACATCTGATTTGAAGTCCATCAAAGTTCAACAGACTCATCCAGTCACAGGTAATAATTGTTCATGAAAGAAATAATTCATTTTTTCACGACCAGTATTATAAAAGTATAATGAACTAATTCCCGCGAAAATGAGAGACAGCAACGGCCGATAACCACTTCAAACTACGTTTTTCTGATCCACAAAATCACTAATTGCAAAAAAAATTTAAAAATTTTCCTTTTTTGTACAAAAAAATGGCAAAAATATTAACCAACTTTAAAAACCTTCTTTGGTTAGGCAGAATAGAAAAGTCAATGTCGCTCGTTATACTGGGGATTCAAACTTAACCTTGAAAGTTGAAACTGAAACAAAATCATCAATCGGGTCTAAGTTTATAATAATTCTGATAATTTTTTATATAGAATTCCAGACGAATCACTTATGTTTTGTTCACACGGAAGGTTTCGAGCGTTTTGCCTCATGCACTTATGTTTTTACGTCAAAAGGTTGCAAACGCCATCAGCTTAGGATAGATTAAGTTGGAGCTAATTAAATATAATTTTATTGGGCAAACATTTCATCCCTTTGGGTCTTGTGAAAAAAACGGGAAGAAATTGAAAAATAGGAAACTTTATATAGAATGTAAAAATGTTTAATGCTGTTGTTATTCTTTTTTCGAAGTTCGTCCTATATAATATTATAACACTTGATTATACTATAACGTTTACAAATGAATCGATGGCTATTGCAAAAAAAACTTAAACCAATTTTCGACACTTTATTCCAGGTAAAGCAGAAACAACTGTAATTTCGATAAAACATCCAGTTTACTCGACAAAAACGTTCGGGGTTTGCATTGACTCGCCATTATTTAGCCATGTGAAGGCGCAGACCATCGTTGAGAACATTGAAATCAACAAAGTTCTTGGCGCTGAATGGTTCACATTTTACATCTACCAGGCGGATAACGCCACGCTTCAGGTATTTTAGTTTGTAATCTAGTGCGTGTCTTCAGCCATTCGCTAATGCATGCCTGATAAGCGTAAGATAATCGATAATAGATAATAAACAATTATACCACGAGCTCAAATTGTATATGCATGAGCTGATATTATATAATATAGCCAAATACCATTTGTTGAGCGACACAACTATCCCAGAATTCTTTCAATTTCTTCTTAATTTACCTCAGCAAACCGGTCAGCCATTTTGCTTTATTTTTGGTTTTGCTATCCACCGTATATGAGCTGATATACAGTGGGTAGCTCGACTAAGCAGATTGCGGAATAGCTCATATACAATGAGTACCTATATTATAATCAATGATATATAACCTAGTCTAAATCCCAGGAAAGCCTTCGCTCATTACATTATTTTCGTTGCTAATGTTGTGGTATTTTTGCCAACCAAACATTCATATTTTTAATTCCATCTTCCTGACGGTACAAATCGAGCGATCTACAAAATTAGGAAACGTGGCTGAAATCCGAACCATAACCTCGTTTTCATGTGTCTTGCAAAGTAGCTGTCTGCATCATAATTAATATACATTTAGAGCTCTTTTATTAACCCTTTTGATATTTATTGCTAAGGCACTTCACCTTTTTCATTTATATCATTTTAATTCTATCTCCCTCTATCCAAAGGTATTGCACAGGTATGCCCACGAAGGGACGGTAGAAGTCGTTCAGAATTGGGGGATAGGTCTGCCTGGCGACACCACTCATTATTTTGGCCAGAAAATATAGAAAGTGTTATTTATGGGACCTTTATGTTTAGACATGCATTCTTTCTTGAAAACAATTATGACACAAGTGCAAATGAAATATACTTCGCATGCAATCGATCTTACAGCGTGAAATTGCCAACGTTTTTAACCCGTGTAACTCGCTCACGAAAAATATATCCACCAGAGGTGAGGTCGAAATACATAACAAAGCCTTTGTACACGTCTGTTGTTGGAGTCCACGAGGTGTTTTCTCATGTCGGATATAATATTAAGACTTTTGTCGTTCCTCCTGACTATGGTCTACTGCATCACTATCGTAGCTTCAGCGGAGTGTCTTCGTCTGTCGTTCAAGAGCAGGATCATCATGGAAGCATTCGAGATGTACGCGCTCTTATTTTTAAAGACAGGATTGTCGCAGGATTGCGAAAAAGATTGTGCCGTATAACCATGCTTAACCGCAAATAAAAGAAAGGAATTTTGGTGTATTTTCGATTGACAAAGATAGGCAGTACGGCATTTGATCATTGATTATGGAGCACTTCCGACTGAAATTTTGCAGTATTTTATATTGTGAGTTATAGGGAAGATGCAAACATTTTTCCAGAGCAAGCAATTTGAACTTCTTTGGAACGATGCAGATGTTATTCATCATTGCTCGTGGGGCACTTTCGAAAGGAATTTTGGTGTATTTTCGATTGACAAAGATAGGCAGTACGGCATTTGATCATTGATTATGGAGCACTTCCGAATGGAATTTTGCAGTATTTTCAATTCTGAGGTATAGGGAAGATGCAAACATTTTTCCACAGCAAGCAGTTTGACCTTCTTTGGAACGATGCAGATGTTATTCATCATAGTTCGTGGGGCACTTCCGAAAGGAAACCAAGAATGATGCAAGCCATGATGGTTCCGGTAAAACATTTTCATGTGTTTCAAAGTGCATATAAATGTCTTTGATATGCTGAAAAAAAATGTTACGGATGCTTTTCGCAAAACTAAAAAATTCAAGATGATACAACACCATAAATAAAATGGGACAGCGAACAATGAAACATTATTGCCAGGATAAAATGGAGTTTGCATCGAAATTTTTTTTCCCGTATCTGAGAGATACAATAATATTTTTTCGATTTGAAAATACATTTCATCAGTTATTCCATTTTGTGAAGAATAATGGAAAATATTATGTTTTAAAAAAATAAATTGCGCTTGAAAGGCCCAACCCTTTTCGCTTCTGAAGTCGTATAAAACGTCGTGGCAATGATTAAAGCATGGCTTGCTTCATGCTTGGTTTTTCTTGATATATGATGGTTCCGGTAAAACATTTTCATGTGTTTCAAAGTGCATATAAATGTCTTTGATATGCTGAAAAAAATGTTACGGATGCTTTTCGCAAAACTAAAAAATTCAAGATGATACAACACCATAAATAAAATGGGACAGCGAACAATGAAACATTATTGCCAGGATAAAATGGAGTTTGCATCGAAATTTTTTTTGTCCCGTATCTGAGAGATACAATAATATTTTTTCGATTTGAAAATACATTTCATCAGTTATTCCATTTTGTGAAGAATAATGGAAAATATTATGTTTTAAAAAAAAAATTGCGCTTGAAAGGCCCAACCCTTTTCGCTTCTGAAGTCGTATAAAACGTCGTGGCAATGATTAAAGCATGGCTTGCTTCATGCTTGGTTTTTCTTGATATATGATGGTTCCGGTAAAACATTTTCATGTGTTTCAAAGTGCATATAAATGTCTTTGATATGCTGAAAAAAAATGTTACGGATGCTTTTCGCAAAACTAAAAAATTCAAGATGATACAACACCATAAATAAAATGGGACAGCGAACAATGAAACATTATTGCCAGGATAAAATGGAGTTTGCATCGAAATTTTTTTTGTCCCGTATCTGAGAGATACAATAATATTTTTTCGATTTGAAAATACATTTCATCAGTTATTCCATTTTGTGAAGAATAATGGAAAATATTATGTTTTAAAAAAATAAATTGCGCTTGAAAGGCCCAACCCTTTTCGCTTCTGAAGTCGTATAAAACGTCGTGGCAATGATTAAAGCATGGCTTGCTTCATGCTTGGTTTTTCTTGATATATGATGGTTCCGGTAAAACATTTTCATGTGTTTCAAAGTGCGTATAAATATCTTTGATATGCTGAAAAAAAATGTTACAGATGCTTTTCGCAAAACTAAAAAATTCCAGATGATACAACACCATAAATGAAATAGGACAAGAACAATGAAACATTATTGCCAGAATAAAATGGAGTTTGCATCGAAATTATTTTTGTCCCCTATCTAAGAGATAAAACCAAGAATGATGCAAGCCATGCATGCTTTAATCAATGCTACGACGTTTTATACGACTTCAGAAGAGAAAAGAGTCGCGCCTTTCAAGCGCAATTTATTTTTTTAGAACATAATATTTTCCATTATTTTCCAGGATATGGAATAACTGATGAAAGGTATTTTCAAATCGAAAAAATATTATTTTATCTCTTAGATAGGGAACAAAAAAATTTGGATGCAAACTCCATTCTATCCTGGCAATGTTTCATTGTTTGCTGTCCCATTCAATTTATGGTGTAGTATCATCCCAAATATTCTAGTTTTGCGAAAAGCATGTGTAACGTTTGTTCTCAGCATATTAAAAACGATTATACGAACTTTGAAACGCATCAAAATGTTTTACCGACACCATCATATGTCAAGAAAACCCAACCATGAAGCAAGCCATGCTTTAATCAACGTCACGACCTGTTTTACGACTTCGGAAGAGAAAAGAGTCGGGCCTTTCAAGCGCAATTATTTTTAGAATATATTATTTTCCACTTTTCTCCACGATATAGACGAACTGATATAAGGCATTTTCAAATCGATAAATGAAAATGGACAGCAAACAATAAAACATTATTGCCAGGATGAAATGGAGTTCATTCTAAACTTCTTATGTTCCAGTCTAAAAGATTCGTGAATATTTCTTTTAAATTTGAAAATACTTTGCTTCAATTAGTCCATATCGTGGAAAAAAATGGAAAAATATTCTGTCCTAAATAATAACAAATTCCGCTTGAAAAGCCCGACCCTTTTTCTTCGGAAGTCGTAAAACACGTCGTGACGTTGTTTAAAGCATGGCTTGCTTCATGCTTGTTTTCTCGTGACATATGATGGCTCCGGTAGAATTTTGTGATGCGTTTCAAAGTGCGTATAATCCTCTTCGATATGCTGAAAAAATTTGTTACAGATTTTTTTCGCAACACAAGAAAATTAAGGATGATACATCAAAATTCCCGTCGGAAGAGCTCCTAATCCCTAATCAATAACGTCGGGCTCCGTCGAAAGAGCTCATAAATCGAAAATAAACCAAAATTCATGTCGGAAGAGCTCCATAACCCATGATGAATAACGTCTGCATCGTTCCAAAGAAGCTCAAATTGCTTGTACTGCAAAAATGTTGGCATCTTCCCCATAACTTACAATTTTTAACTCACAGGGCTCCGGTAGAATGTTTTGATGTGTTTCAAAACGCTTATAATCGTCTTCTATATGCTGCAAAAATAGTTAAAGATTCTTCTCGCAACACCAGAAAATTCAGGATGATACAACAACATAAATGAAATTGGACAGCTATCAATAATATTTTTATGTCCCAATCTAAGAGCTTCGCGAATATTCGTTTTGGGTTTGAAACTACCTTGCAACATTTAGTCCATATCGTAAAAAAAAATGGAAAATATTCTGTCCTAAAAAATAATAAATTCCGCATAAAAAGCCCGACACTTTGGTCTTCCGTAGTCCCAAAACGCATTTTGGCATTGCTAAAGCATGGCTTGGTTCATGCTTGGCTTTTCGAGACAAATAAGGGTTCCGGTAAAATATTTGGATGTGTTTCAAAACGCTTATAATCGTCTTCTATATGCTGAAAAAAATAGTGAAAGATTCTTTTCGCGACACCAGAAAATTCAGGATGATACAACACCATAAATGAAAAAAGGAGAGCGAACACTGCCGAACAGCCATTATTGCCAGGATGAAATGGAGTTTCAGTGCAAATTTTTTATGTTCCCAATCTAAGAGATTCGCGAATACTCTTTTGGATTTGAAAATACCTTGCATCAGTTAGTCCATATTTTGCAAAAAAAATGAAAAATATTCTGTCCTAAAAAATAAATTCCGCTTGAAAGGCCCGATTCTTTTTCTTCCGAAGTCGTAAAACACGTCATAGGCATAGCGTTTATTAAAGCATGGCTTGCTTCATGATTTGCTTTTCTTGATACATGATGGTTCCGGTAAAACATTTTGATGCGTTTTAAAGTTCGTATAATCGTCTTTAACATGCTGAAAAAAAAATTAAAGATTTTTTTCGCAACACAAGAAAATTCAGGATGATACTTTACTATCAATGAAATAGGACAGCGAGCAGCCATTATTGCCAGGATGAAATGGAGTTTACGTCCAAATTTTTTATGTCCCAATCTAAGAGTTTTGCGAATACTTCTTTTGGATTTGAAAATACCTTGCATCAGTTAGTCCATATCCTGAAAAACTGCAAAATATTCTGTCCTAAATAATAATAAATTCCGCTTGAAAGGCCCGACTCTTTTTTCTTTGGAAGTCTTAAAACACGTCGTGACGTTGATTAAGTGTGATTCACTACAGCGTCTTCTTGCAAATGTGTTGAGCACATGGTATGCGATTTGACATGAAGGTAGGGCCTGGATCCAACCACGGTTGCCCCTTTTATTGTGTCAGTCACGAATACATTAGATATCGAAAATTGTTAATATTTTTCTTTAGGAGAAAGCGGGCACAGTATTTTGTTTGGTAGATAGTTATAAAAAGGAATTCCTTACGATGATGCAAGTGTTGAGTAGTTGTCATAAGTTCATGTTTTCTAAATATCAGCACTACCTATAAAATCAAAAAGCCCCTAAGTACACCTATAGCAAAGGCTGTATAGATAGCGTGTTTAGAGAATTGGTAAGAACGTGGCTTCGTTTACTTGCCAGGGTAATGAGTGATGATCTTCAAGGTTAGTTATCGACTTTTGCACGTAATTTGTCTGTAATACATAAAGAAATATCAGCTCCAAATATGCAAGGAAGAAGCAACTTTCAAGTAAGTTTTTTGTGGATTCAATTATTTGATCTAAAATTACGTTGGGTGCATGCGCTTCTAGCTCTAGAACACTCGCTTTAGTTCCTACTGCCAAGGAAACTTATAATTATCGGGGGAATCTGTTCTGGGTTGTTCTTTTTGTTCCCACACAGACCTACTCAGAATTTTCCATTCTTTCTTCATGTTTCCTCAGGAAGCTATAGACGGCATTGATGAAATAGTGGGAACGACAGAAGAGAATCTCAAGCAACATCGTGATGGAAAAACTGCTCAGCTTCAGGCGCCGAGGCCAAAGGAACTTCAGCGCATTCTACAGGAGCATCAGGGAAACGTCTCGAAAGGTGTGGGTGACAAGCAAACAGAGGAGAGAGGGGCGACTCCAAGAGATGATGCTGAGGGTGGGATAGCAGGAGATACAGAGGAAAGCGCGACCGAAAGGGGAACAGTTTCGGCGATGGGAGAAGCACATCACATTTCAGAACCTAACCCTTTGTGTCAACTATCGTCCGCGTCTGTGAACATAAACCCACCTCCCCCCTACCCTCGGGATGCAGCTATAACAGTCACGTGAACGAGAAGAACGTTCAGCCAAAAGACAAAAGATGACATCGTCAAATGTGACGCTATAATTATTTGGCCTAGCCATTAGCGACTGATATTTTGTGTGGAATTTATATAATAATTATAATATTTCTGTAAATTGTGTTCCGGTTTAATTTTTATATTGGCTGACTTCAAAACCTTGCCATTATTCTGAGTACAATTGAAACTAAAATTTACAAGCATATTTTTAATCGTCTGCGAATGGTTATCAAATATATTGCATTATAGGTTGATCTTTTATCCAAAATCCCCATCAACATGCCTCGTATATGCATGAATTCGGTAATTTTAGAAGATTTTGTTTCTGAATATCAGTATAAAATTATAACGTTGAATCAAAGCCATATATTCATTTCACCCACTCCTCGTGTTTCAAAATAAAGTTATTCTATTGGCTGAACACTCCTGACCTGACAGCTCAACATTGCAATATGATTGGCCGAGCGTAGTAATTTGAATAATATGATTAATTCTTTCCTTTCATTTCTGATGTCAGGCTCAGCAGAAGAGAATTAATCATATTATTTAAATTACTATGAACGTCCAATCAGAAGCGTTGTTGAGCTGTCAGGCCTGGAGTCTTCATCCAATAGGATGACTTTATTTTGCAGACACGAGGAGCGGGTCAAATGAATATGTGCTTTTGATTCCAGTTTGAGACATCACTTCAACGCTGGTCTTCGAAGAATAAAGATGAGTTTCCTCCATGCCTAGAAAATTTCAAAAGAAATTTCTATCAGATTGCTATCGTCTTCAGCAGAAGAGAAGTTTAATAGAAGTTTACTATCTCTGACAGACTTTCGTTGGTGTTATACCAGGTAATATGCCTTTCCCTTTGCGTGTTTTATCAGCTTGTTTCATCGTGAGCTTTTGGGCTGAGGTTTCACGTGTCTTCAGTTCACGTCTTGTAATGCCTCTCTCGTAGTGTTCTTGTTGGGTTCAGCTTCAAATATAAACTTGTATAACACTAACGTTGCTTTTATTCTTTTAATGCAGAATTTTGACGTATTAAAGCGAAGTTAAACGTTGAAATTTGTGAACAAGAGATTGACGACCGATGAATGGTGGCTGAACTGGCTTAAGATACTGGCTCAAGATAACTCGCCTTTGAAGAGAAAGCACGTCTAGGCTTTTTCTGGGGACTTATTGATGATATGAGAAAGGTAATATACGCTAAATCTTACCGTTGAGCCGCTAACCTTCCCTCTAACCACACGCAAATTACGAGTTCTAAAGACCTCAGCAGTGAACTAATGGTGCCTTTTATTCTTCCAGGTGGAGTTTGAGAGCTTACTGAATGAAGTAAAGTGGGCAAAATAAAGGCCGTTACCGTAACTGAAATTACCCAAGAGGACTCGCATTTGACTCAAGATAACTCGCCTTTGAAGAGAAAGCACGTCTACGCATTTTCTTGGGATTTGTTGATGATATGAGAAAGGTAATATACGCTAAATCTTGTGTGAGCCGCTAACCTTTGCTCCAATCGCAAGCAATTACCTTTGAATTGAGTTATAAAGACTAAACCAGTAAATTTACTAAATTAACAATGCCTTTGATTCTTCCAGGTGAAGTTTAAAAGCTAAAACCAAACCGAATATAGAAGTGACCTGGACAAGAAAACCCTGAAATTCCCCGAGATGACTCGCATTTAAAGAGACAGCAAGTCCAAAGCTGCTCTTCAGCGCTTGTTGCTGAAATGAACAGGTAATTTTGGATCAATTTCAAAATAGGATGGGAAAACTTGAAACGCTTGATCAGGCATCATGCGTTCTCTCAACTGAATAATCACCGCACCAATATTTGAGCTCCCTTCATCGAAGGTAAATCCTTGAAATCGCTGTCTATAACAAGCATTCCTTTGGTTTTATTGCAGGTAGCGATTTAGCGGGTCATGCCATTTGAAACGACGACAAAACCTGTTCAGAATAAAACGTGAGTATTAAGAAATTTAACATTTTTAGATAAATATTTTATGATTCAGGTCAAGAACGACAACGGCCGCATGATAATTGAATATGATTAAATGGCAAAAAAGGAAATATTTGAAATCCCAGAGGGGTTTTATAGATGTTGTTGTTTTTACAATCCCGATTTTACGCGTGTTTCTCAATAAAAAATATAGTTTGCTTATTTCTGTAATCTTATTTCAGGTTGATGAGTAATAGCCAAAACGACGGCAAATCCACGCCTATAATGTGGGGCAACCTCGACGGCAAATCTACGCCTAATGTAGGCAACCTCGACGGCAAATCTACGCCTAATGTAGGCAACCTCGACGGCAAATCTACGCCTAATGTGGGCCAACTCGACGGCAAATCTACGCCTAATGTAGGCCAATTCGACGGCAAATCTACGCCTAATGTAGGCAACCTCGACGGCAAATCTACGCCTAATGTAGGCCAACTCGACGGCAAATCTACGCCTAATGTAGGCAACCTCGACGGCAAATCTACGCCTAATGTAGGCAACCTCGACGGCAAATCTACGCCTAATGTAGGCCAATTGGACGCCATAACTACGCCAAATCGACGCCAAACAGCAACGCATCAGCGATGCCCGAGCATCGTACAGGTTAGAGTAGCCTGGTGGTCAAAAAATGTGCATGCAGGGGTTAGTCTGTGCATGATTAACTTAACGAAGTTAACTAATTTAGTTAACGAACTTAAGTTAAATAAAGTTTTAAATTCAGTTAACTAAGTTCTGGCCACCAGGAACATAGCTAATGCATGATGCATGTGAGCAAACGTTTCTTAAATTCGGTTAAATATTTTAATCGGTTTTGCGCTTAGGACTGCTCGCTTGTGCTTAGGGCTGCGCTAAGGTTTAGGTTGATAATTTGTCTGTTAAAACTTGAAAACATATCACAACTGTTATATATACCCATATTTCACCTAAGAAATGGCTAAAAAGCCATGCACACACAATAACACAAACCATAGCCATGCACAAATGGCAGACATAATCCCATAGGTTCTTTCCTCTTTCACTATCTTGTCCTGATTGCATGGAATCATCTTCGGCTCTTAAAATTCGGTCAATTGCGGCTTTCGGAATCAACTTTATAAAAATTGATAATTATGGGGTCACTATTCAGTCTGGTTGTAAAATTATTTGTGTATGTAAATACGTTTTTGATTTCTCGGCAAACATTGTAAATATACGATTATATCTTGCCTTACTATATTTTGTAATTGAACATGTAATATTGTGTGTAGTGTATTTATGAAAAAACATGATTTATATCAAAAAATCAACAGATACAAAACATCATGCACTATACCTCATGATCTTGTAGCTGCACATAAAATAGACACGCACACGAGTAAATACATTGATGCAAACCATGGCCTATATAATGGCTTCTAATTCAAGTTATATCTCTCTTATCTCTTGCATTCACTTAAGGCTATATACAGTTAATATTCAAGCCAGAAACATTGATTTTACGGCATGTCTTATACGGTCTTGCTATTCTGAAATACATGAATTTATGCAATCAAAGTTAACACACACATGCATGCTCTCAATTAATGAATTTGAATTTACTTCAAAAAAATAGGGAATGGGGGGGGGGGTGCATGCTGTTATCTTGAAACGATATATACATGCCCTATTTCTACTATAGTTAGAAACCAATTACGAGACAAACATTGGCAGTGGCATTGTAACTTTATTATTTTTCCAAGGTCTCTGTGAGATTTCCAATCATTTAGCTTCGTCGAGCAGTGCTTATAAAAAGTGAGGCGCCACTTTTTGTCTGTACTGTTTGACTTTGCTATGTGGTTCGAAGTGTTAGCAGGTATCTTGGGATATCTAATAACATTGCAGTGTTATTTTCATTGCTGTCTCTATAAGAGCAGCTTGCTTTGGCTGTATGCCTTAGCTCTAAAAGCTTTTAAACCAGTTTTTCAAAGAAAAAAATGTACTCCCGCATATGGCTGTTTATATAAGGGCAGCTTGCTTTGGGAATATCCCTTGCATGGTTCAAAAAATGTTCACTGAATCTTTTGAAAAAAACTATTAACACTTGATGCTGCCCTTGGTTTCGACACTTTGTTGCTTTGGCTATATGCCTCAGCCTCAAAAATATAAAGTCAATTTCTTGTGGTATTTTTTTTCTAAACCTTGTTTCTGCAAGGGCAGCATGCTCTGGCTATATGCCTCAGCTCTATAATGTGCAATGAAGTTTTCAAGGACAATTGTGTATATCTTCATGCTGTTTCTATAAGGGCTCATGAAATATCTTCTAGTTAACTCGATCCTTGAAATATATGTGCACAGTTTGACAGCTTAAAACGAAACTATTAGGAACACTGCCTATGATTGTCAGCAAAATTATTTTAGTTTTTTGACGAACGTAACTTGAATCTAAGTGCTCTGAACTCAGGCATTTTTATGTATTACTATATTAGGTCATCGATCTCATAAGCTTTATTCAGCTCTCTACCAGAGTTAGTAGGTTAAGTCTATATTGAACAAAAAAAATACACGATAACTTAGAAACACAATGGTACACTGTAAAAAGACATGCAAAATTTATACTTAAATATGCCAAACATTTAACCTGCACTGTTCTATAAATTTAAATGTCATGATCTTAAAAGCACCTACTTTGTAACCGGTTTTAGATATAATTTAATGTCTTCGTATATATTAATGATGTACTATATGTAAAAAAAAAACACACACGCTTTGTAATACATGTTCGGTGAAGTATTAATAAAAATAAGACCAAAATTATCCGCTCTCTTGATTTCAATATCTTTAATTAACACATGCACTTTGTTGTAATACATGACTTTGTTTTAATAAAATCTCAAACTTGTGTACTTTGTGTCGTTGATTCCGGCTTTCGGTGAGGGTTTTTCTCCAGGCACTCTGGTTTCCCTCGTAAAAAAACAGTGTCCGTGTGTTCGGAACCGCGTTTACGGTTGGTTTTCCATACGAAAATTTAACTTTTCACGAGTAAAATTGCATGCTTGAAAGCTAAACATTTTCTATTGACAATTTATATCCGTATATTTGGTAAGTCTCGTTATACTCGATAAAAAGTAGACAATATTTTCGCAACCCAGTAGACTATTTAATGTCTGAAGTAAACGCTCTCAGACTAGAAAACTTAATGGAAGCTGGCTGTACACACGGTTACTGGGTTCAATTCCCGGAACACTGTTCTTTCTCACGATGAACTGCTCTTGCAAAGCTTCTTCGTCTTTAGATTATAATTTCACTTGACGAGTACTATAATAGTTGATGACCACTTCCCTGATTTTGAAAGACGTGATACAGCCACCGATGGAAATTCAATACAGACCTTCCTCATCCTGGTGCTTATAAAAGAACGACCACATTCTCTAGATACGTGACTTCAGACGTGGAATAAGTGTTCTTCAAGACTTCAAGACGTTCTCTTATTCACCACCTCATCCGTATCATTTGGCTAATTCTCAAGATGAAGACGAGATAGTTGAATATCAATGAGAACGAAGAGACAATCCCAATGGCTATAAAGTGATGCTGGAAATTCCTTAGCGACAAAATCATGAGAGCTTTGTTAGATCCTTTCCTTATACCTATACTGCACCTACTGTGAAGGGGCTTCCTTCTAGAACCAGCGCATGATTCACTGAGATTACATTTTTGTCAGATAAAATTTTGTCTTTATTTATGTAGTCAACTATGACCGCAGGAAAACTGGACGGTAATTTTTTTTTTTAAACTGATGATATTTTGTACTGGTATATGGCATCTTATTTTCTTATGTTCTCGATCTCTGTTGCTTGCCATGCTAGTCTTCGTGGACGAAATCTGTCATGAAGCCTAAGTTAAATTCTGAGGACTATATTATATGAATATGTCATTGTTTCAGCAGTGACGTACCCTACGGGAATCGCGTGTTTAATTTTTTTGTGCATGAGAGGGTTTAACACGGGTACACCGGTTCCTCTTGACTAATGATTTTCAAATAATCTCTCTGCAGTTGATTGTATTGTTTAAAAGCATGTCTTGCTGCATGCACGTTTTCTTGATACATGATGGTTCCGGTAAAATATTTTGATGCGTTTCAAAATTCTTATATAACCCTCTTCGATCCGCTGAACAAAATTGTTATAGATTCTTTTCGCAAAACTAGAAAATTCAGGTTGTTAAAAGACCATAAATAAAATGGGACAGCCAACATTGAAACATTGCTAGGATGAAATGGAGTTTCATTCCAAATTTTTTATGTACCAAGCTAAGAGATTCGCGAATACTTCTTTTGGATTTGAAAATACCTTGCATCAGTTAGTCCATATGGTGGAGAAAAATGGAAAATATTCTGTCCTAAATAATAAATTCCGCTTGAAAGCCCAGATTCTTCTTGAAAGGCCAGATATAGAAGACGATTATAATAAGCGTTTTGAAAAACATCAAAATATTTTGCCGGAACCCTGGTATGTCACAAAAAGCCAAGCATGAAGAAAGCCATGCTTTAATCAATACCAGGATGTATTTCGCAACCAAAGGGTCGGGTCTTTCATGCGGAATTTATTATTTTTTATAGGACAGAATAATTTCCAACTTTTTTACGAAATGGAGTAACTGTTGTAAGGTGTTTTCCAATTTAAAAAAGGTATTCGCGATTTGATTAGATTAGGAACATAAAAAGTTTGGACTGAAACTCCATTTCATCCTGGCAATAATGGTTGATCGCTGTCCAATTTCATTTATAATAATTGTATCAACCTGAATTTTCTGGTGTTGCGAAAAGAATCTTTAACTATTTTTTTCAGCATATAAAAGACGATTATACTAAGCGTTTTGAAACACATCAAAATATTTTACCGGAACCTTGATATATCATGAAAAGCCAAGCATAAAGAAAGCCATGCTTTAATCAATGCCACGATGTATTTTACGGCTTCCGAAGAAAAAAGAGTCGGGCCTTTCATGTGAATTTTTTTTTTATGACAGAATATTTTCCATTTTTACGATATGGGCTAAATTGTTGTAAGGTATTTTCAAATCCGAAAAAGGATTCGCGAATCTCTTAGATTGGGAACATAAAAAGTTTGGACTGAAACTCCATTTCATCCTGGCAATAATTGTTGATCGCTGTCCAATTTCATTTATGGTGTTGTATCATCCTGAATTTTCTGGGGTTGCGAAAAGAATCTTTCATTATTTTTTTCAGCATATAGAAGACGATTATAAGCGTTTTGAAACACATCAAAATATTTTACCGGAACCCTTATTTGTCACGAAAAGCCAAGCATGAACCAAGCCATGCTTTAGCAATGCCAGAATGCGTTTTGCGACTACGGAAGACCAAAGGGTCGGGCCTTTCATGCGGAATTTACTATTTTTTAGGACAGAATATTTTCCATTTTTTTTACGATATGGACTAAATGTTGCAAGGTAGTTTAAATCCAAAAAGAGTACTCGCACAGCTGTTAGATTGGGACATAAAAAGTTTGGACTGAAACTCCATTTCATCCAGCATGGCAATATTGGTTGATAGCTGTCCAATTTCATTTATGTTGTTGTATCATCCTGAATTTTCTGCGAGAAGAATCTTGAACTATTTTTTGCAGCATATAGAAGACGATTATAAGCGTTTTGAAACACATCAAAACATTCTACCGGAGCCCTTTGAGTTAAAAATTGTAAGTTTTGGGGAAGATGCCAACATTTTTGCAGAACAAGCAATTTGAGCTTCTTTGGAACGATGCAGACGTTATTCATCAGGGGTTATGGAGCTCTTCCGACATGAATTTTGATTTATTTTCGATTTATGAGCTCTTTCGACGGAACCAGACGTTATTGATTAGGGATTAGGAGCTCTTCCGACGGGAATTTTGGAGTATTTTAAATTGTGAGTTTAAGGCAATATGCAAACATTTTTGCAGAAAAAGCAATTTGCGGTAATAATTCCATGTTCCAGTATACACCAATATACATACGACCCCCTTTTTTAAACATCTATTGTATCATAATATATCATTTAGCATCATACTATATCACACCGCATCATATAGCATCATATAGCATCATATTGTATCGTACTATATCATACTGTATCATATTGCGTCATACTATATCATACCGTATCATACTGTATCATATTTGCATCATATAGCATCATACTATATACCGTACATACTTTATCATACGGTATCATACTGTATCATATGGCATCATACTATATCATACCGTATCATATTGCATCATACTATATCATACTGTATCATATTGCATCATACCGTATCATACTATATCATACTGTATCATACCGTATCATACTGTATCATATTGCATCATACTATATCATACCGTATCATATCATATCATACCGTATCATATTGTATCATATAGCATTATATAGATATAGTATCATACTGTATCATACCGTATCATACTCTATCATATTGCATCATATAGTATCGTAATTTATTATATGGTACGCGGTCTCGTGACTGAAATGGCGTGCGCTGATTGGTTCTTTGCAGGTCTGGAATCCCGCAGTATTAGACCGTTGCCGTAGTAAAGGTCCAACTCTCATATTTTTTAACAAAAACAAGCTTGCACTTTTAATTATTTTTGACACGAAAAATGTCGACGGAGAATGGACGAAGAAGAGCATTATTTGGTACATGTGAATATTATATTTATTCATCTTTGATTTTTTGTGGGGAAATCGTCCAATTATAAATTTGAAACCACTAAACCAGTTTGAAGTTTCTCATTTACGAGCATTTCAAAATGGAGGGCATTCGCATGCTGAGAGATCTTTGGAAACGGGACGACTGTCTCACAAAGACCGATCTCAAGGATGCGTACCTCATGGTGCCAATATTAAGGGACCATCAGAAGTATCTGAGGTTTCTCTGGAAAGGGACTCCACAAATTTAACTCTGCAACTACCAAGGGAGAAACTTCAAAAAATTCGGAAGAAATGTCAAAGCATACCAGATGCAGTAGATATCTCAGTCCGAGAGTTGTCAAAATTCCTGGGCTTCCTAACCTCCTCTATTCAGGCCGTATTCCCAGCCCCTCTCCACTACAGACACCTTCAAAGGCTGAAAAATGTAACTCTGAGCACAAATCAATCTTACGAGGCTCCAGTGACATTGGATACAGTAGCCAGGGACGAGGTGATGTGGTGGAGAGATCATCTCCAAGTCTGGAATGGCAGAGCGTTGTTCCAACACACGATAGACTTATTAAGAGGAGATATTTTTCTATGTCGCGTAATATAATAATGCTTCAAGACCTCAGCTATATCTTCATGCAACAGCACTAAAATTTTCAGCATTAAAAATGTTTTGCAAACCTGAAAAGCATCCACAAGGTATGTTTACTGTGTATAATCTCAAAATATTGTGAAAATGAAAAGATTTCTCGGGATACGCCGAGAAGAAAATGACACTTGAATCGAAGCTTCTTTTGTATTCATTTTATTCATTTCAGTTATAATGGAGTTGACATTATAACATTGTTGATAGCCGCATTATATTTTGTAATAACTCTGTTGTTTGGTGTTTTGCATTCACCAAATACAGTTCAAAACTTAATTCACAACACAATCTAAAGAATAAAGGTAAAAAAAAAATTAATTTTGAGCGGTACGCCGAAAAGATTTTAGGTTTTGAGCGTTTTCCCGCCAAAATACGCGACATAATAAAAAATCACCTTTTAATCGACACAGATGCTTCTCGCGAGGGTTGGGGGGCATGCTGCGAGGGAGTCAGCACAGGGGGCCCATGGTGCTGAGAAGAGAAAGGATACATATAAATTGCCTCGAACTGCTTGTCGGATTCTTCGCACTCAACACATTCACGAAGACCAAGGCTTGTGTTCATGTACGACTTATGATGGACAATGCAGCAGCAGTGGCATACATACATAAACAAGATGGGGGGCACACGCTCTCAGGTGTTAGCCAACCTAGCTATTGTCTTATGGGAGTGGTGTCTAGAGAACCAGTTGGTTGTTTCAGCTCAATATCTCCCAGGAAGTTTGAATGTACGAGCAGACAGGGAATCAAGAGTTCTGATCGACTCCAGCGATTGGAAACTCAATCCTTCTCTGTTCCAAATAATCTTAGGAATATGGGGTCCGTTAGAGATAGACCTATTTGCGTCTCGTCTCACGCACCAACTTCCGCAATTTGTCATCTGGAAACCAGATCCCCAGGCCATAAAAATAGATGCCTTTTCAATGAACTGGAAAACTCTCCATGCTAAATGATATGATAGGATGCAATAGATGTTTAAAAAAGGGTGTCGTATGTATATTGGTGTATACTGAAGATGGAATTATTACCCATTTTTCCTTCAACTGTTCCTCTGGCTTGAATTTTAAATGTGTATAATTCAACTCGAATTTAAGACCCTTCGAACCTCTACATGACGTATTGTCATGAAATTCCCTCGAATTTTGCGGGCTCAAAATCTTGGCACGTGCACAACAAAGTATGAAACGCAAAATGGAGCCAGTTGAAACAAAATTTCCGCGCTTAGACGTAAGTAATTTGAAAATAATTTCATATATGATGCGAAAGTTATCAACATTTTTTCTGTTTGTTAATGTTCTATGACAGGAGGCAAAATCTGAGGCTAAAGTTAATGGGGAATGTGAAAATTTGACTGATAAAGATGAAAGTTTGGCACCTGATCAAATGACAAGTGCTGATTATTACTTTGATTCATACGCTCATTTTGGTAAAGAAATTTCATATCTTATATAGTAAATTCCTTTTTGGTTTTATTAATAGTATCCAGTACTCTATTAAGTTGTAAGTTTACCCTCTTATTCATGCAAAATTTATCAAGAACAGGTATTTTATATACTTATGGTATGTTTTTATATATCATTGGGAAAGATGGCTTCTTAATGTAATCATGATCAATAGTGCCGTTGCCACAACTTCTTAAACTTTTCTCACTCTGAAAAGCATATTTACTATCAGCATAGTTTGCTTATCAATCTTATTTATATGAAAATATTTTTGACTGCAGTACGGTGATTCTCTGATCACACATGTGACATTGCTGTTTCTTCAGGCTTCATGTATTACTTGTAACAAAAAAGAATAGCAGTGTCACATTTGTGACCAGAGAATCACCTGGTACATATATAATTAGTATTTTATAACACGTTTCTGAAGTTAGTAACTAAATCAAATGAAATGTGCACAAATATGATGCGAAGTCCTGTGAAAGGTGCAACCCCAAAGCCGCAAAATAAACCATAAATACATAAATATATAATATACTGTATCTAAATTAGAACTACATATCATGAATACCACCACTTGAATGCTTGCTTATTAAACACATAATATGTTGATAGAACAATGCTATTGCTACTGTGCATCAATTCTTTTCATAATGAAATGGTGACCTGCTGATTTACAAAATTCTTAATTTTCTGGATACAAACATTGGTACAATTATAGAATACCCTGCCAATAGTGCATTATTTTAAAGATCAATTTTAGAGTATAAAAATGCCCCGTTTTTTAAAAATACTGTTTATTCTTGTTCTCTGGAAGTCCAATTCATGCATTAAGGTCCAATAAGACTATGTGGCATTCACTGTTAAGAGTTGGGTTGGCAGGGTATTCTATAATTGCTCCCAAACATTTAATGCACACCATTGCTTGCTTATATTCTGTTGGCTTACCAGCTTGCATCAGCATATGTGATGATAGAAAGCAATTAAAACTAATGTCAAATGTTTTCTTTTTTATATTTGCTGAATAATGAAGGAATACATGAGGTAAGTAAACAAGTTAACCTTAAGAGCGATCTAAACCTTTTCTTACTATATATAACTAAAAATTGAGTAAGCATGCATTGAGAAAAAGGTTCTTCAAAAGATTTGTATGATTTGAACTTGTAGCCCTGCACTTTTACTTATTAATTTGGTTTACAATATATAATTTATTGGTTCCTTACCTTACAAATTTCAGCTTATAATAAAATGGTCATTTTGTGGTATTTGGCAACTAATGTGGTGATATAACTTTGCAGGAAATGTTGAAGGATGAAGTGCGGACACTTACATACAGAAATGCAATGTATCACAATAAACATCTCTTCCGAGGCAAAGTTGTTCTTGATGTTGGTTGTGGGACAGGAATATTATCCATGTTTGCTGTCAAAGCTGGTGCAAAACATGTTTACGGGGTAATGCACTGTCACATTTGCACATAACTGTCACATTTCTATGTTATTTTGTAGTCTAAACAGCACCTTAGCATCTCATTTTAGTAGTGTTTTTTTGAACAAACAGCTGGTGGTTTTCTGGGTAGCAACCAGCCTACTCCTCCTCAATCTTATTTTTGCTCGTTAACAAAATTTTAGTTTTCTTTATAATTTATTAACATTGCCATTCAGGGTTGTCTCACTTGTCTGTTTTGAAAATTTTTACTTGAGAATGTTTGGTGTCTTAAAACAAGCAGGGGCCTTGTTGGAAATCTCTAATTTGTACATATAACAGCTTTTATAAACTTTTCAATAGTCGTGTGACTGGTAGTCTTGTTTTATAGTATTTTAGGTGAGGTTGCTTCAACATCTGTTTCTTAGCCTGATTATTGATATTTTTGCAGGTTGATTTTTCATCAATTATTGAACATGCTCAAACCATAATTGAGTCAAACCACATGAAGAATTGTACGTACTTGGTATAGTATCATTGTACTATTTTTTATTTTGTCATGAAGATGGTAATAAACCACCTCAGCTAGAAAGAGTATATTAATTAAGAATTAGCCTAACAAGCAAACTTAAAGTATACCTAAAACAACAAAATTTAGTAATTTTTTGTACATTTTTATGTGGGGTCATGTAAAATCCAGAAACAATTTCAAAGGCTAAGTTTATATTTCGATTTTTTGAAACCACCGACAAAAAAAATAAGAGAAAATTTCGCTAATTTTTGTATATATTTGCTAAATTGTACATTTACAATCAAATAATGCTATTTTTATTTTACACAATAATTTTATTTCATGCCATTTATTATAGCCATAACACTTATAAGAGGAAAAATTGAGGAGGTGGCGCTGCCAGTGGAGAAAGTTGATATAATTATAAGTGAATGGATGGGATATTGTCTATTTTACGAATCCATGTTGAATAGCGTACTCTTTGCTCGAGATAAATGGCTGGTAAGTGAATAAATATTTTGTAAAAGTTTTTATAACATTAAAATATGTACTTGTTTTGATGTGAACTAGATTGTGAATTAGTTTCTAATGTTCAAATAAGAGCTCTTTTACATCAGATTAGTCGTAACTTATTACTCATTTACAACTATCAAAGAAGGAAAATTGCAGCAAAAATTGCAAGTGTATCTAAGCAGGCCTTAGGACACGTGGCTGCCACTAATAAGGCATGTCTAATTTTTTTTTCTCTTTGAGATTTTCTTCTTTTGATGGATGTGAAAGAGTAGTTTCAATGTTCTGCTGCATAAGACTTTTTTGAACACCTGTAACTGATTCTCTCGTTTATTTAAGTGTGAACGTCAGCCTTTCAAGATTTTCTTATATCTTGCTCAGCTTCATCAACTAGATCTTAAATATTTTTATACGAAACGTAAAACCTCTACAGTTGCCTTTTTTGCATGAGGTTGATTTCTAACTCTGTGGAAAACGCTATCTAGTGTACATATGCTGTCTCGTAATTATAAGATGTATTTCAGGGCGAAGATGGAATAATGTTTCCTGATAAAGCAAGTTTGTATATCTGTGGCATTGAAGACAGACAGTATAAGGAAGAAAAGATTTATTGTAAGTTCATTGTCAAGATTATTCTGATTGCCAAAGAAATGTTTGATGAATTTAATACATGCAAAAAATTTAATGTAAAGGCTTGTTTACACGTTCACAGTTAATCTGGTTTAACTTGATCTTTGATTTTTCGAGTCAGTGTAAATTAAGCTGGATTACTTTGCACTACCTGTACGAGGTGGATTAAATTACGCGGATTAATTTTAAATTTCTTAAAGTGGTCATGTAAACGTAGCTATGGTGCCAGTTAGACGAGTTCGATTTAAACCGGTTTAAGTTCGTACTGTGTAAACGGGGCTTAACACATCGGTATATAATAATATGCCCTCCCCAAGTAAATCTATCCCTGGCAGCATTGAGTACGAGGTTTATCTTGTACGCAAAGGCCAATCGTTACTGAAAACGTGCGGTAGATTTCAATATTTTCGAATATTTTTCTTGTCTTTAATCATATTTGATCTCAAACATATTGTCACATGAAGATGGTCTATTTTAAAGCCCAAAGTTAAGCCTTTCACATTGCAGTGATTTAGTTGAACCTTTTTCCAGGGTGGGACAACGTGTATGGATTTGACATGAGTTGTATCAGAAAGGTTGCAATTACTGAACCTCTAGTTGATGTTGTGGAGGCAAAACAGATCGTGACTAATTCTTGTCTTCTAAAGGTATGCTATAGCTAAATACAAAGATTACTTATTACTTCGGTTTTAAACGTAGCACTATTGCTAATTTCAATGGTCTTGGTTTAGGAAATCAACATTGAAACAGTGACTAAGGAAGACTTAGAATTTGATGTACCATATCAGCTATTCTCTCAGAGAGATGATTATATTCAAGCTTTGGTCTCGTATTTCACCATCGAATTTTCTCATTGTCATAAGAGAACAGGGTTTTCAACAGGTACTAGCAAAAATGTTGATACTGACGTACTGTAGATTGCTACGAATTGGATTTTTCTCAGGATTATTCTCCATCAAGTCATTGACATACGTGCATCTCATTTATTCTCTCTCGCATAAATGACGCGATGATTCATTCTCGTATTAATTACATTGTATCTTCGCTATATCGTTAGCAGACGTTGGTATTCAACGGATATTTTGTTGTTTGATCAAGTGTCATTCGGTTCTAGGACTTACATATACCAGTAACAATTTCTCGATAAGCACTTGCATGCAGGCACAAGCCTGTTTAAACGCAGGTTATAGCGACATTTTCTGTATATAGATTGGTTAACCGCATTACAGTACTTTATAGACCTAGTTGTCTAGAAAACTATCTACAAGAACCTGCTTTGTGCTGTTACATACATATGTAGTATTAACGTATACATACCTTGTTTCCTAGGTCCTGACGCAAGATATACTCATTGGAAACAGACTGTGTTTTATCTTAATGACTATTTAACCGTCAAACATGGCGAACAGATTAATGGAACATTCGCATTAAAACAAAACACTAGAAATAATGTGAGTATTATAAAATTATCGTAAACAACTTGCAATGCCCCCCGTCTAGTTATCGATTAAGAGATTGAGACTATGTGGAAGTTACCCCCCGTCTAGCAATCGGTTGAAAGTTTGAGACTATATGGAGGTGACTTCTCGTCTAGCAATCGATTGAAGGTTTGAGACTATGTGGAAGTGACCCTCCGTCTAGAAATCGATTGAAAGTTTGAGACTATATGGAGGTGACTTCTCGTCTAGCAATCGATTGAAAGTTTGAGACTATGTGGAAGTGACGTCCCTTAATTCTGTCTAGCAATCGATTGAAAGTTGATTGAATCATTCTCATTTGTTTGAAAAACACTTATTACGAATATCGAATCGATGAACTAACGTTACAACATCTAGACGTCCATAGAACAAACGTCGTTTGAAACCTAATTTCCTTCTCTGTTTTTAGCGTGATCTTGACTTCAATATTTCAGTGAAGTTTCAAGGAGAATTGAGCGAGGTTGAGGAGGAAACAAAGTACAAAATGAGATAAACTTTATATTAGAGACGAACAAGATGCGCCACAGCGGTGTACAGTAAGAGATGATATATCAATCACTCAGACTTCGTCCCTCACGAGGCTACCATTGGCATTGGCCCTCTTCTATATGTATCTGCAGTAAATCATGGACATTAAAGGAATACGTTCTCAGTGCTTAGGGGTTAAAAGGATTTTTATTTTCTATACAGTGAAGTATATTTTTCCTGGAAAGGCCTATTTTTTGGAGGATCCTTCAAGGCTTATTTACACGATCCAATACGACTAATCGTACAGTGTAAATGGGCCTTAATTACTGGTATCAAATTGGTACAAGTATTACTATAAGGCTCCGTTTACACTATACCGGATTCGCTTGTAACGATATCTTTGTTTGGTTAGTAGCAAATGTTTATTAGTTTGATAGATTTGGTATATTTATTTCGATATCTGACAGTAAAATTTTAATTTCCACAAATTTTTCCCCACTCTGGAAGTAATCCGGTATAGTGTAAACTGGGCCTCTGGTTTCACTTTATAATCAAAAGTACTTCCTCGAGAACGTTTACACGAGGTTGGAACTTGGAAGGATTTTGAAGTCTTTTCCGCTGTTTCCACGTACCTGACTTAAAGAGGCGTAAAATGGACTTTGAGGTATTGAAATAAGTAAATAACGTGATTCTGGTAGTCGTGTGATCATCCTAACAATAGCATGTGAGCTGGGTTCTGTTTCAAAAAGACTTTTCAGTACCTCAAATTAAGTCCATTTTATGCTTCGTTGAATCTCGGTAACCGGGCTCATGTAAACAGCCTCTAAATAATGCCTTCCATCAGGAGCTCCAAATTCTTCAAGTTCCCTCGCAGAGGAATTTCAGGTCGGTTCCAAATTCGTCCAGTATCGTATGAACGGGGCCACGAAAGGTAGAAAATCATGAAGAAACTTTCATTTAACGCATAGCGTGCTGTAAACTTTCTCTTAGCCTCGAACATTTCTCGGCCATATGTTGAAGTATTCGCATTTGCTTGGGCATTTTGCATGGAATGCATTATGGCCATTCTACTCGCAGTTCTACTTATTGTTTTTAATTAATAAAATTAAGAGATTTTTCTGTCAAAATTGTTTTCTTGCTCGTTTGGGCGATGCCATATATTGAATGATGGCTTATTTTCTTTAACTCTCAAAATGGCAAACGTTGGTAATTGCGCTTTTAGGGGCGGAACATTTTTGGAGATAAAGGAATATTATTTTACGAAATGTAGCTATAATGGCTATAATTAGGCTCAGCTGACATTAAGCTAAACTCGATCGGCGCCTTCCTGTCACATGTTTACGATGCTGAGAAGAGAGGTAACCAATCAATTTAAACACGAACAAGTCTTGACTAGAAAATCAAATTTAAAAAGAATAAACACCAAATGAATAAAGTAAAGAAACACAAATAACTTTTTGACAGAAACTACGGGCGACATGTAAAAATAGGAAGGTAGCTCAAAAAATAAAATTTCTGCATCTAAAGGAGAATTTTGTGATCACGCTTTTGATTTCATACCAAATTGCACTCCGTTCAGTTCAAGAGGCGAAGGTGCCCTAATCCATCAATGGAAGAATGCTAATTGATGTGACATGACTTGCTATTTTAACTATATGGCTCTTCTAGTTTTCACCCCATGACAATCACTTCGGCGGTGAACACTAACTTGGCCGCCATCTCTGAAGCCAAATTTGAAGGTAGTTTTGCTGAGTTTTTGAATTTTTGGACAGACGTAGAGAATAATTATCTAGTAATGTCTAGAACCATGTAAAATACAAATTATTTTTGATAATTTTTAAGTCAAAAATTGCTTCAATTTTTGTCTTTAACCAAGTACAGCGCTGACTTATGGCGATCCAGGTTACAAACCATTACTTACTCCATTAGTGCATAATCACCCTGCGCCCGCACAATTAATGAAAATATTTGGGTGATTTCCCTTTATCTTGTATACTTCATGGTACTACAGATTAGAATAATAATCGGGATTAGCAACATCGTAAACAATGGGCCAAAGCAACGAGTTGGTTGAATGTGTAAAACTCCGTTATAACGGATTGTAAACACGTCGAAACAATGTAAAACAAACGCAACACACAGTCGTAACATGATTGATAGAAATACTGACGATGAGAAAGAGTAAAAAGTCGTCCCCAGGGAATTTCAGTGTTGCCAGATCGAGAAAGGTTTGTTCTTTTGCTAATTTGCTACATGGCAACGGATTAGAATATTAGTAATTGTTTAACATTCCAAAGCATACAAATATAGAACGAATTTTTATTCTATATTATTTTAGTTCATCAGAAAAGGAATTCTTTTCGATTGTGCAAAAGACTCGCTATGGATAGCGAGTCTAGCGATTGTTTGGCGAAATTTCTTATAGAATATCGTATTACATATTTTATTAATTACTTTCAAATATACTATAGACGCGCGATGAAATATATCGCTTTTAAGTAAACAAGTTATATTCTGAATTACATTCTTGTGTGGCAGCTGGTTTAAAGTTATTTGATTATTATTTTTGCAATGTGCAGAAATGCAAATGTGGACTATAAGGTTAAATCTTCTCCAAAATTATCATTCGCACGATTTACTACATTTATATTGATGATTATATATATTTTCAAGACAAATGACAACAGATTGTATAATTACTTTGATTAGTTAAGAATACGCACTCCCTAGCATCCTCTTCGCCTATGTATGCAATTGGTTTTCCAGACAACAAGGAACAGCTAGCTTAGCTAGGAAGCCCTTAGGGCATGCAATAGGGTGGGCTGCTCTAATAAGTGAGCAGTCACAATCATTGTGCAATTATGATTACTGGTTGAGAGGGCTGTGTGAAGTGTGAACTTACTATGCACAGTTAGCACAAAGTTATGCCTCTTACATGACAACAAAATGTATAATTCAATTGATATGGTAGAAAGGGCTGTATATATACGTATTTGCGTCAGCAAACTTCCCTTACAAAATTAATTGACTTACAGCTACCTTCATAACAGGGTACATTCTGTATTGTAAATATACTCTGTGTTTAAATTCATGCAATTTACTATACAATTTACTTCTAAAATTGAATACATAATATTAATTGAGCATTTATAATATGTAGCCTATCCATGAGTTGCCATATACACAGCTACATATATAGCAAGGCAAACAAGATATATAAACAAAAATGTTTTATTTTAAGATATTTTGATTTTCTTCTTTAGGTAACATCGGATTCCAAAGTACGACCATTCACATCAAAAGGCCCAGGAAGAAATACTCTTTCATCATCAGTTGATACAAAGCAGTTAATTACAAGACCTAAAACATCTCAAGCTCTTCTTCGTAATCGAACAAGTGAAACAACAGATATCGAAGAACAGTAAGACTGGCAGACATTTTTAATATTAGATTAAAAATGGCACACTATATAAATATGATCCAAATTAATCACTTAATTGTGCTAAGCAAATCATCTGATCAACTGGGGCAATTTTAATTAGAACATATATAAACATAGTTGTAGATCAGGGCAGGCTTTTTATAATATTACACATTCTTTGTACCTTATTGAGAAAAAATGAAATAATTACAAGTTAAATAAAAAATCATGCTGAAAATTTCACAACTCAATCATTATAAATGATGGTAATAGAACGAATAGGAGTGCTATTAATATTGGTAATTGCACTGAGTGGAGTGCAATTGTGTTTGAAATCAAACGCATGAAAAAAAAAGTTTTTACCCTTTTTTAGAAATGTCACTCAAAACGAGAGTCAGATCAACGATAATAGTCGAAAGTTGGATAATATTGAAGCAAATGTTAAACGGAATGACAGATCTTCATCAAGTAGTGCTATCCGTCTTCATGCGCCGAGGGACAGAAGTATTTCCTTTGGTAGTGGCAGTGACTCCTCAGTGACAGGAAAACGGAGTGAATATAGCAAACCCAACAAAGGTAAACTGCATGTTTTGTATAATATGAGAGCAATTCGGGTACAAAATTATTCTGAATAATCCCTGTTTATTTGGACAACTAGGTGGAGCTGGATGTCAATTTTTTTTACTGTCAATAATCTATGCATTTCATGTTTTATTTAGAACACGTTTTATGCTTTTAATAAAAAAACACGTCAGTTAATGTTTAAGATTTATTGGAAAATAGTTTAAACGGAAACTTTTCGAAGAAATCCTAATTGTTCTACCGTAAAATGTAGCCAATATGTATAAATACCTTACCTAACCTTTGTCAATGGTTTTGATGTTGTTGTTGACCGGTTTTGAAAACCAACCTTCCAACTGTGATTGAATTAAACCATGCAATTATTCGCCATTCGAAGAAAAATATTCCCGCCAATTGTTGATGTTTGAGAAACATACACCAAATTGCTGATTCTGGGCGAGGAATGGGAAAATCCTCCTTTTGGAGTATATGCATTTTTAAGTCAATGTAGTTTTAGTGAGCGCAGCCAATACACAATTTAGCGAATTTAACTGCAAGTTGTTAGTCGTGATAATTTGTTTCTTTATAAAAACAATTACTACTAGCTTATTGGCAGGGGGCTTTAAATTTTTCGATGAGATTTTAGTTGATTAGGAAACACGCGCTGTGGCAGAGGCACTCTTTTTGCCTACGATCTTTTTTACACTAATTGAGGAAAGGTTTTTGACATGGGACTGTGAGAAATAACTTTCAGTTGACTTGAATCAAGTCATGGTTCGACGATCGAGGCTTGTATTTTTTATATTCAATTTGAAAACAATAGAATGCGACAATCTAAGGGCACGAACTAAGAGTATGCATGGCCACTCCCAATGATCAACTTGATATGCCTAGGTCTATCGATCCTTATTCTTTTCAATGACCCAGTGCCAGTTCTATTCCAGCGTCGCGATGGAAAAAAGGAGGCCAGCGAGTAAATTTTTCGCGGATATTTTTCGTAGGAAACTATTTTGTTTTGGCTAGACTGTAATACTCCTAATTTTAGTTCAAGTTGAAATTATAATAGATTTATACGCAAGTTCTGACAGAACATTCAGCCATGGATATCTAAATAACAAAACACATACGACAGATTATTTGCTTTCGCTGCGTCTATACGGCCCTTATACCGTAATAACTATGCACCTTAGATTCAAAAGTCAATATCAAGCAAAGTAAATCCTCCATAAGACCACACACCACTGCTGGCCCATCAAATTTTAATCCAGTTCAACGTAAAGTTGCGTGGCAGTCAGATAAAGATCTCATAGATACTTTATCGGATGATGATGATGATCCTCGGAACCAGGGGCAGAAAGTGGAAACGCTCAGGGATAGCTTTCAATCACCCATGATTTCCATTGAAGACAGCGGCAGTGAATATGAAACCGACCTTGAAACAGAACGTCCAAGTAAGTGCAATTTTAGCGAAAATATTCTTTTGAAATATCTACATCAGACTCTTCTCGTTAGCAAACAGAATTCTGTAGCTATATTTGTTAAATAGAATATGATTCTGTATATTGTATTGCAGTGATGAAGACCCGGGCGGTTAACGGACCGAAAGCTTATTTGCAGTATTAAATACTTTAGGCCTATTTACCCTATGCCCATTTGTCGTATACGATTCGTACCCTGGCGTATGTGAAATAATAACCTGAACAAAATTGAATGAAGATTGTGGCATAAGCACTCTTTTGCATTCGTCAGAATGATGATTGCATACAGCTTATCGTGTAGTCTAAATAGGCCGGCTTACTTGGTGTACCTACAAGCTAAATTACTGTTGATTAAACGAAGAAATAACTAAGCTTTAGATGCAGGGTGTAAATATCATTTCTATATAATATACATGCATACGAAATTGCATACCTTTCCTTTCACAATGTTCCCGGGGGCTCTGCCTGCATACAAGTGCATGTTTGTTTATTCTGTGATCCAACATGAAGAATTATTATGCCTTACGACTCTGCAACAATTATACACATCAGAAGTAACAATTACGATATTTCCAGATTAAATAGATTTTGTTTCTCGTTTTTAGCTGCTCCGAAACAATATGATACGTCAGGAAAGTACACATACCTTAAAGTGTGCAAGCAAGAAGGTATTAATTATCAGGCATGATGATTATGTTTAGATTTTAACGTTTAGTTATGTTTCACTATACACTTGAAATTCCTGGAGTCTTGAAATGGGAAAAATTGCCGCCTCGTTCCAACTATAATCTTTATGTATAAATCTATAGGTTTCAGCTCCCTTTTAGCTTCATTTCAGATTTGTATTACGGCTAGCAGGTGCCAGAAATGGTGAAAAGTATTTAACCAACACCATACCATATCTCTATACTCTGAAATTTTGCATGGTGAATTAATACTAAATCGTCAATTTTTGGAAAACATCATGCAGGTGCATGCAGGTCATATGAGGAGCTTTCAGTCCGTTAACCTGTCCATATCAGTATTTCACTGTATGTTGAAGGTCCGCGGGTTAACTAACCAAAAGCTCTGCATACATAATGTATATATAAAAAATTCACGGTAGCGTTCTCTACAAATTGATGATAAAACTATATCACTGTATAGTTACAAGTTATCAACATTCCTTATATATTATTTTTCATGCAGATGTTCTTCCAGTGTCGTCCTTACAAGCAAAGTTTGAGGAAAAGGTGATGGAAATCAAACATCGAAGCCTTGGATCAAAGGGAACCCTGCCTCTGGCCAAATCATTGTTGGTAAAGAATTTAATTCAGTTTTAAAAAGCAATTCTGCTTCAATCTCGCAGTACTATACAAGAAGATTACACAACTTTTACATTATTGCCAGTTATAATTTTGAAATTTGAGTTAAGCTGTAAACGTCTAGTTCATCATGACGTCATATGCAGCGCCTCGACATAATGTTGATAACGAGAGTTAGGATGGACTTCCACTTGCAGAGAAAGAGTTTCCTTGCGAAATATTAATATATTTTCTTTTGAATTTTAACAGAAAAAATAAATTAGTTCAGCTTGACTGTCCACATTTCAGAAGAAAAAATGCAAATATTTACGCTAGCGAACCATCTCTCAGCAAGTGGAAACCCAGCGGCTCCAGCCTTAGGCCTGTTCTCCACTTCAAACGAAACGTATAGCGTATCTTATTGCTTTAAATAATTAGTTCTGGTCAAAGACTCCGGAAACATTGAAATACGCTACGTTACGCTACGAATTGAAGTGTAAACAGCCCTTATCCATGCAATAAATGCAGTACATTGTCTAATTATCTTTTATTATTTGCTAAAATGAGTATGCATATTTTAGAAAAACATTTATGTTGAAAAGTTGGACCTGTCTGATAATGGCATTGAGGACATTGGAGCATCATTGATTGCATCAATGCTTGGTGATAACTGTTATATAACACAACTGGTAAGGATGATATGCATGTGAGATAGGGTTAGCTTAGGCCTAGTTCAATTTTACGTCCCATTTTAGTCACGTCGAATGCATTGTAAAACAACAGATAATGAGATAAAAATAAGGCTTGTCATCTTATGCATTATTTATATGCCTAGATGAAACGTTGCCTTTCTCATGCGCCGAACGTAATGTAAATGAGCTCAAACAAAGACATTAAGTCATTTGCGTTAGATTCGCTGTATGCATGAGAAGAGCAACGTTGGATCTAGGCCTTTTTGACGCGACCAAAATACGACGTATCAACTACGTCTACAAGCCTACATATACGTCGATGTATTCAAAGAGAGTTGAACAATTTTTCTGAAAAAGATTTTACCTTTTAATTTCTGTTATTATTGGTGTAGGATCTTTCAGAAAATTCTATTGGTGCTGATGGAGGCATCGTCCTGGCTGAAATGCTGATGAGAAACCAAATTCTTCGCAAGCTAACTTTACGTTGTAAGTAAACACGTTTCATCTAATTTCACTTTTTCACATCTTCTACATTCACAATGAATTGGAGAGATGTTCGGCCAATTTTGACAGCCCTATATAATTATAAGCACTACGCTGAGATGTTGACCTCAGATCTCTCAGCGCGGGCGCAAATAATGAATTAATACTTCAAAAGTGTAACAACGTGGTATAGGGGGTTGTGGTGTAAATAAATTGTTGCTTTATTGTACAAGAAATCCTTAAGCAATTATTAGAAAATTCTTCTCCAATGGTAGGGTGTGGGCACACTTCGCACAAGTCACTTGTGAATTGTCGAAATGCTTATACATTTATACCTTTAAAGTAATCGATTAAGGTCCCAGATATTTTGCTGTTCGTGTACGTAAACGCACAGATACGCGTTCTAATACGTACGCGCTTAAGCCAGGTTTCTCTTTGCCTTTGCAAATGAAACGAATGCGCATTTTTATGTCGAACTCATTTGTGTTTTTAGATTTTTCATCTACCGTGGCCAATGTTCTTTGTGCCATGGGCGTGAAAAAAAATACCGAAAAGATTAAGCTTACTTAACCCCCGTTTCTTCCCTTTGCGTCTTCCGCTCTACAATCATAGTCATATTGCATTTGTTTCAGCAAATCATTTAACTGATCGAGTTGCAAGACGTTTTGCTGAATCTCTTCGTGAAAATAGAACGTTGTGGCATTTAGATCTCAGTCATAATGAAATTGGAGAACAGGGAGGCGTGTTTCTTGGAGCAGGCCTGGTACTGTCTGATGAATTCCTTGTTTCGTAAATTGCAAAAAAATTAAAAAAATAATTTCCATGATTGGCTCAGATTGAGATATGCAAATTATGACATGCAGGGTACCAGGGCCGTCGCTAAGCTGTTTAAGTAGGGGGGGGGGTGGTGGTGTGGGTAACGAATTAGCCGACAAAATGGGCGTGGTCAATAGGTGTGGTTTTTCTAAATTGACTACATTATTACACGTAATTAAATTTTTGAAATTCGACATCTGTACTTTACGTGTATATTGATTATTTGCCAACAACTAGTTTTCAGGGGGTGTCACTCCCCCACACCCCCGCCCCCTAGCGACGGCCCTTGCAGGGTACACCATGATCGGTAACCATGCACTAAGTAAAAAACCTGTCACATGCTGTTGATCTTTTGTTTTTAAAAGTATATAAAGCCATAGATATTTGTTTCATATTTGGGAAAAATTCTATCAACTTACCCAATCTATATGCGTCATGATATTCATCTGAGCTATATACGTCATGATATGCCGACATTTGCCGACATTTATATGATATATACAGATTTTCGAATTTTAAATATGTATGTATACATGCATTTCAGGCAATAAACTACGGTTTAAAACATCTTGATCTTAGCTGGAACTGTCTTCGTGGGAAGGGAGGAGTAGCGCTGGCTCAAGCTATGAAGGTAGATATTGCATTTAAACAAGTCTAGTGAAAACATATAATTTTTGAGAAAATTAAATGTTATTTGTAAGTTGAATTGTAACGAATTAACTGTAATGATGTATGTACACATGCTTGACTTATATAAATTTGGCTTTGAGGATATAATTATTATGTCAAACGTCCACTTTCAAATTGTACTTTTGTCTAGATTTTCAACGAAAATTTGAAAATTTGCGAAAAATGAAATATATCCTGCCGTAATCATATCCTGGGGGGCGGAAGATCGTTAAAGAGGGGGGGCTAATATTCATATATAGGGACCTATTTTGCAACACTTATAATAATAATGATATTTCCTGAAAATTTAGACAAATGACTCGCTTACTACACTGAATCTTTCGTGGAACGGCGTGTCTTTTCTTGGTTGTGTGGCACTTGGGAAATTCCTTCGCAGGAACGAAAACTTAAAAGAACTCGATCTCAGGTATTATGGATTAAATCGTACTAGAAATTTCTTTTCCATTTTTTCATGATATGAACCTGTTTTCATCATCCTGTTATATATCCTATTATTAATACGTCAGTCCTAAGAGGGGAGAAAACATGGCTATTCAGATGTTCACTTTCCAAAGTTTCGAAAATCATATTTTTTTCTCTACTATAGAGAAAACTTTTCAGTTCCCAAATAAAGGAACATAATCCTTGGGAAAATCTTTCGACTCTCGTTCTTACGCGACTCGCCATACGTCTTCCGCTCTTTTTTAATCTACATCCCCCAGAATAATCCAGGGAGGGAAGGTTCTGGCAATACAGTAACTTCATTTTCATCAAGTGGCCTATATATATACAGTATATGGTGTGATCTTTTTGAGGGAGGGCCCAGCGTTTCTCTCATAGAATACTGGGCATTTCTTATTGTTTTTGAGCTGAGAGAGGTATTAAAAACGAGATTTGTCAGTTTGCTTTTATATAGGCTTCACCTCCACTTTCTAATGTTTCATGCAGGAACAATCGGATTGGTTATCTTGGCGCTCAAAGAATCTGTCCTGGAATTGCTAAAAATACCTCACTGGAAACTATCAAGGTAAGGATTAATACAATCTTGGCCACAAGTTTAATAGCATAGAGAGACTTTGATATTGCCTGACTTGATATTCAAGGGGAAAATTTTTTCGAAAGGTCGGATTTTTTTTGAGCTAATTTACCTTGCGACCCAAATGGTATAGTGCATTGGAAAAGCAATCAATCACGTCCCACCGCTCGGAAAAGCAGTTTTAGTTATTATTATTCTTTATGAACTGCAGGATTGTAAAAGTATACTTTATTTTTCCGCACAGCTTGGGCTCAATCCACTGGGGGACGATGGTGTTGTGGCTCTACTAAAGGCCGTTAAAATTAATAAGAATTTGAAAATTCTTAATTTGGAGGTAGGATGCATTGCGATTTGAAAGAATGCCTTTTATGAACTTACGACAGGTTTTACCTATTAAGCATGGTTGGGCAAACCTATCTATAGCCTATATTTTGCCGGTACAGATGATGAGTTAATGAAGTCGACGTCTGCGGAATAGCGGAAATTGACGTACAGTAAATAATTTGAATGAAATAGCGATATAATTTGAATAGGCCAACAAATTTCAGGAAAAACGGTAAAATTAATACAGGTTTCAATAATATTGCAACTTTATACCAATATCACCTCTACCAACAATATTGTACGCTGGTCGTTTGTACAGAAGGTGGTTAGCATTATCGATCGGATTGTGATTTTTGTGTCTGTATTTCTCTAGAATTATAGGCCTTAACTGAGACTTCATAATTGTTGCACAATTAATATCTGCATGTGGTTCTATCAAGGATTTTACTACAGTTGAGAAAATAACTCTTCTTAGCATGACACAATAAAATAATGTACGCCTTATACAACCGACCCTGGTTAACTGTGTATGGTATTTTAATTTGCTTTTGGTATTGTAAATTTGAGCATTTAATCTTCAGCATGATAGAGGCCAAATTCTCTCATATATCAACCTTAGCCTGTCAATGGGTAATTTGCTGGTTAGAGAACAGTTCATTATTTTGAACGTATCGCTGTTACTTATACTTTTGGTTCATTTTTGTTCCAGAACATCCCGGTATCATTGAACGCATTTCGTGAAATTCAACAGTTGGAGAAAAATCGTGCAATTAAAATCATCACTGGGGGTCTGGGGAGCTTTAGGAAACCAGAGGTATATAAATTAAGTTTGATCGACCGAATAACGATATAATTTGTATTGATCACGTTTGCCTTACCTAAACATACATAACGTCAAAATCGTTGCCCTCAGAGACTTCAAAAACACAGAGCAGATCAAACACTGCGTTCTCAATGAAGCGAATTAGTTTTGAACATTTCGGCACAAGCGACCTCAGGTGGATTACCTTGCGTTTTTTACGCAATAATTATTCAAGCGGATTTCTTAAAATGGAGCGAGTCGTTTTGTAAATCTAATGAAATTACTCCCTATAGAAGAACAAATTGAAGCAGAAAATGGCCTAAAATTATTCCGTGGTAACTGGTAAACTAACTAAAGTTCTAGAATACTGCGTATCCCTGTTTCGAATTGAAACATCGTTCTATTTGAAATTCCGTACACCCAAGCTATTTCTTATTCATTTGTGAGAAATTATTTTCTTCAACAGATTCAGTGGTTTTCTCAAAACAATTCTTACCCCGGTTACGTGGCACATATGAAGTCTTCTGCATGATTGGACGATTTGTACAACTCAGTGTCATCATTTTTGTTAATTAATTCCACAGCAAATGCCTCATCAAATGGCCATACTGTTGGACTTTATCAAAGTAAATCGCCTGCGGTTAGTTGATTGGTTCTTCCGCTTTGACAAAGACAGGAGTGGCGATATTAGTAGAGAAGAATTTAAGGTTGGCCTAAAAGAAATTGGATTGAAGATGACACAGGTATTTGATTCTAAAATATATATATATAGATACGAAATAAATTCTGATTGGCCAATTCTGTGTTAAAGGTATAAAGATAGTTGCAGATAGGTTTGTGCAGGTTTTGCGCATCGAGGAAGGCTGGAAGTTTCCCGAACTCACCCAGCGCATATCGAGTTTGTTTATATAGTTATTATCTCACACCATTTCGGAAAAAGTGTTCAGAAAGTTACGCTTATCTCTTACCTTTTTTTGTTCATGCAGACAGGCATTTTTGGGCGCACAATATACAACGTAAACAAACAAATTTAGGTTCCAAGAAAAGATTTAAAACTCCAAATTACTCCCTTATTTTTGAAAGAGAAAATGCACACTGTCTAAGATGGATAGCGTAAAGATTACGGATTTTGCCGAAATATTTTTTTCGGCCATCGTTGAAAAAGCCGAACTCGCTAGTGAGTTCGGACTAGCATGAGGACCCGAGAAAAGCTTATTCCTGCTCGAGAACCAATGAGAAAGCCGCTTTTACACAAGGCATGTGATAGTATAAATTATAAGAAAATTGTGAAGGAAGTGTAATCTGACAAAAACCGACTACGTGTTAATATAGAAACAATTGGACACTTTAATCGAGTATTTGGACGTTGATAACAATGGAAAAATCGAGTACAGGTTAGTTTTAATTGTTTTTGCTTTGATATTGCCTGCATACAAGGGGATGCTTTTAATGAATAATCATGATCACAATTCGTCTTATTGCCGAGTTATTTGATTGTTCATTGTGGGCGGTGCATGTGTATATTCGTCTTACTGTCCGACTGATTTCTTTTGTATGCTATTGTTCCTACGATATATAAACATGAATATATGAAAATAAGTGGTCCAGCTATGGCCCTGTTCATGCACTTTACCTGTGCATTAAGCGGTCCAGCTACGGCCCTGTTTATGCACTTTACCTGTTGGTATTGTGCTGTTTTATATTTCGTATTATTGAATGCAAACGTGTGCTCCCGTTTAACATACGCATTATAAAACATTTCAAGCTTTTTATTACGCTAGTTATTGGCTCACGTACATTAATGATAACCTCCAGTGCGGATTTGCATGTTACGAATTTTTCTAGAAATATATACTTTATTTTTAGCTTTATTTTGGACATTATCAAAATACTCGGAAATTCCTGTCAGATATATCTGTCAACGCACTCAACGCATCTCTGTTAAGCCATAATTTAAATTATGCTAACACATGAATTCCTTGAAATGATTTGACCATTTATTCCTGTGTATAAAGCTTCTGGATATATTTTTAGTGAACTCCTGATTGGTCGGGATCACACATTACGGGAGCAGAGGGACTTAAGGATGGCTCAACAAAAACTGCGCAACGTTGAAGATATGAGAGCTCGTTTGCCCACCCTTGCAGGTTTTGAGCCTGATTAATGGTATAATGAAGGAAGAATTATACAATTCCTTTCTATGAAGAACCTCAAGAGAGAATCTGCTGTTGAGTTATTTACGAAATATTTTTCACCAACCATCCATTTTGGTCGTGATGAATTCGTAAATGATGCCGGTCAAATTTCCACGCGAAATTTAATTTTTTTTATGCTGAAGATCATAATCATCTTTAGTACGAAAGAGGGAAATCGTACCAGTCTAATGATAAAACTGAAATTAAGCAGATTCTTTAAAGGAGAATTTGAGAAAGATGTTTTGAATGGTTTGAATGGATTCATTTCCCCGCACAAAACGGAATCGAAAATTTGAAGTGGTGAAAAAACTCAATCAGCGTGTGAAGTGTCAAAGAATATCTTTCATATTTTCAAAAAAATTTGCATCAGCGTAATGTTTTGCGTAAAAAATCAAATATGCAAAACTTTATATAGCAGCTCTCAGCTCTGATATCTCTATGCAGTGGGAAAGAATAAGTGCATCTAGTCAAAAAAACCCGCTGTCCCAAATATATATATTTTTTTCTTTTGCTAGAAATACAATTGAAAAAGGTCCTAAGATAAATTGAATTGTTTTAATAAGGGGGCAAATTTATTGTATAGAATGGAATTCATCTTGCAGGTAGCGATGAACCAATTGTAAAAAGCTATTATACGTCTTGCTATGCAGATTTTAAGTTTTATAAGATTATATATTAATTTAATTTCTCACACAAAGCGGGATTAAATAGTTGCTGTATGCTGGGTACGCTGGTTATATATATAAGCACGTAGACTAATACAGTATCTAAACAAAAGTTACCATTCATTCAAAAAAAAATATTGTGATGCGTTGTTTCGTTATAATTATTAAATTTTAGATGGGTTATTTTCTATATAAACACCTGCAGCAAAAATTTTAATGTCAAAATGCTGAGAATAATCCCACGTATTGACTATGATTCATTTATAACTACGAGGGATGACAATGTGATAAGAGTTAATCCTCATTTAGATAAGAATTCCTTCAAATAGTCCTTAATCTATGTATGATAAAATGATACGTTCTATGATTGATGGCTGCTGTATCGATATTTTCGTCACATATACTCTTTTCAAGTTATTTTTATTCAATCACATACACCGGCGGTTGTGAACTTTTGTTGGCCTCAAAATTCCAGAATATCTAGTATCTAAAGTGTATAAAAAACGCGATGCATCATGCAGTATAGCAGCGACAAGAATAAATTATAATAATGGTAGTGCTCTGTGCTAATTTGGCATTAAATATTTCCCTTTTTTTCGGGAATGCCCGCGAAGACAAGTTTTTAACGCGCAAAGAATGGCAGTAGTGAAATGAAAATATGAACTTGGGATGGGAATTTCTTAAATATAATGGGCTAATTTTCTTTTAACTTTTTTATTAATACTGCATCCCGTGAATTGCGAAAGAGTACATAATTTATATGTTCGGTCTTATTTATAGTCATAGATTTATAAACTACGTACATGAACTTTGTATATATTATAGTTATGAATTTCCCAAGTTATCTAATTCCCACAATTCTTTAAATGCTATTAATATTTACAATATACAACATCGAAAGATATTCTCGCGTATAGACTATTATAGTTTGGAGGGGGAAAAATGCAAATTATAAGAGCAGGTAACTCTTACTAATATTGTTTTAAAATGTTTTGTTCTATGCGCGATACACAAGCCAATGAAACGTTATAATTATTTAGTTAATCACGTAGCCCAGTCTTAGAAATGTTTCTTTTGTATATGCTATTTGCATTAGTGATCGAATTTTTTAGCAATACGTATATCGAGACAACGAAGACACACACTGAACGTGTCTTCTTTGATGTTAAATAATTCATTGTAATTTAAATTTCACTAAAATTGATTCCCACTTTGTCTGCAGGTGTCTCGCTAAGTGTAATTTATACACGTTATGCTCCAATATGATTGGCTGACGTCACATACTTTAGTGTATTATTATTCCATCCACGCCTGCTGTTATATGATCGTTATCTTAAAATGCGACAGGTTGTCCAATATTTTCTTCCTGACAACGATATGGATCGATCGCTGCCGGTTTTTAAGTATTTTGTACATAAAAAACCGACAATATACATGAGATAATGTTAAATATTAAGAAGTATGCCGACTATTAGAATACAAAAATTTGCTGCGGGCTATTCTCACGGAGAATTAATGATTCAGCATGTGGTATGCTTTTGATTGAGTTAAGATACTTCAAGTTGACAGTCTGCATCGCTGGCTACTTCTGCTATTCAGTTAGAAACGTCTAAGTTACACATTCTATTTTCGCACCGTTCCTGTTTACGCTGGCCCCGTTTTGCAATTTCAACGAATACTCAGTGATGAAGAAGCAAGCTTACAGCGAACCGAGGTAAGACAAATCCAGTATTCCATCAAAGCGTGCCTCTTACGTTTGTCGCTTACATTGTCACTGGCCGCGTGAGCAGACTGCCACAGCGCGTGGCAACCAAGTAGCCTCGTATCTGCCATATTTGCATGGCAATCTATTAAGAACAATGTCAATATAATGTTAAACATTTCCTAAAGCAACAGCTAGGTAGTTACTCCCCACCGCACATTCTTCTCAACTAGTTAATCCGTTTTTGGATTTCACAGCCAAAATTTAATCACACCACTTTAGAGTCGTATCGCTTTTTGGCATCTCGCTGAGTGGTCGAACAAATTAATAAGGATCGACGGGACTCAATATTACACGCAACGGAAGACGTCTGCTTGACATTTGGTTTCGTTGAAGAGCACGAGATCAAGCTAAAATATATTGAAGCTGATGGAAAATTTTGTATCTAAAACTTTTTTCATTTACGATACGCAAGAAGCAAAGCTGGCATTCCAGGTTTAATGGTCTACAGATTGAAACCCTACATCAAATGCGCCAAAAGCAAACAAAGAGGCCAAATATTTCTAAATTACATGAATTGCATTCACTGAATCCTGCTTTAGTGGCTTTGAAATTCAAAGAAATTGGTTTACTTTCTCCTTAAAGCTGTCGTGTGTATACCTGTGGCTAACTGAAGGAAGTGTACTACTTTTTATAACGGAAATCAAAATCAAAGCTATATTGCAGTATAGACTATAGTACGAGGATAATCGTAATAGTCGTGCGCTTTGTTCCCTAAATACATTTTAAACGATATTATCAAGCGTACATTATCATGAACAGCCATACTACATTGTTCATTTTACAGTGGCTGTTTGCATTCATCGGTATTTTGGGTAATTGCTGGGTTATCTTGGCTATTTTACGCTACAGGGCCATAAAGAGAACCTCAAATAAAATATTGTTTATCAATTTGGCCGTCGCTGATATGGGAGTCCTTGTTATCCGCAATCCTTTCTATTTTCTGTTGATATTTTCTCACAATCGTTGGCTCTTTGGTGAATTTGCTTGCAAAATATTGCTGCCTGTTTCGCTGATGTTTATGCCTGCTTCTGTTTTAACACTGGTTGCGATATGGTATTCAAGATGCAATGCGATTGTAAACATCAAGCAGTTGAATGAAATATCGGTCAGATCTGCTTGGTTCACGGTGATTTCTATTTGGGCATTTGTTGCTGTATATTATCCCATTATCGAAATTCCATTGCGAAATGTAAACACGACGGCTGAGTCTTGTGAATTGGCAATTTCGAAACCAGTTTCATATACACTTTATGCACTTGAGGATTTGTACTTTGTCGCCGCATTCTTGGTAATAATAATCATGTTTATTCGAATGAGAAGATCTCTGCTTAGTTTCTCGAAAGTCTACAGCGATGATATAATTGTTAAAAGGTAAACACTTTTTTATATTGTTGTCTTTGACTTTATGTTTGTTACACGCTGAAAATATTAAAATTAATTAGACATGTATATTTAGCCGATGATTTATACAAGATGTGGACAAGTGGTTTATCCTGAAGCCATATGGCCCCTAAAATACAGAACCATGCATTTAACTGTGTAAATATGATGAACTATAATAGTTTAATTCTAATGGTTTAAGCCTTCACCACGTTTCGCATATTTTTTTATGATTCCACGCCACGCGATTGTTTAGATAACTATCATATCCTGCAAATTCGACAAAACTGATAAAAACATGCATAAATTGATATTGGGGGCGTAATCATGTCAGGACTAATGCATTTTATTATATGAACATGAGTGTTACATAGAATTTTACGCCACGGAGAAAAATCGTCATTTAATATTTATATACTGCGATATTTTTTTCGTGTAAAAATGTCATTTTCGCAAGCCAATCAAAAACCGCGTAGGAAATAGGTTTGACCAATCAAAAAATCTCTTGTAAAACGTTCCAGTTTTTGAATTTGTTGTTATAATTTGTTCATATAATAAACAGAATATTCTACATGGTTGCTTGGAAATATTGATTTATTTCTCGTGTTGAAGAGAAAATTGCTGACTCGTTCCCTGCGCTCGCTCGTGAGCAATATTCTCTTCAACACTCGAAATAAATTCCATATTTCCGCAAAACCATGCGTATAATATTCTCTACATATGCACACTATCACTGTGCTTGTTCGATCCTAGAAATATTTCGTGGCGAGAATTTACTTTAATGCGACGCCATTAAAGTACATTTCGTGTCGAGAACCTAAAATTGCCTGACAAAAACCAGAATTTCCTCTTAGGGTTTTTCGACCAAAATGCAGTTTTTCGACCAAGATCCAGTAGATTCGTCATGAAGTACGGCGTGCCCAGACGGGCATGTTTAACGTGTCTCTCAGCTCCAACTAACTCTTGGTTTTTGCTTAGATAAATTCCAAATAAAATAGTCTTCATTTCCGGTTGGCAGGAATACAAAACTTTAAGGTGTTTGTTATCCTTTGCATGTAAAAATATACACACTTGTCCACATAAATTGCTGGGGCCGGTTGTTCAAAAGCCGGTGGTTAGCTTAACCCTGCAAACCTTTACATGTATAATTTTACATAATTTTAATCGCTCGTTTACAAAGTGGAGTATAATTTTACATAAATATTTTATGGACCGACAAAAGCCTATTTTGTAACGGTTTTAAAATGAACAGTGGTTCAGAAGCACTTAAACAAAAACAGTTGATTAAAATTTAACCCAGGTTAGCGCTAACCCAGCTTTGAACAACTGGCCCCTGGTGTGCAGGAAGAATGCATGGGGTGATTTTTTTTCTTGCAGACACAAACGGTAGCCGACATCACTTAGGGGTTGTTTACATGAGCCCGGTTATCCGAGATTCAACGAAGCGTGAGAGAACTTTGAGGTATTGAAATAAATCTTTATGACACCAAACAAACACATGCTATTGTTGTGGTGATTATACGACTGCCAAGCTCATGTTATCTGCTCATTTCAATGCCCCAAAATCACGCTTCGTTGAATCTCGTGTAACCGGGCTCATGTAAACAGCCCCTAAATTCGTGCGTAGATAGGTTTGGCGCGATTAACAAATTAACTATTTGCTTGCTCGTGCACTCACGCGAGAATTCCGAAAATGCGAAAAGATATTGACAACGTAGAAATTATCTTTTCTATGCTTTTGGTGCATTCTGAGCTCTTCTTTAAGATGAGAAAGGTAAAGGTGGGCGTTTAAAGAAGCTGCTTCACAAATTACAACGTACAATGTACGTACAGCGGTGTGGTTGATCAAATTACAAAGAAATTTAATGAGTACACATGAGATGGAACCCGACTAAAATAATATAATGACACTCATAGCGTTACAAACAGGTGTCCGTTTTTTATTAATGCTTCCCCCGAGGGCCCGTCTCTTATATATAATAATAATTGTTCAAATTTTATTTTACTATGATGGGTTTATTTATTTCAAGAATGCTGAGTGCACACATCTATAGTTTACGTATTGAAAAACTTAACAAACTACTCGCCCTATTTAGACGCGTGTAAATGTTTTTGTTGAAGATATTCATTCAAAACTCTTTCATGTGAACAGATTGATGAAGAATATGAAAGCTTTGAAACTATTATGGCCTGTTGTGATTGCGTTATTCATCTGTATGTTGCCCCTTGCAGTTGGTCGGACGTGGCAATGGATCAAGGGAGGTGAAGATGATATACCATTATTCTTTTTACACAGTATTGATGTTCTTTTAGTAACAAATAGCGCCTGTAATCCTTATTTGTACATCATCGTGTCGACTGAATTTAGAGAAAAATTCTGGCAAATTCCTTGCGTAAAATGCCTTCAAACTCATTTCGCGAAGTCGCGATCGCCGTCGTCAGGTAGAAAGATGTCTAAACGCGCATTATATGCTAATGTTAAGTTTGAGGAATCAAAAATTTAATATGAGATACTTCAGTAGGTAATTGGAATGTCGCCAACTATTACTATAGGATTTATAAACGTAGGCATTAAAATCCTTCAACTTGATGTTTACGGGGGTAGGTAACAGCAATTAGATGCAGAACACGACACAGGCACTAAAAACTAAAACTGTGGTTTTGCAGGTTGATGCATGTTAGCGGTTATACCCGTAAAGGTCAAGTTTAAAGGTGTTTGGGATAATAATGAATATTGATCATGCACTTATGTAAAAATGACATAGGAACACTCACATAGGAAGACACATTTTGTGATTTTATCAATTATGCATTATATACATTATGTGCTAAAAGTTAGTATACTACTTTCAGAGGCTATTGTAAATTGTGTAAATATTTGATTTATATTCATCATCTAAATGCGTCTATGCGTTTGCAAGAACAGAATTATAACTCGCTCTGTATTTCGTCATTTCAATGGGATTTAAAATTAATTCAATCATTCAAGAAATGTTCACTAATTAGATTGATGAAATGTTTCTTCATCTAAAAGCGTATTTATAATAATAGATATAGATCTTAAAACACAATGTGCGAGCAAAATATATACGTTATTTTTACAAGGTTTACATTCATTATATCCTCTTATATACGATACCTCTCTAGGCTATATTTTACAAATTTTTACAATTGTTTATTATATCCCTTATATGATCCGGCTGATTCGTTTCAATACTCTGTTAAAGTTTGTGCATTTTTGTAGAAAAAATTGCAACTGTTCTTCATTAAATTCAGTATTACTCGGTGGACCGGTGATAGTTCACTAATTTTTCTCAACTGTTCCTGGCTTGAATTTTTTTTTTAAATAATGACAAAGTATTTATTAAAAAGTATTTATTTCTGGCTTGAATTGATAAGTTGTGTATGATTACACTCGAAATTAAGACCCTTTAAAAACCTTCAGAATTTACCTACAACGAGTGAAGTGCCACAAAATCATAACTGATTTACCCTTTAGATATATCCACCACATCAAGAATATGTTAGGAATAATTGTCTTCGCCTGTTTAAGGAAAATAATTAAACTTTACTTCATCCGACGTGGTGTGGATATCCTAGGAAGTTAATGTAATAATTATTGTTGCTATAGCGAAACCAGTAATATTCTCTGAACATAAGTTGATTTTGATCGATAACTTTTGTGCCGTTCTAATTTCATTTAACTAATCAACGATGATCTTGATGAACAAAACGTTATCTTTGATGTATTGACGATTACTCAAACTGTCGATAGGCATGAACAAGGGAGATCCCGATGCGATGTTCATATCAGATTTCGGGCGTTGAAAAGACGAACTTTGAGGATCAGAGTGGAATGCATCAACCATGTGATCTCCATTACCTTGATCCAAGAGCATCATAGTAATTTTCTTTTGAAATGGCCAAGTTTGAAGAGCATCATAGTCACCTTTAAAAATAATTATTATTATTATTAGCCACTTACAATTAATCCCTGGTATTTGTAATCATGATGTGCAATTTAATATTCAGTATGGCCGTACTCTGTAATTGTGACGTCATATCAACAAATGAAAGTTTCTCTAATAGTTCACGACAGCAAGAGTCGGTTTTTTAAATATAAATGATAATAAAACAATTATTAACTAAATAAAATAAATATTACGATTATTTTATCTATATTTTAGTTGGGATGAATAATAAAATAATTATTAAATTCGGTTTTCGCGCGATTTTGAGAATTATCAAGACAGAGATTGTATATCACGCTCAACCTTATCCAATAATTTTTTATCAGTTCTCATATACACTGAGATAATAAAATTATGCAGATACTTATATAGTGTGATCTTTCTATACAACTTACGCGAAAAATTGAGATGTGAAATAAAGTGAATAAACTAAGTTTCGTAATTTTTTAAAATTATTTAAAACTCGAAAGAAATTGGTCTCGTACCCAAAGAAAAAAAATTTCATGTCGAAACGTCTGTAAACGCACGCTATTTAAAGGAGAAAATCTGAGATTATATTTGTGTCTTTCCTCGACCTTTTTAATCTTGCAAAATTCATGATTTTGAACAAGGTTCCCTGTTTGGTTTATCCAATCATCTGACTAGCTTTTGTCTAACGAGATAAAAGGGTGAATAATATTGGCCCTTATGGATTATTAAGGTGATTCTTGTTAATAAATTGAAAAGACATAAATAACATAGAAGGTGCATGAGGGCAGCAATTCCAAAGATTGGTTCAAACTAAAACAGCAAAAAAGTGCAGGTTTGGAAGATTGGGTGGGACTCCGTGTTCACTAAATTGCCTGGGACTTGCGTCTAGTGACTGTAAAGTGTGTAAACTCTTCATTTAAATGTTTTTGCTTTTTCGTCACTTCGGATATGTCTACGGTTTTCCTTTGAAGCATCGATCAGAATGAGTGCATTTACAATGTTAAGCTTCCCTTTGTAAAGATGTTTCGTTAAAATCTTGGTTTTCGTCATAACAACTCCCATGAACATAAGAGGAAAGAGAAACACAAAAGTAAAAATATTTTAAGAACTTCTTCGCCGTTTGTTTTCACTTTTGATTCAATATCGTAATGGGAAAAGACAAGTTTCACAATCGCATTTGTTATTACCTCCTAACTTCTCCAGACAACAACATCGATGGACTCTGAATTGTAAAGTTTCGAAACTTTAAATTATTTTCTAGATCTTTGCAACTTTCTTCAATAAGTTTGATTGAGCTCTGTTTGCATTTCTTCCAATATTCTTGCTGAGTTTGAAATGCGAGCATATCTGCGTCGATTTCGTTTTCATTTAAAGAGCTTATGATCCTTCGTTTCAACAACTCTCTCGCGAGAAATTCTGATGAGTTGAAGTATCTTGCAGCATCGGCAAGCTTGTCTAGGTTCGATGTATGCGGTGTCATGGAAGAAGCGACAGCTGAGGTACTTTCAGTAGGGAGAGAGGATTTTCAATCTGAGGCGGCCTTGCCAGAGTTCGCGCCACATCAAAGAAATAAGAATAATTTCTTTGTTTTTTTCTTCATCCGCTTTCTCTTGGATCAATTTTCCTACATTTTTGCATTCATCATAACATCAATATGACTGGACGTTTTTTAATCATCACAAGTCGGATGAGTCGTTGCTTCATATGAATTTATTATTACTTAAATGAAATGAACCAGGAATAGAAGAAATCTTCTTGCAATAGATCAATGAATAATAATTAAAAGATTAATAGAACATGGATAACATGTATTATTAGGTATAGCTAACTTTCTATCTGTGCATGTAAATTATCTTCACTCAGCAAACAATTATTTTCCATGCGCTTCAATCCCCGCAGTGTCACGAGTGATGGAAATTAATGACCTCGTGCACAATTAGTAGGCTCATCCAGAGCTACACACAGCCATAGTTCCACTTCTTCGTTGATTTCTTCATCCTTAAGCTCAGAGGCGTACGGGAGACGATAATGGGGGGGGGGGGGAGAACATATTCATATAATTAATGTTGTGCAAGATAGATTTCTTTTCAAATCCATTGTCTTTACAGGTCTGTTAACATGAATATAATTATGAATATGTGTCCCCCCCAATTATCGTCTCCATACGACAGTGCTTAAGCTTCAAATTCTGCCATGTCATTAGTACCGACATGTTCTCAGAAAACTGCTTTTTCGCAACTGCATACGAGTCCATCCCTTCATTGATTTTTGTCCATCCACAACGACAATTGGCTCACCTATCTCCTCACTCAGGGTGCTGCCACTCGAAGAGATATTTCCAACAATGAAGTTTTGTTGTACTTGTAACTACTGAAAGATCAACTTCTCCAGTCATATGATTCCAGTCATAAGCAAATTAAATTAAGTACAATTAATTCGAGCTGTGAAATTCAACTAATAAATTAAAATGCGCTACGAATAGCGAAATTTCAACTATTTTTTAAACCACTTTAAACCAGTCACTGCTTTTTTCCAATTCCAATTAATTTAAACGAAATTGATGAATAAATTCCAAAGGGTTTTCCGTATATTTTTTTGATATTATTAAATCGTACATTTTTTTACCATTCACATTTGAATAACAGTTTTCTGGTCTAAAGGCATGTTTTACATTTCCATTTAAACATTTTTTTGCGGGTCAATCTTTTGTATGTGGCCATACCGTGCGTGTATCAATAACTGAACAGACAACGGCTCAATGTTATCTATTTGTTAAATAGACGGCGGAAGATCGTTGATATTAGCCCACTTCCACTAAATAACGATTTTTTTTGGGTCGCCTCCCATACCCCCCGTAATTTTTGTCCTTGCATTCTTTGCTTTCAAACTGAACTTTGAAAACACTTTTACGACACTATACGCATCAGTTAGAAGTTAGAACAACTATTATAATACAAGTCAACTTACCTTTCATGACAACAAAGAAAAGTGATAAATGAGATCCTTTTCCAAATCCATCGCCATTCATGTAGATTTTAGCGCACATCTTATAACCATACTGAGCGCTGTAGAAGGGTTGACTATACAAGGATGTTTTTACCCCATTTATGGCATCTTGTCGTTTCTTCTGGTAATCCTCAATCTTCCACAGCAAGGTTCCGTTGTAACTGTGAATAGACTGTTGTGCACGTGGACCTTTTTGGGTCTCCAAATCGGCAATCTTCACCGTATTCAGAGCAAGAGACTCGTCAATTTGATCCATCCTGCTTCGCATCCGTTCCAGTTGCAATTCCCTCTCTCGCAATTGTCTCTCGGAGGTCCTATTCTGTTCACGTAAAACGTTGATTTCTGTTTTAAGTTGCTCTATTTTACTTCGAAACTCAACAAGCTCATCTCTCATCCGGGTATTACCACCACGATTGGACTCCAAATCTTCGATTCTTCGCTCCAATCCAGTCAATTTTCCGACAACGGTGACAAAGTTTTCAGCCAGGCCTGAACGAACTTCGGAGATATCATTGCGAACTTTCTGAATTATTCCAGTAAATTCAGGTCGTGGAATGTAGCTGCTTAGTTGGCTGACGAAATTAAGGACAAAATGCAGAAGTAATCGGACATGGTCGATCACAGAATCATGCATGTGCCGACGCATCTCTCTTCGCTTCACAGTCTGCAAATCACAAAATTAGAGACATTCCTGAATATAAAAGATCAGTAATATTACTCAAACACTAGTCCAGTAAATCTTTAGGTCCCTCACTTAAAATGCTCTTCAGACTAAGCCCTAAACTGGTCTTTGAGTTTACTTTAGAAAGTACAGTGCTTTTGAGGGGTGTGTATATTTATATATTCGTCTTAGGTGTGGCTGACTGGTTCCTTTTGTATACGCTATTGTTCATACGGTATATAAACATAAATATATGAATATGCACCCCCCAATTAAGCGGTCTAGCTATAACCCAGTTTAGAATCAGTTTTTTTATACCCACAGAATGGGGTTCGTTTCTTCATACTTAGTATTACTATAAGCTAGGGTGTCAAATATCAATAGATAATCTGACAGCATTGGAAGGCATAAAACGTAAGGCAGCTTTCTTATTTTACGAAATGAAAACAAGAATATTATTTAATTCATTAATTGCTAGTTACTACCGAAACAAACAACAAACTATTACCTTGTCATGATTGCAACCCACATGGTGGAATTCGCATTCCCCAGGAACCTCTTCACACACAACTTGTTCATGTCTCTCAATATCCCTTCTCACAACCTCTGTTTTGCAGAATTTACATGTTACTGGTGCACCATCACAGCTTGTACTAATATGGTCCTACACAAATGACAAATAAGTGCAGATATGAAGTACTATATTCTCAGGCAAACTCACGTGAGACAACGTATACGGACTGCAGACTAGACAGAATTTAAGCCTGATTGTCTTTAATCACTGACAGACCGTGATTGCCATTCCAATTATCAATGGAGAAGAGTCTTTTGTTATTTTGAATAAATTTTCTTCGTCATCGGCGATCGGCCTCCAACAATATAGGCTGTGTAAGAAAAACGCAACCACTCCCTTTCCATTCCATCAAAAAACATTGCTAAATATTTTTGTATATTTATTTTAAAACTATTTGAGAACATGGAAACATTCTCAGTTACATTTCTGATTATAAGCCTACGTATTCTGTGGTGTGACGTCGGTGTTGCTAAAAACATTCCATGCTTAAATCTCATATTGTATTACCTGAAGTGAAGCAAGAGAGACATTCTGTGGGCAATAATTGCAAATAACTTTACGATATTCACATTCATTTTTCAAATGTTCATCTAGTTGCAGCCGCTGGAACTCCATTTGACATTGAGAATTCACGCATTTTATCATAGCATACCCACAGACCTGGAAATGGTTCTGTATTAAAAAAGGATTACATGATATAACCAGTGGTAAAAACATACGCGAGATGTAACTTACTCGACAAACATCATCATGGGAAATTCGTCGGCATATTTCTGATTGGCTGTTAAATGTTCAAAAAATTACGACGAAATATCTTCTTTATTGAATAATCCTTCGTAATTTTCCGAACATCAGCCAAACTAGTCAACATCTGTCTATGCCGATGATTTTTACAATGACGGCCTTTATCGAGTAACTATAATTAACTTGCAGTGTTAGGATATAACCGTTTGCTCGACGAGAAACAAAAACTGAAAAAAGTTGAAGTAATGTTAAATACGTTAATTTGACAGTAATTTGTTTTACGCCTGTCCAACTGATCTATAGAAATGCTTTACGAAGCTTTCTACTATAATATTAATATTGTATCGCTCTTAATTTCCGGGTCATAATAAATCGAGATATAAAGGATAAATATATGTGCTACTATAATTATAATAATTCTCTATATCACCTATTAACCGAAATCTCACCTCAATCTCAATATAAACACCGCACCAACGACAGCCTGCATTAGGGCAGTGCAATTTCAAGGCTCCTAGCTCACGGCCAGTGAACTTGTCCTGGAATATCTAGAAAAATTCCAGCAAAAAATCGCAAAACCAATGTACGCGAGTTTTCTGTGATTGTTTTTTACGTAAGTTTCCTTCACTTTTTCGTTTTTTATCATTTTTTAAATTCCTAGCCACTTCTTAGGTTAACTACAGAATTTAAATTCAGAGTCAACTTATGCAAAAACAGTCTCTTTTCTAAAGTCGATACTGAAATTGCACTGAGGAAGTAAAAAACCAGTCTGACTTATTTTCAGTTAGGTATATAGGAATCCGTAATATCCTTTTGTTTATTCCTTAGTCTGTGTCTTTGAAATCAGTAACCATCTAAAGTGTCAACCACCTTTTGACTTGTTCTTTTGATCTCAATATTCTTCAAAAAAAATATGCTATGTAAGACAGCTAAATTTATTCAGTCACTGTTTCAGGTATGTAGTTGAAATCTATACAGTCTCCATTGCATGCCTTTTCCACAGAGGCTTGTTAGCTCCATTCCAGTTTGAAAATTGGTCACTGGACTATACACTCTGATTGGAATGTTTGTTAAGAAAACACAATAATGACACAATGAGTTAATGTTGGACTGGATGGACGTGTATAATGGTTATTCAGCCTTTTCTTAAATCTAAAATTAATTTTATCAACGTGAATAGCTCAAATTTGCGTTGTATGAGTACACATATGCACAAGGCGTTTAAACTCACATCTTCCTTCCTTAGTACTGTGCCATCTTTAGGACAACGAGGGTCTGGGCTCCTGAAATTAATATAGCAGTTAGACCAGATAGGGTTATCAAGAAAAAGCATACATTTGCAGTTTGCAGTTAAACTTTACACGAACTGAATTGCGAGTGTTATATTGCAGATTAACTGGCTAGGATCCATAATGAATGAATATTGATATAAAATGAATACATATAGTAGCTACTTAATTTCCTTTTTTAACTCTTTCTTCTTCTTTATTAATACAACTGACGATACGTCAACAACCGATAAGGCTGCTCCAGATGTGGTATAGCTGGGGGCATGAAAATCTTGCATAAACTCCAGTAAAGAGTTGTTGATTACAGTTGTGGCAAAATAATTATCTTTGGTTGGAGCTGAGAGACCAAATATGTAAGCTTAGAGACAACTCCCTACACCACTAATTAGGATTCACCTTCCCTGAATGCCCAATTTGTCTTCAGCCGGTCAATTTGGCTTAGGTAGTTGCCAAGCATTTGTGTCCGCAGTATCTCTTTTATTAATTCGATTAATCGATCATTTACGGTATTTGGGTTGTGTTTTCTTTGCTTCAGATATAATGCGGTGAAACAGTTGCCAGAAAGACCAAGAGATGGGCGCATTATGACGGAGTTTGGTTCATAATAGACAAACTGATTTGTTAAAATGAGATCCAATGTATTCACGCAAGGAGAAGATTTGGTGCGCTAACTGCTTTAGCTAAAACTGGTGGGGCAAATTGTCGACTTCTGGTTGGTTTAAATATCCTGTCAGTGATAGTTTTGCAACATCCCGTGATAAAATGTTAAGCATTTTCCCGTCATTTGCGTTCGGAGGGCGGTAAACAGTTGCAGAAACCTCGTGGAAGTCTTACTTGTATCCAAAGAGTTTGAAAGTCAGGAGTGTCAGAATGTTGAAGTTGTTTTACCTTAAAACGCTTCTCATTAATTTTGTTCTCCGCGCACCGCAGCCAACTCGCTACTATTAGTACTGTATCATTGTCGATAGAATCGGTTTTAGGATCGTTACAAGTTCAGTTGACATGAAATCCAGAAACTCGAAGGCCGTCCTAACTATCTTCTGAATTTGAGCGTTGATGAGCAAATTTAGAGTTCAAATAACAATAACGACACAGGTTATTTCGCTTTGCGGTACAACAACGCTCGATATTCGTTTTCAGTCCTTAGAAACACGCTGTTTAAACGGATGTGATTTATACGCGCTACTTGTGTCCCACCCATCCCCACACGGGAGAAGCGTAACAAAAGAATCACGTGACCAGCCTTAACCAGGGTCTTTGCCGCAGGGAGGGCCGTGAAGCGTAGGAAGAACAGCCTGGCCTGCGAGGTTGCACCGCAGCCTTTCATCAAGGTCGTGCATTGTTTGTAATGAAATCTTTATTTATTAAAATTATCATCTCCCACCAGCAACAATGGCTGTATGGTCACTGGATTTTTACGATGCCCAATGCTCCCACATTGGCTTTTATCCGCCCCTTACAACCTCTACTGCATGTGTAGAGACACGTATATTTCGTCGTCGTTGCTTAAAACACTTGACCCTAGCTAGTTTCCAGAAAGCTCGCTTTGTAAAATCTGATTTCAACATGACTATATTGCCTGTATTCAAAAACCTCACTCTCTCATAATCATATAATTTCAGAGACAAAAAGGTGAACACCGAAAACGAAGCTCTTATTCGTGTAGAAACACTGTAGAGCAATCGTTACGACGACGACGTGATTTAAGGTCTCTCATTTAATAGGTAATTTGACTGTGAGTCAGCCATTTGTCAGCCTTGTAGTTTTGAATAACGATCAATATTAAATGATGCAATATTTCTCGAAGTAAAGTTCCAGTTTAGATCGAAAAAAATTATATAAATTTCACAATTCCTTTCAATGCGTCTTGAGAGAGTCAGTACTAAATTTCATCGGTTTTGTCATACAACTCAGGAAAACTATAATATAAAAACAGTTCCTTTTTTTTTGCATATACGGAAATGGCGTGATTTTTTACCCACGGTCTCTATTTAATTACGATTTTGTTGCAACGTCTATCCCGATTAAACATGCCCCAAACCATTAATATTTTGTCCTAAGTGCTCAAAGTGAAAGTCTAATCTGTATGTAAACAAATGGCTTGCATGCATTTTTACTGTAACTTACAACTATGTGCTGTCTAAATATCCGGCGCTAATCGACGAAAACTTTATTTCCGTGTGTATATATATGACCACTTCAATAATTACTCTGAGACGATACTGCCTGAATCTTCGCATACTGCCTCGACATGAGCAAAGAAATTTATAATTAGATACATCTAGAAATAATTTATTTTTGTGGAAGTGAATGTATTTGTTGTACATGCAGGAAGAATATGGACGCTCCTTATTCTTAATACAGGAAGTACAGGAAGGAATGTATAAGAGCCGTTTAGCCATAACAAGGAAGTGAGGATAGACGATGTTTTAATGCTTTCTCGCGTGTTCGAACTCACAATTAAAGCACAAAACGATGTCTCCCTGTTTATTTTGTTATTACGTTTAGCCCAAGGGAAACACAGCTGATAATGAACTGAAAATCAAACTATGGACATAATCTGCATGCGAGCACAGCGATGTAAGCACCGGCAGAATTTAGGATTTATATAGGATTGAAATTGATTTAGGTACATACGTTAGCAGTGTGTTGATGCAAGAAGAACACATCAGGTGACCACAAATAGTCTGCGTTGGAATTGACAGCAGCAGGTTACAAGACGTGCAGAAGAATTTAGGATTAATTTTATTACGATCTTCATTCGTAATCTTTATTCCAGGCATGATCGCAAAGATATTGCCCTAGAAAGGAGAAATTAATAAACAACTAATAGTAACCTTCAATGCTGCAACTGGATTAGAATCAGTAAAGCAAACAAACTATAAATATACTGGGTTATAAAGGAGAGAAAACCGATTAAAATATTTATTTCTCATTGGAATTCTGTAATTCAATACTGATGTAGTATATACCTGACCAGATGCACAATTAACATGTAAAATGTTATACTAATGCATGTTGGTGCCTGGTGGTGAACTCTTCACAACATAACCAAAGCATAGAAAGATCGTATGGTGATTCTTTAGAGGTTAAGCTTGGTTTCTTTACATCCAGTTATGAACAAGTCAGTTCACGTCAGTCAAATGTAAATTTATGTTTAATTCTGTATTTTCAAATTGGTCAATGTTGATTGCACACACCTAATTTCATCATATCAGCCCTAGACATGCTCACGACACACGCAACTAAACAGAAACTATAGCATTACCCAAATTAGGGTGATCGTACAAAACAAGTTAAAGCTGGTGAGATCCTAGTTTTCAAGTTCACCCTTACAATAATAAATTAATAGAGTTTTAAAAACCAAAAGCAGGTTGAAACAAAACAAGACAAGAAAGTTAATAGCGGAATACATGACTTGCAGGCTAGACTAGCTGAGACAATGCAACTCATGGACATTAACATGTTGTGGCACGTTTATGCAGAAAATTTCAGAAAGCATGACACATTTTTCTGAATGCATCTGCGGTTTCCTCTATAGCGCCGTACAGCCATCAACATGCATACAATTTCTTTTAGATCGCTTCAAGCACAATATTGTTGATTGGCAAATATATCCGCATATTTTAAATCTATAATAAGCTCACAAACAATTTTTATACAGAGCCAGAGGGGATTTCCCTATCTCCATTAAAATTTATCCAATGAAAATGCCCTATAAAGACATTCATCATCATTATTATTATGAAGCTTTTGTCTGTCATTGCAGCACTTGGTGACGAGATCGAAATTGGCAAAGTCTAGGCGAAGAATAAAGCTATACAGTAAAACAACTTAAACTGATGTCTTTGGCACGTGAATCCGAAACGGTGTAGGCAGAGTCTTAGTCCTGAACAACTGTGAACAGAAATTGTTTGCTTCCGTCCGTCATTCGTCACATACTGAGACGTATCTATTTTAAACCAATTTCAAACACGTTTAAACCAATATTATTCGACCTAAATGATGAATTCGATTGTTCTGGTGATTTCGAAATGTTTTATACATATATACCTTCTAGTATTGCTAATGTAAATTGGAATCATCCCCATAGTAAGTGGGAATATGTTTATATTAATATTCGGTCGCGCTCGTGTAAGAATTTTTACGTACAGCTATGTTTGGCCTTTGCTGTAAAACTAAATTTGCCTTAGTGACTCCTAATAGTGACTCCTTGCAATCTCTTTATACCTTATCACTGAAAGAATGTCCCTCAATCATCTCCAGTTCTGTTCACAAGCAAACGGGATTTTCCAATCGATACACTGTCACTGACCTTCATTGCTGCGAAGCGACATCATCATGCAGTCATACGACTGTTCTTTTTAATTTCAACTGTTTGTTAAACGTAACAAGAGCTGCTAAATGCAATTTTATCAGTCGGGCCTGCAAATATCCAGAGATTTCCTAAAGAATCCTGATATCCAGTATATTCCTGTCAGTAGTTACCAGTTCCCTTGCAATAGAATAATGTTTCCTATGGCTCTGCCATATATATAGGACCCAAATTTGCTACGTCGACGTGATATATGCGTCATACGTCAACGTGAGAAATGCTCTTGCCTCAGAAGAAATGATTTGTTCAAAACGAAATTCCTCCTTGTTTTGCAGGTGACATTATTATTGAAATACAAATTTCAGCCAAATGAGAAAGTTGCTGATTAACGGTTTCAACTCATTTAAATTTCGCGCATGCGCATAACTAACAAAACCACCAAATGTTCTTGACATAGTATTTTGACAACTTTGGATTCCGCTATGTTCTGTCACAATACCCAGGTGTAATTCTTAATCTCCGGGCTTAGTACCCTCGCACGGTGCTCTGCACTGGCTCGGGGATTAAGATCCAACGCTTCCCTACAGCCCGGTGCACAGTGGAGGAAACAGCTGAGCTGAGCGTACAATACATGCAATACAACAAGTCACTCTTGACTGTTAGCTGAGCTGTTTCCTCAAGTGTGCGCGGTGTTGTATTCTGCTTCTATTTTGTGCACGAGTGAACATTTCCTCACAGTGTGCAAGCTTCCTGAGCTATAAAAATGTTAAAAATTTACCCCAATTCTCAATAGTACATCGACGTGAAAATTTTTACTACAAAATATTTTAAAATGTCAGTGCAGGTATTCGGCACATTGTGGAGATCAGTTGCTCAACACTTGGAAGACAATAATTTTAGTGATGAAAGATTGCAAAAACTGTCGCGTACATGCATTAGTAAAGTTAATTTTACGACCTTTACCTCTTCACTAACCGAAGGAGCAACTAATTTTCTGTATTTTATTCGACTTCAAAACTATAAAATGAAAAAGTGTATTGTTTTACTATTCACTTAATTATACTTTATTTAAACTGCATGCGTATCAACCAATTCACGATCTAATAACGTCATATTTAATTGGAAACCGTATAACAGCTTTCAGGCTGGGCACAGCGGGGCACATACTTTTTAGTTTACCATACCCCGGTAATTTTATTTAAATAGTATCTCTTAACAGATGTCCACCAAAAATAAAATCTTCTCATATGAGTATGTATAGATTAGCCTAATGCAGGCTATTCTCTTAAATCAACTTCTTAAAAAATTCAATAAAATTTTATATATTTTTATGGGGCCAATCTATATGCATAAGATCTTCGTCACATCTTCGTCATTTCCAGAATTTTTATGTGACGAAGGAGATAAAACTACTATAAGTGAAAGGCCAGCACAAGGATTATTCTCTTTAGGAGAAGTTCAGACCCGCAGAGGTCGCAGTGTTAGACTTCTTGCATACTTTAGCGATTTCGTTTGATGTTGCATAAAAACGTAGCTATTAAATTATATAAAAAGTGCACTAGTTCACATGTTTTCAACAGAAATATTAAGCTTTCTTTGTACACTGACGGTAGCGGGGCAGCAACGTTTTTAGTGGACTTCAGAGCGGGGCTTGAGATTTAAATACGACAACTCAAGCGGTTCTTGCATTTTTTTTAACATTTTGAATTGATTTGTTCCGGCCCCACATAAATTTTGCATGTTTCCTAACCAGAAGTCCACGTCGAAGAGTAAAATAAGTTATTAAATAATCTTTATGTGACTAAAAACTGATTTGCGATCATCAGCACTTTAAAGTAACATGTGCAGGAAACTGAAACAATACCCTTATAAGCAATACATGCATGCGTGGGATCATAAATATAATATCCACAAGCATCCATATTTATGTCGAGCGAATACCAAATCATGCTATATTATAGACTGACACTGACTCTTTGAGTTAAATTGAGCAAATCAAATAATCTGTTACAAATACTCGTTCTTATTCAGTGAAACCTTTATTTCTTCGAAAATATAACTCACAACACAATAACAACGTAACAGATTAACATCCATCCATTCCGTAAATAACAAAGCCAATATTATTGAAAGATCTAGACATGCATGCTTCCTGTATTATAGATCATGCCAATGAAAAGTCTAATCTGACTTTGAATGAATAAATTGTACAACATATATAATCAACGTACATGCTGAGGATGACGTAAATGTATGTGATAAGCGAGGGCCTTATAATACTCTTTCACAGCCGGTATATAGTAAATGAATTTCATAGTAATTTAAGAATATTATACTAAGCTTCCCGTTTATTTGACAACTAACAACTCGATTTAATAGTCTCATGCAAGCATATACGTATACATTGAATTACTTACAGATTCAAAATCCTGAACTTGAAAAGACATGAATCCAAAAATAAAAATGACAACGACAAAAGACGACTTTATCAGCTAAGAGTCGGGTAACTCGAGTTAAGCAACCGGTTAATAATCACCGCCTTCATAAATCGTAATTGACCTCTTTGACTTTTGTCTAGATTCTAGAACCTTTTTTGGTCCGGAGTTGTCCCTATTCTCAATAGCCTTGTAAGACATAAACTTGTAAAATATGCACTTGTGTGCACATGTGAACAGAATTACGAACATGCATTCATGGAGATGTAAAGTAATTGAGAAAACATCGCATAAATATTTTACGGTATAATATTTTTTAAACTTTTCAGTATAATTGAACAGAAACGCGTATTGAGAATATTATCGAAAACCGGTCAGACGCAGCTTGACCCTTTGATCCAAGCGTCATCGCTGCTGGACAGTTAAGGCTTACACAGACGGGACGCGATGCGGCAACGCGACGCGAATTCTCAGTTTTCACAAGCATATAAATTAATTTCCGGAAGCAAAACTTGGAATCTATGGACGCCGGAGTAGTCAAAATGTATTATCGTTAAGTAATCTACAAGAATATAACGTTTCAATTTTATCTGCTTTTGGAAAAAGAGAAACTTTTAAAAATCGTGCCGGGTTGGCAAATCGCGTTCGGTCTGTGTGGGCCTTAAAAGCGGATTTCCACTTACAGCGAAATCGTTCGCTAGCGAAATATTTGCATACTTTCTTTTGAATTTTAACAGCATAAATAAATTAGTTCGACTTGACTGTTTCGAATTCAAAAGAAAATATGCAAATATTTCGCTAGCGAACGATTTCGCTGTAAGTGGAAATCCGCCTTAAAAGGATGCAGCACGGCAACATGACGACGACGATGACGCGTCTGAAATACTGCTTTAAATAAATGCTATGGTGAAGAGTCGTACAAATTTAACGAGTCATGAGACGTTGTAAACTTTGAGTTTATATTCTAATTCTGTAGAGCCTAATTCATAAGTCCCATAATGCATGTAGACATTCAACAGGAAGTGAAATTTCAATGACAATGTAGCTCTGCGCTGCAGGTGGTGATCGAAGTAGTATGTTTACTAACGATTAGAACTATAATCTATATACTTTCATTTTCGAAAAACACTTCTTAAAAAGTTCAATGTTAAACTTACGCGAATCTTTTTCGAGTGTTGATGTATCGCAACATTAGTTGAAACTTGAAAACATCAGGAATACGAACATATTCTGAACTCGAGTTGTTTTTTTCGAATGCTATTATTGTGTGGGGTGTAAATGCTGTAATTGTAAGCAAACCTAAAATTTAGGAGCACATAAATTAGCCATGGTTTTTCAGGCGCAAGGCAGTTTTGGAACAGATTTTGGGTTAGATCAAGTCCAAAGTACTAGATTTTGTTCCATCAAAAGAGCTATAATTGAAAATATTTTGCGCAGCTCAGCAGAAATGATCGTTTCTTCAAGACCTTTAACTTCAATTCCATAAAGAAAGACATAAATTCCAAATTATGCTTCGTTTAGCTCCGCGTTCAGTTTATTAGTTTATTTTTAAATTGATTGCTTTTACGGTCTGCTAACATGACAATATGAGTATCCCCCTCCGCCTCCCTAACCCTACGATCTTCCGCGGCCTCTGGCAATATGTCACTCTCAACGTGCTTGCCGGTTTGCTTCATATCTGTAAACCGCGAGCAGCAGTATTGTGGCCAAAAGAAATATTAAGCATAGTTCCCCAGGATTCTATTCTAGGTCCCTTGCTGTTTCTGCCATAATGTTGAATGATCATGATTTGCCAGAGAGTTTAAAGCTGCTTCTCCCATGACAACCAAATTCTGATTTTGAAAATATCAGTAAATGGACTTTATAAGATTTTTTTGCGATATTTGTTTATTTCAATCGCTCAATTGTCCATTGTAGTCGAACGAACGGCGATTGTAAAGACGATTTGATAAACAAATATGGGCGACTGCATGGCCGTTACTATTCAAGTTTATCGCTCCAGGACTGCCGAAACAAGCTGTGCCATATTAATGGCTTTGGAATCAAATACTATTGTTCTACTATTGTTCTATGTATTCTATTTGCATCAATTAATAAACAGTGAATTGTACTTGTGGTATGTTCAAATCACTATCATCCCCGAGCCGGTGCGGAGCACCGTGCGAGGGTACTAATTCCGCCCGGAGATTAGGAATTATACCCGGGACCCGGGAGAACATAGCGGAATCCAAAGTTGCTCAAATGTCATCGACGTTCAATGATCATGGTACTTGTACGCATGCGCGAAATGTGAACGAGTGTAGACTGGTAATCAGCAACTTCTTAATTGGCTAAGACGAAACGTTTGTGTTTCAGTGAAAAACGTCAGCAATTTAAGTATTTAACTGTCATTTTGCTAACTATTTTTTTAAAAAATGTTTCGAAAACAAAATATGAAATGTGGAATCAAATAAAAGATATAGAACACTGGGAAGAGTTTAAAATATTATCAGAACTGGAGGAATTAGCGGTGAAAAGGAACAACTCGATTATAATCCTTGAAATGGTTGGAGTCTATTTTGTTTGAGGTTTATTTCGTGTTTGCTGTACGAATACATTTTATGACCTTGGTACAGAATGTCGTTTTGCTCGGTTTTGCAAAGACGTGACCGACTATTTAAGGCTTTACATCATCGTTTTAACTCCCAAAGGGTCCTTAAAAGTGTAATTCGGAGTTTTAATATAACAAATATCACTTAAAAGGTTTGTATATAGTCGACTGCAATCACTGCATGAATCTAATGATCGAAAAACAACATTCGACGTTCACTGGTTGGTTATTTATATTATTTGGGCTGTTTTGATGTTTTGAAGGTTTAGCTATAATGAAGTATTAACTCTCACTTAAACTGTGAAAGTCTATAACTTAATTCAACGGAAAGCAGCAGGAAAACGGGTGATTTCACTTCACCTTTACGACTGTGTTTGTTTCCAAAATATTTGAAACATCAGCTATTGGCTTTACATTTAGGAATTTACATTTCATAATATTGAAGGTTAGGCCTGGCTAGCTCAGGAAATATTTTGCTTCGTTTGAAATGGCAAGGGGTTTGCTGCATGCATGTATTTTTAGTAACTTACTAAGATTGTTAAATGACGTGGAGGAAAATCTAGGCTCCAGGACAGGACTATAAGATTTTAATCAGGGTGATTATTTGGTATAAGTACTGGTAAACAGGGTGTAACAATGTCATTGTATGCGATTGTTTACAAAGAAATTAAATATTGAATATTAATTTTGAGGTCAGTCAATTCTAAACAGTAAAGTCAGTACTAGTGTAAGCAGTTTGTATGGTATTATCAGCCAGTAAATCAAAGTTATTTATTGTTAACTGATATCCCTGAGATTGAAACATAAATAATTACACCTTTAAGTCGCAATACAGCGATTCAAAGGCTGTTTGCTTACAATTGGTATGAGAACTGTTGCAATTGTAATGCCCTTTCCTCTGGCCGGTTGGTTGTTCAAAAGCCGGTTAACGCAAACCCAGGGTTAAAAATGCTTAACCCAGGGTTAAATTTTAAACCTCAGTTTTGATTTGCGTTGCAGAAAGCCCAGTTAGCGGTAGGGTTATTTAACCCAGGATTAAACCTAGGATTACATGTATTTCGACGACTAAATTGAATATACGAACGCTTTCGTTTGGTCAATAAACGAGCGTCAAAACTTTAACCGAGGAGGGAATATTGTCAATCGAAAAATTATATGTCGTGAGGTCAGTAACGTTGTATTGAACTGGAATTGAAATGCAATTTCCGTGCGTGGAATTTTGGCAAGTTTCAAAACGAAAGACACTAGCTTTTGTATGTTAAACGATATGAAATAAAATTAAGCAAATTATAAACCATCGATTTAAGAATTTCAGGCAATGTTTGAATAATAAATTCAAAAAACGTATTCTTACCACTGCCAATCAATCACACTGAGAATCGAGATTTTGAAGTTTGAAATACAATGATCAGCTAAGATACTTGATCCAATGGCATCTGAAACAAATATTTTCATTACGATGTTTTACTTATTTGTACGGTTGTAAGTATTTATCTTGTATTGCATTGAATCGAAGATAAATAAATCAATACATTAGCTGAAACAGAACGAAGTCAAACTTAAATAATTTTTGCGCATCCTGTCCGAAACTTTTCCTAAAACTTTTTTAAAGTGTTTAATTCATAAAGAATTATACGTGTTCCCGTTCCTTATCATCCATTTGGAATCGAAGTTAACCCATGCAGGATTAAAAAGTTAAACCACCTATAGCTAGCAAGGTTAATTTTTTTATTAATTTTAACTCAGGGTTGAAAACGCTAACCCTACGTGCTTTGAACAACACAGTTTTAACCTACGTTTAACTATAACCTAGAGTTAAGGACCCTAAGCATTGGGTTACTCTGGTTTAATATCAGTGAAAGGAATACAGAAACTTACACATTATTTTGAATTAACTTCAAGATCAAGTGAAGCTGTATTGCCAAGAGGTGTGAAGTGCAATAATTGTCATAATAATTATAGTAAAGTTATATCACAATAAACACAAATTTTTTGCCAAGGCTTAGCTTTATTGCAGCCAGTGCTTTATATAAAATTAGAGGCTACCCACATGTAAGCGTTGCGTACCTACTGCTTAATCATACCATTGTCTGGGGCCTTCGTGGGTTGAGCAAGTCGCAGAAACATTAAAATTAGACAATTGTAATCTGAGATACTTGCACTCTGAGAGAGATTTAGTCTGAGATACTCATATGGGCTGTATTGCCAGACTGTAATCAGATACAGCTGTTGTTTTTGCCGATCTTAGAAATGCCTACCATATATAGTTACTACTTTAGCACAAAATATTCTAGCCAAACCAAAAATATAGTAGGGAAATTAGACATGGCGAAGTTTTTCTTATAGAAAAAGAAGAACGAAAAAAAAAATTTGTTATGTCCAGAATTTAAAATTTACTAATGCGCTAAAAATTACATATGCATGTTGACGCAGAGGTAAAGTACTAAATTTGCGGGACACCTTTCTCGCTAGACTGCATAAGGATACCAATATTGAAAGCAAATCCAAGATTTCGGTAACAGTTGTAGCTATAATAGTCCCCGAGCCGGGCGAGGGTACTAATTCCGCCCGAAGATTATAATTACGCCTGCGAAATAAAAGTTGTCCGCCATTATGTCATGGACGTTGGGCGTTTTTGTAGGTTATGCGCATGCACGAGTTTAAGATGAGTTAAAACTGGTAACTAGCAAACGTTGGATGATTGAATTATATGGGGGATTTTGATGAGCTGCTTCGGGAATGCAAGACCATCCAATCAACGCTGATTGCTTCTAGGAAGGTCTCCATTGAACAACTTTCCGTCTCCATTGAACAACTTTCCAAGACCTTCGCTAGTCTAATGCTCCGTGGTAAAGTGAATGCAGCCCTGTGTTTGTTGGATGAGTAATCTTCTGGTGGAGTTCTACCCCTAAATGACGTTGTGTATAAGGACCTTCAGCAAAAACATCCAGCTGCACAACCCGAGGACTCTTCCATCATGTTTGATGGTGAGATACCCTTTATTGATCCAGTATTGTTTGCCCACATTGATGAAGCAGCCATATCGAAGGCAGCATTGAGAACGCATGGTGCTGCTGGTCCTTCTGGTCTTGATGCACTTGGCTGGCGGCATATTTTAGTGTCTCGCAATTATGGGGACGCTGGAAGAGATCTTCGAAGATTGCGTTAATGGCGAGAACACTTGCAACACGAAATGTTGATATTGAACCAGATCAGACCACAAGTTTGGAGGCGTTTTTGGTGTGTCGCCTAATACCACTGGATAAGAACCCAGGTGTTCGTCCCATCGGAATTGGTGAAGTGCATCGTAGGATCATCAGAAAGTCAATTATCTTTGCAATCAAGCCTCAAATCATGGAAAGTGCAGGTGATGTTCAGCTTTGTGCTGGACAACCAGTTGGCTGTGAGGTGGCAGTTCATGCCATGTCAGAAATTATGCAGGAGATGCGACGGATGCTGTGTTATTGGTGGATGCTACAAACGCATTCAACTCAATTAGCCGGAGAATCATGTTGCACAACATTCAGTACATTTGTCCTGCCATGGCAATTTACACCTTTAACTGTTGTGTCACAGCATCAAGATTGTTTGTCCAAGGAGGGAAAGAAATTACTTCTGCAGAAGGTACCACACAGGGTGACCCATTAGCCATGCCGCTGTATGCTGTTGCCATTACACCCTTGCTGCAGTTGATTAAATCTGATGAAGCTAGTGATGTTCGACATGTTGCCTTTGCTAATGACCTTAGTGGTGCTGGTAGACTTGCTCATTTGCGTTCCTGGTGGAAGAACATTGCTATCTATGGTCCCCGTCTTGGTTACTATCCGCGTGCTGACAAATCCTGGTTGATTGTGAAGCTGGAGCAGACTGCCAAAGAGATGTTCGCTGGAACTGGTGCTCGTATAACAACTGAAGGACATAAGTACCTTGGAGGATATCTTGGCTTTGAAGATGGGAAAGATAAGTACATTTCGTCTTTAGTTAGTAAATGGTGTCAGCAACTCAACGTTTTAAGTAAAATTGCCAAATTTGAGCCCAAAGCTGCATATCTTGCATTTGTATCAGGGTTTCGGCACAGATTTACTTACCATATACGCACTGTTCCAGGTATCAAGACTGCGATGCGAGTGGTGGATGATTCCATCAGCCTGAAGCTCCTGCCAGCACTCCTAGACCACCGTAGTGTTTCCATCTATGAGAGGAAGTTACTGTCACTGCCGACGAGAATGGTGGGTTTTGGAATACCTATCTTCTCCGACCTGTGCGATGAAGAAAATGAGAACTCAAAGACCATCTGTCAAAATCTCTCAAGCAAGATCATCCATCAGAATGATGACGCTCCAGCAAATGAAAATGGAGCATCCATATACGATTTGCGCCGTGAGATAATTAATCATCGACATGCCCAAAACAAGCTAGTGTTGCAGAACTTGAGATCAAGTATGAGTGAAGAGCAAATTCGAGGAAATGATCTAGCCCAGTTGAAGGGATCCTCAGCTTGGCTGACAGCACTGCCACTTGCTAATGAAGGGTATGTTCTCACGAAACGAGAGTTCTTTGACGCAATCTATATGCGTTATCGGTGGCCATTGAAGCGCCTTCCATCCTTCTGCGCTTGTGGAAAATCTTTCACCGTGGACCATGCCTTGTCGTGCCTGAAAGGAGGTTTTATTCATCGACGATATGACGAAATCCGTGACCTTCTCGCTTCTGCCTTAGATGACGTGGCCTATGACGTTTCTACTGAACCTGCTCTTGCTTCTTTAACTGGCGAAGTACTTCCATCCAGTGCTAATTCCGCCGACGACGCCAGAGTGGATATAGCTGCGAGAGGTTTCTGGCAGAGATGTGAAAAAGCGTTTTTTGATGTCAGGGTGTTTAATCCTTACGCTTTGACACATCGACGCCAGACTCTTACCAGCTCGTTTAACGCCAACGAACGTGAGAAGAAACGTCATTATAATCAAAGAATAGTTGAAGTTGAACATGGCGAGGGTTGTCCAATACTGTCAAATAGACACGACCCGTACGACCCGTAAAATTGGTTGAGTTGAATGAATGTCTTATCGACCCGTACAAGTGGAGAAATGCATCATGTAACTCTATTCGTCGACCCGTACAAGTGGAGAAATGCATCATGATGTGTTTAGAGATAGCTAGAGGGGCTAAATCTATTCGACGACCCGTACGATTTGTCAAATCGTGCGAGTCGTTTCGACCCGTACAAGTGGAGAAATGCATCATGATGAGTTTAGAGATAGAGGAGTCTAACTCTATTCGTCGACCCGTACGATTTGTCAAATCGTGCGAGTCGTTTCGACCCATACAAGTGGAGAAATGCACCCTGATGTGTTTAGAGATAGAGGGGCTAACTCTATTCGACGACCCGTACGATTTGTCAAATCGTGCGAGTCGTTTCGACCCGTACAAGTGGAGAAATGCACCCTGATGTGTTTAAAGATAGAGGGGCTAACTCTATTCGACGACCCGTACGATTTGTCAAATCGTACGAGTCGTTTCGACCCGTACAAGTGGAGAAATGCATCATGATGTGTTTGGAGATAGAGGGCTAACTCTATTCGTCGACCCGTAAGATTTGTCAAATCGTGCGAGTCGTTTCGACCCGTACAAGTGGAGAAATGCACCCTGATGTGTTTAGAAATAGAGGGGCTAACTCTATTCGACGACCCGTACGATTCGCAAGTTTTACTGGGAACGAGTTTATGCATGGCCATGTCAGTAATTGTGTTTACAAGATGGCCGGCTATTTAGAAGATTTTTCAGCGTTGGCCAAGTTTCTTTTTGTATTTGAGGTTATTGGGGAAACCTTTTTGCAAGTTTCCCAGTTCTCCAGTTTATCCGGGACCAGAAAACGTGCTAATGATTGTGAAATGGGTAATCAGAGTAGTGAGAGTATCGAAGTCGAAAATGCGCGGTTCGTGAGCTATGGGAAAAGTCTGTTGTTTTTGAACGGTTTTGTTGCAACTCCTGTAAAGGAAAAGTTCTATGTTTTTCACGAGTTTTGTTTGTCTTCAAAGAAGTGTCCATCATTTGAACGCGATTAGCCATTTCAGTTATTTTTATTTGCGAACCACTGCACTTTAAGATCAACTTCCGACTGGGAATGAGTCGAAGGTATTTGCTATTCCGCTTTTATGTGCATGTGAGTTGTGATATAATACACGTGTCAACGTTGATTTGTAGGATGTAGCAAGTGTTATTTATTAGTGTGAGGTGGTCAGATTTCCGACAAAAGCACCGCGGTATCTTGCTCGGTTTATATGTGTTGGCATATAAGAGTAAAAAATTAAATTGCAGTATTTCGCGGTGGAACGATTTCTGCTAATTATATGCCTTAAGATTTTTTCTTAGGCCCTGATTCCACGGGCGCATTTTCTCGGCGAAATGCGAAATATTTCGCTTGTTTCTTTTGAATTTCTACCACTTAAAAAATCACTTCTGCTTCATTGCTCATAATTCAAAAGAAGCAGGCGAAATATTTCGCATTTCGCTTAAAAATTCCGCCCGTGGAATCAGGGCTTTAGAGGAACGAAGGCATATGATTACAAGTGAAGTGCGCGTAACTGGACTTGAATGCGTTTCTCGTAGATCGAGTCACGAGTGACAAAGTGAGTGTTGTGGGCTGAAAAATATGGGTAACTGATTGGAAATTTCGGCCCATAAGAATTCCGTAAATATTTAAAACAATTTGCGACGAGTTTAGAAAACTGTTCTGACCTATATTTTGTATGCGCTGCCATACATATTGAGGTGTTTTTTTTGTGTCTTGAGTATAATGAGAATGAGTATTGTCATCAGTATATGACCGGAACCAATCATGAAGTAATTGTATGGCCCGTTTCATATAACTCCGTCTTTTCATGTGCCGACCCCAGTTAGCAATTAGAGATAAAGAATATTTTGACGTATAAAACGGGCCTTTTAAAGGTTTTGTGGCTGTAGAAAAATATTTTTAAAGAGTTTTTGAAAAGTCTAATGCTACCACTTTGTTCTACGACTATCGCGCACAATGAATTTCATTTGGTATAGGGTAAAAAGAGCGGATAATAGTATCGAAACTGTTTTATTATAATCATATTATTACAAGATGTATAAGGATAAGGATTATAACTAACGGTTTACGCGAAACAACGTTTGACTGTTAAATATTCTGTCAATATGTGCGTGGCATGTTGCAAGTGTTGTCTGGGGTTGCTTGTGTGAATGGCGGATAGCGCTATCCACTGGATAGTGGTTTTTCAACCGTTCTAAAAATGCTCGAAAGCCTCGAATAGCAATCAAATTTCAGCTTTGGGAGCAAAAATTATTAAAGAGGATCCTCTGTTTTGGAAATACTATTATAAGATTTAATCAAAGTTATAGCAAACAACTGGCAATTTTGAAGCGATTGAAAAAATCACTATTCGGTGGATAGCGCTATCCAGCTTTTGTACAACTGACCCAGGTCTTTTTCTTCACAATAACAGATTGACGCCATGAACTTCTCTGAAATATACAGTGGCTTTTGTGGGACGGGAATGTTGTTAGTATATCTCGGTTTTGATCATGCAGGAACTGTCTTTAATGCCGGAAGAGCGTTCACGCGCTATTAAATTGTTAATTACATAAGTATACAGGGTGAGTAAAAAAAAACTGACATCTTTGAAATTCAAATTAGCTGCAATGAGTCTGTAATAGGCTGTAATGAGACAGAGGTTGCCTAAAATATCTTATGGGTATACGAAGCATATCAAATGAGTGAATTAATTAAGTAGAACATAAAGTCAGTTGTTCCCTGTTAAAATGCATTCTAAGCTCTGTAATAAAAAAGAACGTGGAATTAGTTCAATTGGTATAAACACTTTCGCATTCATTAACCACGTCTTGTTGATTGTACACAATGGGAATTGTCAAATTCCAGCCATAAGTTCGCGGCTAATTTTAATTTCAAAGGTGTCAGTTTTTTTTTACTCACCCTGTATATGTTAAATTGTATATAATCTCCTATATATTAAGGCAAGAGCCTGTCTGTTCCATCCAGGTAGACGTATTTATTAAAATGTAGGTCGAAGTAGAACCAATTTTTGTTGTGTTTCACGCGATTTTCAACAATCCATTTTATTTGATGAAATCTTGCGATTGTCTTTGTTTTGTCCCAAAAAGTTGAGGTCAGTATCCAATCTGTTGCCAACCAAGGTGGACACCCATTTTCAACCAAGAAAAGAGTTAATTGAAAGGTATGTTGGTCACCAATCGGTTTTCTCCAGAAGATCTTTTTCATATGGTGAAGCCATAAGGAAATGGGGTAAAACAAATCGCCGTTAACGCGTTAAACAAAGTAAGACGTCTTTGAATTGGTTTAACTTTGCATGTCATGTATATGCCATAAAGCTAGCTTCTTCTACCATTTTGAAATTTGCGCTTTTGAACATTGCAAAAGGAATTGTTGTGTCGCCATAAATGGTTTTAATAACTTCTTTCTGTTTAAACGGCGGCCGGGGTATAGTTTATATTTGTTGGTTGGCGTGCGGAATGCACCGCTTGGTGCCTTGCGGAAGCGGTAATTATGTCAATGTTATGATATGATCAGTGCGGGTCTCCGGCACGAGTAACAGATATTGAATTGCTAGCGATAAGTGCATAACCAAGCGGGCAAAGTGAATAGGCGAGTTATGACTTATAAATAATGAAGGTTAATTGTTAGCAACACGTTTCACAGATAAATAAAATGACTTAATCACGTGTCATGAAAGAGATCAATTTTTTGAGATCGACCATCAGTAATAACACTAATTTCCTATAATACATGAAAGTTGGGAGCTCTGACATAAATAGAATGTCACTTTGCGCGAAAAATATCGCTAGTGGCCTGTAGTGGCTTTATAACTAACTGTGTATTTATATTTGCCGATGTGGTTTTAAAAGAACGAGGCAATTCAATATGTATTTATATTTGTTGAGTTGCATGTGCATTGCTAACTGAAAGACAATACTCCCTATGTTGAATAATATGTGGTTTTTAAAGAACGAGGCAATTCAATATGTATTTATATTCGCTGAGTTGTGCGTTGCTAATTGAAATATTTCGCATGTAGAATCCTGTGTCTGTGTGGTTTTTAAAGAACGAGGCAATTCAATATGTATTTATACTCGCTGAGTTGTGCGTTGGTAATTGAAATACCTCGCATGTGGAACTCTGCATGTGTCTGTGTGGTTTTTAAAGAACGAGGCAATTCAATATGTTTTATATTTGTTGAGTTGTGCGTTGCTAATTAAAATATCTCGCATGTGGAATCATGTGTCTGTGTGGTTTTTAAAGAACGAGGCAATTCAATATGTATTTATATTCGCTGAGTTGTGCGTTGGTAATTGAAATATTTCGCATGTGCCATGTGGAACTCTGCATGTGTCTGTGTGGTTTTTAAAGAACGAGGCAATCGAATATGTATTTATATTTGTTGAGTTGTGCGTCCAGCCCAGCACGATTCATTTCTCCACTTATACGGATCGAATCGACTCACGACTAATTTCTCCACTTGTACAGGTCGAATCGACTCGTCCAATTTGACAAATCGTACGGGTCGACGAATAGAGTTAGACTCCTCTATCGGGCAACACAGCATGACGCATTTCCCCACTAACAATAGTAGCTACGGACCAACCGAATTTGGTGGGATCAATGACGCATTTCTCCGGGTCGTAACGACTCGTACGATTTGACAAATCGTACGGGTCGAAAAGACATTCATTCAATTCGTCCAATTTTACGAGTCGTACGGGTCGTGTCTATTTGACAGTATTGGACATGTGTGAACATGGCTCCTTCACCTCAGTCGTTTTTAGTGCCTATGGTGGATGTGGAAGGGAGACTTCTCACTTCCTTTCGTTCCTAGCAGGCAAACTGGCTGAGAAACAGAACTTTAGTACCTCCATCGTTCTCAACTGGTTACGTAAGAAGATAGCTTTCGCTCTTCTTCGCGCTAGGGTTTTGTGTGTTCGTGGTAGTCGTTCCTGGAGAACTTTAAACATTCCTTCAACGACAGATATCTCGTTGTCGGAATGGAACTCTAATATTAGATAAACAAATGCATGTATACCTCTTTGAATTTATTCATCAATTTCGTTAAAATAATTTTGATTTAGAAAGTATTTATCTTTTAAGGTGAATCTGTTTAAAAAGCAATTGAAGTTTCGTAAAATTGTAGTATTTAAAACAATTCAAAGCACAATTTTGATTATAGTCGAGTTGGATAGCTAATAATTGTACGAAGATATCGGATTTATACTTTACAACTTCGAACATTCGGCAGAAACGAGTATTATAGAATTTCAGTGATGGAAATATATGTTTATTGCTTCAGGCGAGGGAACTTTTCATGCATGTATTTCTAGTATAAAATACTAATTCAGGGGAAACCCCCTCCTCCGCAAGCAGCTCGCCCGCGAATGAATTTATAATTGCAAGATAGATTAGTTGATGCTAGAACAAATGAAATATTATAAAAGTTAGGTTGGGAAACGCTAGAAGAACGTAGGCAATGAGACGAATAAATTGCAAGAATTTGCTGTAATTCATTTTGACAAATCCGGCTGCGCCTCTGATATCTGATACATGCATTCACACACAATAAACAATATACGCGTACAGACAGCCATACAGGGCAAAACAGTTTGTCTTATGTGTTATTACTAAAAAACGTGCCAGTTACGCACTTACTTCTATAATATAAATGAGTATAGCCTTGTAAGATTTTGAAGAGGTGTGTTATTCTCCCGTTTTAACTATAAAGAAGTCTGATCGTGTTCATCAAATGATTCAATACGTACGCGTTTTACCTCGGATGTCGCCTGCTTTACTGAGATTGACTATTCGAAGTTCAACTGTGTTTTTACAAAATTTCATCGACCCAAGGAAATCAGTTTGCGGTCTCAAGCCGTGCAGTATTCTAAAATTGAAATAATAATAATACAACTGAATGAAATAAAAAATGGCGCAAAATGTCTACTCTACGAGGATCTTACCTGCCTTCAGTATGATCAAACTGATATTGATAAGTTATACTACAGGGAAGGCGTATAGTGCATTCCCACTTCCCAGTATTTCCTGACACAGAAATGGCTATAAATTGAAATTACTGGCGACCTGACTCTTGCTGGTTCTAAGAAACAAATAATGGCTCCTAGTAAAAACAGACAACTGATGTGCCATATTTCACATTTAAAGATAAAACACTGTATAAATATTATGCATCTGCACTTTGACTTTCTGAAATTCATATTGTGTCCCCTTAATTTCAATATGATGTTGCCGCTTTAGGGTCATCCTAGCAAATCTAAACATATGTTCATTGGATCTTCCTATAACCTTCAAAATAAAGTAATTTGTAACCCCATTTTAATTAATAATAAGTCAATTCCAAGAACGGATAAATTTTCGTGCCTTGGTGTGAACATTGACGAAAGGTTATCGTGGGAAATACACATTGAATCTATCTGCTCTAAAGTTAGTGCTGGTATTGGTGCAATAAGACGAGTTAAACCTTTTGTACCACTGCCGACGTTAAAATTGTTATGTAATGCTGCTGTACAGCCTTATTTTGATTACTGCAGCCCATTATGGGACAATTGCGGCATTGGTCTTAAAGATAAACTGCAAAGATTTCAGAATAGAGCGGCAAGAGTAATCACTGGGGCCACTTACGATATTCGATCAGTTGATCTACTTAGAAGTTTAACTGAATTGGAAACCTCTTGAATCTAGGCGAAACTACCTAAAATCCATCTTTATTTACAAAATTCTTAATGGCCACACCGCTCCCAATCTTAAAGAACTCTTTCGTCCTAATAGTGATAGAGCCATTTCATACAATCTCAGGAATAGAGAAACTGATTTAGCACCACCTATGCCAAAAAAGGAATTTGGCAAGAGGTGCTTTAGTTATAATGGTGCCCTGCTTTGGAATAATCTTCCACCTCAGGCTAAAATTGCGGAATCTGTGATTTCCTTTAAATCTATACTACAAAGAATGAGTTGAAACTGACTTGCCTATGTTTCATACTTATACTCCTGTATTTTGTTTGTAACTGTATCTGTTTCTGTTTCATGTCCTTAATTTCACTGTCCTACGTCCATGTAATTTTGTCGCTTCATTTTTTTTAAAATATCATGCCCCTCATTGAAATCAGTCAGCTTAATGACTGTTGAGGCTAGCGTGACGAAATAAAGTCTATGTATGTATGTATGTAGGGTAACTATTAGCGTCAGTGCATTAATGGAGTAAATTAGCGGCAATTTCCTAGTCACTTTGTATTTCAGAGCCTATGTCGAATTTGTTATAAAATGCAAAAGTGAATTATTCATGTGACAATCATGATTTATGTACTTGTAATATGTCGACCTTGAGGCATCTAAAACTTCTTGGAACAAATATTCCAGAAGGGTGTGATTACTTTTTAAATAAATATTTCCAAGAAAGCATGTCTTATTAATTGTGGTTTACAAGAACAGGAATTCTTCGAAATAGAAACATTTTTGAATTACGTGTACTAGAAATAAAGTCTATGACAGTACGTATAATGACAAACACTAAATTATGCACCATCTCGCTTGAAACGTATCATAGCGATGTAGGGAAGATGCTGAGGATTCTATGGGGCGAGCGCCATTATGGTTGGTGCGAAACTAAAGTTTTAAAAATTGGATTGCTCTATATAGACCTGGGAAATGGCTATTCAGAAGCACAGGTAAATGTGTTACAACAAGAGGTTTTAATTTCAAAATGGCTACTTTTTGAAAGTACTGTATTATTGGGTATGTTTTGTACACGTATTGTACAAAAGATCACAGAAATTGGTGTTCAATGCTGTGAAATGGCCATTTCGAGGCTTAAAGTAGACGCAAGGTTATATTAATTCAGACGATTCGCTTTTACCGCGCGCAAGCTTCAGCGTTTTTATAAATCTTTTTGCTCACAAAATTGGAAGTCTAAGTATTAATTAAATATTGTGGAAAGTCTTATCAATTTCCGCGTTATCCATGATTCCCCATCAAATTTCACCAAATTTTCCCTGCATGTTTAAATTTTAATGTTATGCAAAGTACCGAACGCAAACTAGAGTGTTGCCTAAACTGCCAAACTAAAATAATAAGGAAGTAAAATTATAAAGGTGTCAGCCATGTCAGTCATGTATGTTTCAATTTCATAATCAGGAAACACGTGTAAATATAGGCAAAGAATAATTGTTATGTTGCTAGTGGCACAAAGAAAGAAGACAAAACTGATTAACACATTTGGTCAAGATCTTACAAATCATAGATTAGCGTTCATTATGTAAATAACGGTACCATCCTGTGTGTGTGTTAATAGATGTCGTGTGTCCGCACGGTCTAAGTGTATGAAGAGCAAATAAAGATAATATAAAAGTTATATGCGGTGTGTGTTATCGAAAGCAAGAGAATGACAACAAACTCAAATCCAACATATGCATGGGGTGGTTTTGTTTAGCGAGTTAACGCAGAAAATAACCGATTTCTGGCTGAAAATCACCGATTTCTGACAATCTTGACCGATTTCATTTTTTTTTGTGATTTATATTATTTTATTACTGCAATCGACCGTCGATGGGCTAGTAAGTATTATGAACGTTTCCTTTGGCGAAGAATCATTTGAAGGTACTTATATTCGAATATATTCCGTCAGAGTGACTTTATCGTAGAACTTGTCGTTGAGTACATTGCCTTCCGTATTTACATTTTGTTTAAAATATTAATTTTACTAGTGGGAAAAGCTACACATTTGCAACATATTAATGTTTCTATAAAAGATAAACTAACATTCCATCCATAATTTGTTTACAGGTTAATAACATATTCATGATTAATTCCACCCGAAATGGGAACAACTCGAATTTAAAATAAATTGATTCCATACGTGATATACTTATCGGATATTGTAACATGAAATGTTCAATGCTGTAAAAACCTGAATCTAATTCATGTAATAGAATTGATTATATTGAATAATCATATAATTGTATAATTCATTTGGATGTTTACATGTTGAAATCATTTTCTGCTCTCCTTACTCTTTCCATTCATAGGATATAGCTCCTAAGTACCAGAGATCTGGTGTAGTTTATTTCTTCAAGTGTCGGTGATGCTGCTCCGCGTCGTACGGGGGTCATCACCACGCGTCATCTATATAGCTACATATCAAAATATCATAACACTTGCAAAATTTCCCATAACCGGAAAACAGACCTCCAACCCTGTTATGTCCGGTATACACTCCCACACAAAGGCTTCGTGGCACCACGCTGGTGCATGACACTAGGCTAACCTCAGATACTTGAAGATCTTACTATAGTTTCATTTTCCTACCTATGTCGTACTGGCATCGTGTCGCGATGTCATACTGTCCCTTGTCCTCCTATAATTATACTGTTTTTCCCTTACGTTTTCCTGCCTTTTTTTACCTTTGTAAATTGATATCTTGTAAGTATATTGCTAGTCAAATTTTGCATGTGATTCATCAATAAACTAGCTCACTGACTCACACTCAACGTATATATGGACGCTCATTCTCATGCAACGGGCGTAACACATGCACCACTCAATGAGTGTCCACTCACTCACACTCACACTGATATAATGCTAGACTCACACGACATGCAACTGTTCAAAGACAGCACTCGCACTCAGTAAGGCTAGGGAAGCTCATGCAGGTTTTGAGTGAAGTGTGAGTGAGAAGCATACCTAATGACTTCTACATTGTACTAATGCTCAGTTGTACCACTTTGTGATTAAAATATGGCGGGACTGAATGTGGTTACATTCATACATTAATGGTAATGCTAACGTTTAGTTATGTCCGCGTATGTAAACAAATGGTTTTGTTATATATTTGAACTTCTATACCTTTTAAAATTCGACGTGCTGTCTGAATATCCAACAACATCTTACATTTGCAACGTTTTTAAATTGATATAAACTAGTCTTTATGTTCAGGAGCTTTGCAATTGCGAAGACTGGCACGCACGCCAAGTCACATAAATATGCCAAAGGTAGAGCAGGCGTCTTGTTTATGTCAAATAATTATTATATTGCAAAGTTATGCAGCACTGTTGAATGAATCTGTTCACTACTTTCTTGAACATTTCATGATTAAAGCTCATTTTTTATAATAACACTGTTTTGAACTTTCGTAGGATGGGTATGTAGCAGAAACATTATATTGAAAAAATTCTACTCTCTATATGTATACGACATATATAGTGTAGACTATAATGGAAGACTGTTATCAGATAAGGCTGTTGTTGTTGTCGCTTTGAAAATTGAAAAATGCCTATATAGTTACTATTTTCGTAGTAAATATTCCAGCCAAACCAAAAATATAGTAGGACAATATTGTAGATGTGGACGTGAATGTACACGAAAACTGTAGATGTTGAAGTACAACGAAAACAAGAATAGTTTTATCTAAAATTTAAAATTCATTAATGCGCTAAACTATATGGCGCAGACGTTTTGTAAGAAATTCGTTTATGCATATAAAATTACATGCACTGGCACTTGCCCAAACGCCTTTAAAAGATGAAGTGCTAAACTTACGGGACACTTTTCTTGTTGGACTGCATAAGCATACCAATATTGAAAGCAAATCCAAGATTTCAGAAGCATATGTATTATAGTATAAAATAATAATTAAGGGGAAACCCCCTCCCCGGCATGCAGCTCGCCAACGAGTGAACTTATATTATATGCTAGAACAAATGAAATATTATAAAGGTTAGGATCTTACCTGCTTCCTGTATGATCAAGCAGATATATATAACAAAAGCGACGTTTATAACTGAAGATAAGGAAGGCCTACAGTACATTCCTGGTAGTATCTAACACAGAAATGGCTGATCATTAATGAAATGGTTGAAATTAATATTACTGGCCTGCATATGACCTTATCTGGTTCTGAGAAACAATTAATGATGATTTCAAATAAAAGCAGACTCCTAATGTGTCATATTCGGCGAAAACTATTTGGAGATGCATTATTGTTCCAAGAATGTTGCAATGAAAGATAAAGCACTGTATAAATACGCTGCATCTGCACTTTGACTTTCTGAAATACATATTGTGTCCCCTCAAGGCCTCAATTTCGATATGATGTTGCCGTTTTAGGGTAACTATTGGCGTCAGTGCATTAATGGAGTAAATTAGCGCCAATTTCGTAGTCACTTTGTAATTCAGAGCGTATGTCGAATTTGTTATAAAATGCACAAGTGAATTATTCATGTGACTTATTGTGTGAATTATTCATTCTTGGAACAAATATTCTAGAAGGGTGTAATTAATTTAGAAATAAATATTTGGTTTAGTGGATAACATATTTCTAAGAAAGCATATCTTGTTAATTGTGTTTTACAGAACAGGAATTCTTCGAAATAGAAACATTTTTGAATTACGTGTACTAGAAATAACTTCTATGACATAAAATGACAAGCACTAAATTATGCACCATATCGCTTAAAACGTGATGTAGGAAGATGCTGAAGATTGGGCGAGCGCCATTATGGTTGGTGCCAAACAATAGTTTTAAAAATTTGATTGCTCTACAGACCTGGGAAGTGGCTATTCAGAAGCACAGGTAAATGTACGGTTACAACATGAGGTTTAAATTTCAAAATAGCTACTTTTTGAAAGTACTGTAAAATGTTTAAATTGATCCAATGTTTTCTTTTCAAGCTTTAATCGGTAAACCAATTGCGAACGGTCAGTTGAGGACAGAGTGATGGAAACGTAACAGATGCATCATTGTATTCTCCCGTAGAGTTCGGGAGAAAAGCATAGGTGTACGGGCGCAACTTTGTTTGGGGAGGCAAAAAAAATAGCCCGAATTTTTTAATAATACAGTGTGCCCGCATTTTAATTTTAGCCAGATTTGTCACAATAAACTTGGCCAAGCTTAGAAGAAAGTGTCACAAAATGGCCAAATAGAATACACATAGGTTATATATATCGCACCAAAATAAATAATTTGGTTTGAAAAATTTTAGCTATGCAACCCTTTTTCAGTTTGCCCGAATTTTCGGCTGAACTTTGCCCGAATGTCTTGATACTCGAATTTTTTTTTTTTTGGGGGGGGGGCAAGTGTCCCCCCGTACCCCCTGTCCCGTACGCCTATGGAGAAAAGATTAAAGCCCCAACATTTTCATAACTCCTAAGAGGGGCGTAGGGCGCATCCAGAGATGGGAGGGGGGGGGGCACAAACTTCCAAGGGCACTTTCGGTTAATAAAAAGAGCAGCAAAATATGCACAGAAACAGTTTGATTGCAAAAGCTGCAAGGATACCACTACTGTGGTTTATATTAATTTTACTCTACAGAATGTCGTTTCTGTGTACATTAGCTTTTCCAAAAGGGCATTTTTCAACACAAAAAGGGAACTTTTGGTCTCTTGAAAAGTATGTGCCCCACACCCTGTTCCTACGCTCCTTACTCCTGACACGTTTTTCGGCTTTAGATGCTTAGATCTGTTTGAGAAGGAAATCTAGGCTGCCTAGCGAGGCGGGGTTGTGATGTAGGCCGTATTTGTACAATATTTTTCATAGATATAATCATACAAAATATAAAACAGGAAAAAGGTTTAGATAGCAATAATTTCAAAGACGCTTCTCCCGAACATGAGACTTTTTTTAGGCAATTAATTATCAACGAGCTGTGGGCATGCAGTGAAAAGTACAAAGGAGCATGCGCAAGATACATGAAGTGTTCTCTCACGTTTGAAAGTAAATAATAGATACCTTTAGCTTAACTAAAATGACAAACCGCGAACAGCAAACAGCTAATTTGAAATAACATTTAAAATTAAATTTTTGGCACTTTCTCGGCCACAATTTGTCTCAGAAAGTACTCTATATGTTTGAAAATAATGCACCAATTTTCTCGGCCTCGGAAACCTAGCATTTGTTTTGAAAATTCGAAATGAATTTTTCTCTTTGCCGTTTTAAAGGGTTGTCGTAAACATCAAGCTAAAGGTCTGTAGACTGTAATATAGTGATCCGGGGTACAGAAAATAGCAGGTGGATTACCATAGTTATAGAAGGACGCAGTGAAGTCGTAGTTAAAAATGCGCAAAAAGATTAACATATAATTATTAAAGAATATAAAGATAACAATAATGTACCTGAAGAGTAAGACACTAATAACAATAAACGCATACGTCGTCGATTAATACAAAATAAATTCTGTCTTTATCCTAATAGACAACTGTTCCATTAAAAATCAACAGTCAACCGTTCACCTAATGACTTCATGATAACGAATAATTAATAATTATGTTTTAACAATTAACGAAATTATGTAATAATTGAAGAAATGCGAAATTTCTCCAGTTCTAGTAGTTGGAAATGCGGTCGGTGCTTTTGGCATTCCTTTTGCCGAATGGATTCCAACTTGATAACATGTTCCTGACGTCCCAGCATTTTTCCGTTGTGGCACGTACGCAGGTCTTTCTAAATTGAAAAAATATTTTTCATTTTATCTCCTTTTAAGTAATAAACTAAGATATTGAGTATTTGCTTATTATTATCCTTACCTGCATTTAAACTAAATTGAATTGTTAAGTGCTTATTTAAGAAGCAGCTCAACTTGATTGGGCGGAAAACTCTTCAGAAGGCCTCCTCTCAACAACCTTTCTGTGCATGCGCGTATAAATAGAAGCAAACCGTGCAGAGCAAACCATGCACGGAGATTTTTCTCATATGAGTTTGCAGCCCGTTTGGACGACTTGCGCTTTAGACTAATTTCTTACCTCGGCGATAAAAGGGACATTTTCTGCAAGAGCTTACTTTACTTGTTGTTAAAGTTCTTATTAGTGCGCAACAAAAACTAATTAAGCTTTCAGTTATTGCAAGCAGTGATGAACTAAATTGAATTAATGAACCCTGTCTATCCTATTTGGGCAGAAGGGTCGTAAACTTAAATTTATTCAATTACGATTCGTTACAACTAAAAGCAACCAACTATCAGGTTACCAGTGGTGATCATTACCTTTCTACTCTGTGTTTTCTTTTCCTCGCTGAGATGACGCCATCTATACACAAAAATTGAAATTTTATGACAAATTAATACATTGCTGAGAATATTCAAGCGGGAAAAATTGTAAGAAATATGAAGTATAAGACAGCACAGTTTACGGCGGCTTTTAACCACGGTAATAGTGGTTTGCACAACGCGTTTATTTGAATCGTATATTGACAGAATGAATTCGATTCCTTGTGCGCAACTTATTGACGTGAATGCTTATAAAACTAATTCGGTTCGGTATATTAGAGTAAGATTCATATATAAAAATGATCATTGAACGGGTAAAGAAAATTGACCTTGTAGTTTTGATGTTGGAACTCCCAACAACTTAAAAACAATCAACTGCATGTCCTCAACTGAAGAAACATTTCAAAGTTAATAAGTAATTAGTTATAGCTATATGACATTGTGTTGTCTGTTTGTGGTTATTAGGAAAAAAGTGATAGCATTATTTGCAAATTGGTTGTTCAGTATGCATATTCAAACAAATGTTTAATATATATCAAACGCAAATCATTTTAAAATACCTAGAGCTTCTTTAAGAGATTTCCCATTGTGTATCAAAGAGCAAAGCTTTTGCCTCATTTCAAAAATCTTTTCTATGGGGAGAATTTCATCTTTGTCGGTTTCTGCGCCAATGCTATTCAATATGATTTCCTTCTTTTCCCTGTACGTTTGCTTGTCTTTCTCCATCTGTCCGATCTTCTTGTCGTCTCTGATTTCATTCTCTTTGGTCTTCTCGTCTTTAATCAACATGTCGAGGTACTCGCTAAACGAATCATTGTAAGCGATCATGGCATTTTGTTTGAGAAAAGCACCAAAAAAGCTAGCACACTCAAAGATGTACTTCTTTTCATCTTCAAGCTCCTTGATGCTTTTCTCCATTTCCGACATGAACAGCTTTTTCTGAGAGACTAGGTCAGTCTTTTCTTTAATTTTAACCCGGGCTTCTTTTGACAGGAATTTCTTCTCCACCACTTTGACAGTGTAGGTCATATGCATATGAACTCTGTAGTCGTGATTACAACGCCTGCAAGTCTCAGTGTCGCCCATAGCAGCACAGCCACGAAGCTGTTCATTGTTGGTAGTCTCAACAGGAACTCCTGATATACTGCATCTATGATGGCAGATCTGATCATAGACTGTATTTTTTTCTCCTGTAGTCCCAATAGTTACATACCTTTTGCAATCTATATGTGCGCATACCGTCATGGGATAATTGAGTTGATTTACTTCCAACTGATAGCCATTGAAATTAAGCTCTTTTTGAAAGGATTTAATGTCAGCGTTATATACCTGACATTGATCTTTGGCAACTTTTATCTTTTTCAAATTCATTTAAATCAATTCAACGGCTTGACCCATTGGTTTACTCATGGCTATTATGCAATTTCTGGCTTCGTTGAGACTCAAGGTCTTTTTGGTCTCATGAGGCTTCTTTTTCTTAATGAGGTCAAACATTTGGCAAGTTGTATCACACGACTTTATCCAGCTCTTTGAGTAAAGGTCAACTTCTTCAGCCGTGAACTGAATTCCACTTTTATGGCAAGCCAGGAACCTAAAAATGATATAAATGATATAAAACAAACATATTAGCAACACATATATCTTCTTATGCAAATTACTTGCATGGTCACGAGGTCAAGAGTCACTGTTTAATTAAGACTTATTCACTTATCCGTGGGAAACACCACGTTTTGTGAACTCGAGACCACCAATCAGACCAGGATCAGTCAATAAATGCTTTATTATAACTATAGCAATTACGTTTCTAAGGCAACAAAGAAGTAAGCAAAACTAACAGACAAATTCAGTTTAATTTTAAGAAAATAAAAACTAATAATTCGACTGCAGTTCAAAGGTCATATTACGCGTGCTGTGGCGTAGCAAAACGACTACTGCTTTTAATAAACCCCGGTGGTTAATGTATTAACCCGGGATCAAACTGGTTCAACAACAAGAAATTCAAACACGATTTTACGGTTAACATTCGGATTTCTCTTCTTTCACGTGACGTAGTTTTAACCGATTAGATTCTGAAACGTAGTTTTTAGCAAATAGAACTTTTAATTAAAACTTGCTATATATTAATTAAAAAAATTTATCCATTGAGAAGAAATCCGAACCCAATATCCTTAAATACTATTAATATAATATATACCTGAACGCTTCATTATCAAAGCAGAAATAATTTGAGGGAGATAGGTCGATTTCAATGCTATGATTTTGAAGAAGGTGTTTTAGAACAGGGAGGCTGTCGCCTGGCCTATAGAAGGTTCCTCGGGAATTGGTGAAGGCAAAGATGATGTTAGCTACCAGAGATTTGTGGAGATGTGTTAACAACTCCAACACGCAGAACTTGAATGCCACCGTCATTCTAGCGTTGTTTGGCTTGAGGAGTACAACAACAGCATTAATCTTCTCATAACAGGTGAGAAAGGCCAGGATGTTTTCAAAATTTTCCTTATTTTTTCAATACCCCTACAGTCCCCAATTCCTGGAGTATCAATGAGATGGAACCTGGTAGTGTTAGTCTCAATCATGTACTCTTGGGGGGACTGGGTCGCGGATTGTCCAGCACTTAAAACTTCGTTTGAATCAGCGCCAAATGCGATGTCAATTCCTTCACCTTGCTCATTTGTAAAAATGAATCTAGAAAGTTTTCAATTACGATTATTTTTTTTAGAACTTGCCATGCTTAAATTACAAGCATGCACAAACAGTTAAATTACCCAACCCCAGTGAACTCTATATATTTGGAAGGCGCGCTCCAGTTCAAAGTGTGAAGCCAAACATGGCGGATCATGAAGGCTGCTTGGGTACGGAACCAGTCCCCCACGAAGCGTAAAATGCGCGAACCGCGCGTGGAAATTCAAAACACGAATTATAAAACTTGACAAAAAATAAAAAAACTCACATTTCGGACGTTAAAAAGTTTTTAAAATATTATCGAAACCATTAGAGTGGTAAATTGATCTCTCGAGATTTGAACGCGCGGGATAGATATTATGTACCACGTGATCATGTTTTTAGCGCCTTTGCGATAAGAATTTATGTACCACGTGATAAGAATTTTTGCAAGCGGCTCTGACAAACAACAAGCATGGATTTCAGGCGTACGCCGACAAAAATGGCTTAAAAATCTTAATTTAGAGCATTTATCCTTCGCCTTTGAGAATAATGGTTTTGATACTGTGGGGGCGATTGCAGCAATGGATTATGGAGACATTGACGTGATTTTTGAACCGGATGGCCTAAAGCTTGGAGAGCGAAAATTGCTGGAAAAACAAATCAAAATGTTAAAAACGAAGGTACTGAACTTTAAAATATTACTGTCTCTATCTGGTGTAAACACGCTGATTTGGATTTTATGTATGTTTTGTAGTCATTGGGTACTTCGTGCTCTGTCGAAAATATGTTTGATACTGCCGAACAAAATGTTGCAAAAGCCAAAGGCGAAGCCTCAAACAAAGCTTCTGATCGGTCAAGTAAGCGTGTGACAACAGCCAGAAAAGGACTTACTTACCACTGCTGTGAGAGTCCATCTTTATCCGCAGTTAGTCCTTTACAGTCTTATATTTTACATCAAAAAAGTGCGATTGAAGATCAGGAGAGAAATCTGTCTTCCATCGAGAAAGAGCGCGATAATTTCGTTCGAGAACGAACGCCAAATGAAAATAAGTTGTCTACCCTGACTATGCCAACCTGTAGCAAGTGTCACTTGAAAGAGGGTCACAATAGACTAAATTGTCCATATCCTAATCTCTGTTCATCGTCAACGTTTTGCAAAAATATTGACAAACATCCGCAGGAAAAGCAAACCCTAAAGGAGTTTAACAAGAGAATCAGCGAAGAGGGTAAACGTTTATCGTCTTTGAAAGAAGACCTCAAAAGCAGAGAACACTCGTATGAAAGTGTTAAAAATCGGTATGTTACGCGAGCAAGAGAAACACTAATTGCGAGCAATCCTGAAAAATACACGACTGAAATTGACGGTGTATTTATCGAGAACTGGCGTATGATAAATAAGGACAGTAAAATACTTGAACAAGAATTCAAGGGTAAGATTCCCACTCCCGAGGAGGCTAGAAAGGCAATAATGTCAGTCGAAACTCTGGTTCCACACAATACGAGAGGAAAAACGTCCGTTCATGAGCCGTATAAAAAGTTGTGGGAATCACATGGGGTTTCGTGGCCCAAATCCCGTGACTTTAACCGTGATTTTAAGTCCTCGAAAATTGGTAGTACATTCACCAGTGCTCGTGCCTGTGATGTTTCAAAGGAAACGCACGATCCTGCACTTTGCTCTCCACAAAGAAAAAAAGCCGCGTTAGCAAGCAATAGTTCATACGTTAAAGACGATTACCAGCTTGCTTTAGGAATGCAAAAGAGTTATGACACATTGCCAGATTCGTTTGATTTAGACGCCTTTGAATCCGCAGAAATCTCTGCAAACGTCGAAAGCTCTGCAGACTTCGATCAGGATGAGACTGTCGATCCGAATGAGACTGTCGATCCGAATGAGACTGTCGATCCGAATGAGACTGTCGATCCGAATGAGACTGTCGATCCGAATGAAACTGTCGATCCGAATGAGACTGTCGATCCGAATGAGACTGTCGATCCGAATGAGACACAGCAAATGCCTAATCAATTACCAAACGATGAAGCTTTCACAAATAGAAATACGGAAGCGTCTGCATCATGCGTGGGAAATTTCGGCGAAACCCAGAGTCGTAAGTCAACATTAAATTTGTACGCCCTTGCAGAAGCTGCGTTGGAAATGTTAGATTCCGACGATTAGCTAATATCGTTTTAATGTGTTCAATATTTTGTAAACTGTGCAAATACTTTTTCGCAAACTAAAAGTTATTTATAGTACTCACAAACAGGTTTATATTTAGTTTTGTTGACATTGACATGTTAAACATTTTATGTATATTTCGCTGTTCAACCCAGCTTTAAAATCGCAGTTGTGTTTTTACATTGACGTAAAATTTGAAGTTCAATTTTAGTTATATTGTTTTCATTAAACAGTCAAACAAATATGTATTTAGTGTGTCTATAAAATCCAAGCATGTCATTTGGTGAAATTTCTTCCATGGCCTGATAAACGGCCGCATGCAGATTAGCGGATACTAAAGGCTCTAGCTCTTCCCTCTTTAATCTTTAACTTCTGAAAGACAAGTTCAACGGGGTTCATTTCAGGTGAGTAGGTTGGCAAATAGACAACGTCAACTCCTAGAGTATCAAGCCACTGTCCGAGGGCAAATCCGCCTGCATTGTGATGTGTAGCACAGTTGTCCAGCACAATAATATCGCCCGCTATTAATACTGGATTTCCGTTTGGCTGAAAGCTTCTGCTCGCTTCGGCGAAGAAGTTTAAAAATTCAACAGTATCGGAGGAACCGTCAACGGTATTTGCATACATAACACCGTCCAGACCACCAAGAAAGTTTAATGTAATATTTTGGGACTTACGAAATCCACCAACTTCGATGCACGGCGTGTTCTTTAGGGAATGGCCGTACCGTTTGTTGCAGTCGGACAGATTGACGCCCATTTCATCAAAAAATTTGAGCCTGTACGGATCAATTTGACTGATAAAATTCAAGTAGTCTTGAGAATAGTCTATATTCTCAGGATTAAATTTGTTTTTTACAGTTCGACACATTCGTCTCCACGTCCAAACACCTTCACTCATAGAACCTCGAACAGCTCGCCCAATGGCTGAGATTGAGGTTCCGCCAGGTAAATTTCCGTGTTCTAACAAGTCGTTTTTAATGATCTTGTAAGAAGTGGAAGGCTTTTGCGTTTTAATAGCTTCAACGAGCATCAACTCACCCGCTCCTAATTTAGCAGGGTTGCCCGAGATTCGTTTCCTTGGACTAACAGAATGACTGGCGACAAATTTTTCCCAAATGTCTTTGACAGTTTTCCCATGAACTCTGTACTTGGCACCAATTGTAGTCCACTGCCCGGGAAAATGTCCTGTATCACTACAACCCCCCCCCCTTTCAAAATATCATCAATAATACTGCCTCGTATAGATTCCTCGACACATTTCCCTCTTGTAAAGAACCGTCCCTTCGAGTTAAATGCCATGTCGAAATTGTTCGATGCCGCTTGCAAAAATTCTTATCACGTGGTACATAAATTCTTATCGCGAAGGCGCTAAAAACATGATCACGTGGTACATAATATCTATCCCGCGCGTTCAAATCTCGAGAGATCAATTTACCACTCTAATGGTTTCGATAATACGACGTTTTTAAAAATGAATACATACAATTTTTTACAACCTTACCTAGCAATGTTATTCTTTCTAGAGAGGTAACTTATGCCGTATATTTGTGTTGTGTTTACAAAACTGACCGAGTTCAACTCCTACACGTTGCCGCCACATTGAATTTTAACCGTGCGTGTGCGAAGGTCTGGTTCGGTACCCAAGCAGCCTTCATGATCCGCCATGTTTGGCTTCACTTTTAGATTACGCAATGTACTAGAGCGAGCCTTCCATATATTTATATAGAGTTCACTGCCCAACCCTACCTTCTCAAAATCTCTAAAATATTTTGATGTGTTAATATGTTGACAAAGAAATAGATCGTATTGGAAAGGACTTTTGCTGTTCTTACGCCGAAATAGTAAACTCTTTAATTAGCACATCAAAGGATTGTTTGACATCTTATTTTTGTATGTAAAAAGCGTTTCGTTGTCTAATTGATCTCTATACCATTAATAAGCAAATCACTTCATGGTTTATCTTTATACGATTTTTATCATGCAACATTCGATTTTTTTGCCAACCATGAAGTAATCTATAATTTATTGCAAGGCTGTTTCCAGCAGCGTACATTATTACGGACAAATTTTAAAACCGCAATTTTGATAGCTTTATCTGAAGAAGAAAATGTACTCATTTCCCAGCACCTTGCAATCTTTATATTCATGTTGGAAAATAAAAGGTTCGAAAATTGTTTGTACCTTGAGGGAATCAAAACAGTAAATTCAGGATCATCCATGGCATCATGGAGAGAGCTATGCTTCGCGTAGTTGGCCATGCCATTAATCCAAGTTGACTTTCCCACGCCAGTCTCTCCAAGGATAAGAATGTTGACTTCTGCTTTGTTAGGTTCTTCCTTTGAATTAAAAAACACTCCTTTTAAGAGGAAATGTATTGTTTAAATAGGGACGTCACCATGCTCCTGACTTTAAAGAGGGGGGAGGGGTGTTTAGGCGACGACAATCTCATCAGCATACATTTTTTTCACCACAAACCGTTCCCCTCCACAAAACGTTTGTACCCACGTTTCAACGTTTTGAAAAAATGGTTTCTCAAACGATTTAGGGGTCGACGCCCCTTCTTGCCCCTTTTGGCTACGTCCCCGTCAATTTAAAACTTTTGTAATTCCTATCCTGGACATCAAACTAGATTGAATATAATCGGAAAGAGAGATAGATAGTGGTGACTTTTGAATTACGATTACATGAAACTATATTTGATATGGGTAACTGGGCTTTACAAAATGAGAAGTTCTAAACACTTAAACAGTAATACATATCGTAACGTGGGGATCGCTAGAAAATAGAACCTTGATTTATATTGATTTGCTGCAATTATTATAATTATCATGTTTGGCCCTTGCATGATTTCTCGTGAAAATCAGTCTTTTTTCCCCTCTACCTTAGGTTGGAAGTCAAACGCAACAATCTGAACATAGGGCGGATACCCAAGATAGACCCAAGCCCTTGCGCGAATTGAACGAATTTTTCTAGTAAGGAATATTATATTTATTTACCTCATTTTCCGATCGTGACTCTTGAAAAGAAGGTCCTACATTGGCCATATTGGTCGGGATGGAAAATCAACTTGAGCTTTCCTTTAAATGTTCAGGCAATGTGGGTATTATATGGTACATAGGCAGATGTATTTACAGCACAAATAAAATGAGGAAAACAAATCAAACCTTCGGGTTTGGAGCGCTTCAATACCCCCTGGACATGAAATGGGTCATAAGATTGTATTGAAGCACTTTTCTGAAGTAGTTGTTGCCTTTTTGCTTGTATGTTAGACAAGAGACCCTCACTAGGGCATAACAATTGGAGGGCCTGAAACTCGATCGTAGGGTTTTCCCAGTCTATGGCATTAAGGCCGGGCTACTTTAGTGTATGACATTCAGAAAAACACGTTTCAGTAAGATGCAGGTGTATTAAAATCTATATATCTTTATTCTTGTAATACTTAAGGTTTGATCAGTACCTGGGGGCGGTTGTATCAGTGCAATCTAAACGTGTCTAAAAATGTATCCGTGTATCTAGGAATGTTTTAAAGGAGTATGGTATTGAACATTTCAAGGGGGGCTATAATTTTTTTATAAAATTTTAGCATATATAATCAGTGCCTTAGCTAGACCGCTTAATTATGTGCGGTGTATATTTATATATTTACGTTTACATTTACTTTAAAACAATTGCAATTGATGAACGTTTAACATGATCTGATGATGACTTGAATCTGATTACAAAAAAAAATAAAACGCGCATCGATTAATACTTTCAGAATTCTAAACTTTTAGAAATTGGCCTGTCCGTGTCTATAAAACATCCACCAGAAGCTGAATCCGAGAGAGTGAATTGCATCGTATGAGCCGCCGTTATGGATATTAGGGACCTTAAGCATGTAGGACGGCAACACGACGACGACACGGCTGAAATTCTCCTTTAAATAAATGCTATGGCAAAGTTGTTGTTTTATATTATTAATTGTACCAATTCAGTGAGATATAAAGCGTTAAAAACATTGTGTTTATGTTTAAGGCCAATTCTATAGAGCCTAATTCGAGGTAGGGCCTGAAATGCAACCGTTCTAGGCAAGACGTAAAAAACGACGTTTTCCCGTTGTAAACAGAACCAAGACGACGTCTAAAACCCATGATGGGTCTTTAATTATTCATTTCTTTTCAATGACCCAGTGTATTGATAGCCGTGGTCGTCGCGTTCGCGTTCTACATGCTTAAGGTCCCTATTTAACTCATTATGGAATGGTCCTAATGTCGGGTCTCATAGAAGGGACCTTTGCTTAAATTGAATATCTCCGCAAGTATTTAGGCTAAAGATACCGGAATACCACCAAACAATACCGCTTGAAGAGATCATATAAATGCTATATTCAAATAGGCAGATAGTTATAAGCCGCACTTGTAATATAAGCCAAAATACTAGCTTGTGTTGTTATATCAAATTACTTGCCCATGGCAACCATAAACTTTTCGAAATTCCATGTTTGTCAATTTATTTTTTTTTCTTTTGGCTTTAGACTGTCTTAATTTTGCCTATTATCATTCTGTTATAACTTCGATGTATTTTTGGTTTAGGATGTCCAAGAGAATCGGAGAAATAAGCCATTTTATTGATTTTAAGATCTAAGCGATGAGCCTTGATGAGCGTTGCTAAGCGCGTGTTTAGCGCTTGCTCGGAATGTTGTCACGCGGTTCAAAAATGTGACAAAAGTCTGTGATGCCCACCCCCTAGGCTAATTTTAACTCCAAAAATCGATTTCTGGCGTAAAATTGGACCAAGGGGTTCGTTTTTTGGCTTTTTTTGCCCGAAATTTTTGGTGAATCTTTTTATTATTGTGAAATGCTTGCCGTGAGCGATGCGATAATACATACCATGATGCAGATTATGAATGTTTCTGTAAAAAATCGGCAAAAATCGTCTAAAGGCACGATTTTGAAGCTAAATATATCAAAATGATCCTAGAAATGTGAACTAAATCACGGTAACCAGTTTTTGTTTGCGTTTTGGGCAATATTCTAAGGATTAGGCCGCTTTGAGGTATAATATCGAAAATTAGCCAAATCGCATGCATTCTAAAACAAATATCCTAGCGAATTTGAAACATATAGAACTAAAAAAACATCTATCTGCTGAGGACAATGTCCTCTTTTAAATGGTTTAATTTTTATTAAAATCGGCCAAGTATTTGCACAGAAAATGCAAGTTAAAGTGAGCCAACCATTTTTAAAGGTCATCTGATCAGCTGACAAAGTCTTTAATTATTCATTTCTTTTCAATGACCCATCGTCGTCGCGTTCGGGTTCTACATGCTTAAGGTCCCTATTTAAACCGGGGCAGCGGCTATAAATCTCCAATTCAAATAGACCTATGCTGGTACCTACCTACATGTAGGGGCCTAAAACAAAAGCCATTGGGTTTCTTTAGGGTCGATCCTAACCGATCTCTTATAAAAAAATAATTTCATAATTTGTGAGCACCTTCAATATCTTCTTAAAAATATAACTCAAATCAAGTCCAGCTTGCATGATTGTGCACTGACTACAGTATATCACCTTATTGCTCTTCATAATGGTGTTTCTTTGATGAAATTCAGATCAAATTTAGCACCGAATAAGTATCCGGTTTGCATTTACAAATTATGGCATTTTCTCAAAGAAATTTTGAAATGTTTGCGTACCCAATTGATAAGTGTTGTTATTTATTTCGCCCAAAATACCACCAAAACTACTCGGAGCCTTGTATGTTTTTTCGGGGAAGTAACATAACCGGCATACAGGGCATACAAATGATTACACTCGGAAATATAATAGCAAACTGGTTTTAAGACAAGATAACAATGCACATCGTGAGATCGACCTTGTATGAAAATATAACTTTGATCGTCTTACGTAATCGGTCAATAGACAATAGGTAAGGTGTTTAATAGTATGAGTTTCTTGGATGAGAATTTATGACTGCTTGAAAATTTTAACACCACGTAAGTATTAAATACTGCAATATTGCAGTATTTAATACTTACGTGGTGTACCTACAAGTCGATAGAAATCTACCACGTATGGAATTAAAAAGCTTGTATACCCATCTTACGTTCTTGTAATTTATTTTGACTCGCTCCACCACTGATATCTGATACACAATATTTCAATATTACACAATGTACACATGTAGGGAAACTTAACTCGTCTCAAGATGCGTTTTCATTTTAACACGCCTTGCGTGCTAGTTACTCTTATATATTCATGTGCGTGAGACAACTAAAAGGTCTTCATGGAAAATATGATTGTGCTAGAAAATTATTTTACCTCGGATATTACTTGCTTTATTGAGACTACGAAGTTCTGTGTTGATATAAGATCCGGCTGAAGACACAGTCGAAAATCCAACGACGCAAGGAAACCAGTTAGCGGGCGATCAGACCATCAGACCGAGCCGTGACGACCAGATTTACGAAAAGTTAATCTGAAATAAAAAGAACATATACTAATGAAAAATATATATAGTATAAACCACAAAAAAAAACTGGCGCACTCGTCTATCTTAAGGCGGATTTCCACTTACAGTGAAATCGTTCGCTAGCGAAATATTTGCATATTTTCTTTTGAATTGAGAACAGTCAAGTCGAACTTATTTATACTGCTAAAATTCAAAAGAAAATATGCAAATATTTCGCTAGCGAACGATTTCGCTGTAAGTGGAAATCCGCCTTTACGATGATCCTACCTGCCTCTAGTCTGCTCCAGATTCAATGAATTGATCATGTATATGCATGATCAACTTATGACAACAAACAAAGTTTATATATTACGTCGGGACCTTACTTAATTAAACAGGAAATGCGTGCTTGGTAAGCCCTTAATTCCTAGTATATATAGCTGAACAGAAACGGCTATTTATTAGTTTCGATAATACTGATCTGCACATGATCCTTGCTGGTTCCTGGAAGAAATTCCCGATATTCTCGACTTTTAATAAACAGAATTAAATCTACATGTAATGTATTATACTGATTCAATGATTAGCTATGGAAATACTTGAACGTTTCAAGAATATCAGTTTTTACGTTTGATAAACAATGATGCGCCGAATGACGGGCAAAATTTCTAAGGGCCTCCACAGACTAGGGATTTAGTTGTCGACGGCCTCATTTTTTGGTGTTTATCTAGTGTGTGAAAACTTTCGTTTAGTTGTAGACTATATGCTTTTAATAATCTCCGCGCTATTTCGGTTGCTAAATCTGTATTTGAGCGCCAGTGTGTGGAATCCTTTATCGGACTTATTTAGTGTCGAGATTGAACAATAAAGATTAATCACCTGATGTATATGTTCTGTGTAAAAACGGAAAGAAAATTAATATATCCCTGTTCCGAAAATTTATATCTTCTGTGATAATTTAATACACCCATATACAGTATTATTTTGTTCACTCCCTCAAATTTTAAAAGTACTTGACTATCGACCTTTTGCCTCGGAAATGGACAGTCATCCATTTGACGGAACGGACACAAATCCAGACTTCGACTATAATTTCTATAGTTCGGAGCAGACGACTGGGTCGAAGGATTAGAATCTTTTTCTGATTAGAATTTGAACTTGGTGTGTATTAAAAGATAAGTTGGCTTGAAAAATATAGCTTGTTAATTATGGTTAACGACAACAATAATTCTTGGAACGCAATTTGTGCCAGGAACTTGCATAAAGTGTCATGACAGGCACTAAATTATGCATTCAAAGAACGCTGCGTACAATGCGGTCGGATACTGACGGCATAATATTTTGAAAACATAGACGGCATAATATTTTGCCGGAAAACATAGACGGCATAATATTTTGAAAACATAGACGGCATAATATTTTGAAAACATAGACGGCATAATATTTTGAAAACATAGACGGCATAATATTTTGATTTAGTTCGAGTTAGCGAGGAGTTCGTGTTAAGCGAGTTTGAGTTAGCGGGTGACTACTGTACAAACGAAACATTATACTTCATAACACATCACAACAAAGCTATAGCTATACCTTGGTTTGCGCGCTAAATATCCCAACAAATTTATTATTCTTGAAGAAATTGGTGGCGTTGCAAACGCGAGAAGTGTACTTCAGAATAAAGAATTAGACCCTGTCTACACTAGTGCGTTTTCGTTTGTATGCGGTTTCGCAAGACCGAAAACGCATCGATTGATTCGCGTTCACACTACCGTTTTCGTTGAATACGATGATCGAATCGTAGTCTGACGTAAAACGGTAATTTGCGCATGCTCGGCATTTGTTTAGCAACCAGGCCTGATTTTCCCGATGCTCATTGTCGATTATGGCTAGTTCTTCGCAGCAAAATAAACCTGAAAAGAATGCTAATAACAACAAGCATGCGTTCATATGGTAGAAGGCCCAGATAAAATGTATGTTCGTAAGACAGCTATTTGTCTTCGGTGTGAAGCCATCATGGCGTTATACAACGCAACATTTAACTGCAAACAAACAATTATGTTTGCTAGAAGCATGAGAGACTCCATATCGTGCTCGTCCGCCTTGGTTTGGTTGGAATTATGCCGCGGATAACGACTTAAGACCTGGAAATGAGTGCCAATCACTGGTGGCAATCGATGCGTGTGACGTAATCGTTTTCAAAAGTATCGTAGTACACTAAAGGCCGATCTACACGATGCGATTAGTCGCATACGATTCGTATGCTGGCGTATGTATTCGAATAAAGGCGTGTAAATACGTCACATTTTAAATTTCGTTATAAACTGATGAACAGACAGAGTGACGTTACCAATCTTTTTCATACGTGTAGATCGGCCTTAATACGATACGTATGCGTTTTCATTTGTATTCACTTTCAACAGCGTATTCAAATCGATGCGTTTTCGGTCAATACGCTGAGCGTATTCGAGCGTATTAGTGTGAACGGAATTAAGGCCTAAACGCATCGAAATGTATGCGTTTTCAAACGAAAACGCACTAGTGTAAACAGGGCCTTAGCCATTATAATGTTCCTTCGAAAACGCGCGGAAATTCTAACAAAGCAGCCAAGCTGGCGATGTATCAACGCGTAAATGCGCCAACAATTTCTGTTCGTTAGCGGGCGGACATAATCGAATTTTGCAAAACGTTTTCTATCAAAGCACGTAAATATGGTATCGAAATGTTCGCCTGAATATGGCGTGCTTGAAACATCTAAAACTTCTTGGAATAACTAGAAATACATGCATGCAGCAACCCCTCGCTATTTTAAACTAAATACACACAATTTCCTGAGTTAACCTGACCTAAACTTATATTATGAAATGACACAAAACTCAAATCAGTCTTTTAAATTATATCAAATTATATTTTACCGAGTATATTATAGCTAATGTTTCCATCATTCAATACAAAAATAATCATAAAGCTAGCGTAAACATTGCCCGTTTAATTTTGCTGCATTATACCTTGCCAGCAATTAAGTAACGGTTTAAAATCGAAGTTTCAAACCAATAAAACAGTACAAAATCTTCACAGACAAAGAAAAAACTTCAAATGTTACTTTATTCTGTAATTGCAGTCGACGCCGGCGGCTAAAAGTTTCATACTTTATAATAGTGTGTATTTTTTATACCAAAATTCAAATACACTTTCAAAAACACTTTTTGAAGTTAAAGCAAAGGTGTAATAGCCTTTGACAGGTTTATGAGTTGCATAAAAAGCTGAAAATTTAACAAATAAACGGCATACAAAGCTGAAAAGTATACAAATACGGCTCATTCTTACCGCGAAACAAATACGAAATAAAGAAAGTAAACACGTACCCTTAAACCCTTTGTCTTTGAAAACATTTATAAGCTTGCAGATTATGAATTATTCCTCTTACACGGCTTTGTCTTGACTGTATCCACGTTCATCTTTGCTATCTGTCATGCTTCATATATCTTGTTTCTTCTCCTTTTACTTTCTTTGCACAAAGTTTAAGAAACGCTTTTACAAAAATGTTTACGAAATGACAGTTAAATTGCTGACGTTCTCATTGAAATACAAACTTTCTGTCTTAGCCAATCAGAACGTTCGTTGATTACTCGCGCATGCGCATAACTTACAAAATCACCCAACGTCGACTGTCCATGACATAGAATTTGGACAACTTTGGATTCGCCTATGTTCTACCGGGTTCCGGGTGTAATTCCTAATCTCCGAGCGGAATTAGTACCCTCGCAGGCGCTCCGCGCCCGCTCGGGGAATATAAATATAGATGGGTGTAATTACTTCATTCTGAAGTAAATATTTATATTTAGTTGATAACATATTTTTAAGAAAACATGTCTTGGTAATTGTGGTTTACAAAAAAAGAAATTCTTCGAAATGCAGACATTTTTAATTTGAATTACGTGTACTAGAAATAACTTCTATGACGTCAATGACAAGCACTTGTTAAAAATCTGACCTGAAATGCCGGAATTTAAAAATCAATTTATTAATAAACCTATATATTCATAAAATAATGCTAATATTAAAATCAAGTTGCTTTGACTGATTCGGCCGTTTCCCATGGAACAATTAACCCGAATCATAATATGCCATTAGAAGAGAGATCGATACACAAAATCCAATCTGTAAATTGCTCTAAACTAGAGACAGATCATACATCCGTTAGACGAACTTTGGCAAGGAAAAGATTCGTCGGTGTGTTCGTCCAATTTCTAAACGCGCGATTCTATATGTGGTTCGTCTATATAGTTTGTCTTGTGTTTATATTCAGATCTGTTTAGATCTGATTATTACCTGTCAGACGGGCATTTGTCTGGACGGATAATCCGTCTGTGGTATAAATCGGGCAATTTCAATCTTGTGTGCGTGCATAACTCACAAGAATGTACCCCTGCCATCACATCCTTCAATAATGATTTTGTCAAAAAACGTGAGCTTAAATTTTGGCTCAAAACGTTTCCCTGCATGCATGATACCTTCTTCCGAAACGGTTTACTTTTAACTCATTGATTTTGTGTGTAACTATAGCGATGCTCGACGCGCTATTATAGTGCACTAAATGCACTATAATAGCGCGCTTACTGCACTAAAGGAAACTAATATGTGCCTATGCATGTTTTAAACGTTAAGTAAATAAAACATTACTTTAGCATATACTTGTTGTGCAACCCTTATATATACGTTTTGTTTTAAACGTATAGACAAACCCGTTAAATAGTTCACGCTTCATACTTGAACACAAATGGTAATAAACTAACTACCAATACCGAAAAAAATTTATACTTTTATATCAAGATAAGAATCTATATCAATAGTAAAAATGTCACTCAAATATTTTAAAGTGGAAATCAAGTATGTTCTGCGCATCGGAGTATACTCGTACCCGCAAGTGACCAATGAGAGGTCCGGAGATAAGACCGAGCCGTGACCATCAGATTTACTAATAGTATTCTGAAATGAAAGTTATAAGCTGCTAATGAAATAGTAGAAACCGTAGAATAAACCGGTGCATCCGCCGTCTATTTTACGATGATCGTACCCGCTCTAGTCTGCTCAGGGTGGAAAGACTCTTGAATTGATCAAGTATGATCGGGCGTGTACCGCTTTTATATATCTTCTACGTATGCCTTCATACATATGCCTTTAAATAATTATGATCGCATTTCCTAGCTCTCTGGGGCCGGTTGTTCGAAAGGCGTTTAGCTTAAAAAGCGGTGAATAGCCAAGTTTAAATTACCCTCATAGATCTTGTGAAGCATGCATGACTATCTCCATCTTATGCATCAAATATGTACTTCTATTGACAATTAATCTATTTATATTGAAATATATCAGTTCAGTTATTCAATGAATGGATCATTTTGTTTTCCATTTTGAACTTGTCCGCGGTTTAAGCTAAACGCCTTTCGAAGAACCGGCTCCTGGACCTTTAGGTTAACATTTTCGAGCGTTTTCCCATTTGTTTTCATGCCAAAACGGTTTCAAACACCGTCAATTTACCGATAGAATTTAAAGTTAATATAAAATATTAAGCATATTTTTCCTTGGATTGTGTGGACAGGGAGTCCAAACAATAAAATAGACAGAAACGATTTTGAATTTGCTCGAAAAACGACGCTCATGTGCACTTAGCCTTAATTCCGCTTCGCATCTCATTATGAGTGTTGTGAATAGTAGTCTTCTCTTCAGCGAATACTAGGAATTAATAACTAAGGGCTTATCAGAGGCCGGTTTCATGCATAGTCAAACCATTGCACGAATCAATGGATAACGAACAGCAAGATGTAGAATATCCAAAGGTAGCTGAACCTGCATGGAGTAATGGCATGAAAGCCACGGCATTGAACGCCCCGTAAGTTCAAGATCAAGCTACGCCACCAATCCACTTGCATCAGTAGGGCGAACTAGAGGTATTGATTTCGTTTATGCATGTGTCTTGGCCAGACATCAAAATGTTTGCGTTTCCCCATGGCGCACTCTCCTCTTTGCATGTAGTTTGTTGCTTACTTTTCTGGGCTATGAAAATATATTTGTATACATGCATTACTTATTGCAATACATGGGGGGTTCTCGTTAATTTATGACGTATTTGGAGCGTGAAGGCATGACATTTTACTGTTAAGCCATAACTGGGATTAGCCATCAATTAAGTGTGAAAACATAACATTTCAATGTTTAATTGTGATTCTCACTAGTAATGAATGAGGCGTAAAAGCATAAAACTCCATTGTTAAACTATCTCGAAACTCGGGCTGGTATTGAATGAGGCGTGAACATGCATTCCATGTTAAACTGTGACTCGACTATATTGAATAAGGCGTGAAGTATGAAATTCCATTGTTAAACTGTAATTCGAACTAATATTGCATGAACGAGGCGTGAGGCGTCACTATCGAAGTGTGCCTCGCACTAGTCGTGAATGAGGGTGAAAGCATGAGATATCACTATTGAACTTTGTCTCGGACTAGTTAGGAATGTGCAGTGAAAGCATTCAATTTTGCTCATGTTAAGTTGTGTGTCGGATTAGTACTAGTCATGAACCGACTGAGCCGTGAATGCATCATAACTAGAAATTCAGGGGCCGACTGTATAAAACTCTTAACTGAATTTTAAGTAGTTAAATCGTAGTTAACTAGAAAATACACGGTTCTAATCGGCTAATTCTGCCACTAACTATAGTTAAAACTACTAATTTCAATTTTAGACCATAAAAGTTCATAATGCAAGGATTTCACAATTAAAGATGGCTGCCTTGTTATAATAGAATTATATAAGGCACGAGATTGAAATTAAAGCAACTTCCATCTTACATATTGCAGTTGACGGGCAGAAACTCAGTACTTTTATGACAATTTTTCCATATTCTTCAAATAAAAAGAATTCTGCCCGTTTTAAATCGAACTCCTCAACTTGCTTTAACTTCAAATTTTGTCTCGTGCCTTATATAATTCTATTATAACATGGCAGTCATCTTTGATTGCGAAATCCTGGCATTATGATAATTTAAATGTCCTGAATTTCTGGTGATGGAGATTTCACTGTTAAAACTCGTTCGGACTGGAGACGCAACGCATCAAAGGTCCCTAAAACTGTGACTCGGACTTGTCTCGGACAAGCAGTAAATAAAGTTTGAAATAACGAGACATCATCGTTATACAGCTATGACGTAGGACATCAAACTGTATATAGCTAATTATTGTTTTATACCTGTTGCTGGCGCAACGTAAGTAAAGTCTCTAGAATATGAAGAACGAGTTGGCTAAAAGTAACAAGACTCCTGTTCTGGGGCCGGTTGTATCAAGCCCGTTTAGCTTAAACGGTGGATAAGTCAAAATTAAATAACACTCTTACACCTCTCTTGAATGAGTTAACTTGAATATTATGCACTAAATATGTAGTTGTAAACAGTATCTTTGCATTAAGGTTAAAAACATTTAGTTCGCTTGTTGAATAAAACGATAGACTTGCTTTCTATTTTGAACTTAACCACCGTTTAAGCTAAACGGGCTTGATACAACCGGCCCCTGGAGTTAACTCCGGCGTGCCGCGCCGTACCAGTCCTCAATATAAAGCTTCTGAGCATAATACAGTTCATACTAATTTAGATTCCTTGCCTAAATGTTATTCGATCGCAAAATTCAGAAAGAACATCGTACTTTAAAAAGTATAGAAGTTCAATTGTTCAAAAATGTAAATAAACCGCATGATACATTCGCTTTGTCTTACACTTTGCCTTTGAAATTCGCGCTTATATAGTTATATTAAATCTCCAATCCTCAGTGTACAAACTACGACATGTCAACGCGCCCATACACGACCACATCATCTTGTTAAACGGCGAAATAGCTGCGATATTATTCAAATAGGACCAAAATCTACATGTATTAAATATATTCTGACCCCAATTAAATCTGAACTTAATCGAACAACAGCAAAAGAACGGTTCATTTGTTCTTGGAGGAATTGCCGTATCATGCGAGCGAAATCAAATTGCCCATCGAAAAATTAGCCAAAGCTGTTCACCACAACTCTTGGGAGACAAAACTGTGACGTATATAAATACGGTCATAAAATTATACGCTTTTCAAATACTAGTGTATTTCGCGCCAAAACATACTTGGGACGACGAAAAATAATAAAAAAAATAAGAAACAAAAACAAAACAAAACCTAGCCGAATTTTCGGAGTAATCCTGTCGCTCACGCGTCGCTCACGCTGTCCCTTCGAGGCAAAGACATTTCATTTCGAGTAATATAAAATATGAAACATTCAACGCAAAACCGCGATCAATAGAATTATGAAAATTATGCTCAAGAGCTCAATATTAATTCAGAGCTCAATATCAAATAAAAATTTCAATGCATGCATGCATGATGACTAAAATAGGCGATCCTATAAGTCGGCAAAATCACTTTGCTATAAACGTGAGAAAAATTTTCAAACAGACACATTGCTTTAACAATACAAGCTTGATTCAACACAATATGTCTTAATGATGACCTACTTATTGATGACTATCGGCAGTCCTTTGCTAAGAAAATCACTTCGCAATAAGTATAATATGAAACATGAAGTGCACATTTGACGGTAAATTCAATTGCGAGCCCAATATATGATAATAAACCTTGTCAGTGATTACTGAGCGCGATCCTTTGCCGACAAAGTAGAATATAACTCATTCAGTGCGGAATTACCTAATTTTTCTTATAAAGTGCTCATTACGGGGTTGCTTGCCGAAAAATTAATTTCTCTTTCATGTAAATGTCCTTTGGAAACAGGTGTTGTTTGAACTGGAGCCTGTTATTCGAACGTTCGACAACTCTTCATAGACATTTTTATCGTTTTGATGTCTTGCTTTAAGGATCCAACGTCTGCCGCAAGTTTACGATGTGCTCACCTGTTTTCGTTTCATTTGTTTTTCGAAGTGCTCACGACCACGCTTTCTCTTTAAAACTTCAATAACATGATTGCTTTGTCATTTTGAACTCTTTGTCGAAAGCTCCCGCTATGTCAGTGAAGTAACAGAGAAGGCAAAGGAAATTCTGATAGGATAGATTTTTAACGCTTTTCCACTATCACGTAAATGTTGGACATTGAATCCGGGGCACGTTGTTTAAAAGACAAATAACTTTATTCATAGACTCTTTGCTTTCGTGCACAATATGCAGACATGAAGAGATACTTCCAGAAATTGTTGCCAACCTCTGGCACAAATATAACGCTTTGCCGCAACGGTTTTAGAATTTTCATTGCATTAACTTTTTGCTATTTCTTTGCAACTTTAATGTTGTGATTGTTTTGGTATGAGAAACCTCGGTGACTGTAATTTTTTTCTTCTAAACGAAACCAATATGAAAAGTAGAAAATATTAAGAATATAGTATTATAGTACTAATTAAAGCTATATATACTATGCGGTTAAAAATTTCTTAGACCGCAGCCTTAGTGTTCCTTCATAGGCGAAAAATACTTCAAACGAAAAACACTATTACAGCACTTTTTTTTCTTAACAAGTTGTATCCTGAAGACGGACTGCTAAAAAAAAGTAAAAACCTCTTGTGGAATCCTGTTTGAAACTAAATTAAATTATGCAATTCAAAAATACTATACGATCATTGTAGCTTTTTCTGGCGCATAAACTTGCCCACGATTGATTTTTTGCAATTTTATTAAGTCTTTCTTCATAGTAAACTTGTATAAGGCAGTTTGTTAGCTACTAAAGGTGACGTATGTTTACCTAATTGTTTCCTTTGAGAGTTAATTGGCGTCGTGGGCATTATTTGTCCTTAAATACAGTTTCCAACACTTTCAAGGTGCACATAGAGTTTCGTTATAAGAACATTTACATCTCCAGGGGATAAACTTAAAAAAAACATTCTGATTTGAAATAAATACATTTAACCTGTCTCAAGCCACGTAGAATGCTGTCCCAATATTTAAGTGAAGAAACTATAAGCATGGTTGCTGTCGTCGTAACATTTGGATTCGTTGGATTGATGTTAAATGTCCTCCTGATTTTTTCAATTATCTTGACCGATGGCTTTTCAGAAAGTCCAGCTAATATATTTGTATTGAGTCTGGCTGTGGCAGATGTCTTGACTGACTGTGTGTGCGCCTTTTTGTATGCTTACAATACCTATTATTCCTCCTTTACTATCTCTTTTACAGTTAGCAAGGTTTTCGCATTAGCAACAACAGGAAGCATTTTTCTTCTCACCCTCAACCGTTACATCTCTATAGTAAGGTCGTTGAGATATCCTAACATTGTTACCTTCCAACGATCTATTATCATGGTCGGAGTTACATGGTTGATCGCCATCACTGTCCCTGTCATCGATTCAGTGAGCTTAATCCTCGACGAGATACCTGTTCTATTGATTTCGCGGTACATTATCGCATTCTACATTGCATCAACTATCATATTGAGTGTGTACATGTACAATTTGGGCAGGAAACACGCCAAACGCATGGCTCAACAGGCATTTGCTGTCACCGGTCAACTACAGTCGGCCTCGCACGAGTTTAGAACATTACGTTCGTTGTTCATGATCGCTGGAAGTTTTGGGGCATGTTGGTTGCCAATGACAATGACAACTATAATCCTTGATAGGAAGAAGGATGCTGTTTTATTTTTTCGCGCATTCTGCTTTTCTTCGCCCTTGATAGTTATGAACACAATTATTGATCCGGTTGTGTATTATTTTCGAAGTAAAGGTTTTCGTTCGTCACTGAAAATGTTAAAAAGGCAGATTATAAACTCTGGATATTGCGAATGTTGCTGAAGAGAATAAATTAAATAAGTATTAACCATTGTTAGCAGAAAAGAGTCTAAAGACAAAATAAATTCGCCATAAAAAAATAACTTCGAGGTAGGGAATTGCTATGCATAATTGCATACATTATGCGCCGAGGAACTGAAAAGAGATCGTTGGGTGAAAATAATTGAACAATAACTATGGTTATAGTAGCACAGATCTGAAGATAAAAATACTGAATTCGCCAAAAAAAGGAAACTTTGGGTAAACGGAATCGCCATTCGTTATGGCTGAATTAGATTAAAAACTAATAAAGCATGAAAAAAATGTATTAAAATTGTATTTGTATGTATAAGTCTTTTAAACTTTGCATGACCCCTACTGAATTCCAGCATGTAGTTCGTGCTGACCATGCAGGATCTTGTCCTGGTTAAATAAAATTTTATCTATCTGCCTATCTATCTATTTATGATAAGCACAGAAGAATCGAAAAAAGTGAAGATTACTAATCGTCACAAGGAATTAAATATGATGAGGTTTGCATGGCATAATTGTTTGTTAAGGTTGTGAGCTGATATAAATAATGTTAATATGATTTTTTATGGCTTAAGAAGTTCAATAGTTAAAACGTAATACGAGATCGGGTTTGACTGATAGCATTGTATTTGTACATTATGTTTGCAAACTTAAGCCGCGTTTACACTTCACGCCTAGACCTGATCTGGACCAGGTCTAGGCCAAGTCCAGGTAATACGTGCTACGTTCACATTGTCTTTAACAAAGTACTTGGAAAAAGAGCCAAAAACACGCCGAACAAATCATACTATTAATTTAAAAATTTGTCAGGATTATGTAAAGCCTGTTCACATAACCAAAATTAATTGTAAACAGCGATCACATAAAGGCCTGGTCCAGGCCAGGTGAAAGCACGTAGTGTAAACGCGACTTTACACATCATTATTGCCGGCTACAACTTACATGCATCTAGGCTATAATGTCTTAAATCATATAACGTAAGTTCCGATCAGATTCCATTGTGGAAACGATAATTTGGATCGAATGCAAGGCCATTGTTAATTTTCAGTTTCAAATTAAACTTCGAAAGGAAAATTAATATGCTCGTGTAACAGGAGCTCATTTAGGCGGGTTGATAAGAAAACTATTTCACTACAAGTAAATATCAACGCTCAATTAAGAAGGAGATTTAATTCAGGCGTCATTATATTATATACAATAAATCTCATTAACGATTATCAGACGGTCCCTTGCCGACAACCCATTTAATACGAGTGGGAATATCAAACAATCATGCAGTGTTTAATCAGTACAAAATCAATGCCATTCCGAGGTTCTAAAAACCTGCCGTGCTTTTATATCCGAGTTGCAGCAAACGTACGAATGGCGTAAGCCGTGTCAAGCCCTGGTTCCACCGAAAGTTTTTACTAAATATTTCCCTTCTTCTTTTGATTTTTGAGCAATCAAGTACAAATAAGAAATTGTTATGTATTCAAATTTCAACAATTCAAAAGAAATAAGCGAAGTACTTCGCGTTTTCCAGAGAATAGGCCTGTCCAATCAGGTGTTTAAGCAGGTTTTCACTTTCCTGTATCATAAAACCTAGCACTGATGACTAGACACCACGGTCTAATGCTGATAACTTCTCTTCATGCAGTCTGAGCAAAATTGCATATAATACCCAAGGTTCAGTGCCCGATCAATAGACAAATTTAATGCAAAGGTGAATGGAACAATCAAGAAGCCAGGTGGTCTGAATGGGTATTTTTACCCAGTCAAAACCAATAAATCGAATCATTGTCAATCTGAGTAAAAATTGATGTACCGAACAGTATTATAAAAGGTTACGTCAGGAATACTACCATTCCCTTTCGCAGGCTGAAAAGTAAACACCCGTACACGGGCAGAAAGATTGTTTTTAACCGTGTCAATTTTATTTTAACGTTATTTCTTTACAGTTTTAACTGTAGGGTTTCTTCTGTTATAGAAGTGTTTAATCATGAATTCCATGATATTCAGCTGTGTAAATTAATTACGATGATGCTATGATATTCAGCTGAAGAAATCCAAACGATCTCTTCGCTTCACAGGGCAAAGCAATCTCTTCCAGCTTTGCAAGAGAACGACATAAGTTGACCCGTAAGCATTCATATTATTGAAATCTTTGTATATTTTGCTTGTAGTAAAGACATAAAAAACACTATAGTCAGACTATACTTATGAAAATCGAAATTACTCGATAAAAATACTTTTTACTCAATAACAAGTGGACATTTTACATAATAAAGTTGGCTCAGTTTTTAATGAACAGAAAAGAAGCTACGGTCAATGCTCAACGATGGTGTTCATGTCATTGTCCCACTATTACTACTTCAAGGTAGAGCACGAAGGTCTCTTTATCTTAGTAAAATTTCTCTGGTTGTATGTAGGTATATAATTTATTGAGAATCTTTATTTTCACAGGAATCACCTTTTACCTCTTTGATAACGTTGACCTCATGCTCAAGCTCATCCAATAATTGTATAATAACTTTAAGGTTTAAGAAATTAACCAGGTATAAACTTATAAATTTGTATAATCAATAGCCCATTTCACAAATATAATGTAGATTTTGATAATCACACTGAGCGTCATTCCACTGTCCTAGAAGATCGTCAGGATACCCAGCCCATTCTACTTTGTACCACATTTCTACGCAGTCTTCTTGCCCGTAACCATTACTTGGTTCGCCCAAAAACCACCTGGTAAATGACAGATTGTCACCATGCACGGTATAAAACGTATTACTTTGACTGCCAGCGCCTCTTCGTACCCCGACCCAAGCTCTGTGTATATTTCTCTTCTTCATAACGTTGTAAAGGTATTGATGAACAGTCATGCTCGTGGGTACCACCAAGTCTCCACCTCGTGTTTGACATTCAGTTTGTCCAGCAGACCAAGAAATAACTGCCTCATGGCTGAAGTAGTAACAGCGACCCTCAAATTTCTCCCAATTGGAAGGACAATTTGAGCCTGAGAAAGTTTTTGAAACAGTTTACTATTTGGATATTGTAAACGCGATGCAATGAAAAATATAGGGATATTGGTGAGAATTTCCGTAAATCAGAAAAGCTAAAAATTAATTGTCTCGAATTGAATTTTAATGAAATTATTTCCTCGAGGTGAGGAAGATAACATTGGGTTTCCGATTGTAAGAAAAAATAACAATAAACTCATGGTATTTGGCTTACATAATTCCGATTGATCTGAAACTTTGTTCGGTGTGTCAGTTTGTCCACCCTGTAAAAATTTGAAATTTTATGTATTAAGTTATAGGTATACGGATTCTCAAGCTTTAGGATATGAATATTTATTTTATGTAGTTCAATTATTTGAGTTTTAGCGTCAGGATATACAGGTTATCTCAGCTTGAACACAGACCTTCATTTCGCCCTCATTAAAATTCGCGGGGAAACAAACGTCTGAAGAAAAAGTGGTCAAAAGTGTCTTTTTCCCACTTTGCTATTCATTTTTTAGTAATTAACGCTGATGATTGACAGATTTAGCACCCAAAAAATAACAAAATTGAACTTGTTATTTCAATGCTTAATATAGTTTCTTGTAAACACTCACGGTGTACGCTGGGTGAATGCAGTGCCTTTTGTTTCGGTAATTCTTAGTTTTTCACAGAAGTGTCCACTAGTAATAATATTTGTCGGAAGACGCAAAAAATATCTCTCTGAAAATTATCCAGTTTCATGAAACTTTGCATTCTCTAGATATTATTGTAATACTGCATGTGATATTGTGGCTATAATAAAACATGAAAAAACATGGCAAAAAAAATTGACGATATTTAATTTTTACTTACTGCTGAAATTGTCTGATAAAATGTCCAATCATTTCCTTCAAAAATTCCAATATATTTCAAGCTCAAATGACTGAGTTGACAGTTCTCTTTGTAAGAGTTTGTTATCCTTGTGTTGTAGTTAAACCCAAAACAACACGGTTCTTCAAGGCATGCTTTAGTGGATTCTTCCACACAGTAAACAATTCGTGCTGATAGAACAGCAGATTTTGCCAATTGACCACCTAAATAATTAAATGAAACAACACAATTTACGCGAAAGCTACATTCTTAAAAGCTGCATATTGAAATTCGAGACACACTTTATATTCAATATTATAGTGATGAGGGAAATTAATTTATTGTTTATACCTAAATCTAGATAATTTTTGGCTAAGCTGTAGATTTAAGTGCAGAACAAAACGCTTCAAAAAGTTAGTACAAACTTTATAGATATCGAAACATACACCGGTTACATCCTAAGAGTTTACTAACTATGTGTCAAACAATTAATTGACTGCGAAATCTTAATCAGACACATATTATTAACAATTTTAAGACGGTTCCACTAGTATAATTAAAGTCTTGATTTTTAGCGTTTTACCTTTCGATTGATTAAAACTATAAATATTGTAGGACTCTCATATTGTTCGTTATAACAAGGATACGGGCGTTAAAAATTTTCACTTTTGTTGTCGAAATTTTGTATGAGACTCTGACCTAACCTGCATGCGTGCAGCCAGAATCTTATTCCCTCCTCTCCCCTAAAAGTCAGGCCGCACGCAGGCCACTGTGCGGTCTGTGCCTTGGTTAATAAAAAGTTAATAATCCCAATGGTTCAACCAAGGAGTGTCCATTAATGAGTATTCATTAATTACTTCTGTAATTATATTTATTTATTTATTTGTTTTTCCCCAATGCACAGCTTTGTAATTATTACAAAGGTTTTTTTTAATAATGTTAGGCTAGAAACCTATGCAGGCTTTTAAGTCTAGACAACTAGTGATGATTTCCAGTTTAACTGAGAATTACTATCGTTTCTTGTGATATTCACTGAGCTAGAGGCAAATAATGTAAGAAAACGAACCTGTTGCAAAATGTTTTCACACACACTGGCATATTTAATTCAATTACACTGCTTTTTTGACATGTGGCCACAGTTGATTATTGCGTAATAATCCGAGGTCGTTCGACCAATCAGTGGCCTCAGGTTTCGATGATCACTTTTGTATTTATGCACTAACCTTTACGCATTTTGATGAAGTAGAGAGATGTGATAATTTGAGCGTTACGATTCGGCAAGAATGCCAGTCCACAGGATAATGTTATCAGCAAACTGATCTTCATTCTGTTTTTTTTTTGTTCAATCCAGTAATTCACCTGAGTGATTGCTTTTCCTTGAAAAAAGAAATGCATACACCCTGACCTGCAGTTTCTCTTTTTTTCGAGCTTTTCTGAAGAGCAATAATTTTCAATTCGTACTTATTTAAGGCTGAGAAAATATGGGATAGTATATAGTTGCATGCGAGAAAATAAATTATGGAATTTATGTTCGAATGGCAAAAAACAATATTTCAATGAGTGGCTTTTTAGAGAAGTTCAGTAGGTGGAAGTGAAATATGGACAAATATATGTTATATGGACAACTATGTGTTATACGGACTAAACTTATGATAACAAAAATATACGCGAAGATGACAAGTAAAACAAAATATTTGCAAAAAAATAGGAAATTTATGTAATGTGATTTTATAAATAGACAACCAAGGCAAGGTGTAACCCCAGAGGGGGTACGCCTTGCCGAAGATGATATAATATGGTATGATGATGATAATATAGGAAGGTGGTCAATGGCTAGCAACAATTTGAAAACTAGCAAGAATGAATACCAGAAACTGTCAGATTCAGCGTGACATCGCAGAAGACACGGCTGGTATAAAGTTGAACCCACCTCTACCCTAAACCTCCGCTAGCAATTATGCACATTGCAATTAATTAAAGTAGCTGATATATTATATGGAGAAAACTGGCGATTTGCGATTTAATTGCTGTGTATATAGAGGTTGGCGGTAATTTGCATCCACCCATTTTTGAGCATAAATATTTGGAATTTTTATGGCATGTATTCATAAATTAATATCCTTTTGTTTGGCATTGGCATAAATAAACCGGCTAGGAGAAGAATAAACAGTTGAGATACTGATTGCCTGGATCTCGCCGGAAAAGCTAGTGAAACGTTTATGAAAACATTCAGTTAAACAAATTTATTGTAATAAAATGAATGCCATTCATTCGTGCTGTTTTTTTTAATCTACAATATGATGTGGATATTTTTCTAAAATTTTTCAAACTTTTTTAGTCCTGTCCGTCTTATATAATTCAAACTTTTTCACTGTCATCTTGTTTCCGACAATCCCGCGCATGCGCAGAAAAATTGTCGCTACGTTTCGAAAGCAGCTGAATGTTCGCACTATAATGAATTTACGTAGAATAAAAACAATTACGTACGGTTTGTTTAGATATAGAATTGATTAGTTTGACGAATACATGTAATTATTTATTAATGACCTTTACTATTATAGTATAAAAATTAATAATAATGATCAGATCAGTCTACACTGATACAGCTGCATGTGCATGTTATTAAAACGAATGAATTGATATTCCGTAAAGATCCGTTCACACGATCCAATTTTGTTGGATCCAATTCACTTTTGACGTATGAAATATAGTCGGCTATTGATGAAGCTGTAGTGCATCGGCTTCCGTGGATTTGATGCTGATATACATTACAAGACAACAGACTGTGAAACATCCATCAGAAGTTAATTGGCTCCAACGAAATTGTGTCTGGATGAAGTTTACGTCTTTAGTGTCTAAAGCATTATTACATCTAATTTTATTTTTTTGTTCGAAGAAAAATTTACGAAACCTGTAACGTTGTCGAAAATAAAGGCAATAAAAAACGTATACATTTACTACCTGAAAGCTTTCTTACGGAATAGAGAAAGAGATCTAGAAGAAAAGATAAGCATCTACACCTTAAAACTAATGGTTGTCGAGTTCAATAACGTTTGATAAAAATGTTTGCATGGCTCATTGTAACCGGTGATTTTATTAAAAATTGCTTGGCCTTTTCGAAGACAAAATCCCTCAATATCTAGATACACAGTTTGGTTTGCCCGTTACCCTGCCAATTTGCTAGTGGCGTACGTCGCAGGTTGATAACTGCGGGGGGGAGCTTATTTACATGATTCAAATTGTTGTTTCACGCCTTGTGAATACGAATACTGATGTGACTATATGTCCACCCCACAGCGCAATTTTCGATAATAACTATTTCAACACGCGATTTAGCTATTAATTATTTAATATTTTCAATATATACTCTATGAGATATTCAATATATAATCTCAAAGAAGCCTAAGTTTGAATATTACTTAAAACCTCAAAAGAAACCAATACATTCATTCAGCTTTTTGATTATTTTGATATCTTGCTTGAAAATGCAGCATTGTAATTTTTTACATAAACGTTCACAACACGCCTATTACATAATGTATTACTGTACAAACTTTCACAATAATGCCAACAAATATCAACCAATTTTACGTCAGGAATTAATTTTGCAGTCAAATATTTCCTAGGAGATGGGTTCAGCGACTTCTTTAACATATTTTTAACCGCGTAACAGCATTCCAATCACACGCTAAGCACGCACTTAGCAACGCTTGTCATTCATGCCTAAAAAGTTTTTACTCTGATTCCTCCTCTGTGTATCCTGCCCAATACCCAGAATGGCGGCAGAAATATGAGATGCAATTGCAAAATTCATACAATTTGAACGATAACAGAGTACAAAAAGGGAAAACGGAAAACTTCATGAAGCATACATGCAGTTGCTATGGTGGGCAATTTGAGATTACGAAACACCTTAACACATTTACTCGTATATCATGCAATCCCTTTATAACCATTCATCCAATAACCCGAATATATTGCACTTTCAAGCGCTTGACGGCATTCCGGTGTCTATACTCACAAAGATATTCAAATTAATTTCTTTTCGACAATATTCTGCGCATTTTTACTTAGCCGTAGACGGGATGCTGTGATAGCTCTTCTTAGTCCGTTATGTCTTTGCAAAATACTAAGCTCATAAAAAATAAAATGTCTCGTAACAGAAAAACCGGGATAAACAATTTAAACCCCTACCTGTCGCGGCAATAGACGTGCTCCAAAAAATATTGAGCAATTCATTGGCTTACGGCTGTCTGTTGACGGAGTTCATCAAATTTTTCAGTAAACTCCTTGAGCTCCTTATTTATTGCATGTAACCGTATTTTCAGTGACCAATCAATTTTTGCCGTTGTTATTGAGCAATTCTTATTGGGCAACAAATTGTCCATTCCAAATTTGAATTTATTTCTCGAGCCATCCTGATGGGTCAATGAACAGGAAGTTAGGAGTTTTTCAAACTGCAGTTTTCCAATAATTTAACAGACAAAAATAATTAGCCTCGGCCCAGGAGTTATTGAGTATAGCCCCGAAATTCTGACGGTACAAAGAGAGAAAAAAGCGCAAATCGGGAGAAGACGCTATACCTTGGAAGGTATTGAGGCTAGGAAGGGGGCGCACGTCAGAAGGGGGCTCAGAACATATTTGATATTTGATTGCGCAGGTATATGTGTTTCTACAGTAGCCCGCCAGGCATGCAAGCAAGTAGTATGTATTATGCAGGGCGCTTATAGATAGGGCGGTGATGAATTTAAGCAATTTAATAATAAATTCTTAATATATGGAAAATGTCATTTCCGGTGAAATGGAGCTCAGTGATTGGCTGAGAAGAATTTTGAGCGGTCCATTGCATTCCCGTAATTTTGTTGAATCTGAAATTGGTTTATACATGCATTTCAAAGTTTTCGATATTAATCATCTTAATCGAAACTGTAAGGTTGTGCAAATGTATAAACTGCAATTTTTGTTTTCAATATGAGTTCTTTTAAAAATATTTGCTTATAATCACAATTTAATTTTTATACACACGCTAGCCTTTGTGAATTTTGATGAAATAAAAGGGAAGGCATGATTTCAACAGAGCATTGCCATTCGGTGCAAATACCATGCAGTAAATATATTAACGTTATGAACAAAATTTTCATCCTGTTCTTTAACTTTGTCATTTACGGAAAAACTGACAGATTAGAATGATGTTGTTCTTCCTTAGTTACTATATTGCAGACCAATAATTTCTTCTCTAATATTTAAGGACAAAATGTCTGCAGCTATAAATTTTTTCTGAATGTTCTTGAGTGTCTCGAGTGTTTTTGGCTAACAAGCAGGTTTTATGGCAAATATCAATATTGAAATATTGTGCGCTTATTGCATCGCTGCACGAGTGCACATAAGGTAATATTCATTTGTTACCCGGAGCAGTGCTGTTAAACAGGAATCGCAGTTCCTCCATGTTTAAAAGCGGGGGCAAGAACATACTTTATTGCCCTAATTTCAAACCAAAACGTTTTGTCCGAGAAGAAGTTGGGAGTGAGTAAGGGGGGGGAGGGAGAGTAGTTAGGGGGCATTAGGGTATGGGGGTTGCGAGGTTGATTCGCGTGGTACCTGATCATTACGTCTCTGCGTCCATGTCATACCAGAAGTACGTTGCTTCGATCTAGCAGTATTTCAAAAGATTTTATCGTGCTTCGCGCTTTACCCCGACGATCATTTCCTGTAGAATACAGCACGTAAAAATTGGAATATCTTACTCAAAGAGGCCCCCATTATATAGCTACAAAATTTATGACTAACAAACACGTTCCTTCACTTCCGGCTAATTTCTTAGAAATTGAATACACTCAAATTTAGCTGGAATACTGAATTAAGCTGAATTATATACATTGTTATCTATCAGAGCTATATAAAACTTACTTCTCTCGGAATCTCTGTGCAAGAACGAACACTACATATTCATATTCAAACAAGAAAAGGTACGAGGGAATTTCTTTAGTTAATTATTATATATTTTATTGTTTTCTTACTCAAAGCGATCAACACGTTCCGGCATCAGTATTGCTGTACTTGCGATTTTACTTGCCAAATTTTACTTACATTACATCTCTGCAAATGCAGAGCAAATGAAAGTGAAACTATACCATACCAATTGAGGGAATGATGGATACGTCGAAGCCATGCGACGAGCTAGTGGGTATATAAGGCTGCGTTCAGACTGAGCTGGAGCCCGTCGCTTTTTCTGGCGCCTAAGTTGAATACGACGCTTCCAAATGAATTTGAGCACGGAGCCCAAGAAAGGGCACTACCTCCAGACGTAGTACTCAACAAGGGCACTGTGCTCAGGACGTTTTATGAACCAGTTTTTACTTTGGGCACCGTTGCCGGGCACTCAGTCTGAAGGCAGCCTATGTCGCCGAACTAAATAAATCCGACTCTCTGTTATTCACTGTTTGTTTTATTTACCGTCTATTTACAACGTCACATGCCAAACCTGTCGTTGTTGATGGTTTTCAGCGGCGTTCTATTACCGAAGCAGACGAAGAAGCGCGACGTGGAATGATTGTCTAACGGTTTCAAACTGACTCCAATATAAATATAATGTCAGTTTGGAACGATTACACTTTAATTTTATATCATAATTCATAAACACATTACTATCAACAAAGCCTATGTGACTTCATAATGAAACAACAAGCGTTCTCAAACCTTAATTAGCATGCAGCCAACGATGAAATTAAATTACAAACAATATTTTGGCCTTTAAATGTCAGTTTTTGTAGAAGTTAATGGTCATATTTGCTCCGGCAAAAGCCCCAGAGTTAAAATTGACCGTTTCTTGGCTGTGGAAGGCAAATATAGTCAATATAGGTGGCTGTCAGCTGTTTGTAATTTAGTTACAAACAATTTCGTCTGCTTTGTTTAGTGCAATTTCACTTGCAGTACTAGCTTCTGTGAAGCAAGCGCTACTGAGCGAATGTGAAATTTGTTTTTGTTTCATCTCTGAGCGTCGTCTTGAATACGAACGAATGCTACTCTCAGACTTACGCCCAGAGACACGCATAAAAAATACAGTCGTCAAGTAAAGAGGCAGCTGTCGCCCTAATACAACGATCGTCGGCGAGATACGTAGTCACGTAGAGGAAGGTCCTCTACGTATTAGACGAAGCATAACGTTGAGCCAAACTAATCTTTGAAGACTTTTTTGGGTCTGGAACAGCAGAATTATAGGACAACTGTATTTTTTGGGGATCCTTGCGCGAAATGGAGTTGTGATGTTCGACATTGCCAAAAACTTGCCGTTTCAGTTCAACAATTGCTACTTCATAAACTTGGTCATGATTTGATTTAGCAAATGTTGATATTCTTTTAAAGTAAAAAATGCCTCTGAAGACCAAACCTTAAACCCATAAGAGCAGTTTTTTGTAGTTTTCGCTATTCTTTTTCCTGACATTTTGGTAAAAAGCAGCTAAACGTTTGTCGAGTTCTTCTTTCGACAATCCTTCAAGGTCATCAAGGTCGTTGGGTGGAGATTCGTCTGGAGAAATTTCTTTGCAAAATGCTATAAACCTAGGTGGCCACAGCAAGTGTTCCGAGTGTTTTCTGCATGAATCCTTTTGTTTCTATCAAAAGTTGAATTTCATCGATTGACAAGCTTGAGAAACGTTGTTTTTTATTTGCTATGATGCGGGCAACAATTTTTCACGTGTTTCCCTGACGCAAAACATTGAATTTATTTAAAGTCATGTGACCACGAATGAACCAATCATGCACAATCAAAATATACAACACATATATAACAATGCAGGATAAACTTGGGGATACAAAGTTTGAGTCAATATTTTACCATTTTAAAAAATGTGACTCATATTTTACCATTTTGGAGAATACACGGACATTGTGCTATTGCATCAGCCTCGTATCCTCATATCGTATCGATCAGCATTCAGCTATTGTCGAGCGGGGCGCGATTTAGGAGTTTTAAGAGGTTTCTGTTAATGACATAAAAAATAAACTCATATTCCTTTGCTTACAGTTTTAATAACATTAAATAACGAATTCAACGCGCGATTCAATGAATTTTTTTCGCGCATGACTTTTTTCACGCATATTCTTTGTACTCGATCGAAGCAAACACTGCACGCATATTCTGCATGTCTACTCGATCATAACTAAACGAATGTACGCATTGTTTATAATATATAAAACTAAGCGACACCACACGCATATTCTGTGCAATCGACCAAAATTCAAAACTAAACGAGTGTAGGCATATTCTGCATGCGTGCTCCTTCAAAGTTGAACGACACTGCACGCATATTCTGCGTACGCTATCAAAGCCAAACGACGCCCCACAAACATTCTGTGCACTCAAACAAAACTAAATTAGCATATTAACTTAAACAATATTAATACCAGTTGTGTCTAAGACTATACCAAGGTATTAAGGTTTGTTTATGATAGGACAATATCCAAGTATTCTAGGTTTGGCAAACGTTAACTCTAACCAATCTCGCTGGCGCATAAACTAAAATTTAGCATGCGTAGAAAAGAAACGTGACATTAATAGTTGGTACGTGAGACATATATAATTATTACGTATGCTAATGGTGCAAAAGGAGTGTAACTGCCACTTGGAAACACCACCCGGCGTAGGCGAGAGCGCTGTCTGAGCTGTAAATACGTGATCATATTTGATATAATACGTATAATACGTGATCACGTTTAAAGCTACAGACTAAAGGTCTTCAAGTTAATTATGTATTGTTTTGCAACTGGGGCGATTGATAATGTGCGTGGAAATCTCAATGATAATAATTTATGTGGACATTGATTTGTGCGTGGAAACTTCAACGGTAATACGCGGACTGTTGTTTTTCTTTTAAGTCTTAACGCATATATACTTCATTCTAGAGGTTTTATTGTTTTGTTGCTGATTTGGTTGTGTCCGGATCCCGGTAAAATTATAAATTTCGGTGCTATAATAAACAATTATTGGATGAGGTTTTTGTGATATGCAGAGTTATCAAGGTCGAGGTAAGCAATATAAGCGAATTTTGCGTGATTGCGCGATTTATCTGTCAACAATTAGCCAATCAAATTGCTTTTACTACTATAATGTTAATAATAATAATAAATAATATTAGAACAACAAAAATTATCTGATATACCTAACAAGTACCGCTTCTATATTTTAATTATGTAAGTCGGCACATTGTGTTTGGAATGAACCAATCAAACAAAATGAGAATTGAAAATTTGAGATTATAACATAAGGGCTGAAAGAAGGGAACTTAAACTTATAGCCTAAACATCTAAAGATATGTCTTTTGAGTGTTTTCGTTTGCTTTTCCAACATTAATTTCGCTTTATATACGAACAAAGGCCATTTGTATTTTTACAACAACAACAATGAAAATGGCGGGAAAATTTTTGAAACTCGTTATGTCACTTATATACGTGACATACGGAAAATACGCGCATTGTACCCCGGATGTAGTGGCCTATGAGTTCTACGGGTGTTTTAGTTCTCAGTAAAATATCCCCGTCCGTATAATAATATTTAAAATATTATATTATAATATAACATTATATTTTAGTACGCGCGTGCTAATTGATCGAGAAGCGTGTTTCAATAACTGTATTGAGACTCGGGAATTTTCCCGCCGAACTTGACAAGCGAAGCCGAATGTAATGAGAATTTGTAATTGAGTCGAATTATAATATTTCTACAAAATCTTTTTATTGAGTTACATTATAAAAGAAATAGAAATTTTTTTCCTATGTTTCTATACAGTTATAGAAACACTTGTGGGAGTTTGGGGGAACTAGAAATAACGTGCACTGATTATTTCTCGTTCTCCCAAACTCCCACGCGTGTTTCTATTATAACTATATAGATACACGGAAAATGTTTTCTATATGAACTAGAATTCGTAGAATGGCAAATCTAGGAAATTTTAATGAGCGAGTCATGCAATCTTCAATATTAGGAATGAATTTAGCCAGAATCTCAGAAGCTATAGGAATATAAGAAACAGGAGTTCAAGATTCGTGGAAGTTCCGCCTCTTCTCATTGTTTGTTCTTTTGTTCCTGAATGGTTCCTTTCCTTGAATCCCCAACATGAGCTCCACTTCTAAATTTATTATATCAATAAATTCTTAAACACATCCGAAATTACTAAAACAATAATTTCGCGACGCGTGGCCGAGTGCGCCCATTGGCGATACAGCCTGGTGATTAAATTAATGTAGCGCGAGCAAGATGGCGGAAAGCGAGGAATGCGCGGGAAGTTCACTGTGCGTGGGTAAGTTATCGTTTATTTGCATATTTGAATATTTTAGCATTATCATTTTAATTCCGCTGTTTGTATTTTAACGAGTGACAAAGCGAGATTGTGATATTAACTCAGCTTTCTGATATAAAACGTTGTTATTTTTAAGACAATAATGCATGGATTGATCATTGATGGCTATCCTCGGCGAAGTGTCAGAAAAGCCCATTTATTAACAGCTGATGATTTTATATAATTTAATATCGTTATTAGCATTCGTTTTAGTAGATAGAAGTTCAGTCTTAACGCAGAATGTCAGCACTTATATACTGTGTTCCGTGGTGCCAAGTGCAATTTTCGTGTAGTAACGCCACAGATATTTTTTATACGTTTATACCAATACCTCTGTGAATGACTGCGATCAGAAATTTCAAATTTGTGGATGTTTAGCAAACATATGATCCTCTATTATGTATATACTGTTCCTTCCTAAGTTATCAATGACAATATAAATTATTTGACCATCAAATTTTTCTTAATTTACGGTTTCTGAATGTAATGGCAATTAATATATTAGATTAAGATTCCCTTGTTATTTGCAATTTAAGGGATAAGCAAAAGACAAATTACTGAAGAGCAATTAAGCTTAAAATGTTACAGCTACTACCGAGCAATTAAGCTTAAAAATGTTACGGCTACTATGAACTTTTTATATTTTGCATGCAAATGGAAAATAATTTCATAAATAACTTTATATATGATCCCTAAGACCCCAATAATCTTTTTTGAAGCAAAATGGTGAATCTACACTAATCGTTCATAACAAACTTATTTTCCACATTAAATATAAATGTTTTTTTAGATTCAATTACAGTCAACACCTGTCTTAAAAAAGGGATGAAAGTAAGTTTTTATTATGTTAATTTGCTACGACTGATGAAATCCAGCTAAGTGCCAAGCAAGTCTAGTATGCAACTGTACAGTGTGTGCAGTCTTTCTCAGATTTGCATTGGGTAAAATTGAGTATTACCCAATTTAAAATTACCCAAGTAAATTTAGTATAGCACAACATGTACCATTGCCCCCAAAACCTATGTATGCATTATCAAGTTTATTGGCTTTTAAAATACATGCAGCTACTTATTGACTCTGTCTAACACAAGAGTATTTTACAAGATATGAACAAGAGTGGGGTTTTTTTCAAAATCATGATCAGACAGACTTAGGTTTTGATGAATTTAGCTGTAACAACTAAAGTACAATTAGGCATATCATTGAGCAATGCAAATTAGTGTGTTAAGTCACCTGCAACTGCCATTGGCATTCTTACCTGAAATGAAGTAATTCTTTACCACTCATGTTTCATATACAAGGGCTGTGATTTTATCTAATGACTAACAGCAAATGTTGTGTAAAACCATTTAGTGGCACGTGATTATTGTGCTCAGTTTGCCAACATTACCTGAAAATGAACAGTGTTTTTTATCAAATAGTTCTTAGGTAACATGCAGTTCCTTATTTGTAAGTTTTTAGCTAACCCAAAAATAAAATAAATAGATGTGGTATTTAAACCCCCTCTCTTACTACACTTGCCAACTAATTAAAATAAAAGAATCATAATTGAATTTATATATACCTAGAGATGCTCTGGGTGTGGACTGGAACAAGGGATTGCAAAAAAGGTTTGCAAGAACCAAGGTTGTTCTTTGAGGTTTCCAACAAAAGAGAAGAATTTGGATGCTTTAAAAAATATGAGCAATCCGAACATTACGCAACAAAGGAAGCACATGGAAAAACGAGTATGTTTACAGTACAGCGTCCAAGCTGGGATATCTCAAAGTATGATTTGAGTGCAATTTAGAATTTTTGCACAGTCATGTCCTGGAAGTGAAGCTGTGAAGAATGATTGTAGTGAGGATATTGCGTATGACGCACATGCAAAATAAGTTGAACAGCCAGTTTTATCGGTTTCACTTCCAAGAGTTTAGGAAGTTGTCACATGACTGTGCAGATCCTCTATTTTTTAGGGGCTGTTTACATGAGCCTGGTTACCCGAGATTCAACGAAGTGTGAGATTGTTATGAGGTATTGAAATAAGTCTTTATGAAACCAAACAAGCACATGATATTATGTTATATACTCATTTCAATGCCTCAATGTCGTCTCATGCTTCGTTAAATCCCGGCTAAGTGGGACCATGTAAACAGCCCCTTAGTGTCTCGAAGGCTATAAAAGGGTACGAATCCGAAGAACGAGTGATAATTGCAATTTCTCCTGTTGTTAAAAACTAATTCCACTGTAGTTATATCTAATCAAATTTGAACAATTTACATAGCTATACAGTATATAGTGTAGAGTATTATTGTGTTACTATATAAAGCAAAATCACATTTCGCTGTTTTTCATTTAGGCTGATATTCTGAACATCCACAACAACTGTGATATTGTCATTTTAATGCATCACAAGCATGGAAGTGGCGATACGTTAACTTTCTATGGAACGGAAGGAGCTGGAGTTTCTTTCATCGGAAACAAAAGTACCATAGAGACTTCCGAAGGTGGTCGAGTAGCACTCAATTTATTTAGAAAATTCATTGAAGGTAAATACGAAATGTTATGACGGACAAGCATATGTGCAATACAATATTATTCCTATTCTATTTGCTAGCACCTCACACCAAAGATAAAGTAAATTCAAAAATTCCTTGGCTTTGGAGCAAAAACTACATTGTCAGACAGCTTGTGATGAACAATGGTCCTCTTAGGTTATTTTGTGCATTTTTAATTTTTGCACCCCTTTCGAGTTTCCTGTGAAAGTCCTTAATACCGCCCGAGAGTGCCCGGGAGCAGCTGAGAGCCTGAGAGCGCCCGGGAGTACGCAAGGGTGAATAAATCTATGTGTGATTCCTTTTGAAGATTTTTGACTTCTTTTTTTCAACAAAAACAATGTTAAACATTTCTTCTAAATTTTCTTTCAACGTGGAAGAAAATGGATAGAAGGTCATTTCTATAAAATGGGTTGAAGGTAATTTCTGCGCCAAACTTAAGAGGCGAAAATGATGCTTTAAGAGACAAATTGCTGGTTAATTTAATGTGTTTTCCACCAAAATCACTGCATGGTTGTTAGAATATATAAACTGTTCATCATGCAAGTGATTTCACTACGTATGGTAGCCTTCCCAAATTGTGACAAATTTGTATTTGCATTTGTTTATTTGGTATTAATCAGGTCTTCGCTGTAGATAGTTATATATTTGTCAACATAAAGATTTAAGTGACGTTGTTGTATCTTGGGTATTATTGTTCGTAACCCACGAAGCTAAATTAAACTGGAAGTCAATCGCCAAGAAACAAAAAAACAATGTGTGTTACTCTAGTAGGTTACAGAAGTCAGAAGGGCAGATTTTCTATAGGCGACAACTTTTCAGAAGCTCACTCTGTCTACCAATTTCCGGCTTGTTTTTAGCCAACAAACTTTATATTTACAGAATTACTTTTTTGGGGACACCCTGTATACTATGTTATATTTAAAGTACAAACCAGTGCGTGACCATGCATTCAAATTGCAACAAAAGCTTCACTTCGATAGGGGGTACTTTTAGGGCGGACAGCGCCGGACACAACGTATAGTGCGCTGTTATAATCAACCAATCAACCATTCAAAATCTCCCTTTAGTTGCTAAGAGCCTAAGTATAATTAGTATATGTGCTTTTAACAGATGTTATTATTTTTACCTAAAATTTGGGGGATTTTCTATGTATTTTAGAGTATAAAGAAAAAGAAGGCTTGCAACAACTGCCTGAAAAACAGCAACAAGAACAACCACAGCAGCAGTCAGAAGAACAGCATCCACATGAACAACTTCCACATGAACAATTTCCACATGAACAACAAGAGCAACAACAACGACGACAAGAAGAAGAACAACAACAACAACAACCACCACCACAACATGACTGCCAACCAGAGGAAGAACAACTACTCTCATGATGTCCAAAAAGCTGCAATGGAAAAGCCAGGTTCTCTCCAAGATTCTGGGTAAAAAAGAAGCAAATAATGTTCTCTATGGTGGAATGGTAGCTTCAGAGGAAAATGTTGAGGTTATCGATTTAACCTTAAATCAAAATGAAAGGTTAATTTTGTATCTTTCTTGTAAAAGTTATTTCGATCAAGATGCCTGGTGTGCTGTTGGTTCCAATATACAACATAGATTAGATGCCACTGGAATTATTCTTCCTGTTTACAATGCAACGAAAGACCCGTATTGGCTCTTCTATTTTCCTGGAAAGTTGGATATTGTAATGACTTCAAAATCTACTACAAAAAAACTGGCTTTTGGTTGGATAGTTGTGGTGCACAAAAACATGTGTACCAATTGATGTCAAATGAGACCAAAATATTTGGGAAAAATATTGTTAAAACTGAACATGGACCATTGTACTATATTTGTGATTCAAAGCTTTCCTCTGGTTCCATTTGGAAGATACCCCCAATTTTCAACGATACCATTATCGAAGTTTTGCCTTCACAATAAATGATGTCTGCAATACACATTTTCATGAAAGACAGTGTTTGATCGTGGCAAACAGGGACAAATATAGTACAATATACGAACATAACATCTCTATTGTTATTAAGTTATTAGCTTAAAGTTTCACAAAACTTTCTTTTGCCGTACTTTTGTAGTATCTGTCACATACTTTACAAGAGAAAAAGTCAATGCATGCATGTGCGGAATTGTCCAATAATTTACATCCACAGTTCATAGAATTTGCACATGTTCTTTTGCAATAAAGCCTGAAGTCTTTAGGGAGAGGTTTGCATGAACTACCACCATTGCAAATGCATTTAAACTTAGGATAATTGAACAATGCACAAAAGCGAAAATAGGGACAAAGATATTGCAGGTAGTCAATTGCAAGCTTGCAGTCATCTATGTCTATATTATTCATGCATGTCTTATGCATATAAGAAGCAATAGTAGATTTACTTTTGTAACCATTCTTTCTTGCCACCAATCCCAATGCTATAACTTGGTAAGGGTACATTTTATGGACAAAGTATCTAACCATTTCTTTTAAAGAGTGCATTTCTTTTTTGCTATAGGATGTCTCATTTCTTTTTAGCTTTGACTTCAATTTAGGCAGAACTCCACCACCAGTACAACAATATTGCTCACTTGTGGTTTGTTTTCCCATTATGACATGTTTATCCCTTAGTGAGGTCTCACCCTTCAAATGTTGCCATGCTTTACCCAGTCTTCTTTGCATTTTATTGGAATTTTCTGTATTCACATGAGGTAGTATTGCTGGAGTGAGGGGGTTTTCTTTGATTATTTTCTTTTTAGTTACCTTGCTATCTGATTTGCATTTTTTAGCACATGGTAGTTTGTTGTAATCCTCCATTGAATATATTTTATGACACCTCTTCAGATGTGGTAACAATAACAGTGTTTTTTGACATAGTTTACAAGTCTCCTTCTTTCGGTATTTCATATGATTTGGTGTACCAGTCATTGTAGGTGGCAAAGGTAAATATCTGTGCATTTTTGCTGATAAAGTTGGGTGAATTCTTTTTAGATGTACATCTAGTCGTTTGAGATAACTCCCATATTTTTGGCAACTCTTTACTTTGCAAATTCCTCCTTTAGCCTGCAAAACACATTATAGAACAATTAAATGTAGATGAAAATTTATATCCATTTTGCATGCAATTATAGGCAAAAACTACAAATATAACACTAGATAATGGTGGTCATAAATATGAACTAAAAGGTTTGCAGAATGTATTATACGAAAGGCTATATCTAAAGCTCAATTTAAAAGATATATGAAAGCTCAATAATAAGCTAATTAAATGTTTCATTATCCATGCAATTACTCAGGGATTTCATTCAGTTTACTGAATAATGTGGGCAACAGGGCAAGACAACATTGCTCATTCCTGCTCACATCAATTGATTCAATACTGCAAGACCCTAGTCATTATTATAGATGTGTAACTAGATATTCAAATCTGTGTGTGAAGCTACTTCACACAACTTCTAATTGAAGGCAAAGAAGCCATAGTCCCCATAGATGTTGCTTCAATATAATATATAATTTATAGAACTCTCCTTTAGGGATATATCTTTTAATTCCCTGTGAATTCAATATTAAAGCAAAATTGACATTGTCCAATGAGGACAGAGCAATATTCAATATATATGCAAAGAACTGTGCATATTTTAATAAATAAGATATACGGCAATACAGAAACAACGACATCTTTATCTTATAGCTGTCTTTATAACAATCAATTTATAATTTGAAAAACTCACCATCTAAAAAATAAATAAAGTTTCACAGAGAAACAAATCAGGTATTACAAAACGACGAAGTTCACTTGGATTAATTTAGGCCGGCCAAGCAGTACCAAAATTAGAACTTCCAATTTCAGTGATAAAAATATTATATTTCCTTACATTTCCTTAAACTCAATATATAATAGAGCCTTTCGATAATTACGTCACAACATTACCGTTTTAAATGGATTTAAAGTTTTAGATGGATTTAAAGTTTTACTCTCACAAGCTACGTGGAAAGATGCAAAACATCCTTCTTCAAAACATGCATGAAAAATAATTTTTAATTTTGACCAATAAATGTGGAAATAAGTCGTAACATTAAAACGAGACTACCAGGCAACGACCAGCAGCCTCGTTCTTGTGTTACGGTTTATTTTCACACTTGTTTGCCAAAAAGAAGAATTGTTTTTCATGCATGTCTTGAAGAAGGATGTTTTGCATCTTTCGACATAGCTTGTGAGAGTAAAACTTGAAATACATCTCATTTAAGTTGGTTCTAAATTTAAAACGGTAATGTTGGGATTGGTAAAACGGTAATGTTGGGATGTAATTATCGAAAGGGTCTATTGGTTTCCCCCTTTTAACGTTAAGGCGGAAAAAATAAAGGCCTGACATTCAGGTTAGTTAACTAAGGGAAAAAACATTGGTTTTAATACACCCTAGTTTTACAACAGTTAAGCACCCTGTTACCGAAAGATAACACAAAAACGCACAAAACAGTAAATTAAGAACAAAAACGTGACAAATATGCGAATTTGTCAACATTGGTGTTACTGCATCATTGTTTTACAGCAGTTAGGGCACCCTGTTGCCACAATAAGACACAAAAACGCACAAAACAAACACATTAACAACAAAAACGTGTTAAATATGTGAATTTGTCGACATTGGTGTTACTACATCATAGTTTTACAGCACTTAGGCACCCTGTTACCAGAAGATGGTACAAATACGCACAAAACAGTAAATTGGGAACAAAAACGTCACAAATATGCGAATTTGTCAACATTGGTGTTACTACACCATAGTTTTACAGCACTTAGGCACCCTGTTACCAGATGATGGTACAAATACGCACAAAACAGTAAATTAGGAACAAAAACGTGACAAATATGCGAATTTGTCAACATTGGTGTTATTACACCATAGTTTTACAGCAGTTAAGCACCCTGTTACCAGAAGATGGTACAAATACGCACAAAACAGTAAATTGGGAACAAAAACGTCACAAATATGCGAATTTGTCAACATTGGTGTTACTACACCATAGTTTTACAGCACTTAGGCACCCTGTTACCACAAGATGACACAGAAACGCACAAAACAGTAAATTAAGAACAAAAACGTGACAAATATGCGAATTTGTCAACAGTGGTGTTATTACACCATAGTTTTACAGCAGTTAAGCACCCTGTTACCACAAGATGACACAAAAACGCACAAAACAGTAAATTGGGAACAAAAACGTCACAAATATGCGAATTTGTCAACATTGGTGTTACTACACCATAGTTTTACAGCAGTTAAGCACCCTGTTACCACAAAATGGTACAAATACGCACAAAACAGTAAATTAGGAACAAAAACGTGACAAATGTGCGATTTTGTCGACATTGGTGTTACTACACCAGTTTTACAGCAGTTAAGCACCCTGTTACCACAAGATGACACAAAAACGCACAAAACAGTAAATTGGGAACAAAAACGTCACAAATATGCGAATTTGTCAACATTGGTGTTACTACACCATAGTTTTACAGCAGTTAAGCACCCTGTTACCACAAAATGGTACAAATACGCACAAAACAGTAAATTAGGAACAAAAACGTGACAAATGTGCGATTTTGTCGACATTGGTGTTACTACACCCTAGTTTTACAGCAGTTAAGCACCCTGTTACCACAAGATGACACAAAAACGCACAAAACAGTAAATTGGGAACAAAAACGTCACAAATATGCGAATTTGTCAACATTGGTGTTACTACACCATAGTTTTACAGCACTTAGGCACCCTGTTACCAGAAGATGGTACAAATACGCACAAAACAGTAAATTGGAACAAAAACGTGACAAATATGCGAATTTGTCAACATTGGTGTTATACACCATAGTTTTACAGCAGTTAAGCACCCTGTTACCAGAAGATGGTACAAATACGCACAAAACAGTAAATTGGGAACAAAAACGTCACAAATATGCGAATTTGTCAACATTGGTGTTACTACACCATAGTTTTACAGCACTTAGGCACCCTGTTACCAGAAGATGGTACAAATACGCACAAAACAGTAAATTAAGAACAAAAACGTGACAAATATGCGAATTTGTCAACAGTGGTGTTATTACACCATAGTTTTACAGCACTTAGGCACCCTGTTACCAGAAGATGGTACAAATACGCACAAAACAGTAAATTAAGAACAAAAACGTGACAAATATGCGAATTTGTCAACATTGGTGTTACTACACCATAGTTTTACAACAGTTAAGCACCCTGTTACCACAAGATAACAAAAACGCACAAAAGTAAATTAAGAACAAAAACGTGACAAATATGCGAATTTGTCAACAGGTGTTATTACACCATAGTTTTACAGCAGTTAAGCACCCTGTTACCACAAGATGACACAAAAACGCACAAAACAGTAAATTAGGAACAAAAACGTGTTAAATATGCGAATTTGTCAACATTGGTGTTACTACACCATAGTTTTACAGCACTTAGGCACCCTGTTACCAGAAGATGGTACAAATACGCACAAAACAGTAAATTGGGAACAAAAACGTCACAAATATGCGAATTTGTCAACATTGGTGTTACTACACCATAGTTTTACAACAGTTAAGCACCCTGTTACCACAAGATAACACAAAAACGCACAAAACAGTAAATTAAGAACAAAAACGTGACAAATATGCGAATTTGTCAACATGGTGTTACTACACCATAGTTTTACAGCAGTTAAGCACCCTGTTACCACAAGATGACACAAAACGCACAAAACAGTAAATTAAGAACAAAAACGTGACAAATATGCGAATTTGTCGACATTAGTGTTAATACACCCAAGTTTTACAGCAGTTACACACACTTTAACACACAATGGCAAAAAACGCACAAAACAATCAAATTAACAACAAAAACGTGTTAAATATGCGAATTTGTCAACATTGGTGTTACTGCATCATTGTTTTACAGCAGTTAGGCACCCTGTTGCCACAATAAGACACAAAACGCACAAAACAAACACATTAACAACAAAAACGTGTTAAATATGTGAATTTGTCGACATTGGTGTTACTACATCATAGTTTTACAGCACTTAGGCACCCTGTTACCAGAAGATGGTACAAATACGCACAAAACAGTAAATTGGGAACAAAAACGTCACAAATATGCGAATTTGTCAACATTGGTGTTACTACACCATAGTTTTACAGCAGTTAAGCACCCTGTTACCACAAGATGGTACAAAACGCACAAAACAGTAAATTAGGAACAAAAACGTGACAAATACGATTTTGTCGACATTAGTGTTAATACACCCAAGTTTTACAGCAGTTACACACACTTTTAACACAATGGCAAAAAACGCACAAAACAATCAAATTAACAACAAAAACGTGTTAAATATGCGAATTTGTCAACATTGGTGTTACTGCATCATTGTTTTACAGCAGTTAGGGCACCCTGTTGCCACAATAAGACACAAAAACGCACAAAACAAACACATTAACAACAAAAACGTGTTAAATATGTGAATTTGTCGACATTGGTGTTACTACATCATAGTTTTACAGCACTTAGGCACCCTGTTACCAGAAGATGGTACAAATACGCACAAAACAGTAAATTAAGAACAAAAACGTGACAAATATGCGAATTTGTCAACAGTGGTGTTACTACACCATAGTTTTACAGCAGTTAAGCACCCTGTTACCACAAAATGGTACAAATACGCACAAAACAGTAAATTAGGAACAAAAACGTGACAAATGTGCGATTTTGTCGACATTGGTGTTACTACACCCTAGTTTTACAGCAGTTAAGCACCCTGTTACCACAAGATGACACAAAAACGCACAAAACAGCCAAATTAGTATACTTTCATATACCTTTAGTTAGCAATATATATAGAACTTGACATAAGTAAATCCTCATATCTGTTTATAATTTCCACGGCCAAAAAATTGTTGCCTTGACAAAGATATTATATTTTAATAAGTCAAAATATAATATACGACTTCAAAAGGGTATTGTTCCAGGACGCCCTTAACTTTACGAAACAAAGTTGATTTTGTACAGAATTCAGAAGTTGTGTTTAAATAATATAACGACTTTTTAGGATTTAAAGCGAAGAAAATAACTTTACGAATTATAACATTTTACAACAAGCACGAATAATTAGGGACGTATCGACCATCTTAGGTGTCAAACTCCCATTCGGAATAGATACTCTCATTGTCGTTATCAGTGTCACTGTCGGTTTCACTATCCATATCAAAATTTGTATCTCTTTCCAGCTCATCCTCCACATCTTCATAGGATTGCTTAGTATTGTCATTGTGCGACTCAATTATGTCCTGGAATCCAGACAATTGTAAACCGAGAACTGGCAAGAAAGATTGGATTCCAAGCCTTAATTGTTGCATGGCAAAGTTAATTCCTTCGTTAACCAAGGCAAGCTTTCCTCTGACAATGGTCCTTTTGACTGAGCTTGTAGAATAGGTTTTTGCCTAAAAAAAAAGATTTCAATATACGTTACATAAAAAGCAATCGCATAGCTTACAGATGTGGCTTACAGAAATGTCGAAAAGGAAATTGCGGACCTAAATAACTTTTAAATTATCGCATCTTCGCATTAGATACACACAATTAACACCCAATAGACCTTCCAAGAGCTTACATAATGGCCAAACAATAAAAAATGTGCGTCCATGAGAAGGTATGTACGGCGTAGGTTTTTAGCTTTTTGATACACCATGCATGTAATGCAGTATAATTCCAACCATAACATTTTGCTCGTATACAAGAAACTTCGTGCTTCGTGAAGATGGTTACAATATGGTAGCTGAAATGTTCACTGCATGATTCAGGATATGGGCTATCCACAAATATGCATAAATTGTACTTCATCACCCTTTAAACCTACAAAGTAATTACCGCCGAAAAACATACCACACACACAGCACTTTCCACCGCAAGAACAGGCTGTTCACCACCACATTGGCTGCGACTTTTACCTATATGTTCGAAAATTAAAAATAATTTTAAGCCTGGTTTTCAGATGTCAAGGGCCACCGACACAATAACCATCGTCAAAGAATTACGTTATATGAAAACCAGCCTTTACACCTGCAATAAAAATTTGGATCTGTTGCATTTAGCCGAATAGACTGCAGTTCAGTCAAGGTTATATTGCTTATGTTCTTTGACGCGCAGCTCACAGAGTTTAAAAACATAATTTACATTTTTCCAATAAGGACAAAAGCTTTTTGCAATCGATCGCTGAAAACATACTCTATATTTCACAATTCTAAAAGTGACCGGGAAAATTACCTTGCAGCAGGTTTTCCAATTTTGCAAGTTCGCTATAAAGTGCCGGAAGGCATTTCTTGGTGTAATATTCAAGGTATTGGAACATTTCCTTTTTAGTAACTTCGATTTCCTCCTGAAACCGTTGAATTTCCATCAACTTATCCACCACAGATCGTCTCGTTACCAAAGGCACTATTGTATGAAAGGCACAATATATTCATATATAATGTACTACGCGTCCGGCAATTTATAATTATGTACGTACAAGTTCTATTTGCAAGCCTGGCTCAGTCTGTATACGAGAAACAGTAGCTACTCACACTCATCAACTGGCTCGTTCCGAGAATTCCATGGAAACTTTCCATTTAAAATTTCTTCTATGTTGCTTAGCGGTTCGTCTGCAATTCGATTATAATTTGAAATCAAAGAATGGATACTCTCTTTCTCTTTGCTGATCTTTCTCCTTAACTTATTTCGTTGCTTCGAAGAATCTTGAAGAAAATAATATTTGGTTAAAATGTTACCTTCCCTTTATCCCGCATGTGGAGGCTAATTTTCCGCGGTTTCGTTTTTTATGGGTGTTTTACTCGCACGGAAACGTTGGCTTTAAATGTTACTACTGAAATAAAGGAAGAGACACTGAAAATGTAGCTATTAAATGTAGAACCACCTGCAAGTTTTGCAATGTTAAATGCCAGATGAGAGATCGCGTTATGATGGAATTCCATATTGTATCTCAAATATTCCAAAGATTTATTTTTTAAAACACCTTCACCAAAGGAATAATTGCGACAGATCTTGGGCTGAAACTGTTTAGATTTTTCCTTATAAATCTTTTCAGCAACGTCAAACAAGGCCTTCTCTTTTGGCGTTAACACATCTAATGTGAGCAAATGACATATGTATTTCATTTCCTCCGGAGTTATGGAATATCTTTTATTTCTCGATTTTTCATCCACTGACATAAATTTGAAAGAGAAAAAAGAAACACGTCGTCATTGCACGAAAAAATTACACCAAGACATCGCATTCTGAGAAGAGCATACCTAACGTTTTTAGTTTTATTATTTATAATAATAGATTCGCCACAGTATCATGTACTGCATGTAAACTGAACAAAACTACACAAAATTCTATACGTACGTTTAGCAGCGTCAAATATATCTTCTTTCCATTTCTGTAATGTTGTTGGATCACACTCAAGTTTCTCTGACATGCTTTCTAATTCTTTCTGCATGATGGCGGTTTTATCTTTAGCCTAGAACCATGCATATAAAAGTACAGAACACATTATTATTTTTCCAAGAGAAGATTATACATTTCAGTACTCCCCTTTCCGTGCATGGGAAATTTGCATTGCATCTACATATTTTTCAATCCTCCACGCTTTAAATTTCTACCCACACCTTTTTTTTTAATAAATTTGTTTCTGTCTTATTTTTTGACGAAAACTACCGAAACGGATTTGGCAAAGTATTTGTAGCTATGTTATGTGACAAGGGGGGATTTCGTTTTAAACTATTCGGCATATTTGCTTACACTTTTTAGGCTAAGCCAATCAGAATGCCTAAATTTTTAATACATCATGTAAAGATGATTATTCTGATTGGGTTACTGAAAATGTAAACAAACTTACTGATTGGTCTAAAACGAAATTTCCCTTGTTATGGTTTCCCTTGTTATGGTATAGTTACTATTACTATTAGGTAAAAAATAGAAAAATTAATAACTTTTGTATATCTTTTCGCAAGAATACTTGACAGTTTGGTTATTTTTCTTTTATTCCACTCCAGTGCATGTTCAGTCAGCAATTCCTCTCGTCCTATGTATGCATACATCAGAATTAAACGTTTAACTGGTTTGATAATTTTATTGCACATGCTTACCTTCAGGTAACATATGCTTGGTAGTGCACCCTAACCGCGAGAAATGACTGTTAATCTGTTCTACTTCCTCTCCTGTTGTTGCAGAAGCGCCATCTTGCCATCGCCCTCCCCAAATAACCTGCAAAAAAGATTACACAATGGACACTGCACTTGACTGCACACTTGCCACGTACGAAATATAATAAGCACAAGGAAATTTACCTGGCAATACCAAGCATGTGCTTTGGCATGCATTACGGAAAGAGCAGGTTTCATCTTTTGAGATGTGGTTACATCATTTTTACACAGCCAAGGCCAATACTTGCAGATGACATCATACCAGAAGAATTGTGTTGTACGACGAAGGTAATATTCCTTTTGCATATAATGTGCATAGCCATACACTTCTCCGTGCTTCATGCTAACTGCATGCTGGGCAACACTGTGACGACAGCCAGCAATTTCTAGCCCAGTTTCATCAACAATTTTCTTTTTCTTCAAAGTATTTCCAGCAGCATGCCAAATAGAATCGCCACACTTAGAATCATCTGTGACCTAGGGTAAAGTATAGCCGAATTGAAACAGCTCGATTTTAGATTATTTTTATACGTACAGTAGATCCACTTGGTATAAAAATAATCTAAATATTTGTTACAAATCATAGCATTACGGTCAGAAACTTCCCACACCAAATGTCACACATTGATATTTAATGGGACTATTGTTCTATAATTGTTTTGAGGTAAACGAAAATTCGTATTGTTTGAGAAGACAAATTGTAACAATACCTTTTCCTTTCCTTTTTTGTAAATTTTACAGAGATGATGTTGAACTTTTTCATTTGAAGCAATAAAAGCATCTCCATAGTAGCAATCTCTTTTCCTGCTAAATAATTTCAATTTATCCTCTTTAAAACATACATGATGAAATAACTTTGAAACTCTTTCTAGGTGATATACAAGACGCATTTCAGTTGTATATGAGCTGACGATTTCCCTCCAAGCTAGTGCATTCCTGCAATGCATCGTCTGTGATTCAGTGTACAAAATGTACTTACATCCCAGCAGATTTGTACCGATAAAGTTTCATGTTACCATCCATGTGAACGGAGTGTTGCTGCTGTTCACATGCAGGGCACTCCATCCAGTTAATATGCCGTAGTTTGTTCAATTCATATTGGCAATATTTCCATTCACGAAAAGAGCTACCAAATGTTTTGCTGTTAATTGTTCCCATCTATATAAAAGATAGAGAAAGATACATCAAACTAATATCTGTACAACTATTTAACTACTGAGGCAATTAGCAAACATAATCATAAAAGAACAGGATTCCATTTTTTGCATGAAGCGATACATTGAAGTTGATACTTAGAAGTTGGTTTAAACGTACCCGCCCTTTTTGTATCGAAAACATTTCTAGTGATTTCACAAAACTATTTTGAGAAATTCCAGGAACAATCTTCTGTAAATTATCCCAGAAATGAAAGAGATCTTGGTGAAATACATATGTCATGTCACGAATAGTTCCAGGCCAAAACCCCAGCTGTATTAAAACATGGGGACTTGTTGATGAAATAACATTGTCACATTGTTTACATTCATATTTTGTGTGACTAATGTCGAATCTACCTGAAGATATAATAATAAATATTTAACCAATTAGCACAAAAATATAAGTTTTGAGTTCCATGATAGAGATCAACATTTGGCCTATAAAGCCTATCTGAATAGCATCATCTGGTTTGAATCTTGCAGGAGCTAGGTTCAGCCTACATAATGTATCATTTATAGCTACAGTATAAAACTATAGAATCTATTTCAGAAAGACAATGTTTTTGTGAATAAAAAAGACAACTAAAATAGCATACCTTTCAATGTTACAGCAATGCAACCCATACCCTTCTCATCATATAAAATATTGCAAGGAAATAGGCATGTGGGACAAATAACATCACCAAATGGAAGGGACCGTTCTAAAAATACATAGACAATTCATATATTTTCAGAAACTGTTTGAAGAACCCTCTAAAAATGGCAGAACTTTCCTACCAAGGGAAAACATTATCTCACACCTAGAGTTTCACAAAGATGCTGAGATAATACAAAGATAATACTGACTGGTCAATTTTTTTTACAAATTTCATGTGACAAATATGTTTCTGTGTTTCTTTATTTGAAAAAGACCTAATAAAATTTTTTATGAGAAAATTTGCCAATGAATATTTACTCATGTAAAATGAACTTTAGGTTTGACATAAATGCTAAATAGATCATGCTAAATTTCATATTTAAAGAGCATCTTGAGAGTATCACGGTCACAATGCACCTTTTGACACAAGGTATAAGTTACATCTTTTTAGCCATGCTATAATATTTACCAACAGTAATCCATTCCAGTTTGCTGTTAATTGAGGCTGTTGGAGGAATAGGTTCATGAAAACCATTCAAAATTGCATCTCGATCATGAAATGGATGGTTCTTATGGTTCTCCTCATCACAATCCCCACAGACATATCTATGTGAAATGCAGTCTTGACATCCAATAACTGCCATGGCATCTTTACAGCTTTCGCATAACAATTCATCAAAAATGCCAATGGAAAATTTAGTTTGCAGCAAAACTTCGATTAAACTACTTCTGACTTCCTCCCAGCTTTCATAAAGGGAATTTTGTCTTTCATGCCAGGTTCGTTTCTTTTGCTGACCACCACATTTCCAGTTACATAATAATCCTTTTGCTTCTTCAAGGATATCATTCATTGTCACATCTAAACAAAATCGATGATACTGCTTTAAAAATGAGCTGCTAGGTAGAATGCCACAAAATCATTGTACACCATATTACACCATTAAGTTTAATATACATTCGATAAACCAAGTTTTGTAAAGTAGCAGGGTCTTTAAATTCCAATATATAAATGCATAAACAGTATCCATATTGGAAAGTTTGCAATATGTGTGAATGATGAGTCACAATCTTCCCTGCACACAGCCAATCTAGCAATGTGGCAGCATGTGTATAATGTCTAGTCAGTAGTCACAGAGGACACAAAGCTATACGAACGTTGTTTAGATAATAAATATTGACTTTTAGCACATCATATTTTACAATAGCGGTTCAAAATGTCAACAAAGCGGATTAAAAACTTCACAGCATTTTTAGCTGTTGTAATTGTACATATTTATATTAGATCCATACCCTCTACAGCGTTTGTCGTTACATCCATATCTGATTCACGATCCAATAAACTTACTTCTGGTGGTTCTTGTTCTACGTAAAAAGTGACAAAATAATAAATCATCCGAATGATGGGACCTATCTGGCGTAGGTTCTGTGTAAAATGTTACAAACAGAAGCATACCTTGGAAAATATTATCGCTGTGTTCCTCTAAGTTTTTTGATCTTGAACTAGAGGCGGTATCATCGCGATTATAATACTTTGGATTGTAAGTATTTTTGCAACTCCGTTGGCCAGTTTTTGGATCCGTGCTATACTCATAATGAATAGGCTTTCTTCTCTTTTTTCGCTTTTCTAAAATATCATTACCTTGCCTAATAAGACAATCCATGGAAGGGAGTTTCTTCTTGCGAGCATTGGCAGCCCTTTCAAAATTCTCCGCCATTGTGAAAGATTTGAGTTGGTTTTGACCCAGTTTCTTTCCGTTTCATAATGCTCGGCCACGCGTCGCGAAATTATTGTTTTAGTAATTTCGGATGTGTTTAAGAATTTATTGATATAATAAATTTAGAAGTGGAGCTCATGTTGTGAATCCCTGTTCCTGGTTTTAGTGTAGCATTATTTGTTTAGTGTTTTGATTATTGCCTGAAACAAATTGCATAATTTTTATATGATGAGAGATATACGATGACGTAGTCGTGGGGCCCGGTAGCTATGTGGTTTTGCGAAGACCTAACGCATATTAAAGGCTTTACGTCCATAATTGCTTAAACTTCAAAATAATTTCTTGCGACTCACTTGACTGAAGTGCAATTCGGAGCTTTGACTCTGATATCACTTTTACTTATAATTATAGAGCTGATGCAAGTATTGCATAAATTCAATAATCGAAAAACAACATTTGACGTTCAGGGCTTGGGAATTTGTGCTCTTTTAATGTTTCCAAGATTTTGGTATAGTCAAGTATTAACAGTGACTAAATGCAGCAGAAATACTGGTGATTTTACTTCATCTTTACAATTTGTGTTTGATTCCGAAAAATTTGAAACAACAGCTATGGCCTTATTTAAGTCATTTCATAATAATTGTAAGCTGAGAGCTAGGGTAAGGTTTGGCTAGCTCAGGAAATATTTTGCTTCGTTTAAAATGGCAAGGGGATGCTGGATGAATGTATTTCTAGTAATATTATTTCCCGGACTGGCGAGAGTCATGTTTCATGAGAGATATGAGAGCCATGTTTTACAGAAGCATGGAATGCCAACATCAGCTTTGAGCACCGGATGACGAACTTTATCACTTCTTCTTTGAACTTCAGCATTTTCGGTGCCAAAGGACATGTTATATTAGACTCTTGATAAGACGAGACTTGGTACAATTCAAATTCGTTGCCACTGAAGCTGACAGGTGAACCATGACCAATGGCTGTGTTAGTTGGCATCTGAAGGTATATTAGTAATCTTTTTACAAATGCCGGTATACAAAATTTTATATTAGATTTTGTAATCTAAAACAATCTATGCAATTTCGAGGATTATTTGTAAGGATCTCAATCACTATACAGTTTGACAAGTTTTTTTGAAGCAGATTTGATCCATCACTGGTACTTTCGACAAGACAGTCGATAGGAATATACTTATGATTAATAAATCTGAATCCGCGTGATCGACAAAATTGTTCTAAATACTGATTTGTAATGGGAATCTTCGTACTCAAGGAATGACCATTATTCGCACTTGAAAGGGTAATTTTAGATGCTGGTGAATAATTGTTAGCACGATCATAAAAAAACGTTTCGCGCGAGTTTCAGTATCTTTTCAGGATTAGACATATTTTGGCTTTGGCGGTCTTGATGATCGCACTATGTGTTTGCATATCCATATCGGTTGGTTGAAACTTTTCCTCAGTGTGCTTCTGTCGCGATAACTAGTTATCTGGTCGAACGTTGGTCTCTGTTGTCTCTTCTCTGGGCAGCCGCTTTATTTTGTCAGACGCTTAAACGATGATCGAACTCAAACGCATGGTCGACTTCCTCGTCTGATGATTGACTCTCATCTGAATCGCTATCCTCGCTGCTATTGTTTGCATTCAAGCCCGGTTCGGGTTCAAATTGTTAGGGTAATACCTCTTCTACTTGGTTATCGTGGATACTTTCCATTTTTGAAATCGAAAAGTGCTAAATACTTCACTAGAAGTTCGAAATGGCTATATGCGCGTATAAAATATATATGTTGTTTTGATCTACCCTGCACCTGACGTCACAAGTGTCAAGTTACCAAAAGATAATTTTTTTGAAAATCGGTCCAAGATGGCGGATGGACTGAATGTTTACCATAAAATAACTCGAGAACTAAACAGTTTTGGTAAAAAATAATACCATATTCGTAATCAGGAGGTCAAATTTACCTTATTGCAAGCATAAAAAAATTTATTGCCAATACCCTTTAATATTAAAAGTGTGATGCATTGCTTTCATCCGTGACGTCACGTCACTCATGTGATTCTTATTAGACCGGAACTGAGTCAGTGAGTTATAAGGAAGTCTATAAGATAAGTGAATAAATACACTTTAAACATACAGGATTTCAATCCACAAATGGTCGAATCGATCCATCCAGTGATGCCATACATATTCTGAAGTAGTCAAAGGTATAGTAGGTGGGATTTCGTCGACAAAATTTGTGTTATTTGGCATCTTAAAGTGATGCTAGCTGCACGCTGCTTTTATTGTTGTACTCAATATGATGTAATAAAATATTTGGTTAATCTGTTTTAATACCTTGCTCAAATGCCTAGCTTCAATGCATAAAAATAATGTCTGAATTGAAGATGCCTATTTCGTCGTGGAAGAGCACTTTTGTTTTGCTACCGAGCACGCAGTAACTCGCGACTGTCTTGTGCAATTCGTGACTACATGCTTATGCTCTTTTAGGGCATGTAAAAATTTTATAATATTAATATATAATTATACCTTCCCACCAATGAATGCGCGTAAACCATATATTAAATATGCGTAAGCTAAGGACCTTAGTTGTACTAAGAATGTCAGTTTTCCACTTGCTGAGCGAATTTTTGTTTTGTTTAATGCTATAATATATTTATGATAAAAGCGAAACTGCGTATCCATGTTTGAATTTAAAAAGACTAGGGAGAGTTTCAACCTGTGGAAATCTGTGGACACTTGCAGTATGGGGCTAAGGTGAGCATTAAAAATCCATTCCTTGTCCGAAAGGCAGCATTAGAAAATAACTTTAGCTGGTGCTATTATTGTAGAATATTCTGCTGTTCTACACTCGATCAGATATAAAATATTCATTCCGATACATTTTTCCGCCTTTGGGCTGATGTTTTAACCCTGGTGAAATCTCGATTTCTGACTATATTGGTGTACCATGTATAATGATTTTGAAAAAGATATTGTGACAAAGAAGACGTTTGCTCTGGCCAATACGCAAACGGCCTTTACCATCATCTTGCTTAATCTTAGTCGACAATCGCTCCTTCTCCGATGCCTGTCTCTGCAGCGGTCGGGCGGACGGTTGTTGCAGAATTCGCTGGCTTCTTTCAACGAATTTATCTGCACGGCTGGTTCAACACTCTCATTACGTTTTAAAGATTTTATTTAACACAACACAATACTATGCTTACAACAATCCTAAACCTTCTAACTAAATTATCGTTCATCGTGACATTTTATAATTTCAGTCCGGAAACCATATACCTACATATCATTTATCGTACAACACATACTTAAAGTACTTGGCTTGGCTTCAGATAATTATGACGACCTTACAATTATCTCTGACACACATATATATCAAAATTAATTGGAAAAAGATTATATTTACTGGACATGAGCATTACACAGACATTTTACAAATACAACACATCACGCCACATATATGATTATTATAATAAAAATTAAAGACTATAAACTGCTATAAACCCCACACTGTCCCTCCCCCCTTGACTCGCCTAGGAGTCAAGCATCGCCTTCGTTTTCCACCTTGCATCAATCGTGGCCCTCCTTCTTTCACGTTTCTCTGTAACTCCAACCTTTTCCTTGCACAAACTCACCTCACCATCCCCTTTGACCACATCCCCTCTCTTCACTTCAACCGGGTACAAATGCTGACACGGCCTATTTAAGAGTTGCCTTCGACCATTCGTCATCACATACACCTTAGCACCACGTACAACCTTATTCTTCCCAAGAATGAACTCCTCTACAACACCCGTTTTCCACTCCCCCCGTTTTTGTCCTGTGCAAACACAATAACCACATCTCCAGGCTTCACGTCCAGAGATCCTTTCCAAGGCTCGCCAGCTTTGTGGAACTCTCTTAGATTTTTAAGATATTCCCTTTTCCACCTGTTCCAGAAATGTTCCAAGATGGTACTCAAGTATTTGAAGCGTACAATGCTATTGCCCTTGGTAGAATCATGTCCTAACTCTCTAACCTCTGCCTCGGTGCTATCTGGTAGTGTAGTAATTCGTCTACCGTAAACTAAATGCGAAGGTGTAAGCAGTTCATTGCTTACCTCGTCATACTCGTATGTCAGCGATCTTGAGTTTAGATTAGCTTCAACTTCAACCAGAACCGTCCTCAATTCATCAAATGTGAGCCTTGAATTTCCTAAAACTTTCCTTAAAGATACTTTAAGACCTATTAGCCTTTCAAAGAACCCTCCCCACTATGGGACCCTTTCCAAATTGAATCTCCAGTCTATTCCCTTATTTGCTAAACACGTTTTAACTTCTTCACTTTCAAACAAATTGCGCAATGCCTTTTTTGCAGCTTTAAAGGTTTTAGCGTTGTCCGAAATCATGATTTTTGGCGTCCCTCTTCTACCTGCAAACCTTCTAAAACAACGTAGAAATGTAGCCGTTTTCAAATCTTGCACTAACTCCAGGTGAACCGCCCGGGTCACGCAACAAGTAAATAGCACGATGTAAACCTTACTTGCGCCGCTCTTTGTTTTAGCAAACAAAGGTCCTGCAAGATCTACGCCTGAATTCTCAAATGGTGCTGCTCTTGTGACGCGAAATTCTGGCAAAGCCGCTTGCTGTGGCTTTGCGCACGCCTTGCTATTTCATCGTTTGCAAATTAGACATGCATTTATTACTCGTTTCACCTCTTGTCTGCCCTTCGCTACCCAATACCTTGACCTGAATTGAGCTAACGTTGACCTAACTTCATTATGCATAACTGACTCGTGACACTGAGCTATGACTAACTCTGTGAACTTATGCTTTTTGGGCAGAACTATTGGCTCTTTAGCCTCCATAACTAACTCAGAGTTACCTAATCTCCCTGTACAGTAAAGTATCTCGGCCCTCTCTACCAACCCGTACTGTCTCTCCAACTGCTTATACTCTTGCTGATCTTTTAAAACTAGCTGCGCTGCCTTAACCCATGCTAACTGTGCATTTCTCAATTCACTCGCTTCCAACGTTCCACGAACTACCTTTCTGCCTAACATTTCCTGCCTCAAGTTGCCCACAAATCTCTTCACCCAGGGTGTCACTCTCAGCAGCCTTTTGAGGCAATTGAACCTTTCTAATCTGATTAATTAAATTGGAAATGCCAAACAATGAATCTGTATTGATCAACAGGCTGATACTAAATGACTTCTTTCCTTCTACTTTACTTTCTGATGTTGGAACCGCTGTTTCCAAACTCGGCCAGTCAGCAGGATTACCCTTCAGCCATGATGGCTCTGACCACCAAAGATTGCTATTTTTAAGTTCGGTAATCAAAACGCCCCTCGACCCAAGATCTGCGGGATTTTCTTTACCTGGGCAATGACCCCAATCGCTCTTTGAACTTGTTGTCAAAATCTCGTCCACTCTGTGCTGAACGAACTGCTTCCAGCTGCCTGTATTACTTATCCAACACAATACCGTTTTGCTGTCCGTCCAGTATCTCACGCCTTCAAACTTGTACTCTAGTTCTAGCGCCTTCCTAACTACCTCCATTAATTGCGCCAAAATCCTAGCTGCCATCAACTCTAGTCGGGGTATACTAAGCTCTTTAATCGGAGATACTCTAGTCTTGCTGGCTACTAACTAAACGTGTGCCTTGTCGTTCACAATGGTTACAAGATAAATAACCGCACAATATGCACGTTTGATGCATCCCCAAACCCATGTAACCAATACTTTGCTACACCTGACCGCCCTAAACTACTTTCTGACACGCTCGCATATCTTCCGACTTTCACACATTTTGCTGCACTAAAATCTCTCAACCATTTCTCCCATCTCTCTCAAGGTCCTGGTCAAAACATCATCCCAATCTAAATTACTGATACATACATCTTGAAAGAGAATTTTAGCTATGGCAACGGTCGGACTCATCAGTGCTAAGGGATCAAAAATGCAAGCTAAAAGACTTAAAATATTTCGCTTAGTAGGCTCTAAATTCTGCGCTTTTTCAATCAAGTGATCAAAATCAAATCTAATTAAGTCGTGCACGCAATCCCATTCCAATCAAAGTACCTTGCCAAACTGACCTCCGGTCTGGCACGCAAGCATTTCCTTCGCATATGTTTGCTCTTCGGCCTCTTCTGCATTCTTATCTAAATTGTCGGCGTCTTTTGCTATTCGCGACCCTAATTCACTGTTATTTGTGTGCCATTTTCGCAACCTAAAACCACCTTCTCTCATGCGCTCATTGGCCTTAGTATATAACAAATAGGCACATTCTGTGCTACTTTCGCCAGTAGCCAAGTCGTCGACATAAAAACTTCTCAGTAGTTTATCGACAAAAGCCTTATCATGCATTGCATACTTACTAATATGGTGCCTTAACGTCGCATTAAAGCCTGGTTTCCATTTAGTTGTAATTGTGGTGAACATGTCATTTTCACCGATGTGAAATTGTGGGGATGTAGATTTGTCTTCATTCCTGTATTCAAATCTGTCATTGTTGACTGCACACGTATAGAAATATTCTATCACATCAGCCACCTTGACATGTTCACGACACTCACGACTAAATGGAAACCAGGCATAAGCAAGAACGGTGACGAATTTACACCAAACACGACCCTACAGAAACGATAAACTACAACATTTAAGTTATTGCGCAGCACGTCATCTACCCATAAAAACCTTAGACTATCACGATCCCTTTCGTGAACTTCAATATTTAAAAATGCTGTTTCAATGTCCGCTACGAGCGCTACCTTTTGTTCTCGAAATCTAAGCAGAATATCAAAAAGAAGTGGGTTAAGCGAGGGGCCAGCATGTAAACAATCGTTCAATGAAACACCAGACTTTTGCGACTTTAAACTGGCGTCGTATATAATTCTGACTTTCGTTGTCGTTGCGTCTTTACGCACAACCGCTTGATGTGGTATGTAATGTATTTTTGACTTTGGACTTATTACTATATTAGGGCTTACCTTTTCAATAACACCTGCTTCCTCTTGCGCTTTTATAATGGAGTCATACTCACCTAATAAGACTGGATCTTTGCTGAGGTGCTTTATCTGTCCTTTCATACGCTTAAGACTCAATTCATAATTAGTGGGCAAGGGATCCTGGCTTTCTTTCCAGGGTAGACCAACTGAATAACGTGTACCATTAAACTTTAAGTCACTAATCACTGATTTATGCACATCACTACTCTGATCTATTATTCCTATGCTCTCTAGATCCCAAAATTTTGTAATATCTACCGAAGGGTTTCGCACTTCGCTAGAAACCTGAGCAGTAACTGGTTCCGCATCAGACCCTCTGATCGGCCCAGAAACCACCCATATCTAAGAACAGTATCTGACGCAACGGGTTCACCTGGCTTGCCACGTCTAATACAATTCCCTTGCAACAACCATAAATAATCTGCACCCATAAGAACACCAACCTCTAAGTCCTCATTTGACTTACAAACATCAGACAACCAAAGATCTTTCGCATATTATTTCCAAGTAAATACGGAGATTTGAAGAAAAATAGCGGCTAAGAAAATTGTGATTGTTTAGGAATTACTGTCGTCCGGCTTTGCTGCGCGCTAATAGATATTATTAATTAGTTTATAAAAGACGCGCGTGGAAATATGTTTGATTTCAAGACGGAATTTTATATATTTTTACGGCCAATCCACTTCCATGTTACATACCGTTTGAAAGCGCGCATTACTCTCCACTGAATACAAAAGTTCAAAGGATTTCTATGGAATCAGGGTTGAGAAAATTAGGAAATTGTTCTTTGCAGCTCGAATTACAAAATTAGCGATAAAAATGTTGGTACAAAATCTCATTTTGGGGCTCATTTTACGTCGATTCTGTCTGTTTTGTTACAACGTATAAAGTTTAAACTCCAATTGATCGATTTAGTGCATTAATTCTTTTAATAAATCTTTGGAAAGGGAAGTTTTAAGCAACATTTGGCTTTCGAACGTTTGAATGATGGAAATGAGTCATATACGTGTTTTTGAAAATATATCCTGTTGATTAGTATTGTTGAATGTCGTGTTCAATGTGTTGTGGGAATTCCCTTTTACTGTTGTAAATGTTTTGCCGGGATATGTTCTAACCTTGGATTTTCGTTATAATCAGGAAAGTGGAATTTATTCCAGCGAGTATTGCGTAAGTTTATAACAAATTTCACTTGGTGGAAATTAGTGGGAAAATGCCACTAACATACTATATATACGACAATTTAGGCCCTGTTTACACTATACCGGATTGCGGAGTAGGTCAAATTTTGTAGCTATTAAAATAAAAGGCAGTAAAAAGGTTTACTGTTAGAGATCAAAATAAATATACGAAATATATCAAACTATAATAAACATTTGCTACTAACGATTGCCCTATAAAAGACAAACGAAGATATCGTGACAACGGAATCCGGTATAGTGTAAATATAATGTCGTGTCAATAACAGACGTTTCTTTGTTTCAGTAGATGATGACATCCGCTGAAATATTTTTTTAAATAGAACTAAAAGCAAGCTACATATCTTACGATAATACGACCATATTAATATATCATACGTGTACAGTGCTTTAATGAATAAAATGCCTGAAATACCGTACGTGCGGTGAAATTTAAGTAACAGGAAGCTATAGTATATAGCAATGAGTATATTCTCATTCGTCATTACTTGGCAAAACACCGGTACCAGTCACAGCGAAATATTAGATTATAACAATATATGAAAAATTTTAAAACTGGAAGCCCGGAAATTTGAGATTTGAGCGTACTTTTCATGATATATTTATTACAGAAATGGGAGTAGATCATACACATGGATTCCATTGGTATCATATTTCCCTTGCGAGCATTTTATATTTCACAGTTAAAATTAATTTTAAAGCAAACTCCGTTTCATAAACTTACAGCTTTTAAAACTAAATGGATAAAGCTTAGGAAATAATTCAGGCAAATTTCTAACGACAGTAACGACTTTGGGACTTTACTATTACCAGACCAGCCTTATTAAGAAAACAAGACGCCCGGTAGGCGTTAACTCGGGCTATGTAGCCGGTAAATACACTGCACTGAAACTGAGCTATACTGATACACTGTAAATACGCGACTGTCCGCGCGGAAGACTAAGCCTGCGACACGAAAAAAAATGATAATAATCGCAATACCTAGACTCGGCTACCACAGCTAACCCAGTTAACCCTGTTTTCAAACCTGTTTAGTTGTTTATTAATGTACTTACTGTAATTGGGAAACTATAGCTCTCGCGATGCCGGTGCAAGCTCTTGCCACGCAAAAGCGTAGGTTCGATTCCTGCCGGAGGACCTATAGTTGACTCATTTTTGCATCAACTGTTTCTGGCTTGAAGTTGAAGTGTGTATAATTCCGCTCGAAATTAAGACCCTTTCAACCTCTGGAATTTACTTACATCGAGTGAAGTGCCAAAAATCATAATTGATTTACCCTCATAAATTTTATGCAATATTGTTTGGTACTGCATGTAAGACGCCTTTGAGTCTTTAAGTCACAAGTATGCTGTTGCTTGGAAAGAAGGTCTTTTTATAAAAAGACAAAGCGAAAATCAGACGCTTTGAATATGCTATTATAAAATTAAATACCCTTGTTGGTTTGAAACCCTAACTTTGTTATTGTTATCGTATGTCGTTAATTTCCGTTTTGTTACTTCCTGCGACTACACGCGCAGCTGCACATAGTTTAATGTTTCATTGTATATCACTGTCAACTAGAGTATGGTCACTCTACTCTACAATTGGTTATTTACGTTTATGTTCGAACTCTATCGACGGTATTCATCAGCAGTTTGGTGTGTGCGCCAACTAAAGTAAGACTCTATCTTTGTGTTATTATAGTTTGTAAACATATGTAGCTACGTTAGTTGACTTATTCGTATTTAGTGCATGCCTGTTATAGTATTTAATTTGCCTAGATTGCATGACTTAGTGCGGTTTAATTCTTGTATTTTTAGTTCGAACGTTACCCACTATAATTCTATTCCGCGATCACTCTATTCAATATTCCGTTACCGGATTGATCAGTTACCATATACCTTCAACCGCACAGTATTATAAACTTTATCATTAAAGATACATTTTATAACCATTATCCGCGCACGTGTTATCCTATCATCGTGGTTAGCGAATTTAGTGGAGTTCAATTTGTGGCGTTAACGGCACACCAAAGCAGCGTAGCTCTTAGAAGAATTTGGGAGTTACATTAGTTCGAATTTAGTTCGAATTCTACTCGTTTGCATCGTCAGAATCAACGCTCTATTGTGCTTCAACAGTAATAGTATCCCGCTAGCCTTGTGTGCGGCGCGTTGTAAACTGGTTCAAATCTCATCACGGCGCGGCGATAAACGCGACCTCGGCCAATAAACATTGTCTATCGCGAACCTTCAACTCGCAATGGAACAATCTATAGCAATCGACGACCTAAAGAAGGCTCGTAGCAGCGCAAAGGCCAACGTAACGCGCAAAGTGAATCGGATTTCGGAGTCGATGCTTTCAAGCGACAGTGTTGACGTTGTCAAGGAAATGTCAATAGAATTACAACATGCTACAAGCGAATTTAAGGCTGCTCATGAGGCATACAACAAACAATTAACGAATGAAGACGATTTGGATCAGTCTGCCAGCTATTTTCATACCGTGTTAGAACAAGTGCGCGCCATAGAAACACAAATGCAATCGTGGCTCAAACAACAATGCATTGACGTAATCGTACATCCGGAAGACTCAGCTAGCAACGTGGCATCGTATACCTCCTCGCGCGCTAAGTCTAAGACCAGCTCGACAAGAAGCTCAGCAAGCGCGAAAGCAAGAGCGGCAGCCAAGATAGCAGCGCTTGAAGCTAAAGCTGCGTCTATCCAAGAAAGGCAAGAGCTCGAACTCGAAGAGCTTAAACTAAATCAAAGAAAAGCCAAACTCGAACTTAGGACTGAGTTAGTGGTCGCTGAAGCTGAACAAAGAGCCTACGAAGAAAGCGAAATCGAGGAAATACGCAGTCGTAACGGCAAAAGTGTTTTGCATAGTTCGCCACCGGTCCAGCGCAAGTTAAATCTCACCGACCAACGACTCGAGAATGCCCCAAAGGTTTCTTCAAGTCCCGAAGCTAAGCCCGCTGCCGTAGACATGTCTGCACGTCAAACACTCAACCCTGAAGCCCCCGAATGGCGCGCTGTAACGCCGCAGGGCTACGAACGCTCGTACGTCAACGACCTTTCTCAATCGGATAAGTTTCGCGAGGAATCGTTCCAAGCGCTAATGACAACGCAAGAACGTCAGAATGGGGTGCTACAGCAGCTAGTCCAACAGCAACAAGAAAGCGTAATGGCGCTCACCTTACCACGACCCAGTTTACAGACGTTTAACGGCGATCCCCTAGGTTACTGCGACTTTGTGCGTGCGTTTGAACATCTGGTAGAGCGCAAGGCAAACGACCCCAGCGCAAGACTCTACCTTTTAGTGCAGCACACTTCCGGAAGCGTGCAGGAATTGATGCGAAGTTGTCTGTCCATGCAGCCAGAGGAGGGATATAGAGAAGCGCGACGCTTGCTTAAGGAGCGATACGGTCAGAAATACAAGATCGCCGCCGCGCACGTACAGAAACTCATCAACGGGGCCCCCATCAGAACAGAGGACGGCGAGGAGCTGCAGAGATTCTCCATCCAGCTGGTGAGTTGCACCAACACATTGAAGGAAATTGGTTACATAGGGAAACTGGACAATCCAGAAAACCTAAAGAAAATCGTCGATCGCCTGCCGTACCCACTTCGCGCGAAATGGCGAGACGCGGTGGACCGTATTGTGGAAAAAGAAGAAAGAGACGTGACAGTCAAGGACCTAACAGATTTCGTGACGATGAAGGCCAGAGCAGCCAGCCATCCTGTGTTCGGTAAACTTGAAAGAGCGTCAGACAAAATCACCGGCCCAGGAAATCAACGACCACGCCGTAGTGCCAACGGTTTCGCAACGCAAGGGGGCGAGCAAACCTCGACCGAAGCCAGAGAAAAGTGGTGCCCACTGTGTAAGATGGCCCACTGGCTGTCACGCTGCGAAAAGTTCCGGAAGCAATCGTTGGCCGAAAGAAGACAAGTAGTCAGAAACAGCAAACTGTGTCTCAACTGTCTACTGCCAGGACATTTTGTTAATGCGTGTCCCAAACCCAGTTACTGCAAGGTGCCAGAATGTGAAACAAAGCACTCGACGTTTCTGCATCCGAGGTCCGAGAAGACGCCCGAACACGATGCTGATGCAACACCCCCTGTAGACGTAGAAACCAGTCAAGAGAGCGTAGCCAACGGAAACAGTACGCCAGCAGACGAAACCCCTACACAAGCCGATAGTTTGTACGTTCGAATGTCGACCAAACCCAACGCGCCAAGATACGATTCTGTGACAGCGCTGGCCATCGTTCCTGTTCGCGTCAAGGCATCTGGCCATGGTGCATCTAAGACGGTGGAAACGTATGCATTCTTGGATTCGGGCTCGAATACATCATTCTGCACCGAAGCCCTGCTCGACCAACTCGACCTTCAAGGCCGCAAGACGAGTCTGTCGCTGACGACGATACAAGGTAAAAACTCGCTCGTGCAGTGCTCCCAGGTGAGTCTTGAAGTGTCTTCACTGGATTCAGCAGCACAGCCCGTTAATATGCCAGTGGTGTATTCACGACCATCTCTACCAATCTCCCGCGACGCCATCAGTAACCAGGAAGATGTAAACCGCTGGCCACATCTTGAAGGATTATCCTTGCCAGAGATCGACGCCGAAATCGGCCTGCTTATCGGAAGCGACGTCCCCGAAGCAATACAACCAATGGAAGTACGACAAAGTGAGAGCGGAGGACCTTTCGCGACTCGGACCATCCTAGGATGGGTACTCAATGCCCTCTTGGTAGAGGAAAGAACACGTCAGCTACGTCCAACTTTTTGCAGAGCACTGCTCGTCTTGAGCAGCAATTCCAGGACTATTGCAACTTGGAGTTCAACGACTCGTCCTACGATGCCAAACAGTCAATGTCGCAAAATGACAAGAGAGCGCTGGAAATCATGGAGGAAAGCGTCCAATTGAAGGAGGGTCATTACGAAATCGGGCTGCCATGGAAGAGTCATCCGCCGCAACTCAAAAACAACAGACCGGTAGCGGAAAGACGACTAAGTCTTTTGAAGAAGCGTCTTCAACGAGAACCAGAAGTACACGAGAAGTACAAGGGCTTCATGAACGATCTTATCAAGAATGATTACGCCAGCAAAGTCGAGAACCGCGAAGTCGACCAGTCAAGCATTCGGTGGTACCTGCCACATCACCCCGTGTTCCATCCTCAGAAACCCGACAAGGTGAGAGTGGTATTCGACTGCTCAGCCAAATATCACCAGACGTCTCTCAACGACCAGCTCTTACAGGGGCCGGACCTTACCAACTCGCTTGTTGGCGTCTTGACAAGATTTCGCGAGGAGCGCGTGGCTATGATGTCGGATGTCGAGGCCATGTTCTACCAAGTCCGTGTCCCTTCTGAAGATCGTAAGGCTCTGAAATTCCTGTGGTGGCCGGACGGCGACCTGGATCAACCAGTGCAGGAGTACGAAATGAACGTACACCTATTCGGAGGTGCCTCATCGCCCAGCTGCGCAAACTTTGCCCTGCGGAGAACCGCCCAAGATAACAAGGCCGAATTCGACCCAGAAACAACCGAAACTGTCGAAAGAAATTTCTACGTTGATGACTGCTTGAAGTCCATTCCAACAGATCCGGAAGCGGTGAGATTGGCAAACCAACTGCGGGAATTGTTGGCAAGGGGAGGATTCAGATTAACGAAGTGGACGTCCAACTCTAAAGCCGTGCTGGAGTCATTACCAGAATCAGAAAGATCGGAGCAAGTCAAGGACATGAACTTGGACAAATCTCCTATTCAGAGAGCCCTGGGTGTTCGCTGGAACGTATCATCAGACAAATTCGGTTTCAGTATTGTAGTGAAAGACCGTCCCGCAACCAGACGAGGCATTTTGTCGGTGGTCAGTTCCGTTTTCGATCCGCTGGGATTTGTCGCTCCGTTTGTCCTTAAGGCGAAACAAATCCTGCAGGACTTATGCCGCTTGAAGCTCCGTTGGGACGACCCAATCCCGGACGAACACCTGGCCCGCTGGCAATCGTGGTTGAAGGAACTGCCGAAGCTCGAGGATGTGCAAATAGATCGGTGTCTCAAGCCTACCAATGACGCCAAGATCAGTTCGTTCCAACTGCATCATTTCTCTGATGCGTCGCAAGATGGCTATGGAGCCGCCACCTACCTACGTGTAGAAGATGAAGCCGGCAATATCAAGTGTTCGTTTGTAATGGGGAAGTCCCGTTTAGCGCCAATCAAACAAGTTACGATACCTCGTCTGGAGCTTTCAGCAGCTGTTACAGCCACGAGACTGGAGAAGATCTGTCGGGGAGAACTCACGCTCGAAGTGAACGACACGTTCTTCTGGACCGACAGCACGTGTGTCCTACGCTACCTACAGAACAAAGATAAACGATTTCAGACCTTCGTTTCCAATAGAATTTCTACGATACTTGATGCATCTTCTACTTTCCAGTGGCATTACGTCAACACCCTTGCCAATCCAGCCGACGACGCATCTCGTGGCGTGCCAGCGACACAACTCCAGCGATGGATACAGGGGCCGGATTTCCTGAGCAAGCCAAGGGCCGCTTGGCCACAGCCACCCAGTGATCTGAGCTTGGTCATTGGAGACAACGACCCCGAGGTCAAGCGACAATCCGCCACGTACACGAACAAAATTTCTAATCTACATCCACTTGCAGAGTTAGTCAAGCATTTCTCTTCTTGGAGTCGGCTGAAAAAGGTCCTAGCGCTGGTTTTGCGCTACCAGGCGATCCTGAAACGTCGCGTCATCCAGAAGAAGTTAAATCCTGCTGAAGCGATCGGGTTTTCAACGTCCATCACGCCTATTTCCGTGTCCGAAATGGTCAACGCTGAGAAGGAAATAATTCGACATGTGCAGCAAGAATGTTTCAGCGAAGAACGAGAATGCCTAGAAAGAATAAACCAAAGTAGCGATAAAGATCGCAAGAACGTAACGGTTAAGAAATCGAGCCGCGTGTTCCAGCTGGATCCAGTATTAAAGAATGGGTTGGTACGTGTCGGCGGAAGACTGCGGAGAGCACCAATAAACGACAACGCTAAACACCCTATCATCCTCCCGAAAGACCACCATGTTATTGGACTCCTTGTAAACCATTACCACCACATCGCGGGTCATTCCGGCGTCGAGCACACGCTTTCCCTCATCAGAGAAAGGTATTGGATCGTAGACGGAAGATCAGCCGTGAAGAAGGTCATCGGCAAGTGCCTCAGCTGTAAGAAACGTCAGTCAACAGTATGCAATCAAAAGATGGCCGACCTGCCAGAAGACCGGGTAACGCCCTCGCTGCCACCGTTTACGTATACAGGCGTCGACTGCTTCGGACCGTTCGAAGTAAAACGTGCGAGAAGTCGTGTCAAGCGGTACGGAGTGCTCTTCACTTGTATGACAACACGAGCGATCCATCTAGAAGTGGCCCACACGTTGGACACCGACTCTTTCATTGATGCTCTCCGACGATTCGTGGCAAGGCGAGGTCAACCTATGGAGATCCGCTCGGACAACGGAGGAAACTTCGTCAAGGGTGAACGAGTGCTAAGACAAGCCATTGACGAATGGAATCAAGAACAGATCCACGACTTCCTGCTTCAACGAAACAAGTGGACCTTCAACCCACCCGCTGGATCTCACTTTGGTGGAGTGTGGGAGAGGTGCATAAGAACCGTAAGGAAGGTCATGAAGGCGCTGATGACGGAACAAGTGCTTCACGACGAGAGCCTCAACACGTTGTTCTGCGAGGTAGAGTCCGTGGTGAACAGCAGACCGATCACGAAGCTGTCAGATGATCCACGGGACGAAGAACCACTCACCCCAAACCACTTGCTTCTATTACGTCACCAACCCGCCCTTCCACCCGGTGTTTTTGGAAAGGAAGAAATCAGAACCGAAGGAGATGGCGTCAAGTGCAATATCTGTGCAACCTGTTCTGGAGACGTTGGGTAAGGGAGTATCTCCCCTTGCTGCAGAAAAGACAAAAGTGGAACGCTTCGAAGAGGAACGTGGCAGTCAACGACATCGTTATGGTGCTAGACGACAGCAAACCAAGAGGAGTATGGCCCTTAGCTCGGGTGTTGGAAGTGTACCGCAACAAGCGTGACGGACTGGTACGATCCGTGAAACTGAAGACAAGCAGCAACGAGTTGGTGAGGCCTGTAGACAAGATCGTCCTCCTAGAAGAAGCCGCCTGATGTTGGTATGAGATCGTGATAAACATTGTTATTAAACTAACGCTTTATTCATTTACTTATTTAGTTATTGACATTATTTCGTGTTTCAAACCATTTAAAAAAACGGTATTGTAAAGGCTCGTAGTACCGCCTTTAAGGGGCCGGTATGTTGGTTTGAAACCCTAACTTTGTTATTGTTATCGTATGTCGTTAATTTCCGTTTTGTTACTTCCTGCGACTACACGCGCAGCTGCACATAGTTTAATGTTTCATTGTATATCACTGTCAACTAGAGTATGGTCACTCTACTCTACAATTGGTTATTTACGTTTATGTTCGAACTCTATCGACGGTATTCATCAGCAGTTTGGTGTGTGCGCCAACTAAAGTAAGACTCTATCTTTGTGTTATTATATAGTTTGTAAACATATGTAGCTACGTTAGTTGACTTATTCGTATTTAGTGCATGCCTGTTATAGTATTTAATTTGCCTAGATTGCATGACTTAGTGCGGTTTAATTCTTGTATTTTTAGTTCGAACGTTACCCACTATATTCTATTCCGCGATCACTCTATTCAATATTCCGTTACCGGATTGATCAGTTACCATATACCTTCAACCGCACAGTATTATAAACTTTATCATTAAAGATACATTTTATAACCATTATCCGCGCACGTGTTATCCTATCATCGTGGTTAGCGAATTTAGTGGAGTTCAATTTGTGGCGTTAACGGCACACACAAAGCAGCGTAGCTCTTAGAAGAATTTGGGAGTTACAACCCTTACCGTGTTTATCTTTACGTGTTTTTATATTATTATTACAACCTATCATTTCAGGTGCAAAGACGCGATTAAGGCAAAACAGGCACCACGCAACGTCGTTCGACGTCGATATTCAAGGTTTTTGATACGAAATAGTACCTTCGTATTTGTGATTCACAAGGTAACGTTTTTCTTTTATAATTATCAAAGGTTAATGCGGTAGTTAACATTGGCATTTAATATAAGGCCTCGGCCTTCATGTACTCCCATTCGATCTTTCGTGTTATTACTACACGTATTACTTAAATATCATTAACTGTACTGCTTTGGTACATTTGCCATCGACTAGCATATATACTTTACAAAAACCAATCAAATATTCACCAGGATACGTCAAAATTAAATAACACTCTTACAGCTCTCTTGAGTGAGTCAACTTGAATGTTATGCACTGAATATGTAGTTGTAAACAGTATCTTCGTATTAGGGTTAAAAACATTTAGTTTGCTTCTTGAATATAAAACGATAGACTTGCTTTCTATTTTGAACTTAACCACCGCTTAAGCTAAACGGGATTTATCCACCGCGGTTAATATGATTAATTGAAATCAGGAAATAGTTGATTCTGGTTAGAAAATGAGCCGTTCAGAAAATACAAAAAGTCAAAATACGTGCAAAGGTATATTTTATGTACTATTCTTGGGTTTCATATGACCTCATACTTCACACAGTAAATTGGAGCGAGTTAATTGTACACTGTATGTGTTGGCTTTGCCCTTCGTAGAAAATATACACAATTTCATATCAATTAAGGTTGACCCCCTGCACTCAAATCACTATTGAAACGATACGTGAAAGCCACAAATTCTAACTTTTGTACAATATACAGTGCCAGTGGGGGCAAAAGTCAGTGGGAGTCCAGTCGATACTTTTTTTATAATTTACAATAACAACTTGTGAGTGGGAAATTAGATATGTTGATCTGAACTTGCGCGTTATACGACGGTAATGGCTCTCCTATGTTTTTTTCGTTAATTCGCATGGTATTTAAGTTGTGCATGAAATGCTAATGATCGAAGCCGTTCTAATGATTACCAGCAATCGGGTTTTCTGCGCAAAACAATACACATACACACGCGTTTTTTGTGGGAGAAGGGGTTTGAGGGAAGCACTCCTATGGGATGTAATTCTTTGTGGTCATTCTTTCATCCCAAAGACTCGTTCTTAAATGGCGTTTAAATCGTTGTCCTGGGGTTTATATTCTCCCCATTAGGACTCTGCAACTGAGCACCAGCGCATGATGTCATGTATGCGCACGCGCTACATACCATGAAAGAGGTAGCTAGCCTCTAAGACATCAACCTGACCAACCGCACACGCTAGTTGGACAGTAAACGATTCGACTGATCTATGATTACAATAACTTAATGCTGAGTCTATGGGCTTGAACGTGACAATCAGGAGCCCTTCCTCCCAAGCCCGAACATTTATTTTTATTTATACGATCACTAAAGCAACGTTATGACATATATTAATTTTAGACTATATAAGTGAAGGACTCACTATATCGCTGCGTTATTAACTCGTCTCTATAGATTACAGATAATGGTTGTAGACTGTCTATACTATAAGCGATATGTCAGCCAACACAGCACGAAGGAAAGTTAAGTTGAATGACGTTAGTCTTAAGTATGTTATGAGATCTGTAGCCTGATAAACTGTACTGAGGCAATAGTCGATAGACAGGTATAGTAACCGCCAACAGACGTTACGTGGCAAATGCCCCTGTTATGTTTGAGTGGTGGGAGGGTGGGAAAAATTTATTTTTTTTTTTTTTCGATTTGACGTAAATAATGCCTTTTAATTTTGCGAACTGTGTCTTTGAGCAAAGCGATTTCCCAAGTGAGAAGATTGAGCTTGTGCATGCTGCTTATGCGCGACCCTCTGAAATGTTATTGGTTGTTTTTACGCGCCAAATGGAAAAGGAGTTTAATTGGTTGGATTGAGCAGGTCAAATGATGTTCGCGTGTCATGCAATATTGGATCTACTAATGCATTGGAGCGCCGGTTTGACGCATGTCTGACATGCCACCCGCAAACATATGTTTTTTGCCAAAGCCGAAGACACACCTGGATATGAACGTTTCCTCATTAACTTTATTTTAATATTGATATACTAAAATGGCTTTAATGATCGAAGCCGTTCTAATGATTACCAGCAAGCGGCTTTTCTGCACAAAACAATACACATACACACGCGTTTTTTGTGGGAGAAGGGTTTTGGGGAAGCACTCCTATAGAATGTAATTCTTTGGGTCATTCTTTCATCCCAAAGACTCGTTCTTAAATGGCGTTTAAATCGTTGTTCTGGGGTTTATATTCTCCCCATTAGGACTCTGCAACTGCGCACCAGCGCATGATGTCATGTATGCACACACGCTACATACCATGAAAGAGGTAGCTAGCCTCTAAGACATCAACGTGACCAACCGCACACGCTAGTTGGACAGTAAACGATTCGACTGATCTATGATTACAATAACTCAATGCTGAGTCTATGGGCTTGAACGTGACAATCAGGAGCGCTTCCTTCCACAAACACAGAATGTGTATCCCCATAGACGAAGGAGCCCTCCGCCTAAAATAGGAAATCAATATTTTGAAATATTGGCCAGTGTGGCTGATACGCTTGAGAGCATTGAGGTAGGTGTTTGAATGTAACGTTCAAAACCATCAGAAGACCAGCGTCCTAACGTTTTGACCAGCATATTCCGTGGCGTTGAGACCAACTTTCTGTAACAACGTTCGAGTCTGGGCGGTTAACGTTTTTTCGTGGGCGGTTTGCCTGATGCATGAATAAAGAGAGGGCCGGTGGTTTTTGGTCGCCGTACTAAATAGTGCTTCATGGCCGAAACGGGGCAAAGCGCGGTCCCTGTGGCCCCAACGGTTATCGTGTGACCTACGCGAAAGGGGTCTGTTTTGGATTCTTTAAGGTGAACTGTGATATAATCAGGCTGGGCCATTGCTGTACCTTTGGGAAATGCGATATTATCTTTCGTGAGGTGTATACTGGAGTTAAATTTCGAATTTGTTGTTAGCTCCCCCAAGCGGAGAAAGCCAAAAAATGCCAGAGTCATAGCTGCCCAGATCATAACGGAATCATAGTTTGTAGTGTTAGGGACAGCAAGCAACGTGCGGAAGAGTTCTAAGTGATGAATGGTGATCGGTAAGCGAACTCGAACTTTATCCCCCTGTCATCGCTTTATACCCCGTAGTACTAGTTGCAGCCGCACCATTTTTTGCAAATTCAGAGTATGACCGTGGCGAACAAGTGGCGGACGGCCGCCAAATATGTTTGATCGATGTGTACTTGATAGTTCTGGCCAAATATGCAACGTATTCTGTCAAAAGGGATTCATTGGCAGGGAGACAATGTCGATCTTTGTCGCCTAAACCAATTTACAAAGTGCTTAAACTTTTTTCGCCTGCGCTGTAGGTCTGCTTAGTGTTGTTGCAACGGAAAGATTTATATAGCGTTGAATATCATCCTTTAAAAATTGCCAGCATATTCGGGGACCAAACATGGGTTGATATCCGCTTGCGGGCCAGTTGACGGAATCGCTGAAGCTGAAAAACGAGAAATATTATTTCGTTCCGTTTTCCACAAATGTGCGTTGCCCGAATGTACATATTATATCGCAGGGTAAGAAGAGTTAAGTGACGAAGCAGATCCATGACCCGAGGGATTTTGGAACGTTTGGTGTTAATCATGTTGACGACTGCCTCATTATCGCATCTAAATTTAATGCGTTGATCGCGCAGTAGGGGCCCCCAAATTTGACATGCAACGACGATAGCAAAAAGTTCTTGCCATGCAATGCTTATACCGGGAACTCCTAGTTATTGGTGAGCATGCCATGTACCCTGGAACCATTTGGTCCCAAGTATGTATAGGTATAAGCCGAAAAGCAGATTCGATATCGGTTTTTGCAAGAAAGCAACATTGCCCAAAACGCATCATTCCCTTGATCGCATCGTCGATAGTAACGTACTGAAGACTAAAGTCGTCTTGTGAGATAGAAGAATTTATGCTGGTCATACCCGATTTCGGAAATGAAAGATGAAATATAGTGCGGAACTTTTCCGAATGCTTTTTAGGGACTAACCCGATAGGAGAAACTTGAAAATTTGGAAATGGGGGCTCGTTAAAGGGACCAGCCACGCGGCCTAGCGAAATCTCTTTAGCTAAATTGGATGAAACAATTGCAGGGTCCGCATGCGCCGTCGGTAGATTTTTGGAAAAGCGTGCCGTGCGCTGCCCATGAAGCCAATGCGCGCGCTGTATCTAAGGTTTTGGCATAAATGTGACACAAAATTAGGGTCTGGATGACCCGTAAGGGCTTTTTCTAAAGTATTTACATTGATGGTGTCGGAACTAGGTTAGTGCTTTGACTTGGCAGGTCTGTGGTCAGTGTGGTGACGCTTGGAGATGCGTTGGGCTTCAGAATCATCGGCGGGCTGGGCTTAGTTGGTCGGACAAGAGTATGCTGTATGTGGGCCTCGGCATTTGCTACATGCGTGGTGGTATCGGCACGGCTGATGGGAACATCCAGATCGCCTATTATATTCGATGCAGAGACCTCGTTCGCCCCCTGAGGAAAACTGCTTTTGGGGTCCGTTGTGAAATAGAGGGTATTCCCTTCTAAGTACATCGGAAGAAACAGTGAATATCATCAACCACAGCTGTTGATCGATAATTGACCAATTGATGCATGCGTTGAGGGAAACTTTTCGGCGAAACTTATGGTCGTAAATACACCATCCCAGGCCGCGATGAGTACGAGATGCGTGGCGGATTAGACTCATGTATTGCAGCAATTCCTGGGGCCGTCCCGGGAACGAATGTGTCAAGACACTCATGTAGATCGTGAAAGCTGTAGTCCACTGTTCAATATCGGTGATTTTTGCGACGGACTGAGACGACCTTTTAACCTTAATTACCGCGTTCTCAAGCGTCAAGGTAATAGGCTCGTCGTTAGAGCCATTAGAGAAGTTTTTTGGGAGAAGCTTAGCTAAGTCAAAAAACTCACCCGATTGAATTTTGTTGTGCGATATTACGCATGAATGGTTGTATTAGTTAGAATCTTAATGTATGCAAATTACTGTACATAAGTCTAGACATGCACATTCAAAGTAATAAACAGATAGACTTCACCTCTGCTCGGAGCAGTGGTCGGAATTTAGAACAGAAAATTATAACATTGGCGACGAGGATGCCTCCCAAACCAGTGAAGAAAGCCCTTAAAGTCGAAGAATTCTTGCCGACAGATGATATACTTGAAACTTCGTCGAAATGGAAATCGTGGAAGAAAAATCGAGTTACAAATGGAATATTTTGAAATTAAAGACCCGAAAGACAAGCAAATGTGTTTATTAGTTCACGGTGGTGAGCACATTTTGTCTATAGATGAGAACTCTCCTGAGACAGACGGTAGAGATGTAGACGAATACATAGATCTGATTGAAAAAATCGAGAGGATATATATACCTAAGAAATCTCGCCTCCATGCTCGTTTTCGATTCAATAAAGCGAGAATAGAAGCGGGTCAAACTATATCACAATTTGAAATCGAACTACGACGCTTGGCTAAGGATTGTGAATTCCACGGCTATGACGATGAAATGATACTGGATCGACTGCTTTCGACATGCTACGACGAGAAGTTACAGGACGAAGCCCTAGCAAAAGATCGGGACTTAAAAACATTTATGAAGCATGCTACGATGAAGCAAGACATCAAAGCTCAAACAGACGACATGAAATCAGAAATAAAGGAAGAATCGTTCGAATTTGTTCGAGCCACACACGCAGGAAAACCACGTGGAAGAGCATCAAAACAGAAGATGTATTCGTTCAAAAATATTGAGAACCCAACATCAAAGAACACAAGATTCACGAAACCAACAGACGCAGAAAATCAACAAAAATGCCTCCCATGTGGATATGATGTATCACATGAGACTTGTCCAGCTATTGGCAAGAAATGTAATTCCTGTGGAAAATTGAATCATTTCAGTTCATGTTGCCGTACAAGACCGAAAGATACCCAAATATCAGGGAAGTTTCAAAGATCTATCACAAAAGATGATTCATCTGATTCTGATGCAGACATTGATATTCAAGGAGCTCGTCTCAGATTAAATGTCAGGAAAGTGAACGCTGAAAAGGATGCTAGCAACATTCTTTTGCCAGTAAACGTTTGCGGAGTTAAACTTAACATTGATCCAGATACAGGTGCGGACGTAGACCTGATATCGAAGGACGACCTTCAAAAGATATATAAACAACACCCAGATGTCGAAAAGTTAATATCTGTCCCGAAAGAAGCTATTCGAGCCTTAGGTGGGGCTAAGCTCGGAATAATCTGCGTCCTGAAATGCTCTACGCTATCAAATAAGACAGTAAAAAACCTAATCAAAGACATGCATATACGTGACAGAAAATGGGATTCATAGTCACCCATTACTTTCCGAGAAGACGTTGCTCGAACTTGGAATGTTGCAGTATAGCGCTGATGGTGAGTTCGCAGACCAAAGTGTAAAGAAAGTCGAGAAAATCGGGAATGACTCAGGCGAAAAGAAAGGAATTGCGGAAATGGAGAAGATTGTGTGTGCCCATAAAAGGTTGTTCGAAGGGATTGGAAGATTTAATTAAAGACCCTCACAACGGTGAACCGATCTTGACACATATATACATGAAACCCGAAGCAGAGCCAGTTCTTCAATCACCAAGAGTGATACCACACCACCTGAGAGAGAAAATGAAGAATAAGCTGGAGTATTTTGTGAAAGAGGGCATTATGAGCTGGACAGAACCTGGCGAACCAATTTTCTATGCAAGTCCCTTAGTGATAACTCCTAAATCAAGTGGACCTGACGCTGATGTCAGAATTACGGCCGATTTCAGGTTGGCTAATAAAGAACAGTCCCTGGCATAAGGACGGAAGATCTTGCCATGACTTTCGCGGGGTGTAAAGTATTTTCGAAGATCGATATGAACAACGGTTATCATCAGTTCGCCATAGACAAAGAGAGCAAGAAGTATCTGGTTGTCACAACACCATGGGAAACCTTAAACATAATACCCTTGCGCAAGGTTGGGTCACGAGTCAGGACGAATTTGATCGGCGGATGTGTGAAATCCTAGCTGGTATACCTCGAACGAAGAACAATCGAGATGACTGTCTTATAGGCAGTCGAGATTGGAAAGATCACAACAGCAATTTGAACAAAGTCCTATCAACACTGCAGTCGCATGGTCTTACCATTAATAGAAAGAAGTGCGAATTTGGTAAACACGAAATTGAGTTTTATGGCCATAGATTCACAGAGAATGGCCTGAAACCGTCTCGAGAGAAAGTGAAAGCTCTAAAAGAATGTGGTGAGCCTACTTCGAAGGAGGGAATCAGAAGTTTCCTTCAAATGGTCGGGTATATGTCGAGGTTTATACCGAGTTTTTCCCAGATTGCGGCACCGTTGAGGGCTCTAACCAAAGACAAAGCCCAATTCCGATGGGGACAGGAAGAGAAAGACGCTTTTCATCACCTGAAGGAAAGTTTAGAGGAAGAAACAACACTCGCATATTTCGTACCCAATCAACCTATTCGAGTACATGTCGATGCCGGAAAGAAGATTGAAGCGACCAGTAATGTTCCAGGCGGGCTGTGTGCAATATTGACACAACAAGATGACATGGGAGTGTGGAGAATGTGCCACGTTGCGAACAGAACTCTGACCGATATCGAAACGCGATATGGCCAGACGGAGTTAGAAGCTCTTGCTATTAAGTGGGCTTGTAGCTATGCATTCTATCAATATCTTGTGGGAGCTCCAAGATTTGAGATACTCACAGACTGCAAACCATTAGAACATCTATTTAACAATCCTAAATCAAGAGCACCGATAAGAATCGAAAGGCAGATTTTGGCAATCCAGGGATTGGAATACACTGTGGTCTACAATAAAGGAAAAAACAACATCGCAGATTACGGTTCTCGTCATATCACAAAGGACGAACTGATTGAGCAAACACCGAATGAATCGTTTGAGGAAGGAATAACTGCGCTGTTATTTGAACCAAACTCGGAGAGTGATCGTGTTATAATGGAAAGAGCGTATGGAGATAAGGACTACCAGACACTTAGGAGAAAAGTGGAGAATGGTTTGTGGAAATCACAAAAGAGCAACCCGAAAATATCGAAGTTTTACGGAGTCGCACCAGAGCTATCGTTGTGAAAGGACTTGTATCTACAAAGATCTTCTGGTCCCACCATTCGTTATGCACAGTGCTTTTATAGATGAAGCACACAAGATTGGGCATTCGGTGCGAGAAGCGTACAGTAGACCTTTTGCGGGAAAGAATCTGGTTTCCCGGGATGACGAAGCTTGCGAAAGATGCCATCAAAAGCTGCTTAAGTTGCCAAATAACCTTTGACCGAACGCATGATGAACTTCTACGACCAACACCACTACCACCTCATGTTTGGCATACGATATCCATTGATTTTAAGGGTCCGTTGAAAGATAGAAAATACATTCTAGTGGCATACGATCTTTACAGCCGATATCCGATCGTTGGATACTGCAACTCAACATCGTTTGTGAACGTTAAGCCAGTTTTGGATTCGATCTTTGCCACCTTCGGAAAAGTGCACACAGTAAAGACAGACAACGGCCACCATTTCAGGGTCACCAATTTTACGAATATGCAGAGAAGAAAGGTTTTTATCATCGAAGAATCACACCGAGACATCCACAAGCGAACGGTGAATGTGAACGATTCATGCAAAATCTCAACAAAGCCATTCGTATTGCTAAGAAAGAGAACACTGACTACAAAGGGAAGATAAACGGAATGTTGGAAGCCTATAGAGCCACACCTCATCTTTCCACGTCAAAAAGCCCGTATGAGCTGATGTTTGGAAGAAAGATGAACTTGAACATTTTCCCGACGATGAAGAGAAGAGTGAAAGATGAAGTTATAAGAAATCGTGATAAACGACACAAAGAGAAAGCGAAGATATATTATGACAGAAAAAAGAACGTCAAGAAATCACACATTAGAGTGGGTGATCGAGTATTGATGAAAGACAAAAGAACTGATCGATTAAGACCCGAAGTAGGGGTTGTGATTGAATTAACTGAATATTCTGCTACCGTGTTGTTTGGAAATGGAAGAATATATAAGAGAGACAAATCACATATTAAAGTCGTTAACAAAGCTGTAATTCCACCCACGAAGAAAAGTGACAGTGTTAAGCAACCGAAACGATACGAGTTATATGATTCCAATGAAAGTGATGTAGAAGAGACAAACCGTGAACAAATTACCTTAAGTACGAGATCCGGTCGACAAATTAAGAAACCAGAACGATTTGGAGAGTGGACTGTGTAGCTGAGTATTAGAGAACTATTTATAATTATATCTATCGGTAGAACTGTACAAATATTTAACTCACGTAATTAATTGTTTTGAAAAAAGAGAAAAAAAACAAACAAAAAAACATTTATTAGGATCAAAGAAACATTGCCACCGTATATAACTAATAGAAGTTTGGTGATTACTAAAAAAAGGTGGAGAAAGATGTTGTGCGATATTACGCATGAATGGTTGTATTAGTTAGAATCTTAATGTATGCAAATTACTGTACATAAGCCTAGACACATTCAAAGTAATAAACAGATAGACTTCACCTCTGCTCGGAGCAGTGGTCGGCATTTAGAACAGAAAATTATAACAAATTTGTCTCACGTATGCTGCGGGAACATCGTGGAATCCGTGGCTGTATGGCACTTGAGGTGACGTCGCGGTAGGAACAACCGAGTTTACAAAAATTTGCGGCTACGGATTGCGCAGGAGCGTCATCAACGATGGCCTCATCTACGCTGTGGGTGACGGGACCAGAGTTCTGCATGGATGCCACAGCAGCTTTAGCAGCGGTTGTCGCGATCTGTTCAGCCGATTTGTCGAGGATGGCCTGAATTTGCGCTAACTGAGCGTCGTTGAAAGCGTTCGCTGTCGCTGTCTGTCAAGAATTATCCGGGGAAGTTGCAGGGACCAACTCTGACTCAGGAGAGCTCGAGGAAGTGTGACGCTGTAGTCGGTGAATCAGCCGCCGTTATTAGGTAAACCTTGTTCGGCGCAAAGTTCTCGAAGAGCCGTTAAACTGATCTCGCTCGGTGGCTGATGTAGTTGGCGTTGTGTTGCTCAACTACGTGCGGCTCGAGGCTTGATAAAAATTTTATTTATTTTTTTTTCGATTTGACGTAAATAATACCTTTTAATTTTGCGAACTGTGTCTTTGAGCAAAGCGATTTCCCAAGTGAGAAGATTGAGCTTGTGCATGCTGCTTATGCGTGACCCTCTGAAATGTTATTGGTTGTTTTTACGCGCCAAATGGAAAAGGAGTTTAATTGGTTGGATTGAGCAGGTCAAATGATGTTCGCGTGTGATGCAATATTGGATCTACTAATGCATTGGAGCGCCGGTTTGACGCATGTCTGACATGCCGCCCGCAAACATATGTTTTTTGCCAAAGCCGAAGACACACCTTTATATGAACGTTTCCTCATTAACTTTATTTTAATATTGATATACTAAAATAGCTCGAAGTACTAGGATTCGTTTTGTGGACCAAAGTTGGCAAAATAGGTTAGCAAACTGGAAAATCTAAAATCTACTACCCCTGGAATATATGCAGACGACACTCAAATCTTTGCGTCGTCGGATAACTTTGATAAATTAGTAGATATGTTGAATTCTGATTTAAAAAATATCAGTAAATGGCTTAGTGATAATAAATTGCAAGATCATACTACCAAAACTAAACTTTTGTTTGTAGGCTCTTCGTATAACATTCAAAATAAACTAGGAAATAAGTCAGTGATCTTTGGAAATGTACCAGTAACCCGTTATAGATCTTTTAAATGTTTGGGCGTCGAGATTGATGAACAACTTAATTGGGAAGCCCATATAAATGCAATAAGCAGAAAGGTAGGCGCGGGAATAGGTGTAATGAGACGAGTTAAACCCTTTGTTCCTGAAGAAACCATGCACACCATTTACAAAGCTTTAATTCAACCATACTTTGACTATTGTTCCCCTCTTTGGGACAATTGCGGTCTATTATTGAAAGAAAAGTTGCAAAAATTTCAAAATAGGGCTGCTCGGGTGTTAACGGGGGCAGACTACAATACAAGCTCCTCTGAACTCCTGGAGCAGCTTAGATGGAAAAATCTCGAAACTAAATAAAACTAACAAAGCAGTTCTCGTTTATAATATCCTAAATAACGGTACTGCTCCGTGCCTTCGCAAATCCTTTTCTGAGCGTAGTGTAATTGAAAATGGTTATAACCTGAGACATTACGATACTGATCTATCAATCCCGAGACCTAAGAAAGAGTTTCTCAAAAGAAGTTTTAAATATAGAGGAGCTGTATTATGGAATAGTCTTTCGCGTGAAGCTAAGTCTGCTCAATCGATTCATTGTTTCAAGAGGCTCATAAATTCAAGTAGTTAATTCTGCATATTATATATATATAGTTTATATTTGTATAGTGTAATTAAGTAGACGCTCATAATGTAATTAAGTAGACGCCCTCCGTGGAAATCAGTGGTAACTGACGGGGCTAGTGTCTGTAAATAAAATTTTTAATAATTAATAATAATAATCAGAGAGGCCAGATAATCGAAATCAAATCTGGGAGATCCAAGAGCTACCGCTTCAAAGGAAGATGAAAAGAAAGTATAAGGAAAACCAGTGGCTGTCCTTAATCAATATTGTTATATCAATGCAACAAAAATCATATCGACCTAACTCAATCTTCCGAGCCCCACTGTAGCTATTTATAGATCCTCCGATCGGGAAATTCACCGAAATATTTTCCCGAGACAGTGCTGACTTTTCGCTCGCAGAACACGACGCGCACAACTATAATGTTATCTTTCGTTTTGCTTTCATTCTTTCCATTTTTAACCTTTTGAGCCTTTCCCGCATGTCACGTGCGCGGAACAGCTAAAGTTATGTCACGTGCGCGGAACAGCTAAAGTTATGTCACGTGCGCGGAACAGCTAAATTTATGTCACGTGCGCGGAACAGCCAAAGTTATGTCACATGGGCGGAACAGCTAAAGTTATGTCACTTGCGCGGAACAGCTAAAGTTATGTCACGTGCGCGGAGAAGCTAAAGTTATGTCACGTGCGCGGAAAGCTAAAGTTATGTCACGTGTGCGGAAAAGCTAATGTTATGTCACGTGCGCGGAAAGCTAAAGTTATGTCACGTGCGCGGAACAGCTAAAGTTATGTCACGTGCGCGGAACAGCTAAAGTTATGTGACGTGCGCGGAAAAGCTAAAGTTATCTCACGTGCTCGGAACAGTGCGCGGAACAGCTGAAGTTATGTCACGTGCGCGGAACAGCTAGAGTTATGTCAAGTGCGCGGAACAGCTAAAGTTATGTCACGTGCGCGGAACAGCTAAAGTTATGTCACGTGCGCGGAACAGCTAAAGTTATGTCAGGTGCGCGGAACAGCTAAAGTTTTTCTTCGTTTTGTTTTTCACGCGTGATTACAAATTTGTAATCACAAGTTTGATTTCACACCAAAATTGCACAACACGAAGTGCAATTTCCACTTTCTTACATTCATTTTGAAATCATACAAAAAATTAGACAAATTCAAAACGATTTATTGGCGGAAAGAACCGTAAACGGTTGTAAAATGTGAGTAATTTTCATCTATTTTTGTCAAGTGCGATTTCGGAATTAACCACACTATTTTTAACCAATCAGATTGCAAGAAACTCCATTGATATCAAAATGAATATAATAAAGTGGAAAATTCATCAATAAATTCCTTTTAAATAATATAATTATCCTGGACATAAAATCTTGCAACTTATTTCCATCAGATATTCCTTATCGGAAGCCGTTGGATAGCGGTTATAACAAGCCAGCACCGTTCATCGCTTCACCAAACAAAATGTCTTCTTGGAGTTTTGTAGTTTGTCTTCGAGATGTTTTTATACTTACATTGCGTGAATTTATCGATTTTGAAAGTGATTTTCCAGACTTGAATGCTGGCAGCAAAAAGCAGGGCATGAAAGATGCGGAGCCACAAAATGTTACCGTTAGAGAGTCAAAAACTGAATTACTTCATTCTATCTCCGAGACGAAAGCGTTGTTCTCAGAAGCTGTCAAATCACTAGATTTGTTTGGGAATTATATACAACGACCTGGTGAGAAAACTGCTAAACGCCTGAAACTTTCACTCGATCGTCGAAAAGAAGGTCTTGAAACGGAACAACATTCGTCAGATAAAATACATGAGTTCGTAGACATCTTTCGTACCTTTTTTATTAAAAAGCATTCTGATAGCTTGGAATATAAAGACAAGAAAGGTTGTAATTCGGAGAAAAAAATTGCGAATTGGACGAATGGAAATATGGAATATGATTTGAGAGTTGAATCTCAACCACGTAGTATTTCACCTGATGGAAACAAAATTCATCATGCATTAAATCGTGACAACGACGAGAATTTTAGGAACACAAATATGAATGAAATTGGGAGAAATAATGAAAAAGTTAGTATTACTGGCATGCAAAATAATAAAGAAAACGATGAACTAAAGTTCAGCTCTGCTGAATTAAAACAACCCCGAAAAATCATATCAACCCTGGCGGAGAATTCAAAAATAAGTAAGAAGGATAAATACAACAAGAGCCACGAGCACAAGCTCAATGCAGGTTCTAGTATGAATGGTGAAGCTTTATATTTCACCACTGATGCAAAGCACAAAGAAGACGCAATCGACAGTGGAATGAACAGTGAGTGTTCAAGTGAGGAAACATTGAAAGAAAAGGCGTCGATATCAACAAAGGAGTTGATGGAAGAAAATAATATTCTGAAAGAAAAAATAAGATCATTGAAAATTGAGCATGAAGAACTTTTATTAGAGTTCGGCGAATGTGGCTTTCGCAAGAAAACGAGAGAAAAGGAAGAAAGAAAATCTGAGCTCTTCCAACAGACGAGTCTTTCTACTTTACCAGAAGCTAAACCATCTGCCGCGAACGAGCCAGGCACAGCTAGGGAGGGCAAAAAGACAGGCCATCAAGCAGCATCTACAAGTGAGGATTGTTCCCAAATGAATCCATTCCTCTCCTGTGCAATTGCTTCTGGTGGAAAGCTTGTCCAAACAACTGATCAACAGTTGCAAAGAAATGGTGGGAAAAAAGAAGTTGTGCCGGGAGAAAAAGGGGAAGACGAATCTCATGTAGACCTGAGTTCTTTGACGGGAACCAACGTGAGTTGTGTCGAGAAGGATATGCTAACAATGCAGAGTTCATCGAAAGAGAAGACAAGCAGCGGAGAGGAATTAAATGAATCTGGAGAAGGCGCCAATCCGGCTAGTGCCATGGCACCAACAGAAAGCGATGGAAATAATGATGATAGTTTGATCGAGCAGAGCTACGAAACCTTGCCATACTCAATCCAACAGGATTATTCGAATGCTCCCGAACACATCAGCCTGAAACACATACCTCCAACATCAGTGGCAGCAAGTTTGTACAACAATTACATGTTCTTGTTATTATCCCTGGCCCAAAATCTTCTTTCATCTGATTTTGTTAAGCTGAAAGTTTGGGCTGCTGAGAGATTCTCAATTGTTAACTCTCCAAATGCTACTCATATTCTCATCCAACTTGATCAAAAAGGATTCATCCATGCATCAGATTTAAGTCAACTTCGTGATTTCTTTGAATCCATTTTGAGAATTGATCTCGTGTGTGTTATCGATGCGTTTCTTCTTGGTGATTATAGTTTATTTCGTGAAATTACAGCCTCTAAGAAACTCGACGTGAATAGATCACAAGCCCAACAGAATACTGCGCATTCACGCTACCAAAATCTCTTGAGTTCTATTCTTAATCCTAGTACAAGTGGCGAGGGAAATGTGCGAACATCAACAGGATCAGAAAGCGGAAATGAGTCAAGACGCCCTATAACACATCAAGCAGCTACAGGAAATTTCTCGAATACAAGCTCGCTTCTTGCGAGATTTCCTGATGAGAGTCAAACATTAAAAAATGGTGAAAAAAAATCTTCCTGCGCCTGGCTCAGGTCCCCCAGCTAGAGTGACTGATGCGGAGGTTGCGGATGGTTCTGTTTCAAGTAAGTATGCTTTTATTTGTACAAAGTTAGACCTTTTGCAAAAGAGTTTGATTTGATGCTGTGATATATCTTATAGGTGTCGACACTCTGAACATGCGGAAATGCATGCAATATAATCCGTATATAATCCGTAGTAATGGTATATGCATGGTTACATGGTTACACGTTCTGATATTTTGAAATTTGAATGTTTACTTCAAAAACAGGCGAGAGCAGAACAGCAACAAGTAGTTCTATGAGAAGAACAAATTATTTGGAAACCAACGAAACAAGACGTACAGCATTACCTGTAAGGGATCATGGCTCAAAACTTTCGAAATTCCAACGTCCCAATTCAGCCCTAAATGTCCAGTCCTCTGGCACTTCTCGGAATAATGTAATGTTACAGGACGATAATTGGTTATGCAGCCATTACAAAAGACATTGCTACGTAAAATTTGAATGTTGTGACAAATTCTGGCCATGTCATCGTTGTCATAACAACCAAAGCTCATGCGGCAGACGAAAGTTGAAATCGCGCGACACAGAGTTGTTGAAGTGCGTATACTGTGATAAAGTGCAACAGGTAATTCAAATTCTCTTCTAATGAAGGTTCCACCCCAAACGGATTTCCAAATTTCAAAATTTTTTTCATTTTTGTTTTAGTTCGGTCAATTTTGCTGCGAGTGTGGAGCTAATTTTGCAAACTATTACTGTGGTTTGTGCAAACATTTAACTGGGAAAGACGACATCCGTATCATTGCGAAAAATGTGGAATTTGTAGGTATGCTTTGTACTGATGTACATTCAGAGTGCTTTGAGGGTTTTTCAGTACTTTCCTGGGCATAGCTATTATTAATAAGCCTTGCAATGTTTATATATGAAGGTTACCAAAGTATTCTAATATATTTACCTGAACATTTTTGGCGACTAAACAAGAAACAGGACACATAGGAAGCACTGAACGATCAATTCAAACGTATATTTTAGTTAAAAATGAAATCGTTCAGTTGTATTAGTAATTATCACGCACTTTGATCCAATCCTCAGACCTTATAATTGTCGGATTACAGCTCTAAGGAACATAGAAGATATTCAGTTTGACAAAGTACCTTTTCAGCATATCTTTTCTATACCGCTAAGTTTATTGGCTAAGTTTAAGAGGTTTTGTAAGCGATTATTCCTATGTAAACATGAATAATTATGTGAACAGCTACCCCTACCTTATTAGCCTGTTTAACTACGGCCCTGCTCAATGTAAGTCGTTCATTTATCTTAGAAACAACTGCAAAAAAACCCTAACCTAAATTTTAGACAAGCTAAAATTCTTGATCATGCGCCTGTGGGAAATACAATAAATACCTTCAGAAAATACTCATACTCCTCCACTCTATGTTGTGTTTCAGAATTCATGGTGATCGTTCTTTTCATTGCGATGTCTGTGGTGTTTGTTTGGATGTTCAACTTCGAGACAATCACAGATGTCGTGCAGGATCTGCTCATGATGAATGCTGCATTTGTTTGGAGGTAAAAGGAAATGCATTGTGCCCTGCATAGTTGAATCGTACGTTGTTAAAGGTAGAAAATGTAATATTTTTCTTCCAGGATGCCTTCACAGGGTGTCAAATTCTCCCCTGTTCGCATAAGGTCCACAAAGAATGTGCAACACAAATGATTCGCAGCGGAATGTGAGTATACTTTGTAGTTTAACCAGTCAACTGTGGTGGACGAGGGACGATAATTCGGTGCACATATTCAAATATATTCATGTTGTGCAAGATTAATTTCTTTTCAAATTGATTGCCTAGCTTTACCGATCTGTTAACATGAATATGCCCCCCCCCAATTATCATCTGTCGTACGCCACTGCCAGTCAAAGCATTACAGACATCTTCTCCCCCACCACATCCCTTAATCAATATAGAGTGCTGTCCTATATTGTGTCTTCTTTACAAAGCATTTATGGTAAAATAAACATTGTTTTGGAGGCGAGCGCAGGCCAATAGGTTTCGTCTCATCGGGTATAATGTTAATTAAAGGCGACAGAATAATTAGAATGTAGTCGATGGGTTGGTCAGGAAAATTGGCGTAGCCAGCCTGATGATTTTGTATTTAGAAATTTGTTGTTTTCGCAGTCAATCAATCACAGTTCTCCCCCGCTGAAAGCAGTAAAAATGATTCGGTAATCTGAAAAGACCAATCATTTCGAACTGACAATATTCCCCCGCCTAAGTCATCATTACTGACATTGTCAAAGTTATTATATATCATATTTATATTTCACACATTTTGTTTTCCAGATAAGCTGAACGAAATCATGTTTCATAGTTATAAATTCACTTCTATTGTGGGTTCCCAAACAGAACGCGATATTTTGGTCCACAATTTTCCTAAAGGATACAATTTATTAACACTTGAACCCTCGTTTCATTCTTACAGCACTCGATGTCCCATCTGCCGCGAGAGCTTCGCTCACAAACTTGAACGACGACCGGCAGATTCGGAAAAGCGTTCTGGCTTTGGAAAATAACCACGATTTCTCCTACGATTTTTGCTGTGAATTTATTTGCGATTTTCTGCTTTTGAAAGATGTGAACGAGTAAATGAGTTACGGATGTTCAAATAAGAACTCTTATACATCACTGCATTGCAAACTTATAACTCATTCATATCTACCAAAAGAAGACCATCGCACTTAAATCCGCAAGAGATATTGAAAGTGTAAACCGGCGTAAAAGAATGGCCAAGTTCAGACGACTTTCATAGGCATGTGCATCAGTCAAGTTTGTCTAATAGTATGCCCTTGAATTTCCAAGTAACGAGGCCAGTTATTTTGTAAGTACACCATACGATTTTATTTTTTATTATTAGGTAAATAGAACCGCACTGAATAATTCATGTTACTCAAAATTATATGTATAAGTACATCTGTAAAATCTTGATAAATGTTTACAAAGCTAAGTTTAACAGTTTCTTACGGATTTGCATTAACTTCGTTGGAATTCGTTCAAATCGTTAAAACGAAAATTCGTTGAAAAAAGACCTGTGGACAAGGAATTTAGTAGAGGATTTGTATTTTCTATTGGGATAAAGCCCATGCATATCAGACGTCGAATTTCCATGGGCCCGTTTATACACTTGCAATTTTTGCTGCGATTTTCTTCTGATAGATGTGAACCATTAATAAGTTACGAATGCTCTGAGGTGTACGAGCTCTTATTTGAACATGCTTAACTAATTCACTCGTTCATATCTATCGCAAGCAAAAAATGGCGAGTGTAAACCGGCCTTTACGCTAGCGTATATAAGTGAAAATCTAACTGACGGAACCGTATTGACGATTTGATCTAATTTTACTCGACGTGAGTGATTTGAATCCATTGTGTCATGTGAGTATAAAATTAAATAGATATAGCGTGAAGTAGTTTAGTGGTTTGAGTTAATTGCGTTATTACAAAATTATATTTTGAAGAAGTTTCGTAGTTCAAGTTAAGTATATATGATTATTATAACAATACCTTTAAATAAGTGCATGGTTCATTATAGAATTACTATTCTCTGTAAATACAGTCGAATAGACGACTTAGGTTCCTAATTAGAACTGTTAATTGTTTACAGTGTACTCTGACTTTATGAAATACATTGAAAATAAAATAATTCTTGTGTTAAGGCACTTTTTTAGAATGATTTTACTGAAAAAAAGGAATTCACGTTTGATCCAAACATGAACTCATGCAAAGCAGGCGTTCAACCACTGGCTGGGCTTTTGTATAAACGAAATTTGTATCTTTGACATAATTGTATAGATTGACATTAATTAGAGCTTGCACCTGCATGCAGCATCAATCATGATCGTGATAGTTAAACTTGCATGGCAACAACATATGATTAGTGATCCGGAAATGGAACTTCTGATATAAAACAAGGCTCAGTTATAACGTTTTGTCAATTCTGCTAATCCGAGTCGTATCTGAACAATCTTCCGCGTCAACAACACGTTTAAAATATAGGAAGAATAAAATATGAGAGAACTAAATGCATGAGAAAAGTAAATAGATTAATTACCGGTTTGGTCGTTCCGTATAGGATATAATAATAATTTTTTCTTGGCAGTTCGAAATAATAATTTGCGTTTTCCTGCAATCTGTTTGGCTCCGAGAGCGGTCGCGTATGAGGCCGTACGGACCGCGCGAAATTTAAATCCTCAGCGATGACAGTGAATATCGAACTTTTTTGACGTTTTCCTGCTTTATAATAAACTAATTTATACATCTTAAAAACGAATTTGTTCTCTTGATTTTTGAATATTGCTTAAATATAATTGTATTCGTTTTATTCGCGCTTGAAATGAACTTGTCATGATCAATCTTCCTTACTTGGCGTCAATTCCCTCAGGTCTTGGGGAGAATTAAATGAAAAAAGTAAATAGATTATTTAAAGTTTGGTCGATGCATATAGGGAAATATTTCCCTCGGTCACGAAAACGTCCCTCGGCGTTTGCTCTCGCGAAAATTTCGGTAAATAGCATATATATAAATATATACACCCATTTGCAAAAACGTTGGCCGCTGATAGATAGATAGATAGATACTCGAAGTCTAATTAGAATTGCATATGATTACATTTGCATAGGATTTCAATCATATTACACCACATATGCAATTTTAATTAGATTCCGGGTATCTATCTATATATCTATCTGCGGCCAACGTTTTTGCAAATGGGTGTATATATATATATATATATATATATATAATATATATATATTATATATA